>NC_060145.1:157405425-158030425 GCF_021461385.2 Schistocerca piceifrons
ATTCCTTTCGTCACACTGGATTAATAGCCAGGAAGCGAACTCAGTTAATATAAGGACGTGCTCAAAAATGCCGCCGAGTTTTTTGTAGGAGAACTCCTAAAGCTTTTTAAATAAAACAAACGCTATTAACATTCTAAATCTTTATTATTCGTGTCTGCATATTTGCAGATTGCTGCCACTAGAGGGCTCCGAATTATAGCGTGTAACATGATGGTGTGTAACGTAACTATGACGGCGCGTGAGGAACAAAGTGCTGTAATTCGAATTCGAAGAGTTCTTGCACACATTGAGAATCATGACTGTACCAGACCATACACGAGCGCTGCGACATCTGCAACAATCCGATGCCTTGGGTCCAGTGTCATCGGTCATCCTCCATACACTCCCGAACTGGCCCCATTCGATTTTCATCTGTTCTCAAAAATTAAAGATTACCTTGGAGGATTTCACTTTGGCAGTGATGAAGTTGCAAGTACGAGATGTGAAGGGCTTATTTCAATAGCGGTACAAGTCCATTTTCGTTCATTGTGAGATACATAGTCCTAAAGTTAAATGAGTGCTGAAAATTCTGCAGTTGAGTTACTAGAAATATTCAAGCATATGGCTTCTTGCTAGAGATGAATCTTTCTTTCTGTCTGTTTGGATCATTAATTTCGGAAGCATTATAGGCAGAAAAGTGGAGGTAATGGACTTGTACCACTATTGAAATAAGCCCTTCTCGTATAGTTGTGGCTCCGTCGGCAAAGTCACACTTCCTACAGTAACGGTATAACAAACTGGTCTCCCGTTGGGAGATATGTTTTCGTCGCCAAGGGGACCTTATTGAGAAATAAACATGTAGACACGAAGAATAAAGATATAGAATGATAATAATATTCGTTTTATTTATAAAGCCTAGACTTTTCAAGTAAAAATTCGGAGGCTTTACTTTTCAGTGCGCCCTCATATTTACTTTTTCAATTTCCAAAGGATATTTATTTATCGTAATGCAAGAGAGCCAATAAATTCTTAAGTCCACGAATATTTTAAGTGTTCAGTTTCCTATTTGAGAAAATCTCGACCAGACCTGACATAGTGTTAATTCTCTCGTTGGCACACGAAGATTTGGCACTATGGCTCTTTTAAGAAAATCTCAAATTTTTTACAGTTAAATGCGCAGCCCTCGTTTCTTTTGACGAGTGACTGTGTTGCTCTTGAGTCTGACCATAGCCAAATCAAACAAATTACCTATTTCGCATGGTGGGGAGAGCTTATAACAAAACTAAATAAGTAGGCACATACAACATTATACTGTTAAGATAAACAGTGTATTCTCTAATCAGCGAGATACAAGACAGGAACAACATACATGAACACATGTTAAATCAGTAAATCCCGAGAAAAAGTCAATACTGTTTCAGCATCATGTAGCATTACTTAGTTCAGCAACAGAAATGCAGAATTTTGACTCGAGTCTGACAGTTAAGACAGTTCCTTCTCTTGCCTCCTCAGCAAGTTTTCTACTCTATAGAACTTCTTTGTTGCTTGATTCACCAACTTCGCCTAGAGCAGAGCTTGTCCGCACTCCTTTACATGCTAACGGGGAGCGAGATTGAACCAACTCCTACCGACTCTATTGATGTAGCTGGTGCAGTGAAAACAGTCGCCTTTAAGTGTGGGGTTGCCACTCGGAGCTCCTAACAACATAAATCGAATCTTTGCCCTCTAGGGATTTCAAAATCCTGGAAAGAGGAGACAAATTTTTACATTTTCATCCCCAGAGAACGGATGGCGCCCGAAAGGACCCGTTGTTTACGTTGTCTCCGACTGAATAATGTTGAAATGGATGTATAGCGATGGACACTAGATAATGACGACCGCCATATTAATAAAACTACTAAATTAAAAACCATGAATGACATGCTTATGAAAAATTGTTGGAATGTCTTCCAGTTCCTGATCGATTGGGTGGTATATGCCTTCCATCAATAGGAACATACATTGACTTAAAACTGAACATCAATAAGTTACGAATAAATCTGCATATGACGTTCACAAATAGCTCCGAGTGATTTGTACCCATAAAATTAAATAACATTCATGAAATTAAATAATAAAGTGTGTCGCTACATTGAGGTCTTGGTATTGATTGGATGTATTCTACATTGTCACACAATATATTTTCTGATGATGGCTTACACTGAGGTGACAAGAGCCATGGGGCAGCCATACGCACATATACACGTGGTGGTAGTATCGCGAGCACAGAGTATAAAAGGGCAGTGCACTGGCAGAGCTACCATTTGCAGTCAGGTGAGTCATGTGAAAAGGTTTCCGACGCGATTACAGCCGCACGACGGGAATTAACTCACTTTGTACGCGGAATGATAGTTGGAGCTAGAAGCATGGGACATTCCACTTCGGAAATCGTTATGAAATTCAATATTTCGAGATCCACTATGTCAAGAGGGTGCCATGAACACAAAATTTCAGGTGTTACCTCTCATCACGAACAACGCAGAGGCCGACCGCCTTAACTTAACGACCGAGAACAGCGCATTAGGTAGAGTTGTCAGTGCTATCAGGCAAGCATCATTGCGTGAAGTAACCGCAGAAATCAATGTGAAGCGTACGACGAACGTATCCGTAAGGACAGTGCGACGAATTTTGGTGCCAATAGGCTATGGCAGCAGACGCCCGACGCGAGTGCCTTTGTTCAAATGTTCAAATGTGTGTGAAATCTTATGGGACTTAACTGCTAAGGTCATCAGTCCCTAAGCTTACACACTACTTAACCTAAATTATCCTAAGGACAAACACACACACCCATGCCCGAGGGAGGACTGGAACCTCCCCCGGGACCAGCCGCACAGTCCATGACTGCAGCGTTTAAGACCGCTCAGCTGGTGGTTCACATGTACTACAATGTTTTCATCGTACTCTACTTCTTCCTTCTATGTATGCTACACAATAATCGTAGATTTATCCTGTCACCTAGTTTTGTTTGCGCTTTGGAACACTTAAGAAGATGGGAGATCGACGTAGATAGTACAAAGCTTAGAGTTTTTGTTTTGCATGTTGGTATTCTGATTGCTGTGGGTTTATTTATCGATTGTGATCTTTTATTTGTGTTTCACACTCTATTTGAGCTTACGTATTGTCATTTTGTGATTTGGAGATAGTGAGTGGAGCTTTGGACGCTAGAAAATGGAGCGCCGAGGGGAGAAAAATGGTTCAAATGGCTCTGAGCACTATGGGACTCAACTGCTGAGGTCATTAGTCCCCTAGAACTTAGAACTAGTTAAACCTAACTAACCTAAGGACATCACAAACATCCATGCCCGAGGCAGGATTCGAACCTGCGACCGTAGCGGTCTTGCGGTTCCAGACTGCAGCGCCTTTAACCGCACGGCCACTTCGGCCGGCGCCGAGGGGAGAAATCGGAACATTTAAGACATATTCTTCTGTTTGAGTTCAAAAGACGGCTAACAGCAGCAGAGGCAGCCAGAAACATTTGCGCCGTATATGGGGATAATGACACTGCACAGAGCAAGGCAAGGAAGTAGTGGTTTTCTCGTTTGAAGGAGGATGGTTTTGACATATTCGCTCTCCATGTTTAAGAAATCTTTCGTGGTTTGATAAAGATCTTTTACACGCGTTAATCCACAATAATCTACGTCAGTGTACTCGAAAGCTGGCAGATGTGACGATTCCTGATCATTCCAGCATTGTGCGACATTTAAAAGCGATGGGAAAGGTTCAAATTTCGGGTGTATGGGTACTGCATGCTCTAAGCCAACATCACAATAATCAGCGGGCGTGCATCTCCGTTTGCTCGTCATCAATAGGTTCGTGAACAACATCGACCATTCCTATTCTTTGTCCTTACTGGTGACAAGAAATTATATCTTAATGCTAACATACGGAAAACAAAAGACTGATTGATCCTAAACAAAGCAGCAGCTCCCTGCACACAAAGACCTGCACGCATCCACAAAAGATAATGTTATGCATCTGGTGGACCAGCGACAGTATCTTCTATGAGATGTATCCGTCACTACCGACATTTGCTGTCAACAACTGAGACGTCTTTCAGATGCAATCTAAGAACTACGACCAGGAAGATTGCGTGATGTTATGGTACTCCACGATAACGCCCGCAATTCTGCTGGACTGGGCCGATCTCGCGCCCTCAGATTTTCACTTTTTCAGCTCTCTGTCGAACAACCTTTAAGAAACTTCCCTTCAGGATGAAAATGCTCTCCGTTAACAACAATAAATCGCCTCTCCTGGGCACGTGTCCATATCGGTTGGAGCATAGACGACTGGAATATCGAGTCCTGTGCAGACTGAGTCTCAATTTCAGTTTATAAGAGCTGGTGGTGGGTGTCGAGTGTGACACAGACCCCACGAAGCCATGGACCCAAATTGTCAACAAGGCACTGTGCAAGATGTTGGTAGCTCCAGAATGGCGTGGGCTGTGTTTACATGAAATGGACTCTGACTTCTGGTCCAACTAAACCGATAACTCACTGGAAGTGGTTGTGTTTGGCTACTCGGATCCCATTTTCAGCAATTCATGGACTTCATGTTCCCAAACAACGAAGAAATTTGTATGGATGACAATGCGCCATGTCGGACCACAACTGTTCGCCACTGGTATCAAGAACGTTCTGGAAAATTCGAAAGAATGATTTGGCTCTCATCGAACGTATATGAGACATAATCGAGAGGTGCATTAAATCCGGTACGAGCATCACTTTCGCAATTATGAACGCCTGTAGTGGCAGCATGGCTAAATATTTCTGCACGGCGCTTCCAACAACTTATTAAGTCCACGCCACGTCAACTTTTTGCACTATGTCGGGCGAAACGACGTCCGACACGATGTTAGGAGATATCCCATGGCTTTTGTGACGTCAATGTATCTTAATTTTTGCTTCACTCAGAAATGCAGTCGTATGTAAGGATGAAAAAAATACAATAATTTGTTAGTCAAAATTGGACAGAAACATTTATGAAGCAAAGCTTTGGAAGAACTGGGACTACATACAATCCTTCGAAATCTGTTCCAGTTGGTGTGTAGAGACTATGAGACTCGAGACATACCATCAGACTTTCGCAAAAAAATCATCCACTCAGTTCCAAATATAGCAAGGCAGGTAACTGCGAGAACTACCGCACAATCAGCTTAACAGTTCATACATCCAAACTGCTGACAAGAATAATATACAGAACAATGGAAAAGAAAACTGAGGATCTATTATATGAGGGTTAATATTTGGCTTTAGGAAAGGTAAAGCCGGCCGAAGTGGCCGAGCGGTTCTAGGCGCTACAGTCTGGAACCGCGCGACCGCTACGGTCGCAGGTTCGAATCCTGCCTCGGGCATGGATGTGTGTGATGTCCTTAGGTTAGTTAGGTTTAAGCAGTTCTAAGTTCTAGGGGAATGATGACCTGAGAAGTTAAGTCCTATAGTGCTCAGAGCCATTTGAACCATTTTGAAGGAAAGGTAAAGGCACCAGAAGGGCAATTCTGATGTTGTGCATGATAATGGAAGAAAGACTTAAGAAAAGATACTTTCATTGTTTTTTTCGACCTGGAAAAATGTTCGACGACGTAAAATGGTACAAGGTGTCCGAAATTCTAAGAAAAATATCTGTCAGCTGTAGAGAAAGACGAGCAATATAAAATATGTATAGAAACCAAGAGAGAACAAGAAGAATGGAAGACTGTGATCGAAGGCGTCGGATTAAAAAATGTGGTCTTTCGTCCTTGCTGTTCAGTCCGTACACCGGAGAAGAAATGGCGGAAATAAAAGAAAGATTGATGAGTGGAATTAAAATTCAGTGACAAGATTAGCCAATGACATGTTATCCTAAGTGAAAGTGGAGAAGAATTACTGGACCTGCTGAATGGAATGAACAGTCTAATGTATGCAGAACATAGGCTAGATTGAGAGTAAAATGAAGAAAGACGACATGTAGCAGTAATGACATTAATGAAAATCTTAACTCAGAAGTGGTGACTAGACAGTAGGTAACGTGAAGGAATTCTGCCACCTTTGAAGCACAATAAAACATAACGAACGAAGCAAGGACGACATAAAAAGCAAACTAGTGGCTTTCTTACACAAAAGAAGTCTACACATTTCAATTACCGGCCTCAATTTGAGGAAGAAATTTCAGAGAATGTACGTTTGGAGCACTGCATTGTATGGAAGTGAATCGTGAACTCTTGGAATCCGGAAAAGAAGAGGCTCGAAGCGTTTGAGATGTGGTGCTGCAGACGTACGTTGAAAATTAGGTGGAATGGCAAGGTAAGAAATAAGAGAGTTATTCCCAGGGTCGGCAAGGGAAGAAGCATATCAAAAACATTTACAAAAGAAGGGAGAAGATGATAGGAGATGTTTTAAGACATCAGCGAATAAGTTCCATGGTACTAGAGGGAGCTATAGAAGGTGAAAACAGTAGGAAAGACAGAGATTGGACTATACGCAACAGATAACGGATGACGTGGAGTACAAGTGCTACTGTTAGATGGAGAGATTGGCGTAGTAGGGGAATGCATGCAGAACATCAAACCAGTCAGACAACTGACGAAAGAAAAAGAAAAAAGTTAAGTGATTGACTATTTATCGAGAACCAATCAGTGATACTTTTGAATATGTCATTTTTGCCTCTTCTGTTGTTCCAGTTCTGTTGAGATTTATTATGATGATTGTATCATCAGCAATGAGCACTATTTCTGCTCCGCCAGTGTACGATATAAGGTCATTTATATATAGCAAGAACTTGAATGATCCTAGAACTGGACTCTGTGGAACACCAACAGTAATTTGTCACCACTCAGAGAAATATTCGTCATGAGAGCTGAATGAGGTATATCTAACATATCCTTTCCTTCGCATCTGTTAAACTGAAGTGTACAAATTACTCATTGTGCCTTTTAAGTTGTAGTCTCTAAAAGACTATATTATTTGCACCATCTAATTCTTTATATGTTGTTGTGGTCTTCAGTCCTGAGACTGGTTTGATGCAGCTCTCCATGCTACTCTATCCTGTGCAAGCTTCTTCATCTCCCAGTACCTACTGCAACCTACATCCTTCTGAATCTGTTTAGTGTATTCATCTCTTGGTCTCCCTCTACCATTTTTACCCTCCACGCTGCCCTCCAATACTAAATTGGTGATCCCCTGATGCCTCAGAATATGTCCTACCAACCGATTCCTTCTTCTAGAGAAGTTGTGCCACAAATTTCTCGTCTCCCTCGTTCTAATTCTTTATATAGTTCACGGAAAATCCCAGTAAGTGAAATATTGTCATTCAGATATTTTAATACACAGTCATTGAAATAATGGGTGGCATGTTCAGTGGCTTCTGGGATGCAAAACGTGAGTGACTTAGCATCTTATATTTGCATTGTGTGTAACCATTCTTAATTATTCTACCTTCTCTCAGTCGACAGGTAGTTAACAAATAGGCTCATACGAGTTAATACCTGTATTATTACCTTTATAACAGAGGGTCTAATAATGGCATAATAAGAAGCCTTGTGAAAGAGATTCATTAAACGTATGACAGAGCACAACTGTTTCATCAAAAGAATATGCCGAGGTACCGTTTGTACAACAAAATGTAGGAATATGCATAACTAAAGAACTGATGAGGTGAATGGCTCTCTATGGACGTTACGAAAGGAGATTTACATTTACTGCTGGACGAAATACATGCAGCCAAACACATCTAGCAATATTTAGAGAGCAACATACACGATATCCACAATTAAATTTCCAGTTACAAAACGCTGTAGAAAGAGAACCGACGCTCAGAATCATGTCAAATTTGAACAGCGTATTACTGACGCAAGAGGGGAAACGTCATGGAACGAAAAAAAAATTGATAAAAACATGTTGCTGTAAGAGTCAAAATATGCACACCAACAAATGCAAGACATTTGGCTGTTCGTTGCTTTGTGTCCGTGGTGCGCAACATGGCTGTCTCCATGAAGGATCGCGCGCTGCTGGTAAAGCTCTTTTCCAAGAACCGTGACTGCGTGCGAGTAGCCTTGCAGAAGTTGCGGACACTCAAGGGTATGAAAAAAACACATTAGTGCGATGTATGTTACGTGTATGGAGAAAATTACTACAGAATTAAAAAAGACAGGTTCTTTTTAAGTGCACTGTTGGAGAGGGAGGAAAACAATTGATCCGGTGTCTGTCGAGGATGTGGCCACAGGATTGCAGGAGGGATCGAGTGGTAGTGTGCAAACATGCGGTGCACGATTTTTGAAACTGCCTACTAGCACGGTGGATGAAATCCTACCAAACATCCTGCATTGCTGTCCACATAAAATCATCCATATTCAGAAATTGCTTCCAGCTGACCTGTCTTGCTCGCATGGAAGTGGACAATGAATGCACATGGCACATTATGTGAACAGACGAAGCCCATTTCAAGAACATGTAAATACGCAAATCCGCAGAATATGATCAATGGAAAATCCTCACGCACATCAACCGATACCACTTTATTCTGCACAGGTGATTATGTGCTGTGAGTTGACAGCATCGTTTACCATTGGGCCGTATTTTTTCGAGGCGATGATTCTTGCGAGTCCTGTAATCTGTACCGTCACTGGTAAATGCTTCCCGAGTGGTTTTAGGCTCTTCAGTCCGGAACCTCACAGCTGCTACGGTCGCAGGTTCGAATCCTGCCTCGGGCATGGATGTGCGTGATGTCCTTAGGTTAGTTAGGTTTAAGTAGTTGTAAGTCTAGGGGACTGGTGACCTCACATGTTAAGTCCCATAGTGCTCAGAGCCATTTGAATCTTTTTTTTTTTTTCTTTGGTGAACGCTATGAGGGTCTTTTGCGCACGTCATTCCAATCCGTCAGCAGCGTGGATGTGCGGGAAGGATCATTTGTATGCAAGATGGCGCTGCTGCACATATTGAACAGCCAATGAAGCGGCTGCTGCAGAAGCGTTTAGGAAATGCTAGAATTATCAGCCGTCATTTCCCTTCAGCCTGCTCGTTCAGATCAACTGAACTGACTTGTGGCTGTGGGTTTATCTGACAGACGTTGTGTTCAGTGCTCCAACTACGAACGTCGTTGGATTGAAGAGACGCATTCGCAATGCATTCTGAACGTGACCCCCGAGACATTCCGATCTCTTGTGTAGCATGCTGTTTCTCAATTCCAACTTGTGGCAGAAAATGGTGGACAGCATACTGAACATGTCTCGCGCCCGTCTCACAACAATTAAAAGCCGATGTCATTCTGCTTTTAGTACGGCTTTTGACCCCAGGACAATTAAATACCGATTTTTCCCATCCGATGTGGTTCGAACTTGCGGTGGTAGATGGGCTCCCCTAATTAACAGTGCGACAACTGTTGACTGTCGTACTTGTGCAGTCATGTACATTAACCAGCACAGTTGGCGTAATGTGCAACTCAGACCATAGCCGTCGTATTGCGATTCATCTGTCATTTGTAGCCGACCCTACTTACTTTAAGACGCTTTTAGTAAAATTTTCCTTTTTTCGATGATGTTACCTTCTGCGTAACTAATATGGTGTTCGAATCAGACGTCATTCTGTGCAGTGGTTCTCCCTCTACAGCGTTTGAAATTGGAACTTTAATTATGGACACCCTGTATCACGCTTTCGTAATTTCTTAATCGTGTTTTTTTTTCCTCCCTCAGTACCACATTACGTAAAAAGACTGCATTTAATTCCCTAAATTGAGCTAATTTTTTCACTGACAGAGAACTTGCGTTTAATGAAAATTGTTCCATATATTTATGTCCTTATTTATGTATAGTGTGGTCTTTTCCCTACCTGGATGTTGTAAAACCTAAAATTTCATATATTTGTACACTGTAATGGAAAATCACTCTATATCAACATCTACGTCCGTATACTGCAAACCACCATGAAGTGAATGGCAGAGGCTAATTCACACTGTACCAATTAAGAGGGCTTCCTCCCATTCCATTCACTATGGAGCTTGAGAAGAATGACTGTTTTAAATTTCTTTGTAAGTGCTGTAATTAATTTAAACTTGTCCTCACTAGCGATACGCAGGGGACTGTAGTATGTTACTAGGTTTATTTTTAACGCTGATTTTTGGAATTTTGTAAGTAGGTTTTTCTTGATAACTTGTTCCTGTCTTCAAGTCGGGTCAAACAGGCTAGTGACCATTCGTGCTACCCTTCTCTGTATATATTAAAAATCCCATGTTAGTCCTGTTTGGTACGAGTCTCGCATACTTGCGCAATTCTATAGAACCAATCGTATAAGTGTTTTGCAAGCAATCTCCTTCGTAAACTGATTACATTTCCCTAGTATTCTACCAACGAACCACAGTCTGCTACCTGCTGTACCTACGACCGAGCCTATGTTATCGTCCGCTTCAGAACCCTACGAAGTGTTACACCCAAGTATTTGTATGACTTGACCGAATCCAAGTATGACGCATTAATAATTTAGTCATGGGATACTGCGCTTTATCGTTTTGCGAAGTGCACAATTTTAAATTTCTGGCTGTTTAAAACAAGCTGTCGGTCCGTGCACCACTCATCCGAATATATGTACAGCTTTTTCACATGGGACTTCGTTGTAAGCAGCTGCGTCGCCTGCTTCAAATGTGACTTTAGTACTGGTATTCTCTGCAACGTCATTAATATACAACATGAACAACAAGGGTCCCAGCACACTTCCCTGAGGCACTGCCGATGACTCTCCACCCAAGATAACATCCTGTGTCCTGCCTCTAAAAAGTCCTCAATCGAGTAACATATTTCATTTGATACGACATATGATCGTACTTTTTACAGTAAGCGAAGGTGTGGTATTGAATCAAATACTTCTCGTAAATCGAGAAATACTGAATATATCTGACTTCCTTGATCCATGGCTTGCAGGATGTCATGTGAGAAAAGTGCGAGCTGCGTTTGACGTGATCTATGCTTTTGGAACCTAAGCTCACTGTCATGACGGAGGTCATTCTGCTCCAGATATCTCATTATCTTTGAGCTCAGAATAAGTTTTAAGATTCTACAACAAACGGATGTCAAGGATATTGGACGGTAGTTTCGCGGGTAACTTCTGCTACCCTTTTTGTAAACCGGTGTGACTTGCGCTTTCTTCCAACTACTGGGCACGGTTTTTTATTCTAGGGTTGTATGGTAGATATAGTAAAAAGAAGAACTAACTCGGCCGCAAATTCGGTGTAGGACCTCGTAGGAATTCCATCGGTCGCAGGAGCTTTCTTCAGTTTTAACGCTTTCAGCTATTTCTGATCCCTCAGCTTTGCGGTGATGCGAGAATTAAATTGGGGTGATATAGCACCAGATATTCGTTTGTAAAGGAACATTTGAAAACAGTTCAGCGTATTTGCTTTTAAATGTTTTTTATTACAGTCTTTGATCACAATATAAAGTCCTTCGACGACGACCGGTTTCAGTCAGTAATGAACCAATATAAAAAATATAAAACTAGGGGGCACTCTATCTTTCCAAACACTACAGTATTTCATACCGCGATATACTCTTATACAAACTGGGAATGTACTGAAAAATAAGGCAAAGCGTACCTGTTCTACACCATGTCCTAATATCAAAACACATAAATACATTCAGCAAAGTATCCTCACATAGAACTAAAATATGGTGTAAAATAGGCCACGACGTCCATACAGTCATTTTGCAACTGGCGTTACTGTACGAAACATACAGAAGTGCAGTAGCTACCAGAATTATGTTTGCCTATATGCTTCATAGATGTCACTACTGTGATCTTAGACGTATTCTTAATTTACGTAAGAACCATTTGCTTTTGTTTTTCATTCACGTAAGACCCATTTGCTTTTGTTCTGATACCCACAATTTCACTCTCTCTCTCTTCCAAAAGTGTCTAGACACTACCTTTGATACTAATAACAGCCTTTACGTATGACCAGAATTTCTTTGGGTTTTTAAAGAGATCTTTCGATAATATTCTGTAACAGTAGTCTTCAAAAGCTTCACGCATTTCCCTCTTGATAGCCATACGCGTTTCACTTAACATCCCCGTATCTACAGACCCATACTTTCTTTTATATGCAGTGGTCTCTGTTTCCTAGGTAGTTTCTTTACAATGACTGTACACCATGGTGTATCGATCCGACCAAAAACTCTTCTATTAGGTACTTATCTATCAAGCGCATAGTCAACTATTCTTTTAAACCTGAGCCGCAGTTCTTCTTCATCGTCCTCTTCAGGGTAATTCACATTGTACCAGTTAAGAGGGCTTCTTCCCGTTCCATTCACTATGGAGCTTGGGAAAAATGTTTTGAGTTACTTATAGAGATACGACGCAACTGCCTCTTTATCCTGACTGCTGAAAACATAAATCGTTCTGTTTGATTTAGTTGTCCTCTGTACTTTGGTAATCATTGTTGCTACAACTACCTCATAATCACTGACACTAGGTTCTATGTGAACGTCCAGAAGAGGTCAGGTCTATATGTTGCCACTAGATCCAACATACACTGAAGATCCAAAGAAAATGTTACACCTGCCTAATATCGGGTGGGGCCCACGCGAGCACGCAGATGTGCTGCAACACAACGTGACATGGGCTCGCACGTTGCGAGGCATCCCAGATATGCTCAATAATGTTCATGTCTGGGGAGTTTGGTGGCCAGAGAAAATGTTTGAACTCAGAAGAGTGTTCCTGGAGCCACTCTGTAGCAATTCTGGACGTGTACTGTGTCGCATTGTCTTGCTGGAATTGCCCAAGTTCGTCGGAATGCACAATGGACATGAATCGATGCAGGTGGTCTGATAGGATGCCTCTCACCTGTCAGAGTAGGCTCTAGAAGTATCTGGAGTCCCATATCATTCCAACTGCACACGCCCCACAGCATTACAGAGCCTCCACCAGCTTAAAAAGAGCCCTGCTGACATGCAGGATCCTTGGATTCATGAGGTTGTCTCCATACCCGTACACGTCCAACTGCGCGATACAATTTTAAACGAGACTAGTTCGACCAGTTGGTGTTGAAGGGACCAGGAGAGGCGCAAAGCTTTGTGTCGTGCAGTCATCAAGGGTACACGAGTGGGCTTTCGGCTCTGAAAGCCCATGACGAAGACTTTTCGTTGAATGTTCGTATGCTGACACTTGTTGATGGCCCAGCATTGAAATCTGCAACAATTTGCGGAAGGGTTGCATTTCTCTCAGGGTGAATGATTCTCTTCAGTCGCCGTTGGTCCCGTTCTGGCAGGATCTTTATCCGGGCGCAGCGATGTCGGAGATTTGATGTTTTACCAGATTCCTGATATTCACGGTACACTTGTGAAATGGTCGTATGGGAAAATTACCATTTCTTCGCTACCGGCCGGCCGCTGTGGCCGTGCGGTTCTAGGCGTTTTATTCCGGAACCGCGTTGCTGCTACGGTCGCAGGTTCGAATCCTGCCTAGGGCATGGATATCTGATGTCCTTAGGTTGATTAGGTTTAAGTAGTTCTAAGTTCTAGGGGACTGATGACCTCAGATAGTACTCAGAACCATTTGAACCATCTTCGCTTCCTCGGAGATGCTGTGTCCCATACCTCATGCGCCGACTAGAACACCACGAGCAAACTCACTTAAATCTTGATACCCTGCCATTGAAGCAGCAGTAATCAATCTAACAACTGCGCCAGGCACTTGTTGTCTTATACAGGGTGTTACAAAAAGGTACGGCCAAACTTTCAGGAAACATTCCTCACACACAAATAAAGAAAAGATGTTACGTGGACATGTGTCCGGAAACGCTTAATTTCCATGTTAGGGCTCATTTTAGTTTCTTCCACCTACGCTCAATGGAGCACGTTATTATGATTTCATACGGGATACTCTACCTGTGCTGCTAGAACATGTGCCTTTACAGGTACGACACAACATGTGGTTCATGCACGATGGAGCTTTTGCAGCTTTCTGTCGAAGTGTTCGTACGCTTCTCAACAACAGATTCGGTGACCGATGGATTGGTAGAGGCGGACCAATTCCGTGGCCTCCACGCTCTCCTGACCTCAACCCTCTTGACTTTCATTTCTGGGCGCATTTGAAAGCTCTTGTCTACGCAACCCCGGTGCCAAATGTAGAGACTCTTCGTGCTCGTATTTGGGCGGCTGTGATACAATACGCCATTCTCCAGGGCTGCATCAGCGCATCAGGGATTCCATGCGACGGAGGGTGGATGCATGTATCCTCGGCTAACGGAGGACATTTTGAAAATTTCCTGTAACAAAGTGTTTGAAGTCACGCTGGTACGTTCTGTTGCTGTGTGTTTCCATTCCATGATTAATGTTATTTGAAGAGAAGTAATAAAATGAGCTCTAACATGGAAAGTAAGCGTTTCCGGACACATGTCCACATAACATTTTCTTTCTTTGTGTATGAGGAATGTTTCCTGAAAGTTTGGCCGTACCTTTTTGTAACACACTGTATAGGCATCGCTGACCGCAGCACCATAGTGTGCCTGTTTACTTACCTCCGTATTTGAATGCGGATGCCTATACGAGTTTCTTTGGCGCTTCAGTGTATTTCCATCGTGAGTGGGATTACGGAAAATCTGTTCTAAGCAGTTCTCTGACAACGAATGAGTGAACACGTCGAAAATAGTTTAACTTGCGACGCGAAGTGTAATACTTGGTGCTGATTTTTTATTGGCAGTGAGTACACGAATAGTTTCGCTGGTTACCTTCCCCTGAGCAACATGACGCAGTGCAACCCTCGGCGTCACTCTCACAGCACAGAGTAATAATAAGCGACAACTGAAAGCCGCGCGGGATTAGCCGAGCGGTCTCAGGCGCTGCAGTCATGGACTGTGCGGCTGGTCTCGGCGCAGGTTCTATTCCTCCCTCGGGCATGGTTGTGTGTGTGTGTGTTTGTCCTTAGGATAATTTAAGTTAAGTAGTGTTAAGCTTAGGGACTGATGACCTTAGCAGTTAAATCCCATAAGATTTCACATACATTTTTTTGACAATTGAAAATTTTTGGCACACGGTCTCGAACCCGATTTCATGCTTCTCGCAAACAGTCGCTTTAATCATTATATGATCTGATCACGCCTCCAAGTTTGACTCAAACATTCACTGTTACTGGCGTTCCTTCCAATGATTTCCTAACCCTGTCACCAGAGATTCTGTCACGGGGTACGTAAAAATAGCGCCGCTAGCGAAACAGAATAGGTAGAGGGCAGTGGCTTACCCTGCCGGAAGGGATGTGTGTATGAAATGAAATAAACTGCCCGATGGGAATGAACTGAGCAGAGACGTATGTCACAGAATATTTATTACAATGCAGGATCAGCACACTTATCTGAACGCTCTGCAAGGAGCCCGTACGTAATATCAGAAAAGGGACTACATTCTACAGCCACAGACGCTTACCCAACTTAAATTCCATCGAGCACGTGTTGGATGCGATGGGGAGACGAACTGCCGCACGTCCACATGGGCCAACGACCATCCAGCAGTTATCCGCGCTGGTGGAAGATTGGTTTAAAAATGGTTCAAATGGCTCTGAGCACTATGGGACTTAACATCTGAGGTCATCAGTCCCCTAGAACTTAGAACTACTTGTAACAAACTAACCTAAGGACAGCACACACATCCATGCCCGAGGCAGGATTCGAACCTACGACCGTAGCGGTCGCGTAGTTCCAGAGTAAAGCGCCTAGAATCGCTCGGCCACAGTGGCCGGTGAAAGATTGGTACTCACTATCACAAGAACTCCTCACCAACCTTCTGTCCAGCCTGGCCAGCATGGGAGCACTTTGGCTCAAATGGCTCTGAGCACTATAGGACTTAGCATCTGAGCCCATCAGTCTCCTAGAACTTCTTCTGTGTTCAACCGTGAGGTTGATTTGCAGCAGAGCGCGATTCTTCTCTTCTGTCTGCCTTCCTCTTCATTTCCACGTATGTGTTACATCCAACGTCATTAATGATCTGTTGCATGTATGATATCCTTGGTCGTCCCCACCGATTCCTTCCCTCAACAGCTCCTTCTGCTATTGTTAGAATGATGTTGATGTGTCGTAAGATGTGCTTTACAAGTTTGTCTCTTCTTGTTTGGATGTGCCTCCACAGAGATCTGGTTTCCTGTACTCTTCTAAGCACCTCTTCATTTGTTACTTTGTCTCTCCAGCTGATTGTCATCATCCTTCTGTAGCATCACATCTCCAGGACCTCTAGCCGTCTCCTCGCTTCTCTTTCAATTGCCCAAGTTTCACATTCGTATAGGTCCACACTTCTAGAACTTAGAACTACTTAAACCTAACTAACCTAAGGACATCACACATATCCATGCCCGAGACAGGATTCGAACCTGCGACCGTAGCGGTCGCGCGGTTCCAGACTGAAGCGCCTAGAACCGTTCAGCCACTGCGGTCGGCCAGGGAGAACTTTTCGGAGCGCGCATTGCAGTCTGCGGTGACCACACATCCTATTAAGACCCGTGTCCGACCTTTTGTAATGTCTACAGGACCATCATAAATCGCGGTAACTTCCGTGTAACTATTGTCTTTGAATAAAGTGTCGTTTCTGTTCGTTTCATTAAGCATTTCTTGCAGTTATCTTCTGTATTATAGTGTAGTAATTTTTGTCTACGAGTGGTCCAAGTTTCATCGAGCTATGATACTTGCGAAAGTTGCGTTCGTCCTTTAGTATTGCACACCAGTGTACTTGCCCAGTCTGCAGATATTGCGGTGGGATTGTGGCACCCCCTAAGGCGTCGTAAACGCTGTCGTAATCTCTAACTACGCACACCGCAGTAACTGTGACATGCCCTTTAGGCAGCTGGTGCTTTCCGAAAATTATAGTCTTAAACCCAGTTTACAGTGGTTTCTGTTGCGCTACGAGAGGCATTCTATCCGGATATTAGCAGGTGGTTGAAATAGGGAGGCCGTAGGTCACGATAACGTTCAGTCTGAGGAGTCTCGGCAACTGCCTTACTGGTAATGAGCTCCAGCTCCGCCTCTGATTGAAACAGATGACGATCCGAACCGAGCTTCCACACAGGGATAAGTCCGCGGTGCCCCGTGCAGGGATTGCCTCTAGACGAGGGATAATGGAACAGCGGCTGGCGACGGCGGCTCTCGCCCTCGGGCAGGCGGGCCGCTCAAGATCTGGGAGGGTGAGGAGCGAAGAGCAGCTGCGCATCGATTGCGGTCTGGCCGGCTTCCAACACGTGGACCCGCTCGCGGATTCACTGCACTTAACTGCCAAGTACCACCCAACCCCGCAAACCTCCAAGTATAGCTTACTGTGACCCCCTTATCTGGCAACACAATTTATTAATTAGAGCAACCCACCCCTCCTCTCAACAGTGGCAAAAAAATAATTCAACATCATATCGTCCACACTAGTGTGTAATAGAGGGAAATAACGGGGAAAAGTGGAAAACAGAAAGGCAAAACGTGGAGGAAAACTGTAATGGACCTACATGTCACAATTGTGATGTCTGTAGGAAAGAAGCAACCTTCTCCGAATGGCCACCAGCTGCAGGTATGTTTAAATGAGGTGCTACTGGCAATGTGATGATGCGATTTTCTGTCTCTAGAAGCCATGAGCTTTATTTCTATATTTCACATCTCAGCTGTCATAAAATGAAGTGAGATACCACACTAACACTTATCATGAGATACTGAACCAACTGAAACGAGGTGTGATCCGGTTGGCTGCTGTAATAAAAGATGGAGGAAGAGGAGATTAGTGTTTAACGGCTCGTCGACAGCGAGGTCATTAAAGACGGACCACCGACCGAGGTGGCGCAGTGGCTACCACACTGGACTCGCATTCGAGAGGACGACGGTTTACTCCCGTGTCCGGCCATCCTGATTTAGGTTTTCCGTGATTTTCCTAATCGCTCCAGGCAAATGCCGGGATGGTTCCTTCGAAAGGGCATGGCCGACTTCCTTTCCTAATCCGTTGAGACCGATGACCTCACTGTCTGGTCAACCCAACCCAAAGACGGAGCACAAGGCCGAATTAAGGAAGGGCGGGGAAGGAAATCTGCAGCACCCTTTCACAGGAACCATCCCGGCATTTGCCTGAAACGATTTGGGGAAATCGCGGAAAACTTAATCAGGATGGCCGGACGCGGATTTAAAACGCCATTCTCTCGAATGAGAGTCCAGTGTGCTAACCACTCCTCCACCCCGCTCGGTGAGGATGGAAGAATTACATTCACTGCACCACTCCGCTCGGTGAGAATGGAGGAATCACATTCGGACCAGCGAGATAAACTATATATTTGCGTTCCTCAATTATTACTAATTATCATTAAGATTTTTTCACAATAATAGAGCAAAACCTGTTAATATTGAGCTATCATTACGTAGTCAAATAGTTCAAATGGCTCTGAGCACTATGGGACTTAACTTCTGAGGTCATCAGTCCCCTAGAACTTAGAACTACTTAAACCTAACTAACCTAAGGACATCAGACACATCCACGCCCGAGGCAGGATTCGAACCTGCGACCGTAGTGGTCGCGCGGCTCCAGATTGCAGCGCCTAGAACCGCTCGGCCACCCCGGCCGGCTTACGTTATCAACTTCATTTTATTATCGACTTTTGGAAAACACTTGAATGAACAGAAAGAGGTAAACTCCTTCATTTGCCATCGGCCCCGTGCCGAATGACCAACTACTGATGCAGTTTGTCCTGTACAGTTACAGTACTTGCAGGTTACGAAAAATAGTGGAGGAGACAAACAGTATGGCTGCACGGACGGCGCATGTAAGACTGCTGCACTATGAACAATGCAGAGTTTAATTGGGCTTAGAAAATGTAATTTGATTTGTGAAATATTGACAATACTTTCTACCATGTTTAGCAGAGTGCAAGCAGTATAAAAATGCTTAATACTTAAAGTGCGATTCTTGTAGGCATACGCTTTACCAGAGAATAACTGTTATCAGTTTTCTGTTTTTGTCTGATGCAAAGTGCAGAACAAAAACTAGATGGTACTACTATAAACTTCGGGACTTCTTATTACAGAACCTTTGCCAACTTATTAGTAGTTCCATTATAGCCTCAAATCAAGACCAGCGGACTCACCATCTACGAGTTACCCCTCTGCTGGGACGACAATACTGCTTGAAAGCGCCAGATTGGTAAACAGTTTCAGAAATTCTGCGTTTTGCTTTGTACGTGCTCTCTGTGGTAACACGGAGAGAAGAATTGCAACCACCATCAATCTAATGACTTACTTGTGTTATATTCGGCCACTACGTGTATTTAATACAGGAAACCAATTACAATACAGTTTATCACTCCTTCCACCACAAGGGGTCAATTCACACATCCAAAAAAAGTTTTGCATCACCTCGTTTCCGAGAGTTCCCGAACCAGTACAGAAAATTGGCATAGAGATCAACATAAACATCATTTCCGCCTTTTTTATTGCTCATGAAAACCACACATTGCATGTTGTACCAACATGCAGCGAGACCTTCAGAGGTGGTGGTCCAGATTGATGTACACACTGATACCTCTAATATCCAGTAGCATGTCTTGCATTGATGCATGCCTGTAGTGGCATACTATCTACAAGTTCATAAAGGCACTGTTGGTCCACATTGTCGCACTTTCGGCGTAGATCTCTCAGAGTGGTTGCTCGATCACGTCGTATATACACAGCTCTTCTCAATCTATTCCAGGCATGTTCAATGTCTGGAGAACATGTTGGCCACTCTAGTCCAGCGATGTCGTTATCCTGAAGGAAGTCATTCATAAGATGTGCACGATGGGGGCGCGAATAGTTGTCCATGAAGACGAATGCCTCGCCACTATGCTGCCGATATGGTTGCACTAATAGTCGGAGGATGGCGTTTACATATCGTACAGCCGTTACGGCGCCTTCCATGACCACCAGCGGCGTACGTCGGCCCCACATAATGCCACCTCAACGCCCCAGGGAACCTCCGCATTGCTGCACTCGCTGGACAGTGTGCCTAAGGATTTCAGCCTGACCGGGTTGCCTCCAAACACGTCTCCGACGATTGTCTGGTTGAAGGCATACACGACACTCATCGGTGAAGAGAACGTGATGCCAATCCTGAACGGTCCATTCGGCATGTTGTTGGGGCCATCTGTACAGCGCTGCACGATGTCTTGGTTGCAAAGATGGACCTCGCCGTGACGTCGGGAGTGAAGTTGCGCATCATGCAGCAGAGTTTGAGTCGTAACACGACGTGCTATGGCTGCATGAAAAGCATTATTCAACATGGTGGCGTTGCTGTCAGGGTTCCTCCGAGCCATAATCCGTAGGTACCGGTCATCCACTGCAGTAGTAGCCCTTGGGCGGCCTGAGCGAGGTATGTCATCGACAGTTCCTGTCTCTCTGTATCTCCTCCATGTCCGAACGACATCGCTTTGGCTCACTCAAGACGCCTGGACCCTTCCCTTGTTGAGAGCCCTTCCTGGCAAAAAGTAACAATGCGGACGCGATCGAACAGCAGTACTGATCGTCTAGGCATGGTCGAACTACAAACAACAGGAGCCGTGTACCTCCTTCCTGGTGGATTGACTGGAACTGATCGGCTGTCGGACCCTCCGTCTAATAGGCACTGCTGATGCATGACTATTTACATCTTTGTTCGGGTTTAGTGACCAAAGGGACTCTGTTTGTGATACAATATCCACAGTCAATGTCTATCTTCAGGAGTTCTGGGAACCGGGATGATGCAAAATTTGTTCTTTTTTATGTGTGTATAAACGTTTTCAAATTTGTGTCATAATTTCACTCAATAGAACAGATATCACAAAATATGACAGGCCCTGAACAACAAAACATACCAGTAGATTTTGAAGTATTCCATTGTAACCATGGACGAAAATACTGGTTTCACCAGTAATAGTTATTTACCGTATGATGCAATATTATGCCTAGAAAAATTTCATGTTAACCGACTGACCGCAGAAGCCTAAGCAGTTGTATGTATTTAACATGTTTGCAAGGAATGCTACAACAGATACGCCACTCGTAGCATATTTATGAGGATATTGTCATGTGATGCCTGGCGGTCTTGACAGCGATGGACTAGCCACAAAGTGTAATTTCAAACTTTTGATTACTGTTTCGTGAGTCAGAAAATTTTCGTTCAATAGAAAGCCATTCCACAACAGAACTGGTACCTTGCCTCACCTACTCAACAAAGACCAACAGAGCTTACATGTGGCTTAGAAGAGCTTTTTCCAAAACCAGTCATGTAACTTGTTTAATAATCCAGTATGGATATCCGACCAGTAAATCAACTCAACCAGTACATCAATCAGCAACTAAGATTTTTTTAAAGATTTACTTTCATCCCAATTGACCCATAGTGAGGAGGTCCTCCAGGATGTAGAACATGTCAGAAAAACAATAATACCTGACAAATATTTACAACTGAAACAAATAAGCTAATGTACCTACCACAGATCCCAAGTGGAACGATCGTCATTTTTTTAATGGACACGATATGAAAGAATCATTTTACAAACACTAATGCACAGAATTTAAAATAAAAAAGTTTTATTTATTTATAAGATAATAAACATGTAATAGAACTACTAAACACTTATTTGCAATGAACACATTACTGCACTGAAATGGTGCAGAAGTTAAATTGTATTGACACAGACACAGACACACACACACACACACACACACACACACACACACACAGAAACACACACTTATTTACAATGGTTCTTCTGAGAAATTCATCAATGGAGTAGAAGGACTTAGCCACCAATAAATCCTTTAGGCTTCTCTTAAACTGAATTTCATCGGTTGTTAAGCTTTTTATGGTTGCTGGCAAGTTTTTGAAAATGTGTGTTCCTGAATAATGCACACCTTTCTGTACAAGAGTACGTGTCTTTAAATCCTTGTGAAGATTATTCTTATTTCTAGTACTGATTCCACGAATTGAGCTGTTGGTTTGAAAAAGTAATATATTTATAATGACAAATTTCATTAAGGAATAAATATATTGGGAAGCAGTAGTTAGTATCCCTAGTTCCCTAAACAGGCTTCTGCAGGATGTTCTTGAGTTCACACCACATATAACCATTACTGCACGTTTTTGTGCCTGGAAAAAATGGTTCAAATGGCTCTGAGCACTATGGGACTTAACTTCGGTGGTCATCAGTCCCCTAGAACTTAGAACTACTTAAACCGAACTAACCTAAGGACATCACACACATCCATGCCCGAAGCAGGATTCGAACCTGCGACCGTAGCGGTCACGCGGTTCCAGACTGAAGCGCCTTTAACCGCACGGCCACACCGGCCGGCTGTGCCTGGAAAAGTTTAGCTTGGCTTGATGAATTACCGCAAAACATGACATTATGAAATGAAAGTAAGCATAGTATGCCAGATTTTTCATTTTTATATCCCCTATGTCTGGCACAATTCGCATTGCAACTAGAGATTTGTTAAGACGCTTCAGCAGTTGTGTGGTGTGCTCCTCCCAGTTGAATTTATTATCAAGCTGTGATCCCAAGAATTTAACACTGTCCACTTCTTCTATCTGCTTGACATCCTGCGTTAGCATATACTCGTGGGACGCCCCTTACGAGTTCTGCACTGCATATACTGTTTTTTTTTTTCATAGTTTAGTGACAAAGAATTGGCTAGGAACCAGTGATTAATGTCCATAAATATTTTACTACCCGATCTTTCTAAGACTACACTTGATTGGCTATATATTGCAATGTTTGTATCATTGGCAAACAAAACGAACTTGGCATCTGGTAATGTTATTGATGAAAGGTCATTGATATACGCAAGAAAAAGTAAGGGCCCTAAAATGGAACCGTGTGGGACCCCACATGTAATTAGTTCCCAGTTGTATGGTGCCTGATAGCTTAATACATGTCTCTTTCCTAATAACATCCTTTGTTTCCTGCCAGAGACGTAAGATTTGAACCATTTTGCAGCATTTCCTGTTACACCATAATATTCTAATTTTCTTAAAAGCATATTGTGATTTACACTGTCAAATGCCTTTGACAGATCACAATTAAGTTCATTTTCACCGCAATTGTAGATAGCCTTCTAAATATCAGAACTCTTTAGCAATCCTAACTGCGACTTTGACAGTATGTTATTTGAGATAAGATGGTTATAAAGCCGATTGTACATTACTTTTCTAAAAGTTTTGAGAATGCTGGCAAAAGTGACATTGGACGGAAATTTGATGCTATTTCTTTATCTCCCTTCTCAAACAGTGGCTTAACTTCAGCATATTTCAACCATTCAGGAAATATTCCACTGATTAACAGCTGATTACACAGATAGCTTAATATGTTACTTAACTCAGAATCACATTCTTTAATTAACTTTGTTGATATTTCATCATACCCACTAGATGTTTCTGATTTTAAAGATTTTATGGTGGACATTATTTGTCCTGGGGTAGTTAGGGTCAAATTCATATTACGGAAGTTACTTGAAATGTCTGGTCTGAGGTATTCCATAGCAGCATCTACAGAACCTGACAACTCCATCTTTTCGGTAACAGGTATAAAATGTTTGTTAAAAAGTTCTGCAACACTACACACATCTGTCACCAATGTATCATTTACTCTTAATGCTATTTGTCCTTCTTCATGTCTGGTTCTACCGGTCTCCTCCTTCACTATATCCCATATTGTCTTTATTTTGTCATCTGATATGACTATCTTTTCCTTGTAATATATTTGCTTTGATGTCAGTATTACAGTCTTAAATATTTTGCAGTATTTCTTGTAATGTGCTATAGCATCAACATCAGAACTGTTTCGGATTGACAGATACAGTTTTCTTTTTGTTTTACAAGATACCCCTATTCCTTGAGTAATCCATGGATTCTTTGTAGACTTTGCTCTAACCTTGGTTAGTTTTGGAGTAAACAGTGTTCAAATAAGGTAAGCACTTTATTAGCAAAAGTGTTATATTTTACATTCATGCCAAGAGCACTGTAAACATCAGACCAGTGAATGTCTCTGAGGAGTGTCCTAAAATAATCAATTTTTGGCTTATTGATTACCTTCTTGAGCTCAGATTTAACAGATTTTATATGCTGTTCAGTATTAACGTTTAACAGAAGGAACTGCATGTCATGGTCTGGTTTTGTAACATAATTTTGTTCATTATCCTTTTCTATAAAGATATTATCAATGGCTGTTTGTGAGCAATTGGCTACCCTAGTGAGGATCTTTACAGTGGGAATTAAGTTGAATGATAATGCTACTAACTCAAATAAATTCTTATTGGAAGAGGCTTTAAGGAAATCTACATTGAAATCACCAGCAACCACTAATGCTGCTTGAAAACTGCAAGCAATGATAACGGCTGCCAATGATTGCAATTCTGTTTTAACTCTAAGTCCTTTCCTTTTGGTACGGTGAAGGAGCCTTGTAATTACGGCAGGCTTGGGACATTTAGCTGATTGCCATAAGGGAAGAGTCACTAGGGAGAACCGCGCGAGTTGTAAACATGTTTCTACTGAACGCAGGGTCTCATGCAGGTATAATGCGAAGGAGATGAATCTGGCGGCCAAGCGCAGCAGGAGCAACCAGCGAGAACATAACGTCCGGCATAAAGTTAATTGCGATTGAAGCAAAAAGAGTTCCTTTTAGCAGGGATACAAAGTACAGGGGAAAACACATTGACACGAGCACTGGACTAGCCGTTATGCCCGGAGGAGGCCAAGGCCAGCTGGAATGTTTGTACAAAATAGTAATTATTTTGGCAGCAGAGGCAAGATCCCACACATTTGTGTGTGGGGACTATCTCATTGGCCGTAACATTAAATCTGTTACATAGTGCGGGAGATTTTCTGCCTTCTTGCCCACGCCAAGGGAGAAATACACTTCACTGGTTAAACACGGCAAAATCAGTAAGAGTAGGAAATTTGTTTGCATGTTTAATAAATTATCGCTCGCTGAAACTCGCAAAATCTGTTGCAATTGGCCAGTGATATCACAGCGCTAGTAGAACCAGCTAAGTTTTGTAGAAGAGACAAAGAGGACACTATTCTTTAGCGCATCGTAAAGAACGCTCACTTCAGGAGAGAATGTCAGAGCTGCAGAGCATAATGTTTCTGCCTTAGAGCAGAACTCATATGCCGGTACTGAACTTAGAATTCTCCACCACTACTGCAGCCGTTCTCTGCTCTCGCACATCTTTAGAACGATAAGCATAGGGTGTATTTGCACTCAGCCAGGCGAGGAGAGTGTGAAGTCGTTATTTCGTATCAGGGTTTCGTTTTACTGATTTAATTCTCACAACCACTTAGCCGCACCCAAAATGCGCTTAGGCGAGAGTACTGGCGTTTTTTCATACTTTACTGGGACATTTCCTTAACTCATTAACCTTTTTACTGGCTTATTTAGCACCACAGTTTTATTTAGTTTCTTTCACTTATCCTCCCACATGTCCCAAGGATAGAGTGCGCACTTTCAATCTCTTGTCCACTTAATATTTCATCGTAGTCTTGGTTCAGGGGATGGAGCATCCTTTCAGTAGCAAGCCAGATTATTCTAACGACGCTTTGTTTCCTTTCAGAGGTTGATGAATTCCATTATCAATTCGTTCGTGTGAGGTGCGGTACCCATACTTTCATAAGTAATTGGGCCACTCCTTGTAATTTTCATTACATGATCTGTCATCCATTGTGTGGGCCTGCTTTCTTTTAAGCTGCATTATCTTATGGGGAGCTTTACATCTCTGTAGGTCTCTGAGGATAGAATCTGTAGCATCTCAGGGGTATGCTATACTGCTCCATTGACACCTCACACGTGTACCAATTTAACAGAAGGTTTCTGACCGTGGGCTGTGTACAGTCACCCATAGGAGCTGAGCAGAATATAATGCCTGCTCACAGATTATAGCTGGCTGAACTGGGCCACATTGCGAAGAATCTGTGCAGTGGTCGATCTGCCAGTGCGCGGAAGGTCCCCAGTATTTGCATGCCCACTTTCACCAGACACACTGCTTGCGCAACGACTAACTGTAATGCGATCAGCAGCGTCATCTCCGTACACCTTCTTCAGTCTCTTGTGAATGTCTGTCACTGTATCGCGTTCACAAGAGTTGTATCAGAATACGTTGCTTCAGACGATCATGAAGCGCAGCTACCACCTTGAGTGTACAGCGATAGCGCGACTAACAGAAACAGATTGAATTAACTTTTAACACAAGCAGTAAGAACGTGTGACGTCCGTGAATAGCAAAGATATAGAACATCAGTTACATTTTTCAAAAAATATTGTTCATTTTGTTTGGAGCAACCATCGTTTGTATTTTCTGTATTTTCTGTGTTCTACCATAGGTAACTATAGAAGAAGTTCGTAGGTGATGCGGAGGGACTGGACAAAAAATTCACGTCATACGGGAGGTATAGTTCTGCCGGTGCGAAGGAAATGTCTGTTCAAAAAACATGGTATTTTATAGGTTACTATTTATGCTCTCCACCTTTCCCTGAGATGAGGACAGCCGGACTACGTGACTAGCAGCATCGCGGAAATATCCGAATTGTGCTCGTGTACCTTCATACGTCGCCACGAGTGAGGGTTCCTCGCTTATTTCGTATAAATAATATTAACAATTATCGCATGCACGCCGTTTGGTGGGGGAAGGGATGACTGATGTTACTTTTTCTTTGCCGCAGTGGGGCCCTCGTGCTTCAATACCTTTGCTCGGCGTTCTCATGCTTAGAAGACTGCTGGATTATGAGTTAGCATTACCACATGTTCACCGCAGGCGTGATACAACTGTGTAACTGGAAAGCTTTGTATGACCAACAAAGGTCTATCGTTTAAGAATACAGCTATCTTCAGCGACTCTGTCCAGGTGAACCAACAGGGTAATTCGAGGGAGATAGTAGTCGGTGAGGCCCATAGAATGAGCGGTTGCGTTTCTGCTATTTGTTCATCTATATTAGCTCATAATACTCTGGTCCTTCAGTTCCTCCCACACTAATACTGGCGGTCGCGGTCGCAATCACATGATGTGCACTCAGTGCATGAAATTTACCATCGGCGCGTAGACAGTATCGTTCGTAATAACGCGATGTGTTCTTTGTAAGGCTAGCACTTGAATCCTACATCCTCAGCCATTTGTTGGATGTTTTGCAAAAAGCTGACATAATGTCTTATGGGATAACAGCAATCAGTGATTTTATAATGTTACTTAAAATCTGTCTTGATTGCAATTTTTTTTTATTCATATGACCGGTTTCGATTCATTCAGAACCATCTTCAGATCTGATATTTCAGTTACAGGAGTGACGCAGCATGTGAAAATTGCTGGATTTGGACGGGTTACTGCTGTAACTGAAATATCAGATCTGAAGATGGTTCTGAATGAACCGAAACCGATCATATGAATAAAAAAAAAATTTGCAATCGAGTCGGATTTCAAGTAACATTTGTTGGATGTATTCCAGTCTCTGTATTCCCCTACAGCTTTTGGCTGGAGCTCGCTCTAGTAGCATGGAAGTTATTCTCTTGTATCCTAACACGAGTCCTATTATTCTGCCTCTAATTTTTATCAGTGTTTTCTATAAGTCCCATTCTTCGCCGATTCTGCGGAAAACCACCTCGTTTCTTGTCTCATCGTTCTACCTACTTTTCAACACCCTTCCGGAGTACTACATTTCAGACTCTCCAGTTCCCTTCTTTGTATGTTTTCTCACAGTCCATGACACACTGCCATACAACGGTGTTTATTACCGTTCATACTCTCAGAAATTTCTTTCTCAGAATAAGGCTGATGTTTGATACAAGCAGGGTTCTTTTGGTCAGTAATACCTTCTTTACCTGTTTTAATCCGTCTTTTATCTCCTCCTTGCTTCAAAGATGGCAGAATTCCTGAATAATAATTATTAATATTAAAGCTGTGCTGCATATGTGCTGCATCAATGTATAGATCTTGTGTAAGCAAGCCGGTATGTATGGAAGCTTGATCCCTCCAAGTTGTGTTACCTCTGGGAACGAAAGTCCAGGCACCTGGATCGTCGTCTTTAAACAATGGATCGTCATCAACAAATGATAGACTTACTGGTTACTCTGTAGCACTGTTTCTCACTCTGGGCTAAAATTACCCTTCTCGGGGGGGGGGGGGGGGGGGGGGGGGAGGAAGTTGAAAGTCTTAAAATGCGAAAGCAAATTGTTTTTGATTATGTTTAAGTCACCACACATTTACTTTAAAATATCTCTATTATCATTATTTCGTTACAATCTATTAAATACATCATCGCCATAAGTCATTCACATGAATTGTTGGATAAAGACTTCCACCAAACCCTTCGACGCGTTTACGTCTTTTGCAATATGCAGTTTTGCTGCTATTGCATGTTCGCCAGTTTTACCTGCCCGTCTTCCATTATGTTCCTTATGCACTATCTAATCGAATATGTCCAGACACCTATTAGTGGATACTCATACGGGGTGTGTCGACCCTTCGCCTTTATGATGGCTTGAACTCGGCAGGGGACGCTTTTAGTGAGCTGTCTGAATGTCCGGGAAAAATGGCAGCTCATTCCTCGTCAAGAGCCGAGACCAGAGTAGGTAGTGATACTGGACGCTGGGGTCTGGAGCGAAGGCGACGTTGTAACTCACTCCGAAGGTGTTCCATTTGTTTCAGGCCGGAACTCTAGGCATGCCATTCCACGAGCCACTATCTCACAAATTATGCTGTATGACAGAGTGCATTGTCATGCTGATATAATCGCCTCTGAACAGTTCCTTTATTGTACGTAGTACACAACGCTAGAAAATGTGTTCGTATCCTTCCGCATTTAGCGTTTTCTTAAGAGCAAGGTTGGGGGGGGGGGGGGGGGGGAGACCTCAGCGTATCCACGAAGAACATCCCTGTACTGTAACACCACATCCTCCATACTTAACTGTTGGTGTTACACATGATGCCTCGGAGAGCAGCGCGCTTCGTTACAGGATCATTTAGTAATCGCGAAAGCGTTACAGAGATGATAGATAAACTCCAGTGGAAGACTCTGCAGGAGAGACGCTCAGTAGCTCGGTACGGGCTTTTGTCAAAGTTTCGAGAACATACCGTCACCGAAGAGTCAAGCAGTATATTGCTCCCTCCTACGTATATCTCGCGAAGAGACCATGAGGATAAAATCAGAGAGATTAGAGCCCACACAGAGGCATACCGACAATCCTTCTTTCCACGAACAATACGAGACTGGAATAGAAGGGAGAACCGATAGAGGTACTCAAGGTACCCTCCGCCACACACCGTCAGGTGGCTTGCGGAGTATGGATGTAGATGTAGATGTAGATGTAGATGGCAGATAACGTTCTTCAGGCATTCACCAAACCCAAATACTTCCATCACATTATCACATGGTATGTAGTGATTCATGGTATGTAGTGATTCATTTCCAGCCATCCCCCATCCAGCGGCGACGCTGTTTACACCACCTCACGCATCGCATAGCACTGACTACAAAAATGTGTGGCTTATGAGGAGCTGTTTGACCATTGTACCCAATTCATTTGAACTCCTTGCGCACTATCATTGTGCCATCTGGACTACTGGTACACATTGGAGCTCACGAGTGATTCCTTCCTCCGATTTCATTCGATTTTTTTATCACCATCCTCCTCGATGCTCTATGGGACGATCTCTCTTGGTCAGTTAATGAGGTCTGCCTGGTCTGGTACTTAGTGTTTCTGCTTCACGCAGTCACATCACCAACAGTCAACTTGGGCAGGTTAGGAAGGACTGAAATATCTCTGATGGATTTGTTGCTCAGGTGACATCCAGCGGCTAGTCCACGATCGAAGTCACAGAGCTCTATTGGCCAACCCGTGCCTGTCTAAAACTTAACGTGTCTTCTTCACAGTAACAAGCAATCCGTCTTTTCCTACAAAGTTTATGTTCCTACCTGGAGTTTCCATTGTTTGTTTCATAGTATCGAAGATGAGGAAAGTGCCTATAGCCCTTCAGGTATGCTTTTCAGAGCCCATGCTTACTAGACTTTTTTGCTTCTAGTATTGTGTGCTTTCAACTGTATGCGTTTACACCATTAGTTACGATACACCATGTATAAAAAAAAGAACTGAACCAATTATTAACTTAGTCCTCATGGACAATATGTCAGTTTTTTCAGCTTCCACTTAGTCGACATTTTTGTCTCTTCTTACATGTAGTATTTCAAAAACAACTTCCTTTTCCTATTTACCACCCATCTTCTTGGCTACACGTACCTCCCACCTCAGTTGCATTTGCATTACAGTCGTATTTAAAACTGTTCCATGACACGGTTTTCTATTTGCCTCCTCCTAGTTTTTCACAGCAAGTTGAACAACGACCTGATTTTGAATGGTTTTCAGACGTCAAACTTCCAACTGATTGCCTTGAATCAAAACATATAGTGATTGAAAGCTTCAAGTTTCAGGCTCACTAGCACCTTCGTTTTGACAACCGCATTTACTCCACGGAAAGACTCCACGTTATTTTTACTCTTTTATCTACTTCAGTTGTTGTACAGTCCTAGCAGTCAGCAACACCCATCTGTTTTCATGATTTGGAAAATCGACAAGCAACTGCCTGGATTCTTAGACCATTTTTGCTGAATGAAGGAACATTTGCAGGAGGTGAAATTCAAGATGTAGTAAAATTTTTTAGACTCTGTGAAGGTAACGCACTGACTGTATCACACGAAAACAAGAAAGTTGCTCATATTTTGGCGATAGGTTGACGTTGATGTTGAGTATGAAAAAGCCCGAATAATTTATTTATTTATTTATTGATTTATTTAACCTGGCAAGCTTAGGGCCATCAGGCCCTCTCTTACATCTAACCAGGCATTCTACTTATTTTACATTCATACGTTTTAGTAGGCATGTTAAACTACATCTAGTACAAAAAGTGAAATAAACAATTAGAAAGGTACACCTGGAAACATACACACATATAGAGTTTATATTCGTAGATCATAAGTACTATTATAAGTAGACATTATTGAAGAGACAAATTTTAGATAGGAGTGCTGGCAGCAGGGAGTATGAGGGAGACTCATGGTGAAGGGAGGAGAAGAATAGACATGATGAAACATAATTAAGGAAATATAAAGGAAAAGAAGATTCCCTGGCTAATAGAGATAGATGAAGGGGAAGGCATCTCAGGAGCAAGATAGGAGACGCTAGCTTTGCTATTTGACAGATGAGAGGATTGGCCTGGTACATTAATTTTGTGGAGAACTTTATGAGGATGATAGTAGGAAATGCTTCAACTTCTTCTTAAAAGCAGCAGGAGATTGAATTTTGCGCAACGTAAGTGGCAGTTTGTTCCAGAGGCGGACAGCGGCAACTGAGAAGGAGTTTGCAAAAGTTTTTGTTTTGTGAGTGGGCACAGTTAGGATACCAAATAAGAGTAGCCTCGTGTTTCTATTATGATGGCATGACAGGTTTTTAATCTCTGAAGCAAGGTACTGGGGTGCTTGCGCGACGAGGAGTCTGTGAAGTAGACATAGTGTGTGGTAGTCACGCAATTTGTCCGGCCGCAGCCACTTTAGCTCGGAGTATGAAGCACTAACATGATCATATCGGCGAATGTTGCAGGCGTAACGCACACAGGCATTCATGGTTAGCTCTAGCCGTCTTTTGTTTTCACTACTCGTGCCTTGTTGAATCACATCACAATAGTGGAGGTTCGGTAGAACGAGTGCTTGCACGAGCTGGCGTTTCAAGTCCTGTGGAAATACGTTCCGAAACTTTTTGAGAGCATAGAGACAAGCAGACGTCTTTCGGCACACTGCGACTGTATTCTCCGCCCAGTTGAGATGCTCATCCAAAGTTACACCCAAGTTCTTCACTGTTTTCTGATATGGTATTGGAGTACCGTCGAGCAGACTAGGAGGTAGCCGTTCGCGGAAATCTGAACTTATTAATTTCTGATGGGCTATTAAGATTACTTGAGTCTTTTTTGCATTTGGTTTAAGCCCCAGGCTTTTCGCCCATGTCACTACCGAAGACAGATCATCATTCATCTGAGCGATTGCAGTGTTTACGTCTTCAGGTCTGACGCTTAGGTAGAGCTGGAGGTCGTTGGCATAGAAATGATATTTACAGGAGGACAGAACCGACGAAATATCGTTGACATATAAAGAAAACAAAAGTGGTCCTAAGACTGATCCTTGTGGCACTCCCGAGGAAACATGTTTCCAGGAAGATTTTTCATTTACGCAGACAACACATTGCTGTCTGTCTTTTAAGTAGCTTTCAAACCATCTCATTGCACTATCAGAGAAATTAAGCTGTTGCATTTTTCTGAGCAATATGTCAAAGTTAACAGTGTCAAAAGCTTTGCTGAAGTCCAGTAGCGTCAATATTGTTGCCTTTCGATTGTCGATGGCACATTTCAGATCATCTGTTACTTTAATTAGAGCAGTGTTTGTGCTGTGATGTTTACGGAAACCGGATTGAAATTTGTCATATAGGCTGAATTCATGCAAGTGTTCAGTGATTTGGTCATGAACAATATACTCGAGTGCTTTGGAAACAGCAGGCAGTATGCTAATTGGTCGGTAAGCACTAGGCAGTTGCGGGTTTTCGATCTTAGGGATGGGTCGAATTATGCTTCTTTTCCATGCAGTGGGGTATATTCCGTTCACGAGGGAAAAATTAAATATGTCAGTTAAGACAGGCACTAAGATATCGGCAACATTCTTAATCATGGTTATACCGATACTGTCGTTGCCTATTGCATCAGAAGAGATTCTCATTATTGCTTTTCTTGCCGTATTTGTTGTTACATGTTTTAGATGGAAGCTATCGTTGTTAGTTATCCTGTTTGGGGATTCTTGTGGACGGTAATTATCAGCCGTGTTGGTATTCAGAGGTGCAGAGAAGAAATCATTTAATTCGTTAGCTGACACATGAAAAGTAGTTTCCGATTTTGCCTTTCCGACCCCCAAGCTACGGAGATTCTTCCATAGAGTCGTGGGCGTCAGATCGCTGCATACAAGGGAGCGAGCGTGCCTGATTTTAGCATTGCGAATGCATTGTTTCACTCTGTTCCGTAGCTTTCTGTATTCTTCGAAACGCTCGGGTTTTGGATCTGCCTTGAAACGCCTGTGGGCAGCAGCCCTATTAGTTATCATTTGACGTAATTCAGCTGTCAGCCATGGAGCAGGAGATTTTCTTACACGGATTGTGCGCACAGGTGCATGTTTGTCATGGAGGGCAGTGAGTTTATCACCAAGTTCATTAATTTTGCCGTCGATTGTAGGTTCTCTGATTATTTGATGCCATGAGATTTCTGAGCAATCGGCTGTTAGAGCGTCAAGGTCAATACGTTTCATGTTCCTACAAGTTATGTAACGCGATTTGATCCTTGGGGGCTGCACAGAGTAGGCCAGGAATATTACATCATGTGCTGAGAGGCCAGGGGGCGATGTTTGACCAACATCTCTTACTTTGTCAGTCTGTTTCGTTGCGATTACGTCTATAAGAGTATGACTGTGCGCCGTATGGTGTGTAGGTTGTAATGGAAGAATGTTCATCCTATTGCAACTAAACAATCTTCTTAGATTTATTGCGGAGGGAGCGTCTCTTAGCATGTCTACGTTCAAGTCACCCATTACGATGACATGTTCGTATTGACACTGGAGTGAATGTAATTCCGACTGGAAGGAACTCATTGAGTTTATTTTTGGCGGCTTGTACACGACGCCAGTCAAGAATTTCCGACTTCGTATATTTATTTCAATGAATATGAATTCAGCCTCTTTTTCTTCAGCAGGATTTGACGTACATAAGACTTTCGCTTTGAGATCTGTTCGTATATACGCGCCGACCTCGCCACCTTGCTTTTTTGATCTGTCTGCCCTAAGAAATGTGTACCCTGGGACATGAATAGATGCAGAGGATATGTGTGGTTTCAACCACGTTTCGGATAAGAGGATTACGTGGTAGTTTAGTTGGTTGAAGAGGAGGCTAAGTTCTTCGTAATGTGCAGGTAAAGACTGGATGTTGCAGTGAGCTGCTAAAAGCTCTGACGCGTTCCGCTGAGCAGCCTGAAGTAGGGTGGCAGACTGGTTTGTCCCTTTGTTAGGCACTACCTGCCGCGAGGGGTACTGGCCGGTGCTTCCGCCAAGTGACATAAGACAGGGGTGTCCGAGATTTTGCGCGCCCTGTTTGTGACTCCGCGAGTGCCGAAAGAAAGGCGACTGCAAGAGATTTCCTGAGGTTGCGTTTAAATTTACTAAAACTAACTAGTGTAAAAGTGACTTATAGGCTGTGGTAGTAATGACAACAAAAGCGAGGAGCAGATGGAATTTGGTGCATAGCTTACAATTTGCACAGGCCGAAAGCAAAGAGAACACAAAACGAATATTAGAAGTAAACTATACCGACCGCCTCGTGGACTCATTGTTAATTTTGGTAATGAGACACATGTAAAGGCAGGTGAGTTGTATTTGTTCCAATGTTAACTGTCATTTACCTTTTCTCAGTTTATCTGACAAACACATACCAGTGAACGAACTGTCAATCCAAATGGGAGTAGGAAAACCATGTGTTCGTAAAATATTGAGACAGATGAAGCTGAAAAAGTTTCAGCCACGTGAATTTCGAGAACGTTGACAGACGCTCATAAAGAAACACGAAAGACAGTACGCAGGGAACTTTTGGAACAGTACGAGAATTTAGGAGATGAATTTCGTGCAAGAATTGTGCCAAAGAGGAAACCTGGTAGCATCAGTTTGAGACGGAGGCAGCCCATATAGAATGCAATCATGACAACTCGCCGAAGAAAGAGAAATTCAAAACTGCACCTTCAGCAGGAAAAATGATGTCTACTGTGTTTTTCTATTCAGAAGGACTGTCGCTTGTGGACTTCATGCCACACGCAACCACTTCCAGTTCCAACCCCTACGTGTCAGCGCATGAGCTTCATGCTCGAATGTATCGCGTTTGGCAGCACCGGCAATAACAAGGTGTTTTACTGTTGCATAGTAACACTCGGCCACATGTCAGTGAGAAAACCACCGCCGAGATCAGAAAGCTTTGATGGACAATACTGAAACATTCATTCTGCAGCCCTGATCTGGTACCGCGAGAGAACCACCTCTTCAATAAACCGAAGGAATCCCTTTGCAGCCGCGCGAAATGGCCGTACGGTTTGAGGCGCCATGTCACGGACTGCGCGACCCCTCCCACCGGAGGTTCGAGTCCTCCCTCGGTCATGGATGTGTGTGTGTGTGTGTTTGTTGTTCTTAGCATAAGATAGTTTAAGTTAGTTTAAGTAGTTTGTAAGTCTAGGGACCGATGACCTTAGCAGTTTGGTCGCTTAGGAATTTACACACATTTGAACATTTGAATCACTTTGCTGAGCGAGATCTGAAGATGATGGTTCCCTTGCGAACGCTGCTAAATAGTGCTCAAGAGTGCAGTTCCTGACTTCTGTTGTGAAGTTCTTGTGTATTCCTCTGTGGGGTAAGGCAGTTGAAAGGGAGGGAGAGAGTGTTGAAAAACTGGCCGGGTACGAGTATAGGTCTCGCGCTGTGAGAGTTCATATATAGACAGTTAATCGATCCTAGCGATCGAGACTCTCGATGATTTTTGTCTGTTATCGACACTGATATTGGAAACATATCGATCCTCGAAATTCCAAAACTTTCGAGAATGTTTTATAATTGTAAGTTTCAAGTTGGATAACAAATGAGAAAAGAATTTTTTCGTGTGATATAATTACAAATTAACACTTTACATGTACTGTTAAGCCTTCCTTCTTGTCAAATTTTATGATTCTAGGCCAACGGGAAGTACACTGTAATTTTGGACGAGTGAATTTGCGAGTATCAAAATATGTGACATAAATGGCCGTATCTTTTGACTGCATTGACTTACAGGTCAGAAGCTTACATTTATTATACCTCCATGGGACCGTAGACGTTAGTACGCGACATAAATTTAAATTTGATATGTCTACCTGTTCCTAAGGAAAATGGTTTTTAGCAGTCGGACAGATAGACAAACAGAAAGACAGACGGACAACAAAGTGATCCCATTTAAAGGTTCCGTGTTACTGACTGTAGAATGGAACTCTGTACATGACATTTCGTCTTTCAAGACTGTAACAAAGTACTGGAAAAATATGAAAGTGGAAAGTAAATTGTATATTTAACCGTAGTAATGTACACCTCTGAAATCGTCACACGAAGTGCAGATCACGGTCACAGTTGCCCTCAATTATTTACTGGAGAAATTGCCTGAAAGTGAGATATTTTGTAATGAAATCTGAGGCTTACGAACTAAAAACATTTTATTTAACCTCCCGCTTGTACTTTTTCGATCAGTATAGTATTAATGCACCCACATTCGAGACAATGGAAACTGAAACTTCATGGCAGATTAAAACTGTGTGCCCGACCGAGACTCGAACTCAGCACCTTTGCCTTTCGCGGGCAAGTGCTCTACCATCTGAGCTACCCTAGCACGACTGACGGCCAGTCCTCACAGCTGTACTTCCGCCAGTACCTCGTTTACCGAGTTCGAGTCCCCGTCCGGCACACAGTTTTAATCTGCCAGGAAGTTTCATATCAGCGCACACTCCGCTGCAGAGTGAAAATCTCATTCTGTTATGGAAACTATTCGCCTACGAAACTTGAAGGTGGTCCGGAAGTAAAGAATTTACTTGCAGTTTAACTGGATAAACATGTTATTCATTTAATGAAATGTACATATTTCATGAATGATGCGACGTGTTCTCAATAATTCATAAAACCCGTCATTCCTTATTTCCACACTCTTGGAATATAGAAAAAAATGTTATCGGCATCTGGCCGGGCTTTGCTACTAGATACAACTGTGTTCCAACCATGACCATCCTTACAGCGGACTTCTCTACTTTCTACATAGCTGTCTGAAGATTCGTCGGACTGATCAGCCTCGTCACTGTCCATAATTGCTGGAGGAACATCAGCTTCAGAATGACTTTCATCATGAAAGTCACTTACGTTACTTTCACGGTTTAGTTCTTCTAACAACGCTTCCCTCATAGCGTTTCCCGTTAATAAAATGTCATTCCTATGTGCCATTTTACAGAAACGAATTTCACACTTTGTGACAGAACAGTTACACAATGTGTCCACGAGGATCACAATGATTCTTCAAAACATAATTCTGTCAAAATAATTAAACATCTATGCATCAAAACTGCGAACGCCCGTCCTCTACTACGTCTCGTCAATGCTGAATTTACATTGGTGGCAGTGACCTGTGTGTGTGCAGTGGCCAATTCTTAAAAAAAAAAAAAAAAAGGTAAACTTCGGGGTCAGAGTGACACTGGTGTATATTTCTAGAGTTAAAAAAAACAATGTGCATTTCTTCTGGAGTGACCCTACAAACTACTGAACTTTATTTTCGATCCTTGGCTTTTCCCTTTTTCCGAAGAAATCCTCAATTAGCTGACTCCAATACAGGTGTCCGTACCACAGGACACATAGCCCTCAATTTCCAGCATTAACCTTATAGCAGATAGGTGTCGAGCGCTCGCAGCGCCTGAAGGTGACGCACAGACCTCCCGGTCACAACAGTCTTACCTTGGATTGTCGCTCTCGGCCCAACAACGGTCCTGTGACTGATTACGATAGAGCAGGTGTCACTGACCTGCAGCAGCAGGTGCGGGCCGCCGCCGTTGTCGTTGACGCGGAAGACGAAGGGCCTCCCGTGGAAGGGTGAGGCGCTCATCTCTAGCGTCAGTGGCCGGCAGCCACCGCTGGCAGCGACTTCCCCATGGCACCGCCCCTGCGACACACACTGGCTGCTCAGCCACTGCAGACACTCGACATCTCGAGTCCCAAATGGTTCAAATGGCTCTGAGCGCTATGGGACTTAACATCTGAGGTCTTTAGTCCCCTAGAACTTAGAACTATTTAAACCTAATTAACCTAAGAACATCACACACATCCATGCCCGAGGCAGGATTCGAACCTGCGACCGTAGCGGTCGCGCGGTTCCAGACTGTAGCGCCTAGAACCGCTCGCCCACCCCGGCCGGCTGTACACTTTCAACATATATTGTATGTAAATATAATTTTAAAACCTATACTATCATATAAAGGCAAGTTGATGTTTAACAGTGTTATCAAAAATCTCGAAAAGTTATTGACCGATTTACTTCAAATGTTTGCATCATGTTCGCCGCGTAGAGTGGTCGCGCTGTTTGGGTCGCCATGTCACGGATTGCGCGGCCTCTTCCGCCGGAGGTTCGAGTCCTCCCTTGGGCATGACCATGGGTGTGTGTCTTGTTCTTAGCAGAAGTTAGTTTAAGTAGTGTGTCAGGCTAGGCACTCACGACCTCAGCAGTTAGGTCCCTTAGGAATTCACACTCACACATTTTGTATAATGTTCTAATAAACATTTGGATGGACATTGGCGACATATATGGAAAAGTTTATAGCAAAAATCTCAAAAAGTTCTTGACCTACTGTGGTGTGCGTACTGTAAGACCTTCGGTACACACACCATCAGATTATTTGACTTGTCGCTCTAACGAAGTAGGCGAGTGTCAGCAATATGTCTCGTGGTATTATCGTGGCGTGTTTATCTTCTGCTGTTAGGTCAGACGATAGATATGCCACTTGTACGCTTAGAGTAGCAGATTGACAGTGACCAACTTTAAACAAAACTTGATTAATTTTCACACACATTTATTAAAATAATAAAAATCATAGATATTATGTAACTTGATTCTGGATGCTGTTTACAATTGACAATCTGATGTTCCTTTGGTTTTGGTACGTTAATCTTATTCTCACATATCTCTGATACTTGACAAAGTGTCTATACATTTCTCTTCATGGCTATGTACAGAAATGTGATAATCTTATTAGTTGCAGACTGAAACTTGACTATAGATTGGTACAGACTAATGCAGACTGACTAACTGGAAGTCTGTACACTCGTTATAATACCTCGAGTGTTCAGGTATCACTGCGCGAGTGTGATCCGCGAGGAGAAAAGTTTCTACGTTAGCAGCAATCTCATTGGCTGCATTACATATTAATACGCGGATCGGCGGAAGCAGAATTTGGTCCGTCCCTAAGACAGCGCCATCTCGTAGTGCGGAGACGGATGAGCGCTGCACCTGCGCTGTTGTGCTTAGTGGGGCGCGCTCTAGTGGGAAAGTTGTGTACGCGCTGACTATGTGGAACTACGTACACAACACCTGCTTTGCTTCAAATTTTTTCGCTACACGCTAATAAACATTCAGACGGACAGAGGATATATAAATTCAATGTAAAGGTTTTTGGAAGGAAAAAAATGCTATGGTGGAAAATGTAATGTTTCGTTTTCTTTCTCGAAATCAGTTTTAACTACGATAGCAGGGCATTTAAACCATTAGACAAATTGTTTTTCCCATCATATTCGTTGTATACAATTTTAAATAAAAACTGTATACACAACAGTGTATGCTTCCTTCCTCACACTCGGTTTTAACAGGAAGCAGGAAAGATGTATTTAAGGATTATGGGCTTATGATTAGAATACTGCTACGGAATTTGAATCGACTGAAACTTTGTAAACTATGTAGATTAAAACTGTGCAAAACATTGTGGTTGAAGCTACTATTCTCATAGATTTAGCAGGTGGATAAGTGCACTTTTCACATATATAGTGATCCCAACCGATTTATCTATTTATTTTAAGCGACTTTTAGTTCCAAATCAGGGTTTCGTTAGCTACAATAATAAACAAGGTACAGGTCAGCGAGAGGAGGAAAGAGGAAATGGAAAGAGAAGGATGGGGATGGAATGGATATAAAGAGGGGGAAGCAGGGCATGTGCAGAGAAAGGAGGGAGGAGGAGATGGTCAGAGGGTGGGGAAGGAGGTGTTGGACAGGAAGTGAGGGGAAGGGGAGGAGATGAACAAAGAGAGGGGGCAGAAAATGACAGTAGTTTCATCCAATTCCGATACACATTTAGCAATTGCTAAGTTCTGCTGGGTTCGTTGGTATACAGTATGTACTAAAACCAAGAGGGAACAATAAGACTGGAAGACCAAGAACGAGATTCTTCTCGGATTAAAATGCATGAAAGACGGGGATGCGGTCTTTCGCCTCTACTGTTCAATCTATACGTCGGAGAAGCAATGACGGAAATAGAGAGAAATGGTCACTAGTGTAACTAAAATTCACGGTGAAAGGATATAAATGACATGATTCGCTGATGACACTGCTTTCCTCAGAGAAAGTGAAGAAGAATTACAGGATCTGTTGAGTGGAATGAACAGTCTAATGATACAGAATATGGACTGATAGTAACTCGAAGGAAGACGAAAGTGAAGAGAAGTAGCAGAAATGACTACAGTGAGACATTTAACATCAAAATGTTGATTACGAAGTAGACGAAGTTAAGGAATTCTGCTACCTTGGAATCAAAATAACCCATGACGGACGAAGAATGGACGACATAAAAAGCAGACTAGCACAGGGAAAAAGAGGGAATTTCTGACCACAATAAGTCTACCGATATTAAACATAGGCCTCATTCCTTTGAGTACCAGTGATTTTTGCCTGAAACCATCATTTTTTAAATTTTTTTAAATGAAGTATCAGTACCTTTAGCATGAAACCAACTATGTTGTTGCAAGACAAAGACATATAGTAGTACCATGAGGTTCTTTTAGCAGTCACTCATAGCGTTCAAAGCAACAGTTGGCTCGAAGATTGTGCTTCGTCATGGTAGAAGATTGTGACACGGTTTTTTTATAGTAGGCATATCAAGGAAATCCATTGACTGTGAAAGTAAGTATATCTAAAGTTATTGTGACGAAAATTTGAGCTTGTATTACTGCTTTTGTGAGTTGTTTAAAAATGCCTACACAGTTTTGATACAACATTTATTAGTTTTTAGGCCCATTTTTGTTTGGTATTTACAATTACAATTTGTTTCAGGGCACTATGATTTCATGGAAGTTTTGAGATACGGGATTGTGTCTAGGAAAAACGTGAATATGCTTCCACGTATATATCATGAAATGATATGTGATTGAAAACTGTATGCCCTATTTGCTCCAAAGTGGAAACATCTCCTGAAAACGACTGTCCTCACTTTCTGTTCCACAGAAGTGTGTTTATAGACACCAGCCGACAGTCAGTTGCTTGATGGTATCAAGAGTGTTGGCACTGAGTAGAGATAAGTGGACATGCATGGAGTCGACCTAAGCAGCATACATCATGAGATAACTACCACTTATAAAAGGTAGATTTCAGCCACCAAGCGCTTTCTCAAGACTTGTAAGAAAGAACATTGGACGAAATTTTGCCAAAAATGATCAGAAAACACGCCTCTCGGTTAGACTTAGGCAATGGTTTCTTTACACAAATTCATATGTAATAACGAAAAACCAAACATGTAATATTCTTCACTTGATAGAGGTGTTGGGAAGAACCTAGTACAAATGCCACTGCATGGAATCTAGTGTGCTTCTCCACTACGAGAGGGGGGAACAAAGGGAACTAGTGAAATATACTCGTATAATATCGATAAACAAGTGAGTAATCAGATACATTACCACGATATCACCTAAGGAGCCAAAGTGGTTCTACAGAAGATAACACTGACAAAGCTCAATTCGAATTTTGAACGGCTGGAAAACCAACTGAAACTCTACAGGCCGGAGCTGCGTATTTTACCGATAGTACAGCGAAAGGCAGTGTACTGATGACGGCCATTTCTCGTGGTGAGCTGCGCTGCATGGAGATGAGGCTGTGCGTTGGAGACGGATCGAAGGGCGAGCGCGGAAAGCTGGACAAATGAAACTGCGGATGAAATTACTCTGCAGCAAGCGCGGCAAAGTACAGAATCGACTCCTGCAGCGGCCAGGAACCAACTCCCTCAGATTCTCTTTCACCCCGCGCCCAATGTGGGACCGATTCGCTGTCGATCAGCCTATCATAGCCTCCGCCAGGACTTTGCATGGGAAGTTTTCTGTCGGGCGCCAACGGAATATGATAATCGGGGTGTTATGTGTGGTGCTGTCTACATCTACATCTACATCTGCATAGATAACCCTCAAGCCATAGTACGGTTCGTGGCCGAGGGTACCCTGAACCACTACTAGTTGCCGGCCGAAGTGGCCGTGCGGTTAAAGTCGCTGCAGTCTGGAACCGCAAGACCGCTACGGTCGCAGGTTCGAATCCTGCCTCGGGCATGGATGTTTGTGATGTCCTTAGGTTAGTTAGGTTTAAGTAGTTCTAAGTTCTAGGGGACTAATGACCTCAGCAGTTGAGTCCCGTAGTGCTCAGAGCCATTTGAACCATTTTGAACCACTACTAGTTAATTCCTTTCCTGTTCGACACGCAAATAGAGCGAGTGAAAAACGACTGTCAATATGCCTCCGTATGAGCCCTAATTTCTCGAATCGTTCGGCAGTCAACTTCAGACGTCGGTTCTCTAAATTTTCTCAATAGTTCCTCGAAAAGAAAGTCGCCTTCCCTCCAAGGAAACCAATTTAAGTTCCTGAACCATCACTTATGTTGTTCGAACCTACAGGTAACAAATCTAGCAGCCCGCCTGTGAATTGCTTCGATGTTTTCCTTCAGTCCGACTCGTTACATATCCCAAATACTCGAGCAGTACTCAAGAGTAGGTCGCACCAGCGTCCTATATGCGGTCTCCTTTACTGGTGAGTCACTCTTTCCTAAAATGCTCCCAATAAACCAAAGTCGACCATTCGCCTTCCCTACCACAGTTCTTACACCAAAAAAAAACACAGTCCAAACCAGCCTTGAAGGCCCAACGGCACCGACCGGCCGCCGTGTCATTCTCAACCTTTGGCGTCACCGGATGCGGATACGGAGGGGCATGTGGCCATCACTCCGCTCTCCCGGCCGGTGTCAGTTTTCGGAACCGGAGCCGCTTAGTTTACAGTCAAGTAGCTCCTCAATTAGCCTCACAAGTGCTGGATGCACCCCGCTTGCCAACAATACACGGCAGAACCGGACGGTAACCCATCCATGCGCTAGCCTGCGACAAGGTCGTTGGCACAGTTGTCAACGCATTAACGTACGTTTATCCACATTTACAGCTAGTTGTCGTCCATCACACGAACCATAAATTTTGTTTAAGTCTTCTCGTATCTTCCTACACTCACTCAACTTCGAAACCTTACTATACACCACGGCAAAACGCCGCAGACTGCTGTTCATCTTGTCCGCCAAATCATTTATTTACGTAGAGAACAACAGCGGCCCTACCACAAACTTCCCTGGAGCACTCCTGACGACACCCTTGTCTCTGATCAACACTCGCCGTCGGGGGCAGCATACTGGGTTCTATTATTTAAGCCACGTATATATCTGTGAACTTATTCCATATGCTCGTACTTTCGTTAACAGCCTGCAATTGGACACCGTGACAAATGCTTTCTGGAAAGCTAGAAATATGGAATTTGCCTGTTGCTCTTCATCCTTAGTTCTCAGTATATCATGTGAGAAAAGGGCAAACTGAGTTTCGCACGAGCGATGCTTTCTACAACCATGCTCATTCGTGGACATAATCTTATCAGTCTCAAGAAAGTTTACTACAGGGTGGAGCAGAATAAACGCATGTTTTTTGAACCGCTAGTACGCGGCGACGAGAGGGGGTATTGACGTTCAATGAATGTTGGCAGACTGCCCATACAGTGTAGTTTCAGTCGCTATGGACCGTTGGATAGTAGACCATCGTGTGTTCGTTGTCGAGCAGTACTTTAGAAACAATGATTCCGTAGTCGCAGTGCAACGTCTTTTCCGTCAGAATTTTAGAGTTGGACGTCGAGGTGCAGTGCCTGATCGAAATACTGTACTCCGATGGGTTGCAGCGTTTAGAAGTACTGGATGCGTGATGAAAAAGAAACCACTTGTTCTTCCCCGTTCAGTTCGTATGGTTTCAGCAGGACGGTCCCACAGCTCACACGGCGAGAGCATCCATAGAAGTGGTTCGACAAATGTTTCCAGGACATGTTATTTCGAGATATGGTGATGTTTACTGGCCCCCTCGCTCACCCGATTTGTCGATATTCGATTTCTTTTTGTGGGGATATTTAAAATCACAAGTCTACATGAACAAGCCTTGCACAATCGATGACCTGAAGAATTCCATTCGTCAGAAAATTGAAGCCGTGCCGAATGAAATGTTGGAGAGAGCCACGCGTAATTTCGGAAGAGGTTCCAAATTTGTATCCAGAAAGATGGACGTCATCTCCAAGACATTATTTTTCGAACCTAATTAAAGTATGTATATTTCAAAACTGCTTATTTTTATTATTTTTATCAAACCGTGTCCCAGTCATTCCATAGTGAAAAACCATGCCTTTTCTTTGCTCCACCCTATATATTCGAACTGAGAATATGTTCACGGATTCTGCAGCAAACAGAAGCCAGGGATATTGGTCTGTAATTTTGCGGGTCCGTTCTTTTATCCCTCTTACATAATGGATTCACCTGCACTTTTTTCCGGTCGCTTGGATCTCTGTGCTAGACGAGAGATTCACAGTAAATGCAAGTTAGGTAAGGCGCCAATGCCGCAGATTGCTGGTTGTAAGACCGATTGCGGTTCCATCCGGATTTTGTGATTCATTTGCTTTCAAATTTTCGATTGTTTCTCTACGCTAGGGACGCTTGTTACTATGTCGTCCATTCGGGCGTCTGTTCAAAAAATGGTTCAAATGGCTCTCAGCACTATGGGACTTAACATCTGAGGTCATCAGTCCCCTAGAACTTAGAACTACTTAAACCCAACTAAACTAAGGACATCACACACATCCATACCCGAGGCGGGATTCGAACTTGCGACCGTAGCGATCGCGCGGTTCCAGACTGTAGCGCCTAGAACCGCTCGGTCACTCTGGCCGGCTCGGGCGTCTGTCCGGTGGTCAAATGACGGTATGTTTGTACTTATATAATTCTCCTGTGTGAATGATTTATTGAGAGTGAATTTTAAAAATTCGGCTTCTTCAGCTGCCCTCTCGTGTCTACCTGTTCAGATAAGCATAGCTCATAACGTGCATCCCACTACTCCCTCCCTCCCAAGCTCTGCCAACACAGGACATATGGGCATGGCATGTGCAGCGCCGCTGCTCAGCAGTGCATACTGAGGGGCATAGGCAGGAGCAGTCATCTATGCATTGCGTGCTCCTGTAGTACCTATACATTACACAGAGTGTACATTACGTAACAAAGAGTGTAGAGGTACGGATTAAACACACTGAACTTTGTGTAAGGATTGTATATATTACTTTCAATCGTAACACATAGCATATATCAATCATGTGAGCGTGGAGTTGATCTGAGATTCTGTTATTCTGCGCAACAGATTAATCTGAGATGTACCCTTCACCCTGTGGCTCCTGCAAGATGCAATTTCCACCCCCACACTACTACAGAGGTCAGACAGACGCTCCTAACGTTCTAAAGAGAAATGCCTGAAAAACTTTCAGCAATAAATATCTTCTGGAGTCATCCGCTGTAAGGAAATGACACAAAAATTCACAAAATTCTTACATAACTAGTGGGATACTTGGGTACTGGAGTAGTGCCAGTTAGTGTAAGGAAAACATGAAACCTAACGAAAGTTATTATTTATTTTGCAAAAATTCTGAGAAATCACAATGGAGCTTTTAGTTATGAATATAACAAGTTATATTATGGTTCTTTTCGGAATGGGAAGTTACCTCTCAAGGATAGGATTCGCTAATGAAATTTCTATACAAAGTTTAAGATTGTTGTTGACTTGGCAGAATGGGTGAGAGGTGCCCCTACTCAACTTGAATAATAATCCTTTAGAATGTTGCTAGGTACAGTCGAGGCTGTCGCGTGTGAAATGCAGTGAAGTGTACTGTTGTGGAGGAAATATGAGGCTTGCAATGGCTGTAGCGCACAATACCGTAAGCTGAGATGACTGCTGTCTGCGTCGCTCGCTGCTGACAAATAAGATAACTCTTGTTCTATCTGGATTGACCTTCGCCAATCAAACTCTCCCTACGCCTTGATTAAGTCAAGGACTCCTATTCACCCCTAGTCTAACTATTGGCGTGGTACACTGGTCAGATAACCAGTCCACCGTGATGCCACTCAAAAATTCGCTTGCAGGCGTTTAACTATAACTCTGTCCGTTCACATCGCACAATAAGTGAGACGACCAACGCAGTGAACAACGCTTAATCGCAGGACTCAGTATAAAGTTGCACTCCGATTCGCTCTCGATGGAGGTGCTCTCCCGGTGAAGTACTGAGGAGAGACTTGTTCCTCGCTCTTTGAGTACACGTATGAGCGCACACGCTCTCGTTGCGTGTTCTCGCTCCAAGAGCGACAACAGAATGGCCCCTCTCCATGCCAGATGTGAAGGGGTATATCTTTTGGTCTCTTCCATTACTCCTTCCGCTCAAGGCGTCAGAAATATCGTCTGCCAATCAGCATTGCTCTTCTAAAACGGAAGAATGACGTTTCGTTTAAGGCGACCAATCCGGAAATCTGTAGTATCGTCGTTTGGCGTTTGCTGTCTCCCTGTGAAAATCTCTGAAACTGCGTGCTATGTGTAAAGAATGCGTAGGCTGGCCGCTCCCACACAATGTAGCGGAATCTGCTTTTAAGCCGAACATGGGGTCGTTCCTCCTTTCCCTCCGGCGAACGCTGTCCACTCCACGGGCGGCCACCGACCGACGTAGATGGGTTGGGACTGGCCTCCTGGCGTGCGGTTTCCTCTCTTGAACTAAAAGCTCCTGTGACCGTCGTGTCTGGAATGTATGTACGCCAGCCTTGAGTTTTTCAACCACGGTGCGCACTTGCGATTTATTAGTTATTTGCATATCGTTTGCATGAATTCATACAACATTGACTTTATCTTATCGAGTTTGGGTTCGAATGAAGCGTCTTGATGTGCGGAATATGATTGTGAGGGCGGAATATGTAAGCAATGAAGGTCAGGAGACCACGACGTCTTACAATCAGTAAATGCATTTTCAGAAAGATGATAAAGATGAAAAGTCAAAGAGTAAATAGTTGTTCCAAAGAGCAGTTATTTTTCTCTAATTCGCGTAATATTCTTCAAATCCATAAGTATCTCGTACTATACAATTTCTAAAACAGCCTATGTTCCACAGGGTCAAGGTATCTCTTTACCAAATTTCATCGAAATCGGTTCGGCGGATTAATTGTGGAAACGATAGTGTTACTTTCGCATTTATAATATTAGTGTGGATAAAATTTTCAACTGCGATATATATATTTTTTTGCTGATTCGATTTTCATGAAATGAAGCATATACCGTGCCCCAAACAATGCCTAAATTACCTGTGAAAGCCTCATGGAAGGGATTTGCGTGTTCAAACAGACAGACACGGTAGTTTTACGGATTTGTTATTAGTATAATTGTAGTTTCTAATTTTCGATCAGCAGATCAAATATTGTGGCTTTTTTTGTATTTACTAATGAGAAAAATACTGCAATTTTTGTCTCTTCCTGGACATCAGAATATGCTGTAGAAATTAATGTAGGCAGACAAACAGTCACTGGAAAATATTTTCGGGTTTCGCGTAAGGTATTACATTGGCTCTTAAAGGAAAACCGAGGAAGAATAATGAAAGTAATTTTCAGAGTTGACAATAAGCGGCCTGTGAAGCAAAATGAGCAAGGAAATAACTACGTAATATTTTCAGTACATCAGCCCCGAAAAGTGTCTTCGCGTTCTCAAGTAGCTTGCGGCTTCATGTCGTAACTTTCTTCCGAAACAAGATCGCTGCGAGGTCGCAAGAGAAATACCACCATCAAACTTTATTAAAAAGACCGTGAGAGAACTGCAGGAAAGTTGCTACGCTTGGGAGAGATTGCCTTCCCGTAGTCAGTAACTGAAGGACTGAACATAAATTCGATACGAGGGACAGTTAATTTCACGGCACGCTAGGACACATTTTTTAAACGATTTATTAGAAGTAAAACACGATTTAGTGAGCAGGGCCGGTTTCATTTAATTTTCACTATAGCAAAACATTGTCATATGTTCCTAGCCGTCAGTAGTATCCTGAAAAACCAAATGACGGTGAATGAACAAGAACAAAATTATTACGAAAGCAATGCGTCGAGACACTGTCTTTAAAGCCAAGTACGACGCTCTCAATACTGCGGTTCGAATGACAGGACACGTGACACAAAACTGAGACAGGCGTTTAAGGATCAGATTTGGAGTTGTTTTATTTTGCATATATTTCGACATTATAGTATATTATTCACCGTTTTCCGGAAGTGGCACCTCGGAATCGTTAATCACACCCTTATATTATTTCGACCTACTCTGGTAGCTGAGTAAGCAAATTAATATATTGCCTTTCTATGACAATGGTCTTTGGATTCCCATCCCGTAACACAACCCTTTGGCTCTAATAAAAGGCTGCATCAGTTTCCTCGGAACTTTATGCTTACAATTCGAGTTTCAACAGTACAGTATTAGTGAGTTACATATCGCAATAATATTTAGCTTACTATACCAAGCACTTGAACCATAAGGCTACTTGTTTTATTTCGAACTAACGGAATGGTAGGATACCATGCACAGGGTTCTTAAATGATACTAGTGAATTTATTATTCATTAAATTCCATGCTGTAGTTGTCGTTGTTGTTATTGCGGTTTCCAGTCCGAAGTCTGGTCTGATGATGCTGTCCACGCCACTCTGTCCTGTGCAAGCCCCTTCATTCTGCATCATTACTCCAGCCTACATCTATTTGAACCTGTATGCTGTACTTAAGCTTTGGTATCCCTCTACAATTTTTACCCTCCACACTTTCTTCCGTTACCAAATTGGCGATTCCTTGTGCCACACATTTCCTTTTTCTCAATTCGATTCAGTACCTCCTGACTAGTTAGCTGATCAACCCGTCTAATCAATAGGGATACTGCACAAATGCTGCATTGGTCACTAAATAAGAAGCCACCACTTATAAACCAATGACTTTATTTGATGTGTTTAGGATAGGATACATCCTCAGATTGTCCTGAACGTCTTTGTGATCAGACATAAAAAGACAGTACGTAACAAACGAAGCTGTCATGGCAGACTGAGACTGCCCAAGGATGTGTTCCACCCGAAACACCTGTTTATCAGCTGGTGGCTTCTTGTTTAGTGACCACTACAGCAGCGGTGCAGTACTCCTATTGATTTTCAATGAGGTCGCATTCTTCCTGTGTGACTTTATGAAACAATTACAAGTAACCCACCTAATTTTCAATATTCTTCTACAGCACCACATTTCGAAACCTTCTACCCTCCTCTTGTCTCAACTTATTACCGTCCACGAACTTCCGCACTACGCTAAACTCCATACAAACTATTAAATTTGTTTTCGATGTTAACGAATCTCACTTTTTTCAGAAATTCTTTTGTTGTTGCCACCACCTTGCGTTTTATATCATCTCTCCTCCGGCTGTCATTGGTTATTTTGCTGCCAAAATAGCAAAATTCATCCACTACTTTCAATATCTCCTCTGCTACCCTAATTCCCTGTGCATCACTTGATTTAATTTGACTACGTCCCAATCCCCTTGTTTCACTCTTGTTGTCATTCGTCTTGGCTCTAAGCACTATGGGACTTAACATCTGAGGTCATCAGTCCCCTAGACTTAGAACTAGTTAAACCTAACTAACCTAAGGACATCACACACATTCATGCCCGAGGAAGGATTCGAACCTGCGACCTAGCAGCAGCGCGGTTCCGGACTGAAGCGCCTAGAACCGCTCGGCCACACCGGCCGGCTGTTATTCGTCTTATAACACCTTTTCAGGAAACTATCCACTCTGCTCAACTGCTTTTTCAAGGCCTTTGGCGACTCTAACAGAATTACAATATCATCAGTAAGCCAAAACGGTTTTTGCGCTTCTCACTGAACTTTAGTTCCCTTCCAAAATTTCACCTTGATTTTCTTTATTGCTTGCTCAACTTGCAGGCTGAATAACATCAGGAAAAGGCTGCAATCCTGTGTCACTCACGTCTGAACTACTGCTTCCCTTTCATGTTCTTCGACTCATATAACTGCAGTCTGGTTTCTGTACAAGTCCAAAATCAAGTACATAACAAAAATATTAATTATAATTACATTAACAGATCCCGCAGGCCACGCAATTCCATTTAGCCATCGTCTCCTCTGCCATGGAGCGTCAGATGAATGCGTCATTGGGTAGCATGAGGTCACCACTTTTCTCTTCGGGTTTTTGCCGTTTTCCAGTCCTTGGAGCAGCTACTTATCAGCCAAGTAGCTTCTCAATTGGCTGAGGGCACCCGGCCCCTATTCCTCCCACTAAGGAAAAATACTGCGTAGCACCAGGAATTTAACCTGGGTCCTCCATTTGGCAGGCCGATACCCTGACCATTTACTTACAGAAACAGTCCATTACCTAACGTAATAGTACAGTTTACTTGGTATTAGTGGCACCAACCCCAATGAATTTAAAAGACAAGAGAAAAACATGTCATAAATAATACTCAAAATTAGCGACAAGGAAAGGTCCCCAGCGGCGCGATAGACTTTTCGAAAGTAAACATAGGTGATGTAGGTTAAGATCCCAGATAACGCATCCTGCAGGCATCCGCCCTGGTGGGCCCTCATTAACGAGCAACTGACGAAAAGGTTTCGGAATTTTGCGTGATGCTAAACAATGTTAAAAAAGTCGCTTTGTAATAGTCTGTTTGCGAGGTGTAATGGATATGGGAAGGGCTTCATATATGAGAGACAATGGGTGCGAATCTTGCCAGGTGCAGGAAATTTTTTTGTTTTTAAATCTCTATCGTTGACTTTGATCATTATTTCCATTCAATTAACTGGTTCAAATGTATTTTTTATTTCTATTCCTTTGTCACATTATTTTAACGACTGTACGAACTTTTATAATTTTTTTGTTTATTTCATTCTCTTTCCAGTAGGAATTTTTGTGAATATGAATTTAATTGTATTTTTCATTATAATATTCAATCATTTGAAAATTCCGGTCTATAAGTTAAAAAACAAAAGACGAAATAATTTATTTGTACTGATTGTGCACTGGCGTGAAAAATATATTTTTCGTTACCAGAAGTGCAATTGTTTTTGCATGGTAATCGTCATACAAACATTTCAAACATCACTTAGATATCTACTGCACTATGGACAATATATCGGAGATAAAGATCTGAATGAAAGAAGGATTTATAAGTATAAAGAAATTCAAACAAAATGAGAAATATGTATAATGAACGCAGTAATGTGGACGAAAAAACAAGTTTATAAAACAATAGAAATTAAATCGAAGTTAATACATAAAATTAATTGAAAATCATAAACACAGATTTCGGTTGGAAAACGATTGATAGGAAGAGAAATGGGAGCAAATAAAGAAGTTGATATTATGTTTAAAATTATGTAACAAAGGAATGGAAATAAAAAATAACATTTAAATCAATTAACTGAATAAAAATAATGATCAAAGACGTTTCGATAAGGATTTGAAAATAAAAAGAATTTATCCACCTGTCGAGGTACGAACCCACAACACATGCCTGTGACGCTATAATCGTATCAATAGCACTACACGGCCCAAATGTTTAATCTAACCTTTTAACGTTACTGAGTGTCACATAAAACTCCGAAATTTTTTTCATCAGTTGCTTGGAAATGCGGGCCCACCAGGGTGAATAGCTGCAGTGTGTGATACACACACCCAAATAACTGTATACATGGTTTAAAAACGTCGATCGCATCGCTGGGAACATCGCCTTGTGAGAGAAAATAATGAAGATCGCCGAGTAGATACAATTTCGTAAACATATTTACCTGTGTAAATTGAGTCATAGTAAGGGGCATTAGCAAGATAAGATTTAGTATGAGAAGAAGACAGTAGCGAGTATACAGCAGACGTACAGGTCGCATTGCTGTATAGTAGCTATGCTGAACTCAAATATTACATATTATAACATATCTTCTTACGAACCCTCCAAGGAACGCCACACGCCGTGACGAGAATGTGGGCAGCAGTGCAGAGCTGTAAACGGAGGATGAGTAGAGAATATTAAATCAGGTGACATGTTCGCGACCTTCTCATGACGAGTAAACTGTTGTTGTATCTATAATTTGGATATCAGTTCTATTTAGAATACCCAAAAATTCAACCGTGGATTAAAGCATTACGGTAATCACAGAAAGTAAAGAGACCTTTAACGATGATTCCGGGCATACAGACGAACGAAAATATGTAAACGGATTCCGGCTGCCGTCATTTTGAGAGCAATTAATTATTTTTCCAGTATGGTTGAGGTCGTTAAAAATGTTCAAGTTTAAATAGAGAGTCTTCTTAGTTTTGAGATGCACACGAATACAGAAGAGCCCTTCGTTCCGACGGCTGAGGCAGCGCCAGGTTAGGAAATTTCTGGGGCAAAAAGGAAACGGCCGGTTCTATGGTCCAGCAGGAGAGCTAGCATCTTGACCACCCAGCAAGCTGGCACCAGAACTATTTTTTTCAGATGTAGGCACAATAGTGTGAAGTGCCTGGCAGCTAACAAGACCCCTGACCGCCGCTGCAACAGCGCATTTTGCAACATCTTTTTGGAAGGACCACCGCCTGTTGTCTCGCTCGCGACCTTCATCATGGCAATAAGCACGCAGCAACATGCTACAGTAAAAATTATCCGTTCGTTGCTTTGGATAGAATTTAGTAATGAAGCTCGGGTGCGATCGCCGTTTCGGTCGTTAGGCGATCGCTAATATTTAGCGGTACAACGGAAGAAGAGCAGCGCCAGCCTTGCGGTAAGATACATCGAGGTCTGACACCCCCTTTTGTCGCCTAAACCTAGTACTCATGGTTCAGCATTCTCTCTCTGATGTATTCTCAGTCAACCTTGTGTAGCTCTAGTTCAGCCTCAAAAAAATGTGTGTGAAATCTTATGGGACTTAACTGCTAAGGTCATCAGTCCCTAAGCTTACACACTACTTAACCCAAAGTATCCTAAGGACAAACACACACACCCATGCCCGAGGGAGTACTCGAACCTCCGCCGGGACCAGCCGCACAGTCCATGACAGCAGTGCCCTAGACCGCTCGTCTAATCCCGCGCGGCTTCAGGCCTCATTCCATATCTCAATTTGTGAACGTGTTTAAGTCAGTCGAGGCTGCCCTCAGTTAAGAGTACCGTTAAGATACCTTGTGGTATCATAGATCAATACCACCCTCACCGGCGTCGCACTTTTGACAGTGGAAACAAACGTTCCTGACAGAAGCCGATAGCAGTCGCGCAGGTACTTGGCGAATCCAATGACGGCGCGCCCACTGAGCCCCACCTTCAGTGACTCCAACTACGAGCGCCCTCTGCTGCCGCGATATAGGCTGGCCGGCGGCAGCTACTGTCTCAGCCACATCTTCGCCAGTCTTCAGGCTTAGATTATATCAGCACTTGTTCCATAGATCATGAATACGACACTTCGCAATGATGTGGAATGTATCAGGTTAATAAAAGGTGTCTGTACAAGATATTACATTACACAAAATATTACACGACACTTAATTTTTTTTTTTTGTGAGGTTGTTGAAATTACCCACTTACTATATCCAAAAACTCATCTAATGAGTAGAAGGAGTTGCCATTAAGATTTTTTAAAATCTCCTTTTAAATGCTATTTGGCTATGTGTCAGACTTTTGATGCTATTAGGTAAGTGACCAAAGACTTTTGTGGCAGCATAATTCACCCCCTTCTGAGCCAAAGTTAGATTTAAGGTTGAGTAGTGAAGATCATCCTTTCTCCTAGTGTTGTAGCCATGTACACTACTATTAGCTTCAACTGCTATCGGAGCCTCACAATACATTACGCTCTTTGCTTCTTGTAATAGCTGGCCTTTATTGGTCTACGTCTACATGGATACTCTGCAAATCGCATTTAAGTGCCTGGCAATTCTCTATTATTCCAATCTCGTATAGGGCACGGAAAGAACGAACACATATATCTTTCCGTACGAGCTTTGATTTCCCTTACTTTATCATGGAGATCGTTTCTCCCTATGCAGGTGGCCGTCAACAAAATATTTTCACATTCGAAGTAGAAAGCTGGTGATTGGAATTTCGTGAGAAGATTGCTCCGCAACGAGAAACGCCTTTGTTTTAATTATGTCCATTCGGAATCCTGTATCATTACAGTGACACACCCCTATTTCGCGACAATACAAAACGTGCTGCCCTTCTTTGAAGTTTTTCGATGCACTCCGTCAACTCTATCTGGTAAGGATCCCACACTGCACAGCAGTATTCTAAAAGAGGACAAACAAGCGTAGTGTAGGCAGTTTCTTTAGTAGATCTGTTACATTTCTTAAGTACCTTGTCGATAAAACGCAGTGTTTGGTTAGCATTCCTCAAAACATTTTCTATGTGTTCCTTCCAATTTAAGTTGTTCGTAATTGTAATTCCTAGGTATTTAGTTGAATTTACGGTCTTTAGATTTGACTGATTTATCGTGTAACCGAAGTTTAAAAGATTCCTTTTAGCACTCATGTGGATGACCTCGCACTTTTCGTTATTAAGACTCAATTGACAATTTTCGTACCATACAGATATGTTTTCTAAATCGTTTTGCAATTTCTTTTGATCTTCTGATGACTTTACTAGACGATAAACGACAGCATCGTCTGCAAACAACCCAACAGGGCTGCTGAGATTGTCTCCCAAATCATTTATATACATACGAAACAGCAAAGGGCCTGTTCCATTACCCTGGGGAACGCAAGAAATCACTTCTGCTTTACTCGAAGACTTTCCATCAATTACTACGAGTTGTAACCTCTCTGACAGGAAATCACGAATCCAGGCACATAACTGAGACAATATTCCATAAGCACACAATTTCACTACAAGCCGTTTGTATAGTACAGTGTCGAATGCCCTCTGGAAATCTAGAAATACGGAATCAATTTGGAATCCCTTGTCAATAGCACTCAACATTTCATGTGAGTAAAGAGTTAGTTGTGTTTCACAAAACCCGGGTTGACTGTGTATCAATAGATCGTTCTCTCCAAGGTAGTTCATAATGTGCGAACACAATGTGAGAGGTGGCAGAAGCCCCCTCTCATATTTCTATCTTAGTGTGAGTAATTCGATCTTCCTCTCTAATTGCGTGCGGTGAAAAGTCGCTATTCCTTCACACGCAGACTTCACACGCAGCGTCTCTCGTCACCCGGGTGGTCCGGTGACAGGCAGGCACTGCTGATCTTGAAAGGGTTAAGCCGACGGGTGTGAGGGAGTCGAGTGAATGCTTTCCAGACGCCGACATTGTCAAAAGACACGCCCACAGGGGCCTGTAGGAGCGGCTGGGATAGAGATTCCGTTACTTCGCAGAAACTTAGCGAAAACACTTTATGGTGGGCTACCAGCGAGGCGTGGGAATGACTTGTGTTCCCAGGCAGTTCCCGCGTTTTCTGCAAAATTGTAACTGTGATTGGCTTGCTCAGGGCATAGCTCCGTGACGTAGCAAAATCGGCGCAGAAATTGGCGCCACGAATCTCCATTGGTGGAATGGTAGTCCTTCGGCAATAGAGTGGAATTTTCCTCCGGTTTTCGAGTTTCTGATTGGAACGTTTAACCACGGCCACTGTCGTGGGGGTGGGAATGTTCTGTGTTCGGTTTGTATGGGTGCTCTTGTGGGAGTCGGCTCTCGCCTTTTGGTCGGAGTAGGTTACAAGACGGAGCTCTCGCTGCTCTGGACAGCCTGCCTTCCATTGGCTGTCTAATATACTTTTATTTGACTGTAACTGTTTAACGAAGTTGCTGAAGTTTCGACTTCAACGTAACTTTCCGAGCACAGTTGGCAATTGAGTGTTCTGTAGACAAGCGGCCTATGTTCTGTCTTGGGCAGTTTTGGCTAAAGTTGACTGTATCGGAGTTACTGTGTGACTTCGCTTGTTAAAATCAATCACTGTACCGTCAATGATTGTGTGGCGAGCCTTCTTCATCTCCCTCAGAGGCGCATTTGTATTGATAGGAAGTCTTTAGTCTGGAACAACCAGATCAGGACAATTTGTTTCGGGCTATACTCGCGACATTATCATCACCACGACGGCACGTCGAAGCAACCAGCCATCGCTTCTGGTACACCAGATTGTGTCCTTGCAGTTAAGAAGACAGCTTGGTAATGTATGTCCGCAGCACCGGCAGATTAGGGAATTTGCACTGTGATAATCAGAGCTCAGCAGAGCGCACCTGTTCGTCTTTTTCTAACTGTGTTCTGTCTTGGGTGTTCATTGTCTGAGTTCTCAATACTGTAGCAGCAATTAATGTTGGATTGGTTGTGTGTTTCTCTTAAGATTTGAGTTGCAAGGGATTGGCTCCACATACCACTTCGTCATAAATGTCACAATCTAGTTTATGGACAACTTCACCTTCACAGCATTTATTTGAGTATCCAATTTGATCCATTTTGATGTATTGTAAATGTTTCATGTGTTTTGTTGATGATTTTGAGTTTAGTCATAGTAAATGAAATTGTTATTTTGGACAGAACTTTCATTCTGTTAATCGGTAGAGCAACCCTTTCATTTCTCACTACGTTACTGAAACTTTCCTTTATTTAATTAATGTCTATCAAATTAAATTACTGCAGGGGCCAAACTCTTTTCTACTCCACTTGCAGGGTCGATTACAGTCAGTTCGCGTTTCTTCTTAATCCATGTGCAACAGCAAAAGTAGGAGTTAGAAAAGGTGGGGGGGGGGGGGGGGCTTTGAGCATCATTTCCATATGAAGATTCGAGAAGAATTTAGTGTTAAATACACTGCTAGCCCCGGCACAGGATTCGAAACTGCGACCGTATCAGTCGCGCAGCTCCGGACTGAAGTGCCTAGAACCACTCGGCCAGCATTTATAAGAGTCCAGGGGCATGAAAGGGAAGCAGTAGTAGAGAAGGGAGTGAGACAGGATTATAGCCTATCCCAGATGTTATTCAATCAGTATATTGAACAAGCAGTAAAGGAAACAAAAGAAAAATTTGGAGTAGGTATTAAAATCCATGGAGAAGAAATAAAATCTTTGAGGTTCGCCGATGACATTGTAATTTTGTCAGATGCAGCAAAGGACTTGGAAGAGCAGTTGAACGGAATGGACAGTGTCTTGAAATGAGGATATAAGATGGAGATCAACAAAAGCAAAACGAGGATAATGGAATGTAGTCGAATTAAATCAAGTGATGCTGAGGGAATTAGATTAGGAAATGAGATACTTAAAGTAGTAGATGAGTTTTTCTATTTGGGGAGCAAAATAACTGATGATGGTCGGAGTAGAGAGGATATAAAATGTAGACTGGCTATGGCAAGGATAGCGTTTCTGAAGAAGAGAGATTTGTTGACATCGAATATAGATTTTAGTGTCAGGAAGTCTTTTCTAAAAGTATTTGTATAGGTGTAGCCATGTATGGATGTGAAACATTGACGATAACTAGTTTGGACAAGAAGAGAATAGAAGCTTTCGAAACGTGGTGCTACAGAAGAATGATGAAGATTAGATGGGTAGATCACGTAACTAACGAGGAGGCACTGAATCGAATTGGGGAGAAGAGAAGTCTGTGGCACAACTACACTAGAAGAAGGGATCGGTTGGTAGGATTTGTTCTGAGGCTTCAAGGGATCACCAGTTTAATACTGGAGGGAAGCGTGGAGGGTAAAAATCGTAGAGGGAGACCAAGAGATGAATACACTAAGCAGATTCAAAAAGATGTAGGTTGCAGTAGTTACTTGGAGGTGAAAAGAATGACACAGGATAGAGTGGCGTGGAGAGCTGCAACAAACCAGTCTCTGGACTATGGACTACAACAACAACAACGAAGTATCGTACTAGTTGTGCGCCTGGATTCGTGATTTCCTGTCAGAAAGGTAACTGTTCGTAATAACTGACGGGAAGTCATCTAGTGAAACACAGAACATGGGAGGGTGCCTCAGCGAAACGTTTCAGGCCTTATTTTTTCTTCGATTATATAAACGATATAGAGAATAATTTGAGCAGTCTTCTTATATTGTGACGATGCTGGCGCTTACCGTCTAATAAAATTATCAGAAGAGCACAACAGATTGCAAAATGCCTTAGAAAAGGTATCACCACGGTGCCAAAAGTGCCAGTTGACCTTGAATAATAAAAGAAGTGAGACATGCTCTACAAGAGTACTAAATAAATTCCTTTAAATTTCATTTAACTAATAAATAGCACAAATGTAAATGTCCCATATTCAACTAAATACTTAGAGATTGCAGTTAAAAACAATTTAAAATTAACCGATTACATACAAAATGTTATGGCGAAGGCTAGCTAAATTCCCTTTTATTGGCAGAACAAGTAGAAGATGCAACAAAATCTACTGATGGGGCTGTCTACACTATCCTTGTTTGTGCGCTTCTGGAGTATTACTGCATGGTATGGGATCCTTGACAGATAGCATTGAGAGAAGACATACACAAAGGTCAAAGAAGGGCAGCTCCTTTTGTATCATCGCGAATTAGAGGAGAGACTGTAACAGATGTAATAAGCGATTCGGAGTGGTTTTCGTTAAAACAAAAGCGATATCGTTGCACCGAGATCTTTTCAAGAAATTTCCAACACTAACTTTCTCAACTATTTTTTGACAAAAACAAGCAGTTGTAAATGAGCATCATGTGGCATCAGTACGATCTACCGTGTAAATGGTCCGCTGAACAGCAAATTAAATAACCAACCAACCTTCCTCCGAATACTCACGCCTACGTATGCAGTAATGTCCATCGTAGTGGAATAAGAAAAATCAGAGCTCGCAACGAATGGAGTTTTAGTGCAATTTGATTAGAGATCCCTTATCATTTAGCTACAATATAGCAGGTCAGCAACTGGAAGCAGTTAATTCCATAAATTATCTGGGAGTACGCATTAGGAGTGATTTAAAATGGAATGATAATATAAAGTTGATTGTCGGTAAAGCAGATGCCAGACTGAGATTCATTGGAAGAATCCTAAGGAAATGCAATCGGAAAACAAAGGAAGTAGGTTACAGTACGCTTGTTCGCCCACTGCTCGAATACTGCTCAGCAGTGTGGGATCCGTACCAGATAGGGTTGATAGAAGAGATAGAGAAGATCCAACGGAGAGCAGCGCGCTTCGTTACAGGATCATATAGTAATCGCCAAAGCGTTACGGAGATGGTAGATAAACTCCAGTGGAAGACTTTGCAGTAGCTCGGTACGGGCTTTTGTTGAAGTTTCGAGAACATACCTTCACCGAGGAGTCAAGCAGTATATTGCTCCCTCCTACGTATATCTTGCGAAGAGACCATGAGGATAAAATCAGAGAGATTAGAGCCCACAGAGAGGAATACCGACAATCCTTCTTTCCACGAACAATACGAGACTGGAATAGAAGGGAGAACCGATAGAGGTACTCAGGTACCCTCCGTCACACACCGTGAAGTGGCTTGCGGAGTATGGATGTAGATGTAGATGTAGAGTTTTTGATGATGATGATGACGGTGGTGGTGGTGGTGATGGTAAGAGAGAGAGAGAGACATGAGAGGGGGGTGGTGAATTCTGGTGGTAGTGCATAACCTATTCCTCTCGAATAGCCATCGTGCTGAACATTCCCAACAACAAAAATGGTTCAAATGGCTCTGAGCACTATGGGACTTAACAGCTGAGGTCATCAGTCCCCTGGAACTTAGAACTACTTAAACCTAACTAACCTAAGGACATCACACACATCCATGCCCGAGGCAGGATTAGAACCTGCGACTGTAGCAGCCGCCGGCCACTGTGGCCGAGCGGTTATAGACACTTCAGTACGGAACCGCGCTGCTGCTACGGTCACAGGTTCGAATCCTGCCTCGGGCATGGCTGTGTGTGATGTCCTTAGGTTGGTTAAGCTCTAAGTCTAGGAGACTGATGACCTCAGATGTTAAGTCCCATAGTTCTTAGAGCCATTTGAACCGTAGCAGCCGCGTGGTTCCGGACTGAAGCTCCTAGAACCGCTCGACCTCCAATCAAGACACCCGAATGACATTACCCCAAGAAATTCTCCAGATAGATATGGAATTTGACCCAGACCATCGATGCAAATTCTGGTGATCTGGAACTGTGCACTATCACCTCTCCACCTCTTATGGGCTAAATATTCACGATGAAGCGTCAGGATTCGAAGCAGCTACTTCCGATACGATCGCTTCCGCACACGCGAGCGTTAGTGGCATACGTCAATGAAACGTTATTACACGGACAATCGATTCAAGGTGTTCATTTCTTGTGTTTGAGTAGGGCACAAGACGCAAAACAGTAATTCCGTTCAGCACATATACGTCTTTGTATATTCCAGTTTCTTTAATTGAGCGTAGTTGTACTACTGTAATTTTGTTGCAAGACGCCGATATATGGAAGAATAATGGGGAGCCCACATATCTGGATACAAAATTGTGTTGTTTCATTGTTCGGGAGTCTTCTAGGGATGATCACGCCGCGTAACTGGAAAACTTTTCTTCATTTGCACCTTTTGCGTTTCTCTTTGCGTTTGTGAATGTTGTTTCTAGAATGTACCAATATAATGAGTGCACGTGTGACAAGAAACGGAGAGAAACCCTCATTCCTCTTTTCCTGGCTCTCTCGTGTGCCCGAAAGGTAAATCATTTAATGTGTTCTGGAGTCACGACGACAAGAATTCAATAACTAGTAGACACAGTTGAATATAGGGCAGTAATACTTGAGACGTTTAAGTCAAAAGCTGCCACTAGCTTTATATAATTTATTTAAGGAAACAACTACACAGCTGTAGTATTTGTAAAATTAATCTTCAAGAAACCAATACAGTTTAGTATTTCGTACTACTGTGACAATGTCTTTGCACTGTACTGTTTCCAGTATTTTTCAACTAATGTTGTGACACAAGTCAAATGGTTCAAATGGCTCTGAGCACTATGGGACTTAATATCTGAGGTCATCAGTCCCCTAGAACTTAGAACTACTTAAACCTAACTAACCTAAGGACATCACACACATTCATGTCCGAGGCAGGATTCGAACCTGCGACCGTAGCAGTCGCGTGGTTCCGGACTGAAGCGCCTAGAACCGCTCGGCGACACCGGCCGGTCGGCACATGTCATTTAAATCCGTTAATGTAGAAATCTGTCCCACTTTTGGGTTCCGGAGCTCAGTCGACAAAAACGGAACTTTTATAGGATCAGTTTGTCGTCCGTCTGTCTGTCCGACTGTTAAAAAGCTTTTTTCTGCGGAGCGGCCAGACGTATCAAATTGAAATTTATGTTACATAGGGTGCCTTGGAGGTGTAAAAGTGCAAGCTTCTAACTCAAAGCAAACAAGAAATACGGCCGTTTATCTCAAATGTTTTCATATTCGCAAACTCGCTCATCAAATTCTAAAGGATACTTCCGGTTGACCTAATACCATGAAATTTGGCGAGAAGCCAGGTTACACAGTAATCATAAATTATTATTTTGTAATTATACAACATGAAAAAATTGTCATTTGTTATTTATCTGTCTCTCCATGCGCCTGTTAATCCCCCTTCTTCTCGGGAATGGGTAGATGTGTTAAGTTGAAATTTATGTCAAATACTAAGGTCTATATTCCCCTGGCTGTTTAATAAAGGTCTATGGTCCCTTGGCGGTATTACAAACCTCAGCTTCTAAGTCAATGCAATTAAAATATACGGCCATTTATGTCACATATTTTGATACCCGCAAATTCACTCATCAAAACCTATCTAGTACTTCCTTTTGGCCAAGAATCATGAAATTTAGTGAGAAGGAAGGCTTTGCAGTACAAGTAAAAGGAAAAAAATCAGAAAACTTCATTTTTAATTATATCACACGAAAACAATACTTCTTTGTCATTTTTTATCCGTCTTCAGACTTGAAAATAAAAGATTATCGAAAGTCTTGGAAACCCTGGGACCAATATCTCGGGAGTATCAATGTCGATAAAAGGCAAAAAGATCCTCGATTCTCGGAGTGGATGAACTGTCCACTTACATAATTAAGACTGCACGGAAACCTCAGTGTGCGAGTCCTACTTGCATCTTGACCATTTTCAAAACAAACAAAAAGAAAAAAAAAGTCTCTGAGCACTATGGGACTTAACATCTGTGGTCATCAGTCCCCTAGAACTTAGAACTATCTAAACCTACCTAACCTAAAGACATCACACACATCTATGCCCGAGGCAGGATTCGAACCTGCGACCGTAGCGGTCGCACGATTCCGGGCTGAAGCGCCTAGAACCGCACGGCCACACCGGCCGGCTCTTGACCATTTTGTTCCTGCTCTAACGTTTTTGAAACTCTAACTATGGTGCATAAATGGCATAGAGAAAAGTAAAACAAAGCAATAACTGAAGAAATAAAGTTGTAATAGAAGTATGAATACGGATGTTTTTTAAATCTGAAACCACATCAATATGAAGCTTGTGACTGAGGGTACTTTTCTTGTAGATCTTTGAGTTTTTTCACTTTCCGTTTACGACTGGGGTGTGGGAAGAATGGCCGCGATGACAATGATTATGGGTTTAAAGAGATGTCCATCAACGAAGGAGGTAGCTTACAAAACACTCGTTCGATCTATACTTGAGTATTGCTTAACAGTGTGGGATCTGTACCGGATCGGGTTGACAGAGGAGATAGAGAAGATCTAAAGAAGAGCGGCGCGTTTCGTCACAGGGTTATTCGGTAAGCGTAACGGAGATATTTAGAAAACTCAAGTGGCAGACTCTGCAAGAGAGGCGCTCTGCATCGTGGTGTAGCTTGCTGTCTAGGTTTCGAGAGGGTGCGTTTCTGGATGAGGTATCGAATATATGGCTTCCCCCTGCTTATACCTCCCGAGGAGATCACGAATGTAAAATCTGAGAGATTCGAGCGCGCACGGAGGCTTTCCGGCAGTCGTTCTTCCCGCGAACCATACGCGACTGAAACAGGAAAGGGAGGTAATGACAGTGGCACGTAAAGTGCCCTCCGCCACACATCGTTGGGTGGCTTGCGGAGTATAAATGTAGATGTAGATGTAACACGGAATCTTGGTACCCATCTGATTGCGTCTAGAGTAAATAGCATGTGGAAGTTGAGAAGATTTTGTAAATGTTTGCGTAGAGGGACGTATGCGCATACCAGCATGGAATTCACCTAGTGGTATGTGGAAAACGGTCAGAAAACATCTCTCTGCTGTCTGGCTCACCATCCCTCGTCGTTAATCGACATTTTACAAGTCGTATAAATCTTTCATGTCTACTTTAGCTACAAGGTCTTACAGCAGTCATAAGGTCTCCGTCTATAAAATAGAATAGCTCATTTATAACTGATTTATATTTGTAAGTTGAAAGCACTTTGTACAAAATTTTTAAAGTAAAATACTTGCAAAATGTATTACAGCTAAGGATTCCCACTTGTCTGTTTTGGCAAAAAAGCAACAAAACGATTACTGACTTGTAAGTATACGTTTCACCGCCATGTAAGGCTTCCTCATTTACAACACGACGTTTCGTTAGAAGGTTCATACGTTGGTGCGGGGATTTACAGTTTCATTCCTACGCGATTCTATGATAGCAGAAACAGGAACTACTAACACCCATTAAATATTCCATTTCCCGTTTGGTCAACATAAAGAGCATTTTACCTGCGTTTAAAATGAGATCATTTTATCACAAAGGTAGTTTCGCCATTTAAATGAATAAAAAACAGTTATTTATTTGTTTGTTCGTATGCCTGTATCCATATGTGTGTTTGGAGCCAGCGGACTAATACAGAATTGGAACAGTCGTGATCATTTGCACCAACAGCCGGCGTATGTGACCTGTTTCGTCGTTTGCGAGCGGGTTCAGTTTACTGTTAACGACAAGTGCGTGTCCACGTTAGCCGCACTCTGCTCGTGGCGAATCGCTGTTGTCAGACAGCGCCACGTTAATTTGAAACAAGCGAGCTCACGTGTACCAGAGACCTGACTCCGCGCAGTACGAACCCTCTCTAAAAATGACAACGAATTTGAACGTCAAACACGATTCTCAACACCCGTTGTCGAAGACATTTTAATGGGAAAGCCACATCCATAACTAAAGAATAACGTTCGTGTTCTGAACGTTTTACTATGCTTATTTGCCAGTTTTCTTGGTAACAATAGATCGCTGTGGGTAAAGCTGCCCCTCCCGTTAAGCAAATGAAATGAAATACTTATCTCTTGTGACTTCTGTCCAGCTTTTTTGTGTAAAACTATCGCACGTGAAATTTTGTTCTTTAACTGTAGCCTCTGAGTTTATGTAATTTTTAGCAACTCTCTCTCTCTCTCTCTCTCTCTCTCAATCCGGCATCTCATTTTTATGCATTATCTTGGGTTTGCGGTGCATTTTGTTCCTGCTTCGTATATACTCTGGGTCAGAACCACACGGACAACTTACGTAAATGAGTTGTAGAAAAATCAGTGTACAGCACAAGGAGGTTTCGGTTTTGATAGGACTGTGATACTCCTGACCCGTGGCTCAAATGGCTCTAAGCACTATGGGACTTAACATCTGAGGTCATCAGTCCCCTATACTTAGAACTACTTAAACCAAACTAACCTAAGGACATCACACACATCCATGCCCGCGCCAGGATTCGAACCTGCGACCGTAGCAGCCGCGTGGTTCCGGGCTGAAGCGCCTAGAACCGCTCGGCCACAGCGGCCGGCTCCTGACTCCTGTTTCACATCACAAACTACTACTTATAGCTTTACCCATACGCCTTTCCGCTCGATGTGGTACAATCCGTGAATACAGTTTTTTATTTATTTAAAAAAAATAACAAACAATAATAATTATAGCGTGTTTATACGGTTTAGTCTATGCTTCCCCTGTTAACAAATTAGTGTTAGCTTTCTCTTTGCCTTAATTTCTATTTATTTTTGTCTCGTGACACACATTCACTGTGCTCAAATGTCACATCATATGCAATAATAACATTGTTCTAGAAATGCAGTTAAAAATGAATAGAAACAAGTCCGTATTACGTGAATAGTGCGCAAGTAACTTAGTCATTACATACAGCTTTTTCAAGTGTTACTATACATACAATCAATAGCGCAATTTCGGCACATGTGTTGGCATTCTGCTCGGCCACGTTACCGTAGTACAGTCATGAGCGACGTGTTGTTACCGTACACATGCAGGGATTAAATGGTCTAATGGAATGACGATGATATGGCAATGTAATGTCAATAAGTCAGAAACAGCTACTATGTGTAAGAAAGAAAGGTTGCCGAAGTCTCATAACCCATGGACTGTGAGACGATTGTCTGTAAAGACATTTCGGTGTCTGCCCGTAGATGATCAAAAAAAAAGGCAGGAAGATTGATAGTTAACGTCCTGTCGGCCACTTGGTGATTAGAGACGGATCACAAGTCCGCCATACCCATTCAGGAAACTACGGAATACCTAAATTAAGAAGAACGTACAGGTATCTGAACCTCACTCATCGCATTAAACACTGTGTCTCTTCGCTCAGAGCACGGAAATATCATGGCAGCCAATTGTCAGTGCGCAGAAGTGTCACATAGAACACCTAAATTCAAGACCAGGTCGTGAAGACTTTTTTCCTCTTTTGTAAACGGAACAACATTCTCAGTTCACGTTATAAATCGTAAACAAAAGCTAGCAGTATTTTCTAAATCTCCATTTACATTCTGCAAGCTACCTTGTGGTGTGTAGCGGAAGAAATTTCATGTATCAGCCACCTCCCCTTTTTCTGTTCCAGTCGCAAATGGTGTCGGGAAGAACAAACGTTGGTAAGCCACTGTGTGAGCTCTAATATCTCTCATTTTTGCTACACGGTAGCATGTTGGAAAACGTTGGTTGACTCGTTTATGAACCTATACTCTCGGTGTTTTGACAGTATACCATACTGTGATGCACAAATCCTCTCTTGAAGCGTCTGCCACTGGAGTTGGATGAGCATCGCCCCCCTGATTCCTTCCAGCTCATTAAATGAGTCCATGACAAAACATGCTGCTATTATTTGGATCCTCACTATTTCCTCTGTCAATCCTGCGACGTAAGGGCGTAGAGCAGGGCCGGCCACGCAGTGACAAACTTCACGCATGCCGCAGGCGAAGCAAGACCCTGCCTGTCTCGTGTTTGCTCGGAACTTCTCGGAAGTACTCGGAACACCGACATTTCATGAGCATATATGAAGATGGTATTTGTTCTTTCGGGCATGTCCGAAAGGCCACAGGCTAAGCGGCCATTGACCTTCTTCTGTGCGGATGCACACGCATTGCCCCAAACTCTTACGGGACTCGGTAAGATAATCTGCCGCGAGGAATGAGTGTAATGGGCAGGGGCACTGCGAATGTAATGTGTGGACATTAAGTTGGGAATGTGGGTCTCACGGGGTGCGTGCCCTCGGTGGCTCAGATGGATGGAGCGTCTGTCATGTAAGCAGGAGATCCCGGGTTCGAGTCCTACTCGGGGCACACATTTCCAGCTATCCCTGTTGATGTATATCAACGCTTGTCGGCAGCGTAGAGTCTTGCTTTAATTATCATTTCATTTCATGAGCATTCTGCTGTGGCACTTTTCGCTCGGCACAACTCTCTTCACTTCGGTAGTATTGTGTTGTCAGCGTTGTTTACTCTTCGATACTTGTTCGTGGTATGTAGCACGTTGATAGGTCCAGTTGCTGTTTTGTACAAAAAGAGGAAGTCTAGCGATCTATCGTCACAAGCTTAAAAAATGGATGGGGATGACAGAAGAGAAGGATGAGCCGCATAATCGATGTGTTCTACAAATTTGCTAAGAAACGTCTTTTTAATCCCACGCAGAAGGAATTGAAAAATTTAGTTGGCAATGAGAGAGCAAAAAAATTACAGAGATCGACAGACAGGATTCATTGTTATATTCATCAAGAAGCTCTTTGTGCTAAATATGCAGGCATGGAGCAAGTGAAGAAATTGTTGGTACGAACAGTAAAATTTCTGAAATCGCAAGCGTTATTCCGCTTTCAGTTACAAAATTTTTCGATAGAACTCAACGAAGAGCGTGGAGACTTTATGTATTACTGCTGCGTACGTTGGTTAAATCAAGGATCATGCCTAAAACGATTTTTCGATTTAAACCTCGCTGTTATTAAGACGAAAACTAGAACATCCGGAATAGATTCCAGTCTTTGCATTTTAAGAGATTTGACTGCACATTGCCCACACTAAGACACTGCAAGGGCCGAAACAAGCTATTTTTTACTTGATGGGGATTCACCGAGCGAGGTCGCGCAGTGGATAGCACACTGGACTCGCTTTGGGAAGGCGGCGGTTCAAACCCGCGTCCGGCCATCCTGATTTAGGTTTTCCGTCATTTCCCTAAATCGCTTCATGCAAATGTCGGATTGGTTCATTTGAAAGGGTACGACCGGCTTTCTCCCCTAATCTGCCGGTACCAGTGATCTCGCTATTTGGTCCCCTCCCCCAAATCAACCAACCAACCATCTCTCCTTACCGTTGTGTTCGAGGTAGTAGTGTTAGTAGTAGCGGATTGATTTAAACAGAAAATCGCGTTGTAGAAGACACACATTCTGACAAACACAGTCCAGTTCCCTACGCTCAATGGTGTTAAGGAAAATGCGAGGTTTGAAGAATTCATTGTGGCCTTTAAAGAATCACAAGAATAATTTTCTGAACGTTTTGAGGAGACTGCCAATCTTACACATGTTTTCGAGCTGTTTTACAGATGGTTTACCGTTTCAGTTGAAAGCACCGCAGTGCATGTGTAGGTGTAACGGACTGATCTTCACGGCAGTTTCCGTTTTAAGAACAAATCAATTTAACGTTAATACTGTCCAAGACTTCTACATTGCTTTCCTCGGGTGGTGGTGGTGGTGCTGTGTTGGGCTTATGGGCGCTCAACATCGAGGTCATCAGCGCCCTGACACACATTAAAAGGAACGAATGTGGACAGACCTAAGAAAACTAAAGCACACACTCAAAGAAAGCAGGAAAAGAAGGAAAATGCTACATAAGAAAGTAAAACCTAAGGAAAGGGGAAACATAGCAACAAGAATGTCACAGGAAATTGTTATTGGCTGGCCACTTACATAAAATATGGGCGAGCTTGTCACACAGTGAGTTTCCTCGGGTAGAGTTTCTACGTCTGCATAATGAGACTGCAAAAGTGCTACAAAATTCGACCAACATATGTGTGTGAAAGACGTTTTTTCGATTATGAAAATAAATAAGTGGCCGCCGCTGTGGCCAAGCGGTTCTAGGCGCTTCAGTTTGGAACCGTGCTGCTGCTGCGGTCGCAGGTTCGGATCCTGCCTCGGGCATGGATGTGTGTGATGTCCTTCGGCTAGTTAGGTTTAAGTAGTTCTAAGTATGGGGGACTGATGACCTCAGATGTTAAGTCCCATAATGCTTAGAGCCATTTGAACCATTTTTGAACTAAATAAGTCTCGATTACTTGACAACCTGAGTGCGAAAATCTGTGAAATTGTTTGCATCTGTCCAGATGCCGACAGGTTCTATCAGAGAAAAATAATACGTCTCCAGAGCGCCAAACATAAATAATACAGAAAGCTTGTTTTATTATTTACCTATGTTGTTGAGAAATATGAAATATAAAACCAAGTCGTACGCAGTGCGACTCCACTGCCATTTAAATGCGGCGCGTTCGCAGTTTCTCCCCCATCACGCGTGACGTGGCGGTGCGACAAACGTGCCAGCCATGCTGAGCGCTATGCCACTCGTCCCAAGGCACACACAGCCCACCGCTATGCCACTCGTCCCAAGGCACACACAGCCCACCGCTATGCCACTCGTCCCAAGGCACACACAGCCCACCGCTATGCCACTCGTCCCAAGGCACACACAGCCCACCGCTATGCCACTCGTCCCAAGGCACACACAGCCCACCGCTATGCCACTCGTCCCAAGGCACACACAGCCCACCGCTATGCCACTCGTCCCAAGGCACACACAGCCCACCGCTATGCCACTCGTCCCAAGGCACACACAGCCCACCGCTATGCCACTCGTCCCAAGGCACACACAGCCCACCGCTATGCCACTCGTCCCAAGGCACACACAGCCCACCGCTATGCCACTCGTCCCAAGGCACACACAGCCCACCGCTATGCCACTCGTCCCAAGGCACACACAGCCCACGATCCGAAATCTTGGCCACATATGGCCTAGAGGGAGGAGTAACAACGAAGCATCGGTCGAACGCGGCTTTTTAAGCCACCTCGTTCGTGGTAGGACTACATTTCCCGAGGTTTCTCTCAGTGAATGTGTCTGCGACACGCCTCTCCACTGTTTAGTCTTACGTGGTCGCTCCGCTTTGCACTACTCAGTACATACTCGTATACTCCCAGATGTTTAATCAATGTGACAGTTTCCAGTGACTCCTCGGCAGTCGTATAACCAAACAATAACGGCACTTTCCGCCTGTTTATGAGCACTAGGTTGCATTTGTTTTTCCGCGGGTTTGACATCGCAACTCAAAGACATCGATCAATTGCTGCTTAATACTTTAAAATTTTAGAACCCGTAACGATGTCGGCACCTTTGTTCCGTATACGTGCCAGTATCGTTTTGGTGCGTGCTACGATGACTGTTTTCCGAAACTGGATACTACGATGTTAAAGGTGCCTCGAACAAGCAACATCCATAACAATTTTGAGCCATGTTTGGAAGCTGTATACATCAAAATCCATCGGCAGTAGCGCCAGAGACTTTGGGTGGTTGCGAAACTTAAAGCCTTTCACTTGAACTTGGAAGATAGTGAATGTGTATCGATAACCAAACTCAGAAACATGCAACTCCAAGAATAGGATGATCCTACCTGAAACTATATATTTTTCAAACGTTAATCATTAATGATCCTTCCTAAAACTATATATTCTTCAAACATTAATCACGATTTTATTCAGAATAGCAACGAGACGAGTTGATATAATTAACGCGCGTAAGAGAGATTCAGCACACGATCGAAAAATTACAACCTTCTCACATTTTGCTACGAACTGATAGACTGATCGCACCCCACACTTTGGCGCACCTTTAGATGTGCTTCGGGTTTCCAGTATAAAGCCCAAAGAGTAAAATACACCTCAAACGTCTTTGTTATTGCTCAAATTTAGATTCGTTGATACTTCAAGGCATACTTCACTACGTCAGTCAGCTTATAAGAGTTCAGAAATGACAACGCTTATAACTGTAGGCTGCGCAGTTAATCCAGCGTCTTACCTTATCCGTAGCTGTGGGTCTTTAAATTGTTCGTCGTGAAGACGAACAATAAAATATTTATCTCCCTATTTTTTAAGTTTAATTACACTGCATATGATATGCAGCGAGCTGAGTAGTATCTGGGTGTGGCACTACATTCGGATTTTTAGTGCACTGAATGTGCAAGACGTATGATTTGTTTGCGGCCAGATTTCGAGTGCCCGACGTATGGGATACTCCGTCTTACAAGTCATGCTGGCATTGGGCGTTTCACCCGTCACTGTTGTAGGTTGTTGGCTTCGTAGGGTTTGCCTGTTGCCGTCTACCCGACGGTCAGATTCAAATGACCTCACCTGATAGCCTTCTGTTTCCTGTTCCGTGGTGGCATCGGCCTTCTTCTCGCACTGATGGGAATCTGATTGTCGACTGAAATTACTTGATCAGTGAAGGGGACAAAGGGCACTGCAAACCAGTAACAGTGCGGCATCTCAAGTGAGACCGGATATCTTCTTGAAAACATCTAGAAAGGCAAGGCTGTCTCGTTACAAGAAGATGGGAACTTGCTAGTCGACAAATTCGGACTAGACAGGCGGTCAATAAGCTTGCTGGTGGTCCAGGCCAGAAGTACATGAGAAGACATAAAACAAAAGAGAAATCATTTAACTAATCCAGATCCCAGAGAGGGTACTGATGCAATAAATTAGAGATGATTCTCCAGGACTCGTATTACAAAATGGTTCAAATGGCTCTGAACACTATGCGACTTCACATCTGAAGTCATCAGTCCCCTATAACTTAGAACTACTTAAACCTAACTAACCTAAGGACATCACACACATCCATGCTCGAGGCAGGATTCGAACCTGCGACTGTAGCGGTAGCGCGGTTCCAGACTGAAGCGCCTAGAACCGCTCGGTCACAGCGGTCGGCTCGTATTACAAACGAAGGTAATGAGCCACGAGTAGATACGTCTTGCGGGCATGCAGACAGAGGCAACGCGTCAAAGATTTCCGTTCTGGCATTGCAGATACTGTGTAGCTAAATTCCCCGAGTAGCTAATCGCGTATTTGTAGTTTAATCAAGAATGGATGTTCTTCGAGCTTTCTATCACTAACGGCTTGACTGAAGTCGAACGATACTGTGCGTGTTAGCTTCCAAGGTGGTGGAAACGTACACTTGTATCGCTATCATTTAGGCAACTACTGTGCTATTGCTGGTTGCAACGTAAAGCCTGCCTACAACTGCAACGAACTCTCGACTCTTCTCGGCAGTTTTGTTACCTCGGAACCTGCATCTTTAGTGAGCAAAAGGTTCCTACAGCCAACTTCACTCTGGTCGCCCCACGTGCAGTTGGCGGTCTTGAGGGTGGCACCAACTCTCTGACCGCGGGAAGGCTTGGTATTCCTCCGCACAACCGTTTCCTTGGCTTGAATCTGAAACTTGCGGCCACTGGAGCTTCTGCAGATCTGCACCGTCTTGTGTATTTTATGAATTAAATGACTGGTGATCACGACAACTGCTCCGCCCCCACCACTGGATAATCCTCTACTTACGCAAGCTATCGGTGTACAGCCCCATGCATACGGTCACTGAACCCGTAATTGTATAAGTGGTCTGAATCTGTGGTTGAAAATTGTACTTTACTATCTCTCTCTCTGTAATGGAGCTGGACTGGACGGTTATTGAGACTTCGCTACCTGACGTGAACGTCTCGTCTTACCTGGGCCACGTTGGAAGAAGACGGTATTTTTGGAGTGCATATAATATATTTAAAATAGTGACGGGATGGACCGATGGGATAACAGCTTCGCGTGGAGGAGTTTCATAGTGAAAATATTCAGCTTATTATAACTTTACGTAAATGGAATTCTATGGAATTTTTTAAAACAAAGCAATGTCATGAATAATTAAATGGAAACAATGACGAAACATTCGAATTACCGAGTGTGAAACAGCTGCTGTCTTCGAATTATAGTTAGACTCAGTCAACTCGTACAAATACCTGGGTGTGAAAATTCGCAAGGATATGAAATAGAACGCTCACATAGGCTTAGTTATAGGTAAACCAAGTGCCGACTTCGTCTCATTGTTAAAATACTATGGAAATGGAATCTGTCTGCAGAGTATATTGCTCAAAAAACACTCGTGCGACCCATCCTAGAAAATTACTCAAGTTTGTTGCTCCCGTACCAAATAAAACGAATACAAAGAAGGGCAATTCGATTGATCACAGGTTTGTCTGATTCGTGGGAGAGTGTCGCAGAGATATTGATAGACACAAACTATTCCCAGAAAGCCTACTTCCAAAGTTTCAACCACCAGCTGTAGGTGATGAATCTACTAGACCCTCTACGTACCGCTCTCGTTTGTATCGCAAGGACAAGATAAGACTAACTGCAGCATGCAAAGAGGCATTTGAGCAGCCACTCTTCCCATACTCCATACATTAATTGGACGATAAGAAGTTCTAATAATTGGTACAGTGGGAAGTATCCTTTGTCATAAGCTTCGCAATGGTTTGCAGAGTATGGATGTAAATGAACATACAGAGTGTTTGTTGGCGGCATGTGATGATAATCGCTTCGAGTTATCAAATATACCAAAACATACACGATCTTCTTTTATTTATCAAGATTTTTTTCAAGATGCATGACAATTACTTCGATTTAACGAGAAATTTGAGTTATCAAGGTTCGAATTGTCAAGAATCGACTGCATCTGTTGTCCGACCATTTGCATCTGTAATTCTGTGTGATGTTCTTAGGTTAGTTAGCTTTAAGTAGTTCTAAGTTCTAGGGGACTGATGACTATAGATGTTAAGTCCCATAGTGCTCAGAGCCATTTGAACCATTTTGTAATTCTGTGACTATATTCGGTACAAATAAGCGTATTAAATCGTCCAAACAACAATCCGTGGTTTCTCGTTTTCAACAAACAAAATTATCCCACCATACGTTTGTTGTTCCTATATTTCCAGGCAAATGTTTTCAGACCACTGTTCCCTGCATCAGACTGAAACATTTGTCCACATTTCGATACTATCACTGAAATTTTGTACCATCAACGGGGAAACAACAGAAGACGCAATGTGTCAACACCATACGTCTTCTGTCAGAATTAGTCAACAGCGAGACAGGAGTTTTGATGAGTTATGGCTGTACAGGCTCATAATCTGAGGCATTTCGTCACATAGATTCCTTCTGTTAGCTACGTTACTGTGCAATTGAAACTCCAGGGAAGTCCTAAATCAGGTCACAGCTCTCGTAGGATAAAAATATCATAATGATAGGCGAACGCTAAAGTATACTGTACGCTACGAAACCAATTGTGAACCAGTCTTCTAAATTCAGTTACTGAGGTGAGAGCTGTACGTTGAGTTTCGATAGGACTCCTTTTTAATACGCGTGTGCCACAGATAACCAAAAGTAATACGCGACGATGCTTGTTGTGTTACAAACATCGCTGTCGAAGAAGCCTTAATGAAATAATAAATTACAGTATATGACATCTAGACAGACGCTTGTGGCTTTTTTGTATGCCTAGGGATCGCTTTTTGCCTCAGTGCATTGTTACGGCAGCTGAATTCAGCCAGCGTAGTGTGATAGTCTAGAGCTGTTACCAGTTATTTTGGCTCATGCTAATAGTCTTGATCGATGGAGAAGAAATTAAAGTATTTCCTTGGGAATGAAATGTATATTACCTGATCTCTGGACTGCTTTGTTGTTGTCTGTCGAACTTGGCAGTAATCGTAAATCTTAGGGTCGATAGTGTTCTGTGTCAAACTAGCGCCAAATTTAACAAAAAGGACAGTAAGTGTAGCGCTGTGTAGTTATTTGAATAGGTACTTAATGTTGTGTTTCACCATCAGGCTTTTTTGCACCAAAAATGTGACGAATCAGTTCCAGTTTTATCGCCAGAGCTACAACAGATTTTTAAAGTAAGGAATGAGGCGAGGATAACAGCTAACAATAATAATGACTGCTGCTATTGAGAACTGATATGAAACTCATAGCAATACGTACCATTACTGGAAACGAGCACGTGAATAAAAAACATTCACGAAACAACTGAGCTTTCTCCATTTCCGTGACACGTCTAACACAGGTAACGCTTGAGTAAGGTGGAACTTCCGCTACACCCAGCCCCTCGTGCACATCTGTATATGATCCGAAAATGCTTCATGCATTGGGGTAACTATTTAGAATTCGACCTTTTCCTTGTCAGCAAGCGTTGATTTCATCCAAAAATCAAAAACGGTTGCATAGTGGTTTGAAGTTAAACACGTCCATTTGCTGAAGTCCAGTCAGATCACCTTGCGCGCTATAGAAAAGAAGGCACTCTATTTCCTTTTCTGCAGGAAACGTTGACATGATCTGTCCATGGTCACTTTGAAACACTGGCATGTACACGAGGCACAAAAGTCATGGGATAGCGATGTGCACACATACATCTGGCGTTAATATCGGGTACACAGGCAGTAAAGAGCGGTGCATTGGCTGAGCTGTCATTTGTAGTCAAATGATTCACGTGAAAAGGTTTCCGACGTGTTTATGGCCGCACGACGGGAACTAACCCACTTTGAACGCTCGTTGGCAGTTGGTGCTGGTGCTAGTTGGGCACACAACACTACCGGCCCGAAGACTTCTGCAGATACAGACACTCCTTTTCGGAAGTCGTAAGGGAATCCAATATTCCGAGATCTACAGTGTAAAGAATATGCTGAGAATAGCAAATTTCAGGCATTACCTCTCACCGCGAACAACGCAGTGGCCGATGGCCTTCACTTAATGACCGAGAGCAGTGGCATTCACGTAGAATTGTCAGTGCTTACAGACAAGTAACACTGCGTTAAGTAACCGCATAACTAAATGTGGGACGTACAATGAACATATCTGAATGGACAGTGTGGCCAAATTTGGCGTTAATGGGCTATGGCAGCAGACAACCGACGCGAATGCCTTTGCTAACAGCAGATCGTCTGCAGCGCCTCTCCTGGGCTCCTGACCATATCTGTTGGACCCTAGACGATTTGGAACCTGTGACCTGGTCAGATGAGTCCCGATTTCATCTGGTAAGAGCTGATGGCAGGGCTCGAGTGCGGCGCAGACCCCATGAAGCCATGAACACGAGTTACCAAGAAGTTACTGTGCAAGCTGGTGGTGGCTCCATACTGGTGTGGCCTGTGCTCACATGGAATATAGTGGTCCAAGTGAAGCGACCATTGACTGGAAATGGTTATGTTCGAATACTTGGAGACGATTTGCAGCCATTCATGGATGGAATTATTATGGATGATTATGTGCCATGTCACCGGGTCACATTTGTTCACGTCTGGTTTGAAGAAAGTTCTGGACATTTCGAGCGAATGATTGGACTAATCAGAACGCCCGACACGGATCCGATCAAATATTTATGGGACAAAATCGAAAGGTCTGTTCGTGCAAAAATCCTGCAACAGAGACGTTTTTGCAGTCGTGGGTTATTTCTGCAGGTGACTTCCAACGACTTGTCGGCTCATGCCACGTCGGGTTGCTTCACCACGCAGGGCAAAAAGAGATCCGACACAGTATCAGGTGGTGTCCCATGACTTTTGTCACGTCAGGGTCGTCAGACGCGTTCTCTTTGGTGTTTCTGCAGATATATGTAGTTTCATTTTTGAAATGTGTAGCTGCAGTCATGCCAAACAAATAGGTCTACTGCTCGTCACGTCTTTCATACGACGCCTGTCCCCTTTACAAAGAAAATTATTTTTAAAGCGGGATTTTACGATGCCACTGGATCGATATTCATTAGCAGGGACAGTAAAACACGAATAACAATAACGAGTACTTCAACGGCGACAGCACCGATCTGGCCCGTGCTGACTGCTAACCTCTTGCAACAGCGATACTCAGTGGCTCCTGGAGTACTGGTTATTCCTCGCGATTTGCTTCCTTTGAGTACATATCTATAAAAAAAAATACCACACTAGATTACTATGGGTCCACCCTGTCGAATGAACACGTAAAATTCCACTTTAAAATTTTTTTGTTTGTAATGGTGAACAGGCTAAAGTTTTCCGTCGACACTGGGTGTCACGTGAGTAGTATTTGTTCGGGAGCACTCCATCTAAACATTGCAAAAAGAAAGTTGCAAATATCTGCCGAAACAGCTAAGAAAATGCTCCTGACGGCTCCTATGGTGTATGCTGTGACCTACATTATTAAATATTTGAAACTTTAATCTCGACGAATGACCTTTCTGGAATACAAATGTGTTACCTTTTGTTTCCTGCCCAATTACAGACGAATCCCGAAGTACGCGAACTGGATAGTTGATGCTCCATATAAGTAATACTACTACTAGTCATTCCTGTTCCACTAGCAAATGGTGAGAGCGAAATGTCTATGCATATTTCTGTACAAGCTATTATCTCTTTTGCCATGTCTTCGCAGTCCTTTCGCGAAATGAATATTCGTTGCAGTAGAATCGTACTGCAGTCTATCGCAAATTTCGGTTCGCTAAACTATCTCAGTAGTGTTTCGCGAAGAGAACGTCTTCTTTCCTCCAGAGATTCGCATCTGAGTTTACGAAGCAATTACGTGATACGCATAGATTCAATCTACCGATAACAAACACACCTCTGAATCATTTCAATGCCTTCTTACTTTAAGTCTCCCAATATACCAAAGTCGAACATTTGCCTTCCCTACAACCGCTCTTCCGTGATCGTTCCATTTTATGTCGCTTTGCAGTGTTACGCCTAGACATTTAATCGATGTCACCATGTCGCCCCACTAATACTGTATTCGGAAACTATAGGATTGTTTTTCCCACTGTTCAGCATCAACTTAAATTTTTTCCACGTTTAGAGCAAGTTACCTTTCATAACACTAAATAGAATACGCAGACAATTGAAGTAGTGATACATAGACGACAGATTATGCTAGTCACTGCAGCTGAGGTGCAATATTTTTCTACGTAGATTAGACCGAACGAACGACCCATTTCGCGTACTGACGACATTAAGAGAATCTGAAGCAGAAGTTTGTTCTGAATTCACAGAGCTGCGCAGTGGTGAACTGACTATATGACTTAGTTCTGAGCCATTTACCGAAAGAATCTGAGCTTAGAACATATTTAATGACGTCACAAATCGTAACAGATCTATTGCCCTACTGAGACCTTGGAATGCATATAATTGTAGTAGCAATCAAAAAAATAAATAACGCAAAGTGTTTTCCCTTATTAGAGGAACTTAATTATTTATTTTGGATGGAACACAATATGCAAAAATGGAAAAAAAAGAAAATAACATCTTGGGTTGTCGGGTGTTCTGCCGGACATTAGCGTCGTACTTGCCTATATTTCGGTAGCGCAACTCGTTACCTTCATCGTGTGCGACCTGAGACTACTTAGTAGTTACGCTACCGAAATAGCGTGGAAGTACGACGCTGATATCCGGCAGAACGCCCGACAACCAAATACGTCGTTAGATCGCCGGGAAAGCCTAAAGAATTACAAAAAGAAAATAATTAAAAGGTTGTTTAGCACCATTAACGAAGAGAATTTGCAGAATTAAAATAACGTTTCTGACGCGTAGAACAATGAAGTAGATCGAATACTAATATCTTATCAATACTACTATAAACGAATGAGTGCATGTCTATAAGAAAATCAAATCTTGACTTGGATACTATTATGGATCTGAATTCCAGACATCCCAACTGTCGAATTAAGTCATTACCCAATTATTGTTTCCATGTACGAAATATTAATCAGAGAACTGGCAAGGACCAAATACTTAAAAAGTAGCGATGACATTTAATTAACATCATATTTTATCTAGCGAACATTGTTTGCTCATCGTAGCAGCAATAATAAAACAGCGGTAATATCACTGTCTACAGTACCAAAAACAAAAAGCGAACCACAAAGGGAACAGAGAGTAAACAGCTATTACATGCAAGGTATATGTGTACGCACAGTGTGTGCTACGCTAACCACAAGACTGCTTTGTTCAGTGCAAGGAGCAATAAAGTGCTACGTTGCGCTTTGGGATCTACATTTGCTTTCATATGACTTGTGCGTTTGAATTGTTCTGCATTTCTGTGAAGTTGTCTTCCACACGTGAAGCGTCTTGAGTATATTTTACGAAACAGACACCCCAAGCACCATCCACAAAAATTTAAGGTGAGTGTGTATTCTGAATGATATGGAGCTTGCTTGTGAGTTTCTGTGTAATGAAGAATACACAAGGGCCTACGGCTAAGGAGGACAACTGCAAGAAAATACTGAGCAACACACACACACACATAGGTCAAATTCGTGCATACGCGCAGATCATAACAACAGGCAACCATAGTAAAATCTTGAAACACTCTTGTTTCATGCAAAAAAGTAACTGGTACTGTGATTTTGATCTTCTCGGTCTATATTTAATAATTGCAAACGTTCAACTGATAAAGCTATAATCTAGAACATATTTTGTTTGCACCGTAATTTATTAAAGAAATGCAAAGTCGGGAAGAGGAATTACTATTTACTACTGTCTATACGTAAAGCATAATCCCTAAAAGTGTGACATTACATTGCAGGTCAATGAAGCTGCTTGTAAGAACAGAAGTGAAGCTCGTACGTTCAAATTTGAAAGTTTTTATTCAGAATCGCTTTGGGTTATCGCTATAATGTTTCGATTGCTCTTTATGTAGTGTTGCCGATGAGGCTCTACCTACAAACGAAGGAGGTTGGTTATGCAAAGCAGCGGCGTACTTTGAGGTTTCCGCGGCAGACGCCGGTGGCGCTGGAGGCTCGTGTCGTCGCGACGCCGGCGTCGTGTGGCGGCGGCGGCGTGCTGCGCCCGACTGCCGCCCCCGTGCGCTATGTGGCTGTCGCCGCCTCCGCCCCCGCCGCCCCCACCACCTCCGCCGCACCGATCCGTCTACCCCCATCCCCAACGAGGCGCTCGCTAGCCCAAAGTTGGAGCGACCTACTGTGGACCACAGCCTCGACGGAGAAATACGACCTGCTTTCTGACGGTACTCCGCAAAGTAATGTCGTCCAACCAGACATTGACTTTAATCTCTGAGTCCGGTTATCCCTCGCACTGTTCTTACCCTTCATCTTTTCGCTCTCTACATCTCTTTTTGTGATGCTCTGTTCCTCTGTCCTATCCCTCTATGACAGTGGTCGTCAAACGTTTTAGCTCGAGAGCCGCTTATGTAGCAATGTCATTATTAACTGGATCAGAGAACCTGGCGTTGCCCGGGTCAGAATATATGGCGTGGAAGAAAGTATGAGTACCACTGCAGATAAGAGATAAGCACAGACGTATATCTCTTAAGTATATTACGAATGTAGTTATCCTGCTAGTAAGGTAGTTTGGTCGCGGAGCGTGACAGTGGGTGAGTGTGGTAGGCAAAACTTCGCACAATATGGAGCAATAAACAGTTTTAGGTAAAGTAAATAATATGTTATGACTTACAGACTTTACCGTAAACGTGAAAACGTTTTTATTGTTTCATTCACGATGCGATATAATGGTGATAGCGTCCTCAACATGTTTCAGCCATACTGTGTTGGGTGGACGTTCTTAATTGGGCTTGTTAGATATTTCAATATAATGCGCGATGTGAAAAACTTAGTGCTCTTAGAAAACCTATTCTCTATGGCTTTACCGTATTAGTGTGAATACACGCTTGTAGACTACAACTCTCACTCTGTTCAATTCGCACTGGCATTAACATAACGTTACAATGTAACAGTCCACACTACACTGCTGAGAAATGTGCAATTTTTTTTATGTGCTCCTCATTGAACTTGTGTAGCCAGGCCTAATTCACATGTGGGCAAGGACGATCCAACAAGAGCAGCATTCGGGAAATAGGAACTGCACACTAATCAGCTGATGGTCACCATTTGAAAAAAGATTCTGACCATGGGGTATCAAAATAACTGTTACATCTTCCAGCTTATGACAGACTAGTTATTTGTCCCACCCATCACTGATTGTCGTACACCTAATAAGACAGCAATTCCTGCACAATGAATGTGATAGTACCACAGATACTTAAGCACTAAGATATTTCTGCTGTAACTCAGCCAGATTTCCAACAATTGCGAAGTGCTTTTCACTCTTCTTAAACAGTATGTTCTTGTCTGTTTTCGTAGTCCAGACAACTCATCCTTTCGCTACTGTGCTCCCTCACTTACATTGTATATAATATACTGTTCAAACCACACACAAAACTCTAAGCAAAATGATTTATGTGCAAGTTCAGACTTGTTTATAACGAACAGAAGTGGGAGCTAAAAACAGCGTTGTCAACATGCTTAGATCACTCCAGCAATGAAATGCCATATACGAAGAATGCTGAAAAATTTCTATCATCTTTACTCAAAAAATTGCCCACTCTGATTGCACCAGCGACTAATATAATAACCGAATAATATACTGTGTAGTTCTTATAAATTTCGTGATGCGGGTTGTCGAGTAAATAATTTGTAAAAACTCTCAAAAGGCGATTTTTAAATTTTTGTTAGTAAATTTTTACGAAATATAGATACCTACAGCAGAAAAGACATTGTTAATAGTTGGATTAGTTGTATGTGGTAACAGAAAAGGAAAATTAGCATTGTGTGACTTTCCAAATCGTACAACATTTTTTTGAAGATGAGAGAAAATACAATTTTAGTTTTCTCTTCTTAAATTTGTAAGTCACAAGACAGCCTATAAGTGTGTGTCAACTAAGTTTCAGCAAATTAAAAGAGAGTTTTAATGCAGGAACCCTGCCAGGCTTCCAGCACTTTCGTGTTATTAGTTATATTTTGTTTTAGTTCTCTACTGTGTCAAGAGTTATTTCCAAAATATACATTTATCACAGGCCAGTACAATTTTAAGAAATCAAGATAAAATTAAAATATTTTATCTCTTAACACATATGCTATAAAAGTCAAATACACATTTTTTCTAGAGGAATTCATTATGATGAATTGATATGCACTCTATGACTTGAGATGAAGTAGCCCAGATACAAAAGCCCCTCCACCGGCATCACTAATAGACGTAACAAGGAAGACATTCGAATAAATAAATACCGACAGACTAATAAAATTCGCCAACCAGCGACATTTATTATCACATAGCCAACCTGGATTAAGAAAATATTGTTTTACAAATGACCGAATTTTACCACCAACATTTGACATTACCCGAACAACTAAGGAAAATGCAACCTTTCCGTCTTGCGAGACATTGAACGTGCATTTAACGATGTATGGACTGACGTTTGAAAACAATTAATTAATGCAAAATTGTGAATAAAAGTATATATGGATATTTATGTGTGTGCATACAAGACGTATACGAATATTATCGTTTAGTGCACTATTATTGCTTGAAGCGACACGTTTCCATTACTATGTCTCAAATGCTTTAAGGTGAAACTGCATTTGTAAATTTAAAGCCTTCGAGGGAAGTGGTGAGGTATTGCAGCATAATAGATAAACGATGACTTGGTGGATTTAGGTCTCTCATTGTATCATCTTTATTATTATTATTATTATTATTATTATTATTATTGTGCGGATACAGGCATCTGCAGAAACTTACCCGAGGTGAGGGAGGAGTGCAAGACTCTTAACACTGTCATTTTCGATGTAAATGTGTTCGTCACTTTTGATATGTATCATACCACAAGCACTAAAGTTTATAGCTAACACTAAAACATTATGTCCCTGAGAACTGATGGTTATCCACTCAGTATTTGTTGCACATACATTACTTCGTTACTTGAAACAACAAACGAGTTTACAGCAGTTGCAGTTGGCATCGTATTGTCTCACTGATGTCAGCCATGTAGTGCTGCATTTGCCTAACGAGAGATTTAGCGGAATTTTCTAATGAATGAAAACATCGTGCTCTAGATTCCAAGGGGAGGAGTGGAGGACAAGTGCCAGTGATGCATGGGGACGTGTGGCGTCTCATATCAACATTCCGAACCGCACTATTACTGGACAGTCTAGAGAGAACGTCAATAATGACCGTCTAGAAATAAGGCGTTTAAATGCGAGTTGAATATTATAGACCAGACGGTCGTCGCGAACACGGTCTGTTCAGACAAATCTGAGAGTGTAAATGGTCCATAACTGTCAGAAAACTTGCGTCGTCGGTTGTCTTACATTGGGTGAAACCACTTACATTAATACAGCTAACATGGTCGCAGACAGTAGCTTCATTTGATTGTGCCATTCGACTGAAATGAAACGACTGAACAAGAAGCTACAGAGTGGCCAATCGGTTAGTAAGACCATTGGGTTGTCCCGTGTCGAGGCAAGGCGCTCAGTTATCTGTTCGTGCCGGAAGCGTTCCTGAACACTTTTCTTACATATTCATCAGTAGTTCATGAATATATTTACACACACGTATGAACACGGTTGATCATAACGTACTGTACTGGCTCGTATGATGCAATTATGCTAGCTGCTGTGAAGCTACATTACACATCTGGTTGAGGAGGAACATAAGGTTTCTAAGATGCTTTTATTCTTAATGAGTGAGATTTTACAGTGCGAAAAAAAATTAGTTCGATTCATCCATCGGCTGGACTGTAACGGGCGATACAGCACAATAGTTGAAGAAATACGAATATGATGTCTTGAAATACTCTATGTGTATTAATTGACCTAAATGTAAACATGAAAACCAACCACTCAAAATCTCTTCCGGTAACGCGAGGCTGTTTTCATGGAAAATCGTAGAAAGATTTAAGGATATTTATTAACAATGAAGTTGGTAGGGTGCTGCCAGATGAACTACACTATGTTTCAATGTTTTGTTACGGTGTACTGAAGTTTAGAATTATGTTCTTTTGCATCTGTACAAAAAAGTGTTTAGAAAACAAGCATCTGTTGTGGATCACTACAGCTTTCCTTGAAAAAGTAATTATTCTTATAGAGACCAGTATCATTCAGAGCACTCCTGCGAAAATAGCTTTGCGTTACTTGCAGTTAATTTCAAATTATTGATTTATCATTCTTTCTGTTATATTTTGATATTCATGTGCTTATATAAATTAAATGTCGGCCGCGTTTATTTTGAGACAATCAAACAAATTCCGAATCAAGCATATGTTATGTAATGTGAAATGCAGAAGTACAAACGTAGATTTTGTAGGAGAACCCTCTTTGTATGAATGAGATGAAACGACATGAATAAATACCACACGAAAATAAGGCAATTGTTCGGAAGTCAACTGTATAAAAATAAAACAAGAACATGAACTGGTCACTTAACGTATCACATCGCACTTTGTGGTTATTACTTTCTTTCCAAAGTACTGCCGTAGCGGAAAAAAATTAATTTTATATTTGACCCAATAAATGAAAGCCTTTCAGAGGAACCGTTTTAAATTAGACTTCTCACATACCGGCACTGGCGTAAAATCAGTGCTTAATTCGCAACTACCTTATCAGTTTGACGTAGTTCAAGAACAGATGCCGTATGCCACCTTACTAGCATTCAAATACACAATGTTAACTTGGTATATAAATAAAAGCCGGCCACGGTGGTCTAGCGGTTTTAGGCGCGCAGTCCGGAACCGCGCGACTGCTACGGTCGCAGGTTCGAATCCTGCCTCGGGCATGGATGTGTGTGATGTCTTTAGGTTAGTTAGGTTTAAGTAGTTCTAAGTTCTAGGGGACTGATGACCACAGTAGTTAAGTCCCATAGTGCTCAGAGCCATTTGAACCATTTTAGAAATAAAAACTAAATCTGAAATACCTCCGTTACATTAAGGGAACTAAATACCTTGAAGTTAGTGAGCCTCTGAAAGTACCTTTATCACAGATTAACGATTTGGTCAAGAAGATTAAAACTAAAAAATATATATACATTATAGAAATGATTGTTTTAATTACCTGGATGGTTTCTTTCGTTTGGGCAGTGCGACGATTTATCTGCGGAGATGTCCTGAGTGGCTGCCGCCTACACATGCAGAAGAGAAATCCTCTCGCAAGTGCAATATGACTTTAAGCTGTCAGTTCCTAATTTTATCTTAACTATGCAGGCGAACTAGTCGTGCCTTACTAAAGTTAACAGCAGCAATACGTTACGTCGGTTTATACTGTAGAGCACTTAATGACAAGTTTAAAATTTGCTTCAATTTCATTCCAAAGCTTCTGTGGGTGTATCTTCCGATGTGACTAGTTTCTATTACTTAGTTTATGAGTTAGAAATATGGAGTGTATTCAAGTACTATCCGATTAACTGCGTTAAAATTACTAAAGAATGAATGTATAAGATTTGTTGTCTTTTACCTAGGTCTAAGCTCCTGAAATAATGACTTATTTGCACACATTACCTACTTCCTTCCGTATTTGAATTCCTTCATTTTTACGGTAACCGTTGACAGATCAAAGATGACAGAAGTGAAAGACCTTCAACTACACCTCTTCCACTCTGTTACATCTGTGCATTTTTACCAAAACGGAAAACAACACCATTCCTTTTATGTTTACTGTTTCAGATCTTACCGAAAAGCAACGTTCGTTTTCGTCGCACGTAAATTATTAGTAATGTTTTCGTTCTCTGTGCTCGTCGGAAATGTCGACCTATCAACCAACAAAAGAAAGAGGGTTTGATTGTCGTTTATTTGTAGCGTCCCTCTGGATTAAAAGTCAAACAGTAGTTGCAGCTGCTTTGCTTGGTAACATCTAGTATATTAAGTACAGTTTTAGTTTGAGTTAAACGGTGGAAGGCTAGATATTTTTGTGCAGCATGGATTCCAGTATCATCTGCTCGAAAAATACTTAACAGTTAATTTTTCAGCCTCAGTGCTAAACGACGCGGACGTAAATTTCTGCTACTCTATCGTGTTTCTTAACGTCATTAACTATGGGTTAATCGACAGTGTCCGCGCTATCGTTACTATCGACAGTCAGGTTTAACTACGGATAGTCATATCATTTATAACGTAATTCTTCTTTAACTGGCGTGCGAAAAATGGTCGGATCCTATTACCTCCATGTCGCGTGGAGTGCAGAGGGACGGTAGGTTGCATGGAGGTATTAATCAACGTCAAATATGGAGGCGCCTAGGCCAGTCTATGCTGTTTACATACGTATGTTGTTAACAATTGGCCGCTGTGAGGGAGGGGAATTTTCTTCTTTGCCTTCCAATGATGACAACTCACGGTCGTGCACATCTCGTGCCGATAAGATGATTACGGTAAAAATTATTCACGTAATTAACATAGATTCGTGAAAGCCCATTATATAGATGGTTATCTCAAATGTATGAGCATACTCACTTGTTGCAAGCAACACAAATGTAAATAAGTCTGTTGTAATACAACGGAGTTAGTGCAGCAAAAATAACAGTTTAAAGATTTGTTAAGCATTTGTGATTTTACTGCATAATGCATTTTGAAATAAGAACAATTATCATCGCCATTAATTAAAGACACCCTCAATTGTCCTCTTCTGTTTCTGAGTCCTCATTGTAGCTTCAGGTGTTTTCAGTCGCACATGTTAATGTATAATGTGATTCGGAAACACGAAACATCGACGCGATCCTTAACGCCTTTGCGTCACTTCTACTTTCGTAGAAAGCAAAAATATCGTTCATATGTTGGTTGCCTGCGTTGTGTTCGATTAGCGGAGCTTGTTCCTTCAAGGATGCACCATTACTTGCAAAATCGAGTATAGTAAAAGCAGAACTTGTTGAGTTTTAAGTTTTTTATTTGTACGTTGGCTAGACATATTCATTAAAATATGCCACTGTATTTACATGCTATCTGCTTCCACAGTATTGCAATGCACATTCATAAGTAATTCGGACGAAATGTGAATGTTTCAATGGATCTCAAAAATGGTTCAAATGGCTCTGAGCACTATGGGACTCAACATCTTAGGTCATAAGTCCCCTAGAACTTAGAACTACTTAAACCTAACTAACCTAAGGACATCACACACACCCATGCCCGAGGCAGGATTCGAATCTGCGACCGTAGCAGTCCCGCGGTTCCGGACTGCAGCGCCAGAACCGCACGGCCACCGCGGCCGGCTTCAATGGATCTGAGACAGATCTAATCTCTTCTTTCCAAGAGTTGACGGTGAATATCTGGGCATGTTTTTGCAAAAATTCCCAATACTGTAAACATTTCTTAAGCTCTTGCCCATTAATGATTAAATTCTTTGTTGAAACTTGTGCAGCGGATGCATTAGCTCACCATTATTTTTATTTTTTTCAAATTTACAGCATTCCTCAACCTGACTAATAATTTTTCGAACGTCACAAAGAAGAGTGCTGCCACTAAAGCTTCAAGCTCTTCTGGGTGTCATAGGAGGTGACCTCAATGTGCCAACAATGGTTTCTTCGTTACTCATTTGATTATTTAAACGTCACACAAAAACAGGATTATTCTTCGTCAAGTAACTATAGCGCGCCAACTGTTGAACCGCTCTCACTGGCACCAGTGAGATAAAGAGCACAGTCACGTCGAAGCGTTCGAATGGTTCCGACATGAAATGATGTGTCCTGTACGCGCGCCACTGATAGTATCTATTGGTCGAGGAAATTCTGCGCTTCCAGTATTACTTTGTTTATGTGAGAAGTGAATAAATAGATTTTTTGTTATTGTTTTGAAAATGAATCGTAAAAATCAATCATCTGTGTGTAATTTTTTTCAGGAAAGTGGGAGATAATAATCAGGTTGTAAAGTGTGCCATCAGCAGTAAAGAATATAAATATTCAGGGAATACGATTGATTTAAGAGACCACTTAAAAGGAAAGCATGGCTTAAAACTAGAGAACTATGGATTAGTAACAGAACTGAAAGGGGAGAGATCAACTTATGAGCTACATCAAGTGCAAGAGGTGCAAACAAAAAAACATAGAAGCTCTATAAGAAATTAATTTAATAGAAGTCAGTTGTTCGACGCCAATTCAAAAATAACTTTATTCTCTTTAGACAAGAATGCTGCCGAACAGAACTTCCAACCATCAAGGTTTGGAAAAATTTGTTCGTACCATAGCAGATATGAGGTGCCAGATAAAACTACACTTAAATGTTCACTGATTCCAAAATTATACGAGCAGATAAGAAATAAACTAGAAAAAAACCTTACAAAATGAAATTTTTTTGAGTATTGCGACCGGTATGTGGACAAGCAACGCAAATGAAGGCATACTGGCAGTGACTTGCCACTTTATAATGGATGAAAATTAGTTTCACTCATATTAAAAGTGACAAAAACTGCAGATCATTACATCGCAGAATCTGTGGCATAAAAATGTATCCATCTTTGTCAATGCCATGCTGAGTTTCGTTTCATTCTTATGATCGGTACATGTCGGTACAAGTCGAGTCGGTATAGCTTGTAAAATTTTTCTTGGCAGCTTCACCATCCCCTCCCTCTTACACTCACAATTTGTAAGCGCTCGACCAAACCAGTGGCATAATAAGGCCAGTTAATGAAGACCAAAAAAATATCGAATGTGGCAAATAATTCGTGCAAGCCAAAATTTTTGTACAGTGGTTGGAGGAAGCCTCATGAACAGCATACTAGAAATCCTCACCGGTGGGGGGTGGGAGTGGGAGTGCGTTTGAGGGTAACTTTCGTTCGTTTTTCACGAATAATTCGAAAACTACGGCCTCTAACGAAAAGGTATCCTGGTACTAAATTTAACTACAGTATGTCCTACAAAAAAATAGCTCCTGCTAATTTTTTCTGTAGTTTGCAGGCCGATAACCCTTTTGTTTTGAGGTGTTATTGCAAAAGGATTATCGACCACATATCCAGACGTGTCGAATGTTTCAGGATTGTACCTAATTATTTCATATGGAGAGCAATCTTTCACCCAGTAGATGAAACTATCTACATCCATATAACGTAACTTGGGATCCACGAAGTTTGGTTTCACAAAGTCATAGTAAAAGCGGTACATGTGGTGTTTGGAGATGTCCAGAATACATGTACCGATATAGACAGGCAATGTGAATGGCACTGAAATCTTGATCATCTCCACAGCGACTAGTTCTTCATTGAAGATGATAACCCGTTTGAAATTTGGTCTGAAAATGTAATATTTTGTGCCATAACGCATATCCCACTTGTAAATTAAATGAATTTCATGGTATTCTCTAACATTTTAATGGTTTTTCAGAAAATTGAAAATTTTTATTACTTGCAACAATCTTTTTCAAAATCACACATCGTGAGAACCCTCTGTTCGGTATTAATATCATTATACTCCTTCATCCAGCAACGCTGCTGTAAGGAAATTCTGCATGTGATACTGAAAGTTTCATCTCCAACCTGAGACATAGCTGGAGGTTTTTGTAGTGCAGAATATGACGTTGTTTGTTCCCCAGCACTGTCAACAGCTTTGGGATGGAAACATTTCTCAGGATTAGCCGCTTCGTATATAGTGGCAAATCGTTGTACTCGTCATGCAAATGGGTGGGATATTCCAATTCTACCTCCAGAACATATCGCTCTCCAGCCTCCTCATCTATATTCTGGATCTTTTCCTTAAAACTGACGATTTCCTCCTCAAGCGCCATAGAAAGCCTCCGAATGGTGGGCTTTGTTGCATGGTGTACCTGTAAAGGTTGTTTACGTCCAGATAAGGAATGTAACGTAAATCATCATAAGGTCTGTACTTCTCATGGGTTATCCGCTTTGGAAAACTTCCATTCACCGGCACTAATTTAGTATCGTTATGATTTCTACGTCGTGGTCTTAGCGCTCTTTTGATCTCAGCAAACGAATAAACATTCTTGTGCAATGCGTTGGTGAGATGTTTTAATTCCGCGTGAAGCAGCTCTGGTTCGCAATTTTCCTTGCGCTATTCCCCAACATTTTCATGATGCCTCACTTTTGTTGTGGGTGGTGGTTAGAATCACGGTGTAAGCAACGGTCTGTAAGCTTGGGTTTTCTTTTTTGAAAACTAGTGCATCAAGAAAATTTAATCTTTCCCCTGCCTCCTCCTCTATGGTAAACTGAATCTTCGGATTGATCTCGTTGAGATGTTTGTGAAAACGACCCAGTTCCTCTCTGTCATGCCACCAGGGAAAAAAAACGTATCATCCATGTACCAGAACCAAATATTCGGTTTCTTGTTCACAGTTTCCAATGCCTGGAACTTTTCCGTAAAGAAGTTCGCTGTGACTGGGCTTAAGGGGCTCCCCATAGCGACACCGTCCTTTTGTTCATACCGAACTCATCGTTCAATTTGAAATACGTGGTTGTGAGTCAATATTTAAACAGTTCTGCAAAAATCAGACTCAGCTGTTCAACGCTTCATTCAGCGAAACCATGGCGAATAGCGATACCACATCAAAAGCAACTAATACGTCCTCCAGACGTACTACTATGATGTTCAATTTTCTAATAAAATGTGCCGAATTCCTGATATACGAATCCAATCGGCCCACATACGGTCGAATTAATGTTGTCAAAAACTTGGCGAACCCATAGCATTTGTAATGTTGTTGCTTAATTTGTGGTGTAAGCGGCGCTGATAGACAATAAAAGCGGGGTTAAAAGCTGTGAGCTGTCTGGGGAAGTTAACCTAGCATTACTGAGCAACTGTTTCACCAGGTATCCAGTCTAGCTTACCAAATTCGCAACCAGACTAACATTAATTATAATCTTTTAATCGTCATACGACAACCGGTGACTATATATATATATATATATATATATATATATATATATATATATATATATATATAAAGAGAATATAAATAAAAAGAAATAAATCAGCTTATATTTGGAAATTTATTTTAACATTGCTCATTGAAATTTCAGCATATTAAACTTGATTCATAACTAAACTAGTGCCTTATTTAGCATTGTGAAAAATGTGAGTTTGTAATCTTACGGAACACATCAAATATGGAGCCAATATTGGGAGACTGCATACAACACTGCATTCACAAAATAACACACGAAGAACGTTGAAACACATGCAGGAGGAAATTAACCACAACCAACTGATTCAATTTTCACCCAAAGAAGTTACGTTCGTAGCGCAATCCTGTCCGTTATGTAATTACCACACACTGGTATACTAAATTCATACTAACTCTCTGAGAAATCTTCCCGAAAAGAATAGCTGAGGGCTACTTTGATGATTACACCACATGTTTCACGTGGTCAACTTGGTTCACACAAACAGTGTAACTCCACAATAATTTTGATAATTAAAATAAATTAGATCGAAAAGCAATTTACAAAAGAAAAACCTCGAACTGGTTACTATCGTCTTACTATTAACCTGGTGGGTCAAACAATTGTATGAGGACGTGGTACTGGTCTCACAAAGTACACCCCACGTGGGTTGAACATAAAGCAAAGTTTCTATATTGAAAAATATTGTCAAGACGAGACTTTATAATCTCACGCACATTCGCATTTAAGATTGATGATCTTAGTTAGAGTTACTGATCAACACATGGTTCCACTTTACTCACAAGGTAGTGACAAAGCAACTACCGGAAGATATTCTGAACTTCACACTCGAAATACACTGCGTTGCAATTTAAGATAACATAAGATATTTTAGATCCAAACCCGAAATAAAGGTGATTAAATTTTCAGTTAGGCTGAACTTAAGAAATCCATTGTCCTACGGACTTAGCAGACACGCGCTTAGCCGGAGATCTTACCACTTCAGACGCTCGCCGCGGACCGACTGACCTGCGCTCCTACCGAGCGTGCTTCCCAGATACAAACGGAAGTGACCAGAGAGACAGGTTCCTATGCCAACATGACAAGGAACGGACAGGAACATACTAAGAATGGAAACCTCTCTGCTTTTAGGAAGCGTAGCTACCTGTTCCGACGTTGGTCCTACTGTTCTCTAGCAGACAGGCTTGTCTGCTACCATCAAGCATGCAACTAGAAATACGTTTGCTCATTCATCCTCTCACACAGAAGGGAAGGGGGATGACAGTATCTTATCACATACAGTATATAAAAGAAAGCGAATGTAGGTTCCGTATGAGACTGTGTGACATGAATTACATATAAACTGTGTTTATAGTGTAGTAGTGTGACAGCTCGTTCTTGTTTATGTGTAAAAGTAACACGTTTCACTGCTCAGTCTCCTCCCAGATAGTCAGAAACACCACAGTAAATTAAGAAGAGGTATTTATGCCGTAAATGACAACAGATTTAAGAAATTAACATGAAAGGAATCCAACAGAGACCTTTCACATTCACTATAGGCCTTATTATTACGACAGACGAGCGTCAACTGGACACCATGCTGAACGATGCAGAGGATGTGGTCTCAAAACCACAAAGACCAACGTGAAGATTGTAGATCGTCGTAATGGCAACAGGCCTGACATCACAACAGTTACTGGCAACGAGGTCGTCAGCTTCGGGTGTTTAGGACCTGTTGTCTCTAATACTGGAGACTGCGAGCTTGAGATCCGTCAGCGCACTTCTACTGCGAGAAATTCTACAGCAAAGTTGTGCCCATCTGGAAGGACACCTTTATGACTGAAAAGACAAAGTTCACCCTCATCCGAGCTCTTATCTACCCTATCGTGACCTACGCAGTAGAAGTTTGGACGATAAAGACGGCGGATTGTCACAGGATTGATGTTCTGGAAACGTGGTGCTATAGATGATTGCTTCGAATGCGATGGAATCCTTACTAGGTAAGATTGACGAAGGACATCGAAAAGGTGCAAAGAAAGGCAGCTCGTTTCGTGTTATTGTGCAATAAGGGTGAGAGTATCACTGATATACGCGAATTGGTGTGGCAGTCACTGAAACAGAGGCGGTTTTCTTAGCGGCAAGATCTACTTACGAAATTTCTATCACCAACTTTCTCCTCCGCATGCGAAAATATTTTGTTGACACCCACCTAGGTAGGGGGAAATAATCACCGTAATAAAATAAGAGAAATCAGAGCTCTAACGGAAAGATTTAGGTGTTCTTTTTTCCCACGAGCCAACCGAGAGTGGAATGGTAGAGAAGTAGTATGAAAATGGTTCGATGAACCCTCTGCCAGGCACTTAAGTGTGAATTGCAGAGTAACTATGTAGATGTAGATGCAGATGTAGACAGCACATCGAACTAATGAATCGATCGTGAGACAGCCCGGCATCGGAACAAATTGTCGACTCTTGTCAACCAAAGCGAGTTGAAATATTTTGACCACATTGGTAGAAGTCAAAGGCAATGAAAAGAACAACCACAGAAGGAAAAGTTGTGAGCCAAAGATCTAGAGAGCGTGCACCATTGCTGTGGGTAGACCAGTTGAAGAGCCCGACCGGGATGGACTTGGCAGCGATGAAGTCACCAAGCCCAAGACGGAGCTTCGAGGAGGAAGATGCCTTTATAGCCTTGCGTAACCTTAGACTAAAGAAAAATATTATTTTACAGTTTTTGGAGTTGATAAAATAATACAAGAAAGTAAAGACAGACTCATGCTAATAGAGCGTCAGCTGTATCAAATACCTGCAAAACGCAATCCCCAAACTTCCTAAGACTTGAACAAGCCAAACACCCAGTAGGGACGAAAGTCTTCAATAACAAAATATGTTTTTTTTTCATATTGTATGGAAGGACACCATGACTCAGTCGTACACTAATTGGAAGGGATTGCAGCAGCATGTAGCTACACAGGCGTTCTGAAAAGTAATGGCTCCGAATTTTCTATGCACAGGCTTTATTAACATTCTACATCTTTATTCCTCACGTCTACATATTTACTTTTGAACATAGTCGCCATGGCGACGAACACATTTCTCTCAACAAGAAACCAGTTCGCTAATACCCTCACTGTAGAATGAATGACCCTGTTGACGAAACCACAACCTCACGCCTGCTTGTACCACTTCACCAATGTCAAAGAGAAGTCCTCGAAAGTGTACTTTAAGTTTTGGAAACACATGAAAGTCGGATAGGGCCAGGGCTGTGTGGAGGGCGATCGATGACAGTGAACCGAAGCTGACGGATTGTTGCAGATGGCGCAGTGCTCGTGTGTGTCCTGGCATTGTCATGGTTAAGGGCAAGATTCTCCGTGTTTGGACGAACTCTTCGAAATCGTACTTTCAGTTTTCTGAGGGTCTCGCAGTACCTCTCAGAGTTTAAGGTGGTGCCTACAGGCGTGAATTCCAAATGTAGCACACCTTGAACATCCAAGAACACTGTGAGCATCACTTTGCCTGCTAATGGCATGGCACTGAACTTTTTTGGTGTCGGTGATCCTTTGTGACGAAACTACATTAATACTCGGTGTCCTCGGAGTCTTTCGCGACGGCATAGGCCCTGTATGAATAAAACGTTCTCCGATTTCAAGCAGCGTCAACTTAAAACGTGTTTTCGGGGGAAATGGATACAGCAAAAGAGACATCGCAAACGCTTTCAAGGGGATGTTTCCAAAATTATGGACTGCAGTAATTTAGGGAAACAGTGTCAGGATATCCAGGGGGAAATAAAACCACTAAATTTCCGATTAAAGGCTCGTACTTTAACAGCACAACATTGCTCGGTGTAGCCCTAGTACACAACTGCCTTGTTCAGACAGCATTCCAAAGATATTACTTCGAAATTTAAAAAGTTATTGCTACTCCCAGCTAAGACACCTAGCGAATCAGTAGAAGAGGCCAAACGGACTGCATTCCTGCCATACAATGGAGCAACTAGTAGCAAGTTAGGACGTCTGCTCCAGAAACATGGGTTAAGTCCAGTGTTCTGGTCCGCCCTCAACATACGAGATATGTTGCGCCCTGTTAAAGACGACATTGCTCTTCGAGTGTCCGGCGTGTATGGTGTACCCTGTGAATGTGGCAGCATGTATATCGCACAAACAATTCTCATGGTTGCGGAGCGTTGTACTGAGCACAATGGCCATATAAAACAAAGGGAGCTTGACAAGTCGTCCATAGTGGAGCATTGCCTAGAAAACAGACATAAAATACAGTTGAAAATATAAAAGTGTTGGCTCATGCATCTACATATTGGGACTCTGCTATAAAGGAAGCGGCCGAGATTCGTTTAAACAACAACAGTTTCAAGAGAGACCAGGGGTACACACTCAGCAGGGCATGGGGACGGGCGTTGTACATCGAAAGAAAGCAGAGACAGATGCGCGATGCGGGAGCGGCAGTTTCAAACGTGGCGCCTGCCTCTGGCGCCACCTGACGTCACCGGTGCTGCCACGGGCAATAGCTCCGCTAGCTGCCCGGGTCGACTTACGCGCGCGTACCACATTGCGTCTATCTGATAGCCTGCTGATGATGTCATCATGCCTATGTAAGCGAGAAACGGTAGCAGCCCCGGCGCTCAGTGAACTCCTGACGACGATGGCGGAGATGGTCATCGAAAGCTCGACGATTTTTTTTCGAACTGACGCGGCTTGAAAACCGAAAACATTTTATTCATATATTAATGCTATCTTGTTTTCGGCGTCAGAATTGTGAACCCAGCTTTCATCAACTGTCGCAACGTCTTCGAGGAACCCATAACGCTTACGCTCAAAAGGCATAAGAAATTGCTGACGGATGTCCAGTACCCTCTGTCCCATGTCAGGAGAAAGCATTTGAGGCACCGTACACGCAGTTTTCTGTACGGCAGTTCTGCAGTGATGGCCTGTACACACCCTTGTGATGTGCCACACTTACCTGAGAGCTGTGTCTGAGTTATGCGACGATTTTCTATGATGCATTCATGAACCCGATTCCGATGAGTGTCGTCGGTTACCGTACGCGGTCGTCCATCGCGAGCTCTGTCATGCAAGCTGCGGTTAGCACCACCGTTTCCTTCTTTACGCGCATGAACAACCCAACGTCGCACATTACTGATGTCGATGCAGTCATCACCGTATACAGCTTTCATTCGCCTTTTTATTTCAATTGGAGACACGTTTTCTGCTGTTAGAAACTCGATAACAGCACGCCGTTTCTAACGCGCATAAATAGTTACGTTACGTACCGCCTAAGTTACACTCTACAATTTGGAGCCCTCTGTTATAACTACGAATAACGCAATAAGTACCGGGTGATCAAAAAGTCATTATAAATTTGAAAAATGAATAAATCACGGAATAATGTAGATAGAGAGGTACAAATTGACACACATGCTTGGAATGACATGGGGTTTTATTAGAACCAAAAAAATACAAACGTTCAAAAAATGTCCGACAGATGGCGCTTCATTTGATCAGAATAGCAATAATTAGCATAACAAAATAAGACAAAGCAAAGATGATGTTCTTTACAGGAAATGCTCAATATGTCCACCATCATCCCTCAACAATAGCTGTAGTCGAGGAATAATATTGTGAACAGCACTGTAAAGCATGTCCGGAGTTATGGTGAGGCATTGGCGTCGGATGTTGTCTTTCAGCATCCCTAGATGTCGGTCGATCACGATACACTTGCGACTTCAGGTAACCCCCAAGCCAATAATCGCACGGACTGGTCTGGGGACGTGGGAGGCCAAGCATGACGAAAGTGGCGGCTGAGAACACGATCATCATCAAACGACGCGCGCAAGAGATCTTTCACGCGTCTAGCTATATGGGGTGTCTTTTTGTTTTGGTTCTAATAAAACCCCATGTCATTCCAAGCATGTGTGTCAATTTTTACCTCTCTATCTACATTAATCCGTGGTTTATTAAGTTTTCAAATTTTTACTGACTTTTTGATCACCCGGTATATCACCGTTCTACGGTTTATTGACGCAACATTGATACAAATAATTATGTTACCAAGCGCCAAGTTGTAGGTGAGCACTTCATGGAAAATTATATAAATAGATGGTGGTTATACCAACGTCCAGGAAGAGCAAGTGAAATGCAGAATTCCGGCAGAAATCACAAATTTGTTGACATACTTAGGCTAGTAACATTGAAGTTCAAGTTCCAGTACAGCATTCGGATTCCAGAGCCCAGCCGAATCAACATCGAACAGCAGGTCCCCCGCAGCGCAGCACTTCGGAGTTGAGCAGAAACGTAGCACGATGAGAATTGGGTTGTAGACATGAGGAGCGGCGTTAAATAAGGCTCCATAGTTAACGAAGCCGGAGGCTGGGGTCGCTGTATATTCTGGGCGGCCAGTTGCTGAGTGTTATGGGTGGCCAATCGCTGTGTTTTTATCTCTCGCGCGCGCGCGGAGGAGGCCTGCGATGCTAGCAGCGGGCCGCGCACGGAGAGGTGCAGGCAGCGACGCATTTCTCGGCTGCGCGTAATGGAGCGTGCCGCTGCTCGGTGCGGAGGTTTGATAATGGTGGATACCACATCCTCGAGCTGTTGAGGGTTGCAGCTTGCGTCAGCGAAGCGGGAAAGTCGACGGAGTAACATGCGTGAAATGTGACACCTCAACTGACAATTCAGAGGCATTACCTTTCAGCACGACATTTATGTCATCAACTTTTATTTTACTGTTCTTTAATGGTTTCGAGTGATTTCACACCCATCTGCGGAAGGTGTACCCTTAAGTTATTGCACAAAACGGATAGTACGTCTAATATTTGTCCTCAACAAAAAAAAAATGGTTCAAATGGCTCTGAGCACTATGGGACTCAACTGCTGAGGTCATTAGTCCCCTAGAACGTAGAACTACTTAAACCTAACTAACCTAAGGACAACACACACATCCATGCCCGAGGCAGGATGTCCTCAACACTTGTACTCTTTTTCTTTTTCGTAAATGTGGCTCCCGAAATCTTATCACTATGCACCTTAAAAATTTTTGCGTGTCTTTTACACGTGATGTTGCAGCACAGTAATATATATCCGAAAGGCGGTCATTAAAGGAAAGTTCAATGAATTTGATGACGTAAATAGTTTTGGTTGCTGCACCCTTTTCACAACAATAACAAAATAAACTAACAGGTGTCACATTTTGATAACTATATAGACGAAAAGCTTCACTGTTTTCTGAAAATATGTGGCGCAATAAACTGTACATTAACCGTAAAACTCCATTAGATAATAAGATAAGATTTTATAACAATACAGTGACATAGTTAGTGTTGTATGGAAGCGAACATTGAGTAAAGTAAAGAAAAAAAAGTGCCAGCAGCATACATACAGTTCAGATGAGATTTTCGTGAAGAGCGCGGCTCTGCAAATGAATGGGTGCAGTTAGAAATGAAGACATGCATGATGAGCTGAACTATAATTTAATGAGAATATAACTGAAGACAAGGGTAGATGAAATCAGTGTGTGCATATGAAGAGAAATGAAAGGCTACCAAAGAAAATCCTTAGTTATAATTCTGCAGGAAATCCTCCGGTGGCCTTTTACAATGTAATCGCAGTTCCTTTGATGTCTTACCCTCATTTATATTTGTATATGTACTGCGCTGAAAAATCTACATAATATTTAAAATGCCGACGGAATGTGTTTTGTTTGTTGTTTCGGAACACACTTGTTTCCATTACTCACGATAGCAGCCGTTGACAACGTTAATGCCTGGTTTACTCTTCGCCCTCGACTTTGCGTTCATCACTGGTCCGGTCTGTCGCAGTTTTATTTTGCCGGCAGCGCTAGTTGTACGTTAGAAGTGTCGCATACCAGTACGGATAGACTAAATACAGAAGAGTAGGCCAATACGCACCTAGTGTATGGGTTCAATGGACGCAGCAGGAGAGCGACACAATGACTGTGTGCTGAGAAAGACGAAGGCTTGAACACCTAAGCAAGTTTAAAAGGACGTAGGTTGAGACAGTTATGCAGAGATGAAGAGATTTGCACAAGGTAGTTGGGTAGGATGTCTTTATTTCGCTCGCCAACGTTATAGCTGTTTTAACGGAATACTGCGTTTATTTCTCTGTCCAGCTATCCTTTGTGTTACCAGTGTAAATATCCGTCTTACGTACTAACTTTTAAACTAGCCATGTTATTCTTTCCCTCTGCTATTCCTCAGAACTATTTTTCAGAAATGACTTGTGCCGTGAAACGTGTGCAATCATTCTTCGTCTCTATTATGTTTTTTTACTATCCGTTTCTTTCTTTCTGACTCCTTTCAGGGCTTTTTACTTCCTTCTTTAATTAATCCATACGATCTTCCAGAAACACTACATTTCAAAGGCTTCTAAGGCTTTCATATCTGTCCTCCTCATTGAGCATGCTGAGCACACAAACAGAGCTACGCTCCAGATACTGTTTTTTATCGATGTTTTCTGGTCTGGAGGTATACATTGTCTGCCAAAAAGTGAACCATCCAGAAGACAAGATGGAAAGTCGTTATAAACGGTGTAGTACGGAAGTCACCAAACTTTGTTCACAGCGGGCCGGATAACTGACAAAATGACGAGGGTGGGCCGCACCATCATTATGTACTACATCTAGCTACAATAATTTGAAATTGAAAATGGTAAGTTTGAAATAGGTACATACAATGAAAATTGTCAATTTTAACGTATTATCCACGAGCATAAGCGATACGTCGACTACAAAGTTTTACATGTGAAAGCACGCTGCAAGGCAGCTCTTGTAACAGAGAGCATATATTACGTCACACAGTAGTAGGCAGTTGTTGCTCGGGAGTAGGAGTAACGCTCCAGAGCCTGCTGAGTCGGTTGCGATGCTCTGGAGTGGGTAGTCGCTTCGTATTAAATATTCTGTGTAGTAATTTCAATGTTGTGTATTAATAATTTATGGAAGAAATAAGATTTGAAGTAAAGTTAATTAAGAAAATGCTACAAATGTTATTATGAAATTTTGATGAAGAATCTCTCTTCATATTGTTACATCGATCTGCAGTAAGGTAATCAATATTCATGTACTTATGCTCTTTTGCTGTAGAACGAATTTGAACGAGACCAGCTTTGTATGTAGCCGCAAGTTTTTTATTGTATTTCTTTTTGTAAAGATAATTTGTTTGCGTAAATGTAATTTTTATGGCTCAACCGTTGACGGGCAGTTTTACAATATAGTAAGATATGCAATTAAGATATATTAGTCATTCTCCTCAGTCATATTCCGCCTCCCGATTCCAAGTCGTTTTTATTCAAGCAAATTCTAAACGTGTCTGGTCAAATATCTTGCATTTTGGCTTTTGCAGCTATATTTAGTTTACTAGTGCTGAGAATAGAACAACGCGTTATACAAGGCGATACCAATACGGGGTAAGAAATTTATTTCACGCACCTTATGGATTTTCGCACAGGGACCACTTTCGTACTTATTCAGATCTACAGGGCCGCAGTAAGATCGAGTAGATCTGAATGTAATTACCTGTAACTTGTCATTATCGCCCACAGGTTTTAATTAATTTGGGTTTACTCGTGTTGCTTACTTGCTAGTAGACAGTTTGTTTAAAACGGGGTCAGGCAAATATACAGACACTCGTAATCAGATACGCAGTCAGCACACAACTTGATATAACTGTTCTTTGTTAGACCTAGACATCACATCTTACTTTAGACATAAATGTTACACTTGTTGTTAATCCATATCATAAAAATTACATTTCCTCAAACAAATGATCTTTACAAACAAGCTTACATACAAAGCTGGTCTCATTCAAATTCGTCCTATAGCACAAGCGCATAAATACGAGGGTCACTCCAAAAGAAATGCACACTATTTTTGTAAAAATACAGTTTTCATTCTGCATGTGTGAAAGTTTTACAGTGTGTAGATACATCTTTCGCTCTTATTTTCAAACCTAGTTCAACCTGTTCCCGTGAGTGGTGCCGTCGCAGCATGTCTTCAAGACGGCTGCTACACTTGACGTTCGTCAGAAGCAACTTGCTGTCATAGAATTCCTGAGCTGTGAAAGCGAGACAGTGGGAAACATCCACAAGAGGTTGAAAAAGGTGTTGTAGATGCTGCTGTCGATCGCAGAACAGTTAGTCGGTGGGCAAGCAGGTTACGTGATGAAAGCGGGCACGGCAATATTGAGGATTGTCCACGCAGGCTTCGTACTGCACACACTTCAGACAATGTGCAGAGAGTTAACGAATTGGTGACTGCTGACAGACGCATCTCAGTGAACGAATTGTCACGCTACGTTGGGATAGGAGAAAGAAGTGTTTGCAGAATACTGAAAGTGTTTGCGTTAAAAAAGGTTTGTGCCAGTTGGTTTCCCAGGAAACAAGAAAAACGGTATGCAGCGAACTTTTGGAACAGTACGAGAATGGTGGAGATGAATTTCTTGGAAGAATTGTGACAGGTGATGAAACATGGCTCCATCATTTTTCACCAGAGACGAAGAGGCAATCAATGGAGTGGCATCATGCAAATTCACCCAAGAAAAAAACATTCAAAACCACACCTTCTGCTGGAAAAGTTATGGCTACAGTGTTTTTCGATTCCGAGGGACTCTTGCTTGTGGACATCATGCCAAGTGGAACCACCATAAATTCTGATGCATATGTGACGACACTAAAGAAACTTCAAGCTCGACTGAGTCGTGTTCGACGCAATCGGCAGAAGCAGGATGTATTGCTGTTGCACGACAATGCACGGCCACATGTCCGTCAAAAAACCATGGAAGCGGTCACAAAACTCGGGTGGACAATACTGAAACACCCGCCTTACAGTCCTGACTTGGCTCCATGTGACTATCAACTCTTTGGGAAACTGAAAGACTCTTCGTGGAACAAGGTTTGAAGATGATGACTACCTTGTGCACCCTGCGAAACAGTGGCTCCAACAGGTTGGCCCAGAATTTTACCATGCGGGTATACAAGCGCTGGTTCCTAGATGGCGTAAGGCAGTTGAAAGGGATGGAAATTGTGTGGAGAAATGAAAATATTGTTCCTAAAGGATTTATAACCACACTGTAAAATTTTCAAACATGTAGAATAAAAGATGGATTTTTAAAAAAGTAGTGTGCATTTCTTTTGGACTGATCCTCGTACATCAATACTGATTACCTTACTGTAGATCGATGTAACAATATGCAGAAAGATTCTTCATCAAAATTTCATAATAGCATTTGTAGTATTTTCTTAATTTTACTTCAGATCTTACTTCTTCCATATATCATTAATACATAACACTGAAATTATTACACTGAATATTTAATACTAAGCGACTGCCCAATCCGGAGCATCGCAACAGACACTGCCAGCCTCTGACACGCTACTGCTGCTACTCCCGAGCAACAACTGCCCACTACTGCGCAACGTAACATAATCTCTCTGTTACACATACCCCGCCTCAGTGAGAGCTGTTTCGCTGCGTTCTTGCACACGTAAATCTTTGCAATCGATATATCGCTTAAGCTTTTGGATAATATACTAAAATTTACGGTTTTCATTATAAGTACCTATATTAAGTTTAAGGCATATAGCAGACAGGTCTATCAAATCAAAAATAATATTTAAGATGTCCTTTTGTTCGAAAAATAATATATTTAAATTGTAAAACAATGTCTCGTGTTCCATACGTTTCATAAAACGCATTTAACTAAAGTCGGAGGGCCGCATCTACTGACGTCGGGGGAGGGATCCGGCCCGCGGCCCGTAATTTGGCGACCCCTGATGTAGTAGATAGGACGACTCTAGAGATGCTCCTTGCTATCGGAGTATCGCTGGCCGCACCAATGAGGCGGAAGTAACAAGAAACTTCCACAGAGGTTCTCCATGCCACTGTTTGCGGACTCTCCTGAAACAGACACACGCGCTCAGGGTTAGTTCTATGCCTGGCTACAATTCCAGTCCAGTCAACGCCTAGTCCACAGCAAGCAGCGCGAAGAGTACGCCGTCCGGCGACAACACAGCTAGAGACAAGTAGTTAGACTCTTCAAGTTAATCTGCAAGTCCTTGCATGTGTTTGTGAACCTTGTCTTTACACATTACTACGAGAAAGAGTTTCTACTGAACAGCGCTTCGAGTTTTAGTACCAACGATAGTCTATTCCAGCAGAAGCCTTAGACTGCTTCTGCCTACGCGTGTAATTGTACCTACGCTCCCACCTACAGTCACAGCAAATAAAAAGTTCTATAACAAAAGATAAGTGTTCATTTTGACTGTAAATATATTTGAGTTCTTACATTTTACACGTGCAATAAAACTGCCATAAAACACCTGGTTAGAACCCAATTCATATGAGACAACCCCTCACAACAATAAATCCGTACACGTACACACCAACGGGGTTATGTAAACGATTTGGGTTGTACTTCTCTATTACAGAACGGTGAACAAAGTTCGTAAATTTTGTTCGTGATTAGTAACGTTACCAGACTTGTAGGGTGTTCAAACAAATTTCGGGCTTGCAGCCGGTCGTCGACTAATACATTGCACGACATTTCGACTGAGAACCTGCCAATCTTCAGGTGAACCATCGAAGATTGACGAAGATTTACTCCGTTCCGCCCTATATAGCGAGCTGTGATTATTCCGCGAATGCGTCATAATTCAAGTTGATATACGGACCCCACTTCACGGTGTCAGCACTCTCGCTGGTGGAACCGCGGAACTCAGCGCTAGCAGCGGCCGTTGGCGCACTCTTGTCGTGTTCGATTACAACAAACCGTGGAGATTATAGGGTTCCACGGGCTGTCCAACTGGTTCCAACTATCATAGTTCGTCAGATTTTCCGCAAGGCGTATTTCCACGGATTCTTTAATAATGGAGTCCCAAAAAGATGTACCTATAATGAGATTTTCCCCCTGCAGCGGAGTGTGCGCTGATATAAAACTTCCTGGCAGATTAAACCGTGTGCTGGACCGAGCACGAACTCGGGACTTTGCTTTCGCAGGCGAGTGCTCTACCATCTGAGCTACCCAAGCACGACTCGCGACCCCTCTCATTCTGGAAATATTCCCCAGGCTGTGGTTAAGCCATCTCCGCAATATCCTTTCCTCCAGAAGTGCTAGTTCTGCAAGGTTCGCAGGAGAGCTTCTGTGAAGTTGGGAGGGTAGGAGACGAGCTACTGGCAGAACTGAAGCTGTCAAGACGGGTAGTGAGTCCTGCTTGGGTAGCTCAGTTGGTATAGCACTTGCCTACGAAAGGCAGAGTCCCAAGTTCGAGTCTCGGTCCGGCACACAGTTTTAATCTAGCAGGAAGTTTCAGATGTACCTACGGTCAGAGTCACACTTCTATCATACTCCACTGAATGCCTAGTCCTTTGTTTTCTGCTAAGTCAAAAAAATGGTTCAAATGGCTCTGACCACTATGGGACTCAACTGCTGAGGTCATCAGTCCCCTAGAACTTAGAACTACTTAAACCTAACTAACCTAAGGACATCACACACATCCATGCCCGAGGCAAGATTCGAACCTGCGACCGCAGCGGTCGCGCGGTTCCAGACTGTAGCGCCTAGAACCGCTCGGCCACTCCGGCCAGCTCTGCTAAGTCGATTAGTTTTTTCAATAGATGGCATTTTCTTAGTTCAAACGCTAGTTTAAGCTGTTTTGTTGCTAATAAAGAAAACAAAATAAATCTGAATGTATTTGTACATACATCTCCACTTCTCCTTTGCTACTCTGCTGCCACTTTTATTTTTTATTTATTATTTTGATGGAAATTCACGTTTTTTTATGCACGGAACGCATGTTCCGGACTGTATTTTAAAATAGGTAATGTTTACAAAAAATATATTATTATATTCCAACAGAACTCCATTAACGCTATCCATGGGCGTTTAGTTTATGAAACTCGCACAAGACATTGTCGAGATCTTAATTTTCAAAGCTCATTTTAATTATAAAAGCTTAGACATTTAATAACTTAGAAACTCCTCTCTTCATCGAGATCATGTTTCCACATAGGCACTCGCCTTAATTTTCTCTATAACGTATTTATAGGCTTCTCTGGAAATGTTCTGGATCGGTTTTTATTGAATGTGACTTTATTTATTTATATAGACATTTATTGGTTGGTTTTTGGGGGAGGAGACCAGACAGCGAGGTCATCGGTCTCATCGGATTAGGGGCGGATAGGGAAGGAAGTCGTCCGTGCCCTTTGAAAGGAACCATCCCGGCATTTGCCTGGAGCGATTTAGGGAAATCACGGAAAACCTAAATCAGGATGGCCGGACGCGGGATTGAACCGTCGTCCTCCCGAATGCGAAGACATTCATTTATTTATTTATATAGATATCTATTTATATATACATGCTGCTCACTCAGATCAACCATGGCGGGTACCCCTTCCATACTTTTCGCCAACGGCTACCGCGCGCTGGGCTTCCGAGCCGTCGTAATGTTTACCTTTTTCCCTACTTCCTCGCAGTCTCAGCGTCCGTCAATCACAGAGTCTCAAAGCTGCCTCCACGTGCCGTGCCCTCTGAGCTCGGTCCCCCACACAACAGGATGCGTTCACTTGTAGAGGACTGTACCCCGTCAGTGCCAGCAGTCTGCTCGCATAAAAAAGAATAGATTCCCCTCCGTACCTGTAGCTGAAGCCACGAAGCTTAAGTATAAAAAACTTTTTATTCCATTTCACACAACTAAAACGTTCTATTCTTATCCGCCAATGAAATACGTTTGTTTTTTCTTTTTCCTGTCACTTTCTCTGTTTCTCAAAATTTATCTACAATTGCTAACCACAGTGTTAAAATTTCTTCTCGAGTACATCTACCTGTCCACAAATGTTCACAGCTATCCCTCACGCTTTCCCAGGAAGCATAATAATTACATTCTTACAAAAATTCTATGACCTCACCCTGTTTTATAAATTTCACTCACAGACTTATAGAGCTTACGCCGTTCTTTTGTCTCCTGCAGGGATCCCTTAGGTATTTTATTAATTTCTGGACATTTGTATTGTCCGAGACTGTATATTCATCTTTTATAAAATCTCTCCTGATATCTCCTTGAAGAGCGTCCTCATATTCTATTGCAATAATTTCCTCTGTCATGTTATAAAGTTCCCCAACTATTGTTCCCTACTTCCAGACTTGTCAGTTTCCACTACCGAATTACATTTTCATTTCTAATCATTGTGCATCTTGGTCTGTACTCCTCACGTTAGCCCGTTTCAGTTTTGTATCGGTCTACATATGTACTTTGCAGACGACCTTAGATAGGTAGAAGGTACTTCTGGTATCATTACCATTCCCCACCAACGCTACCGCTGTTTCATTCGTGAGTGGTGCTTTGGGAGAACGCCTAACGATAAATCTTCGTATGCGTTCTTTCTCGTCCGTTATCTCTAGAGATGCATGTGTGGCAGTACGTAATGTGCTGCCAGACTCTTCCTGGAACGTACGTCCTCGAAATTTCAAGTTATCGTCTCTGTGATACATTACGCCTCTCTTATGTTGTCTGCCGCCGGAGTTTCAGCATCATCGCGACACTCTGGCGCCCGTATTATAACGCGCCGCTCTTCCCTATCCAAAAATTTTTCCGTTCCGTTGTGGAACGGAGATACAGAAAACGGTTTCGAATTATTTCACAATAAAAGCAGTCTAGGTTGCAGATTTATTTAATATCAATGACACTTATCACCCTTTTCGGTCGTCATCAGACCGTCTATAAAAACAAGAAATCAATTAGAAACAAATAGAGAAAGGGGCATGGTTCTGTCTTGTACAAATACCCGGGTGAAGTTAACTAAGGGTAATAGAATTTTTAAAGATGTGTGTGTGTGTGTGTTGTGTGTGTGTGCGCGTGCTTGTGTGTTTGACGATAGTTCAGTGTAATCACTGCGTGTAAAGCCGGCCGGAGTGGCCGAGCGGTTCTAGGCGCTACAGTCGGGAACCGCGCGACCGCAGGTTCGAATCCTGCCTCGGGCATGGATGTGTGTGATGTCCTTAGGTTAGTTAGGTTTTAGTAGTTCTAAGTTCTAGGGGACTGATGACCTCAGAAGTTAAGTCCCATAGTGCTCAGAGCCATTTTTGAACGGCGTGTAAAAAAGAATTAGTGGTAGAAAAAACTAATATAAAAGACTGTCGCAAAAATGGTCAGTAAGTTGTCATATTTTTCTTTGTTAACGGGCATTATGAGTGTAAACTAACACGTTCGATATTACAGTGAGAGAACGCATTTGTAATCCACTGAACAAGCAAACAGTTAACCATCATCTGTGAATAACTCCAGGGAATCCGACGGATAACACCGAAAACCACTTACATCTCCACAAGTAACAGTTACTGTCATTTTAGGGCATTATCCATTTCGTGCTTTGAAAATAACGGAAGTTTACAACATGGTGACAGAAGCTTAACTTCTCCTTGGGCAGTATGTTGAAAATTATAGTCCGCATAATTAAATGGATAAAAAGTCCTAATTAAAAAGGCTAGGAAGTTCTCATTATTATGTACGCAACTGATATGTTGACAAACATTTTTTTAATCCACGAGTCTTTAAAACTAAGAAACATTATTACTTTGTTCCGAAGTCTACATAGTAATACCATCGTCACCTCTATTTGAGTCTGTTTCTGAACAACCTGATTTTAAATTTACGATGTTAGGTTCAAGGCTTATATCCATCATCATTTCCCTGTCAAATTCTTCTTTCTGAAGCTTTTAAGCATGCCACACAGACTGCGGCCACGCTACAGGTGGGATATTGTCTGTTGCGTCATTGTCAACTGCCTCATGCACAAGCGATTCACTGTGTGTTATTTTGATTGTTTTGTTTTTTTCTCCTCGTAGCCTTAAAACCCGTTGCCGAAATTAATTCCATGGGGCTACAATGACAGTGACATGTGGGTAAACGCAAAGCTGTGTGATCCCTTTCACGTGCAAGGCTCTGAGCACTATATGACTTAACATCTTAGGTCATCAGTCCCCTAGAACTTAGAACTACTTAAACCTAACTAACCTAAGGTCATCACACACATCCATGCCCGAGGCAGGATTCGAACTTGCGACCGTAGCAGTCCCGCGGTTCCGGACTGCAGCGCCTAGAACCGCACGGCCACCGCGGCCGGCTTCACGTGCAAGGAAGTCAAGTTTGTACGTTCTGTCACGTGACTTGTACAGTATAAATTAACGAGCTGCAGGAGATCGGCATGGGTCTGGTTTATACGGTGCTTAATATTTTTATTTTTAAGCCGGGGAAAATATACGGTTTTCTGGTGTTTGTACTTCTGTCTCTATGCTGTTCATTTTTGGAACACAACCTACAACCAGCTTAGAGACGGAAGTGATGACTCTTTCTGCAGTACCTGACCATCATTTTGCTGGACAATACTCAAGCGCGTACAGTGCAAGCTGTTACTGATTTGTTTGACTGATGGGACTGCTAAGTGCTATACCACCCACTGCACTCCCCTGACTTAAGCCCTCGTGAGTTCAACTCGATTTCTAAACTCAAGGAAACACTTCACGGCATTCGCTTTAGAACTGCTACAAATTCGTCGGGCAATAGACCGCGCCGACCTAACTGTCAACACAACTGACACTGCTAAGAGTATCCCACGACTTCCACATCGCTCGGAATGGGCTATACACAATGCTGGTGACTACTTTGAATGTCAGTTAAACTTTGAAACACAGATATATTTTGTACGAGCTGTAAATAAATAGTTGCTACTATTAAAGTTCCAACCCTCGTAACACGGCTGAAATAATAGGAATAAAGGAACCTACCTGCCCAGTGGTGTCCAAAGAAAGCCAAAGCGGACTGTCCACGATGGCACAACGTGGCTGCTAGTTCTGGGATGCTATCTTCTATAAGTAGGTTTCAAGTGGCTCTGAGCACTATGGAACTTAACCTCTGAGGTCAGCAGTCCCCTGGAACTTAGAACTACGTAAACCTGACTGACCTAAGGACATCACACACGTCCATGCCCGAGGCAGGATTCGAACCTGCGACGTAGCAGGCGCGTGGTTCCGGACTGAAGCACCTAGAACCGCTCGGCCACAGCGGCCGGCTCTATAGGTAGGCCACGAACCTTCAATTCGTACTACAAGTGCTTCCTCTTAAGACACGAAATCCCAGGGCACTCCCTTGAATCCATGATAGTTGGTGACCTCTCATAACCAGATTGCAGGCGACGAGAGCAGCTCATTGCCCACTAAACTCGCCAGTAGCAAAGGTCAACGCTGCCGGAAAAAGCGGGGCCACAACAGCCAAGCGATCAACGGTGCTAACCTGCTGCAGTCGCCAGGACACCGAGTACGCAGATACACCCCTCCAGTTCCGTGTCCGACACACTACTCGCCACCACACAGCCCCAGAGGGAACACACTACCCAGCGAAGATGACACGACTAGGGCGAGAGTCGATGGAAGGCACGCACCAGTGGCGCCAGTAGGATCACGCGCACGAGTGCACGGAAGCCACCACGGCTCAATGTAGTCACTCTATTTCAGGTCTCTTGAGATAGTTACCATGATTACTGTGACCAGTAATTTATCGCCAATAGTGTAATCATACGGTAGCGGCACTCTCAGTCTGTCTGTGGGCAATACGATACTACATTAACTGCCAGTCCCTGCACCAACCACTGATACTCTGCAGCTGTTCCCGCATTTCTCTACAGTTTCCTGGCACCTCGGCCTTCGTGTAGAAAACATATTTTATCCATCTGAGAGCAAACTATCTCAAAATTACCACAAGATAAAACACTTAATCAAATAGCGGAAAATACCAAACGTACATATCGAGAAATAAACACTTCAGTTTTGTACATAATTTTATTTTATCAAATAATTAAAAAAAACGCCCAGCTTAAAAATTTGGGAAACAACAGTAGAGGCCACTAACGGGAACCCAATATTTCCTTACGAAATGTGCGGTTTAAAGATTAAATTAGATACATTCCCCTTGTAGACAACAACGTCTCACAACAACTTCAAAAATAACCGCCGGGCCCGACGTTCCAAAACATTAATTATGTTACAGAGGGGTCACACTCTTCAGTGATGTAAAACGCACATAGAAACAATTATAATACGTGTCTTAAAATGAAATAAGCAACTATAGCCATTACATTCTAAAAGAAGGAGCAACACTTTCTTGGGTAACGTGATTCGAAAACCAAGTGACGGAGCTAAAACAGATCTTAAATCAGGGGCACAATTGAACAAAATTCTTCTCTTAGCTATGACCTTAGTAACAGAGTTCACCAATACTTGCACAAAATATCATTCGTTAAAAGACTAAAACAACTTTCCCACAGTATGGTTTCGAAAGCATCTCGCGCAGTATGAATCACAGGTTGACCAAAATCTCTCTGTCTAAAGAAAACAGATCTCTTACCTCAACTAAGAGCAGAGCTATGAAAATATATTTGAAAACAATAAAAAACATTTAGCAATACTAACGGTGCCAGTTCATAAAAACTTTTAAAAACATTGCACCAATAACCATAAGCATGAATATATGAAATTAACGGCTCTGAAGCAAAGCGAAATACTCAAAGATCGCGGAACTGTCTCACCACACAGTGTACCACTCACAATATACACTGCTGGCCATTAAAATTGCTACACCACGAAGATGACATGCTACAGACGCGAAATTTAACCGACAGGAAGAAGATGCTGTGACGTGCAAATGATTAGCTTTTCAGAGCATTCACACAACGTTGGCGCTGGTGGCGACACATACAACGTGCTGACATGAGGAAAGTTCCAACCGATTTCTCATACACAAACAGCAGTTGACCGGCGTTGCCTGGTGAAACGTTGTTGGGATGCCTCGTGTAAGGAGGAGAAACGCGTACCATCACGTTTTCGACTTTGATAAAGGTCGGATTGTAGCCTATCGCGATTGCGGTTTATCGTATCGCGACATTGCTGGTCGCGTTGGTCGAGATCCAATGACTGTTAGCAGAATTGGTGGGTTCAGGAGGGTATTACGGAACGCCGTGCTGGATCCCAACGGCCTCGTATCACTAGCAGTCGAGATGACAGGCACCTTATCCGCATGGCTGTAACGGATCGTGTAGTCACGTCTCGATCGCTGAGTCAACAAATGGGGACCTTTGCAAGACAACAACCATCTGCACGAACAGTTCGACGATGTTTGCAGCAGCATGGACTATCAGCTCGGAGACCATGGCTGCGGTTACCCTTGACGCTGTATCACAGACAAGAGCGCCTGCGATGGTGTACTCAACGACGAACCTGGATGCACGAATGGCAAAATGTCATTTTTTTCGGATGAATCCAGGTTCTCTTTACAGCACCGTGATGGTCGCATCCGTGTTTGGCGACATCGCGGTGACCGCACATTGGAAGCATGTATTCGTCATCGCCATACTGGCGATGGGGTGCCATTGGTTACACGTCTCGGTCACCTCTTGTTCGCATTGACGGCACTTTGAACAGTGGACGTTACATTTCAGATGTGTTACGACCTATGGCTCTACCCTTCATTCGATCCCTGCAAAACCCTACATTTCAGCAGGATAATGCACGACCTCATGTTGCACGTCCTGTACGGGCCTTTCTGGATACAGAAAATGTTCGACTGCTGCCCTGGCCAGCACATTCTCCAGATCTCTCACCAATTGAGAACGTCTGGTCAATAGTGGCCGAGCAACTGGCTTGTCACAATACGGCCAGTCACTGCTGTTGATGAACTGTGGTATCGTGTTGAAGCTGCATGGGCAGCTGTACCTGTACACGCCATCGAAGCTCTGTTTGACTCAATGCCCAGGCGTATCAAGGCCGTTATTACGGCCAGAGGTGGTTGTTCTGGGTACTGATTTCTTAGGATCTATGCACCCAAATTGCGTGAAAATTTAATCACATGTCAGTTCTAGTATAATATATTTGTCCAATGAGTATCCGTTTATCATCTGCATTTCTTCTTGGTGTAGCAATTTTAATGGCCAGTAGTGTATACTCAAACACAATCCTCTCAAACACCATCACAGTATTTAACAAGACTAATCAGTGGTGTAAATTAATACCAAAGCTGACAAGTGTTGGCGCTACTACAACGCCCTGAGCTCAGGGTCTGTAATATGTCAGAGCGATCGAGAGGTATGGTTTGGGAGAGAAGGGTGACTCACCGCGAAGCATGCACAGGAACACCAGCAAGTGCGCCACGAACTTTATTGCAACTGAGGTACACAGCCAGCCTTCGACTGATCCTGGTGATGGCGTCGAGCAGCATGCGTGCGTGGGTCAGCGCCAGTGACAAGGCCAGAATCTGTTGCGTTAGCATCCAGTCGCTCAGCCTCGCAGACGTAGCGCTCCTGCTCACGCCACGACTAAATGTCCGCCGCACGTGTTTACTGCGCCAGCAGCCCGGGACACGGCTAACTGCACCCTCAAGCGTAATTTGTGGACCCCCATGCAGAGCGCCGAAGGGAAACAGCCGTCCGCAGTCGTTCCTGTGAACCTTAGCAGCCGCGACCATCTGCCCAAGGCAGCCCGGTCAGTGGCCACAGACAGCTCTCCACCCGGGAAGCCGCAAGTTCGTGCCCTGGCCCCGCCCCTGCGGGCGGCAGCTTGTAGTCGGGCCGACTATTTCACCCAGAGGGCAGAGGACGGCAGCCCTCTCTAGAGAGCCTATATAGGGGGAGAGTGGCCAACCGGACGATACGGCGGCTATTTTTCTGCCAAGCTGCGGGCGGTACTTTAGTATGCCCAGTAGTGGAGTAGTGGAGTACACACTCACCGAATCAAAAGCACAAGACAATATGGCGAAATCATTCATTAAATACCTTTCTTTACAACTATAATATACTCATAGCAGCCTTCTACGTACAGCACAGGAAAATTTGATTCAGTGGCTGCAAAAATTATTCGTTGCTTGCATTTATCTCCTTTAAAGTTCGTTTACTAAACATATCGCAATGAAAGTAACATAAATAAAAAAAATATGGTGTATAGCATTTGCTTTGTATCGGAAGTGCATAACACTAAAGATTTAACGTACCTGTATTACGTCAAATGGTTCAAATGGCTCTGAGCACTATGGGACCTAACATCTATGGTCATCAGTCCCCTAGAACTTAGAACTACTTAAACCTAATTAACCTAAGGACGTCACACAACACCCAGGCATTACGAGGCAGAGAAAATCCCTGGCCCCGCCGGGAATCGAACCGGGAACCCGAAAGGTGGGAAGCGAGAACGCTACCGCACGACCACGAGCTGCGGACCCTGTATTACGTCAGATGAATGAAAGTCGTAAGGATTGTTTACTTGTGACATGCAAAAAGTATATATACTGAATACCTCTCGTAGATAACAAACGAAAAAGATTACAAAATCAGGTAATGTAAAATGTAGGCTACTATAATAACGACCAAATATAACAAGAAAACTGCCGTATCCCTTCTACCCCACAGTAAGTAAGCCTATTAAAAACTGTCTTCAAGAGTACCTACAATTATTTACTACGAATAATGTTTCAGCAGCCACGACAACTGCGAAAAACGTGCTTACAACTTGCCTGCGTCAACAGTCAGGCAATAACACTGAAACCAAAATAATGCCTAGTGTTCTGATTCGGAACGAAATAAAATTTGACGCCATAAAGTCGAATGAGCAAGGCACAACAATTACAGGAACTCTCCGTTTCCAGCAAAGACTATCAGATATTGGCTTCAGAAAAGCTTTTGATGCTACCAGTATGCACGCAAACGCTAATTACGTACTAAAAACGATGTACAACTAAATCGAAGATGCATGCAGAACGCATAACAAGTCTCTCAATAATTCAAATACCTTTTAATTGTTTCCAAAAATCCTCTGAACTTCAATTCAACTCAAAAGCCCGGCGAACACAGGAAGCGCGAGAGACTTTTGGCAGGAAAAGGAAAGCTAATCAACCAATCACGGGCAACTTCACCTATGGCCACTCTCTCTGAATACAGGCTCTCTAGTCCTCTCGCTCTTGGCGCCGGTGCAGGTCGAAGGTACGGCGCGCCGGCCACGGCTATGGTGTGTATGTGCAGCAGAGGTTAGTGGTAGTTTCAGCAGCCTGGTTGGCTGCCAATAACCATTACCAGAGGCGGTCGTGTTTGGCCTGCAACTTAAAAAATCGTAATTCTCTTTGGTTTTAGACGCGGACATAATGGAGACACGACTCTTCATTTGAACCTCCAAGCCTGCTAATTTATACGCCTTTTCCAGACGCCTCTGACGTGGTTCCTCTGAAGGGGAGAAGTGGAGTGCTCTTTAATAATTATGTCAGCTTTCCTCAGCTCACTTCGACCCCTATTAAGCGCTGTTGTAACTGCAACATATGGGTTCTTCACAGCACTTCAGTGCCCTGTGCTGTCCTGATTACTTGACACTTCTATATTGTGCTATATGGGCTGCAAACGGTGTTGTAAGCCTGCCTTGCAGAATTTATTGCTAAATATCAACATTACCTGCCATCCGATGTGATAATCAGTCCCTGTACTTCCAGTCATAGCTGCACGAAATTTACAAGAATTCCCCAAATCCAAGCCTGTACTTATTCATGGCGCAGCAGCGTATCAAACTGTAAAGATCACATTTTTTGTTTGCTTTCTCCCATCTTTCGCTATGATAGAAAGTTACAAGCGATACGCCGAAATCCAGACGAATTACCAAATGACACGAGCCATACTTGTTGCAACTGTTGGCATTTAGATAAAACAGGCAGCACACTCTTCGGCACACGCACAGCTCGTTTGGCTTGCTGGGACAGCAAGCATAACACTTGCATATCAATGCTCAGTTTAAACTCAAAACATAACTCGAATTCCACTTCACTTATAGGTGACTCCCCGAATAATGCTGCCACTAAACTTCCATCAAAGGTACAATTGTGTCATCCCTGGAACAGCAACTCCACATACGAACAGTTTCCCTGCTGTCCCACAAGACTCATTAGCTTCCGCATTCGCTGGAGATGACAAGACCATGACCTGATACACATAGGGAGCTTTAAAGCTGTCACCTAACGGAACGCTGGGGAAGACGTTGTCAGGAGACGCGGCTTTAGTATCTTTAAATAGCGATAGCAAGCCGAGTCAGAGATTTGGGAGTGCTCTGATGTTTCACTGACCACATTAAATTCAGAAAGAACAAGAATGTTATCTAGTAAGTAGAGTAAGTGAATAATTTGTGGTGTAGCACGTCCTAAATAGGGCCTTTCTTTAATTTGCAATTGACTGGTAAAGATCTCGTCAAAATAAGTCAGGTGGAGTGAGCTAATCGAATTTCGAATGAGAAGTGCATCAGGGTTCATGGAGGTGTGTGGCAGCCTGGTTCGGTCATTGTTAAGGAAAATCGGGCGATGTGGCCACCCAGTACGCTAGGCCTACAGGTGAGACAGAATCGAGGGCATTGGGAACGTCCTTGGAGCTTGGTGTAAGTATACTTAGGTGACAAACTAAGAGTAAGCTGCAGTTTTTGTGAAGAGAAATCTCTTAGCCAAGTGGTTGGACTTGTGCCCTTTCCCGGACAGGTAGGAGGAGCAAAAATAGTCTGTTCAAAAAGATACGTTTCGCAGCAGGCAGACCGACCACAAAATTTTGCTAAGGAGGTTTCGGAGTGAGGTTACGTGAGTGGAACACGTTTGGAGCTCCATAATATCAAAATTGTATACTGCTGGAAAACTGACAAGTCTGATGTCACAGTCATTAAAAAGTTATAAGTAAAGCTAGGAGTCCCTCACTCGAGGCAGATCGTGTCGGATGTTGTCAGGGCAGACTTGTAGCAGGTGTCTGTTTACACCTCGTTCTGGTAGGTCATTTGACGTTTTCAAAGTCGAAATATGAAAAGTCATGTAGGAAGTGAGTTTAATTGGTGTTTCGAAGTTATTTTTAGACTGTGATAGTCATTATAGATTTAGATGTGGTTAGCTCAAATGAAGAGAGCTTGTGTCATTACTTCATCTCTCACTTTGATGCTGGGAAGTAAGACAATGCTTCTTATCTTAACGAACATTTTTTCAGCAGGAAAAAATCATCTACGATATTCTGTTGCGATTGTGGGTATCAGTTTTTATTGTCTTGGAGAATACTGCGTGCTTTGTAGTCGAGCAGTTTCAGAACTATCCTGTCGTTTCGTTTATAAAGTCCTGTGTGACAGCAATATCATTTCTTTATACCACAATGGGATTGCCAACAGTCAGATTTACAGGAGAATACGAGCAGTTACAGTGCATGCTCCGTGAATTTTGGTGCACGGGGCTTTCATCTTTTCGTTCATGTTTCTGCTAATGTATACCAAACTAACAGGCTGATGTAGGGCCTTGTTCATATAGTGCCTTAATAACTGTGACAGAAGGCAGGGTACTCTCACTTTGGATACTGTGTCATGCTGCTTAATGTTCATAACGAAGGTGATCTTTATTACTCGGTTTCTGCATTTGATACGACTTCATTCATGTGATGAAATGGTTGGCAGTAGTTAAGGTTCTTGCTTTTGTGCTCTAGAGAAGGCATAGCGGTAGGCTTTACCTGTGTTGGAAGGAAGAGGGTGCCAAATTAATTAGCAGCAGTAAAAGCGTATAGCTGCTGAGAGCCGAGAGGAGCTTTTTTTTTGCAGAACCTGGGTGAAAACGTTTGCCGGCAGCCAAGGGCCCCGGTCTCATTGTGCAGACACAGGGGGTGGCGCCGGTCACTCGGCGGCCGCGTCCAGGTGGGCTGACTAGGACCAAGGAGGCGCTGCAGCTCTGACCTTCACATTGTGTGACCTGATGGCCTTGTTAGGTAGAAAGCGGATTCGACGGCTGAGAGATTTTCCGAATTCCGTGGGACAGGGCAGTGGCACCCAGGTGTCCAGACTCTGGTACAAAACATATTTGTGAAGGCACGAGGCTTTTAACGTGTTTATGGCCGTTCTTTAGAATGTTCGCAATGGATGTAACAGGAGAGATAAAGATCTTTTTATGGAGGGCTGTGGTTCCATCCAGGTCATGCTTTTAGCAAAGACCTGGCGTAAACACGTGGGAAAGTGGGCGCGAAGCTGTATCTTTTTCTTTTCTCCCAATTAACTTTATAAAATCGCTGATTGGTCAAATCTGTGTATGCAGAGCAGGGAGCGGTCTCCCAGATTCGAATGCGAGCTCTAGTTCGTGATTGGCTTGTGCTAAAGTGGGTGTGGACTAAGCATGCAAATGTGCTACGCTACCGAGCCGCGGAGCAAAGCAGTAGAGAAAGAGAAGATCATTCATGTACTGGCGCTTTGCTAGTAAAGAACGGCAGGTCTTTACCTAGACGGTGAGACTTGTGTCCTTTGCTAGTGCGCCACTTAGAGCCCGTGCCAATCACCATCTGAACCATCAGAGGTACTGCTTCTTGCATCACGCACGCAACGACTTGTGCGTGGGTGTACGTATTTGTTTTGTCGGCCGTCTAAACGTTTGACATATTCCGTCACGCATAGTCGTGGTTTCGCAGACCAGCAAACGGGTCCACCGGCACACTGGAATTCACCAGGGTTTCAGAGGCTCTTAGGGAAGTATCTGCGTTGTGAATCAGCCCAACGCGAGACTGCGTACTTGCACATTTCCGGGCGCGCCGTTAATAACGGATTTCCGCTGTCCGCGCCTGTTCTCGGCGAGCACGTTGTACTGTGCTGCCCTCACTACAGAAGGGTAAAGTATTCACTGCTACGGCATAGGGCTCTAATATATGCTTCTCAGCACCCAGTTCTTTGGAACCATATTTTTATTTGTGCAATAGTTGAGTACAGATGCTTGAAGTAGCGTAATTTTTGGGCCATAACCACAGATTCACTTTTGTGGAGTCAGATAGTACGATTAGTTCTGCTAAGCGCGGGTGCGTTGACCCCCAGCTGATCACTTAGTTAAGCATAGATCGCATATTATTGAAAGCGACTGTCAGATAAAATGTTTATGTGGCATTTCTTTAGCCATATTGATTGATACTAAGAAAAAATAAATCAGTTGTTATTTAGACCACTACTCCTCCCAGTGTTCTGATTTACATTTCCTTTGCCATTTTATTAAAGTCATGGACTTGCCAAAAACATGGTTCAATCATAATGAGATGGAATATACTCATTAACATTTTTTGATATTTTGATTAATATGCAAGAATATTATATTTATTCTAGATATTAATTTTCAATAGCATCCTGTCAGTCAGATCCTTTCCTTTTACACACCAAGCAACAGCTTGCAATTGTTGACGAAAACAACCACCATCTTACAATTAGCAACCACTGCGAGAATCTTTAAATTGATAGAACCCAGAAGTTTGCAACCGGTTTCGCGTGTTACATATTTGATGGTATACAATGATTTTAGCAATTCAAAGAATAGGTATGCCATCTCATTAGAGCTCATCGTCAGAACGAATGCAGACCATGTGCAGGCAGGCAGGTTTTAACAGGTGCAAGCACTGCGGATCGGCAACGAGTAAACTAAACCAGTAGGTATCACTAGATCACGCTACTCGTGGCTGCAGACAGTTCGTTCTAAAAGACGTTACAGGATTGTTCTTGTTCTTTTCTTCCTATTTATCTATCTATATCCAAATCCCGCTCCAGCTACTGCCAGGTCTGGGTGCTGACGAGTCCTCTCCATTTGTCTCGGTCCTCCCACCACTTTTATTCCTCCACTTGCTGCCAGGTCACACCTCTCCTTTCTATAGATATTCTCACTCCCATTTTCCACCGTGTTCTTGGGCGCCCTCCACTTTAGTTCTTTCATAATTTTGGGGAGTCTCCGTCCACGCCTCCTCTTAACATGACCATACCATCTTAATCTATTTTTTTCAATTTCTTCTCTCATATTTTCTTGTTTAAGGTCCTTTCTAAACTCTACGTTCCTTACTCTGTCCATTTTTGTTTTTCCCTTAACTGCTCTGAGAAATTTCATTTCCCCTGCTTGCAGTTTGCTCCAGTCCCTTTCTGTCATTGTCCATGTTTCTCCACCATAGGTGACAATAGGGAAGTAATAATTCTTATACATAAGGAGTTCTGCTGTTTCTGAAACATCCTTATTCCAAACCAGGTGTTTTATTGATTGGTAGAAATTGCCTCCCTTCTGTAACCTCCTATTAATTTCGTTAGTTATTCTTCCATCCCTAGATATTTCACTCCCTAAATAAGTGAAACTTTCTACCACTTTGAGGGGTTCCCCATTCAGGGTAATATTCCCGTTGATCCCTTTCTCTCTTCCAAATACCATTACTTCACTCTTATCTTTATTTATTTTTAATCCATACCTTTCCTTCCACGCATCAAGCTGTAACTGTACATCTACCTCATTATTACCCCGTATTACCGTATCACCTGCAAAAATCATCTTTTTGTCTTTTTCTTTTACTATATCTATTCATTCCCTCCATCACAACATTAAACAGTGCGGGAGATATAATACTTGCTTGCTTAATTCCTTGTCTTATTTCGAAGTTCCCCAATGGTGTTCTAATTCTACAATTGTGTCCTCTGTACACTGTCTTTATTACATTAATATATCCATTTTCTATATCTATCTTCTTCATTTCTTCCCAGAGTCTTTCCCTGTTAACTGAGTCATATGCCTTTTCTATGTCTATAAAAACCATTATCACCCTTTTGTTACACTCCTAACTTTTTTTCCATCAGTTGACAGATAGAAAATACTTCCTCCTATCCATTCTAAATCGATGTACTAATTATTAATCAATATGGAGGACTGACGTTACACAACCATACTTCGCAAGCTTCTCTGAATTTCAGGTACCACTGAAAATACCAGTCGATCGCCAGTATTACAACGCCTCAGCACTTCAGTGAACGCCTGAACTGTACCGATGATCGCCCGCAGATACCTTCTCCCACTCGTCTATCACACACAAACACACACGCACTTCTGGTTCTACGCGCAGTGTTCCGTGCAAGGAACGCTACTCCACCAGCCTGCGCCGCGCTGTTTTGTTTTGATTCCGCTGCTTTCCGTGCTCTTCGGCAATTAGCTCGAGTGGTTCGTCTGTGGTGCGGACGGCAGGCACAACCCGCGCCGCTCGAATAAAATGCAAAACAAGGCTAGCGTAGGCAGTGGCGGATGCGCCATCAAAAGCAACAGTGGCGGGCCTGCTTTTAGGGCCGAGTCATCCCATTTTGCCATCAGGCGACGCAACGCCAAAGAGTTCTGAACACGCACCCACCACGCACCATCTGCGTCGTACACGACTTTCTAATCGAGGCACACCAAGCCTGCTTAATTGCAGTCGCGTGATCCGCTCGCGCTCCTTGCCGTCCTGAAATCAAAGTGCCTTCCTTGTACGGTAGGATGGCAACATATCGTTCTACTGTTACTAGGTAATTTGACACCCGTTGAGGTGATTTGACTTGTCACGATCCCCTCCGTCTCGTCCTCCCACCAACCTCACAAAGGCAACAAATTGTTTTTTGGTGGGGGGGGAGACAGTGAGTAATTTTTTATACAAGTGCTTAAGTAACCAAAACATAATGTTAACTATCTTGTAAACAGTTTTTATGAGTGCAAATAGAAAGTAAAACTCATTTCCGTAAGTAACATAATTTAAATTATTATTAATGACGCACCACATAAGAAATGACCTTTTTACACTACTGGCCATTAAAGTTGCTACACCACGAAGGTGACGTGCTACAGACGCGAAATTTAACCGACAGGAAGAAGATTCTGTGATATGCAAATGATTAGCTTTTCAGAGCATTCACACAAGGTTGGCGCCAGTGGTGGCACCTACAACGTGCTGACATGAGGAAAGTTACCAACCGATTTCTCATACACAAACAGCAATTAACGGGCGTTGCCTAGCGATCCGTTGTGGTGATGCCTCGTGTAAGGAGGAGAAATGCGTACCATCACGTTTCCGACTTTCATAAACGTCGGATTGTAGCCTATCGCGATTGCGGTTTATTGTATCGCGACAGTGATGCTCGCGTAGGTCGAGATCCAATGACTGTTAGCAGAATATGGAATCGGTGGGTTCAGGACGGTAATACGGAACGCCGTGCTGGATCCCAACGGCCTCGTATCGCTAGCAGTCGAGATGACAGGCATCATATCCGCATGTCTGTAACGAATCGTGCAGCCACGTCTCGATCCGTCAGTCAACAGATGGGGACGTTCGCAAGACAACAACCATCTGCACGAACAGTTCGACAACGTTTGCAGCAGCATGGACTATCAGCTCGGAGACCAAGGCTGCGGTTACCCTTGACGCTGTATCACAGACAGGAATGCCTGCGATGGTGTACTCAACGACGAACCTGGGGGCACGAATGGCAAAACGTCATTTTTTCGAATGAATCCAGGTTCTGTTTACAGCATCATGATGGACGCATCCGTGTTTGGCGACACCGCAGCGAACGCACATTGGAAGCATGTATTCGGCATCGTCATACTGGCGTATCACCCGGCGTGATGGTATGGGATGCCATTGGTTACACGTCTCGGTCACCTCTTGTTCGCATTGACGGTACTTTGAACAGTGGACGTTACATTTCAGATGTGTTACCACCCGTGGATCTACCCTTCATTCGATCCCTGCGAAACCCTACATTTCAGCAGGATAATGCACGACCGCATGTTGCAGGTCCTGTACGGGCCTTTCTGAATACAGAAAATGTTCGACTGCTGCCCTGGCCAGCACATTCTCCAGATCTCTCACCAATTGAAAACGTCTGGTCAATAGGGGCCGAGCCGGTTCTAGACACTTCAGTCCGGAAGCGCGTGACTGCTACGGTCGCAGGTTCGAATCCTGCCTCGGGCATGGATCTGTCTGATGTCCATAGGTTAGTTAGGTTTAAGTAGTTCTAAGTTCTAGGGGACTGATGACCTCAGATGTTGAGTCCCATAGTGCTCAGAGCCATTTGAACCATTTTTTGAATGGTGGCCGAGCAACCGGCTCGTCACAACACGCCAGTCACTACTCTTGATGAACTGTGGTATCGTGTTGAAGCTGCATGGGCAGCTGTACCTGTACACGCCATCCAAGCTCTGTTTGACTCAATGCCCAAGCGTATCAACTTTGACTCAATTCCGAGGCGTATCAAGGCCGTTATTACGGCCAGAGATGGTTGTTCTGGGTATTAATTTCTCAGTATTTATGCACCCAAATTGCGTGAAAATGTAATCACATGTCAGTTCTAGTATAATATATTTGTCCAATTAATACCCTTTTTATCATCTGCATATCTTCTTGGTGTAGCAATTTCAATGGCCAGTAGTGTATATTGGTCGTGTCAATTGGTTCAAATGGCTCTGAGCACTATGCGACTTAACTTCTGAGGTCATCAGTCGCCTAGAACTTAGAACTAATTAAAACCTAATGACATCACACACATCCATGCCCGAGGCAGGATTCGAATCTGCGACCGTAGCGGTCGCTCGGTTCCAGACTGTAGCGCCTAGTACCGCACGGCTACTACGGCCGGCTTGGTCATGTCCGCAATCTACAAGTGGAAAGCTATTTATGCATCATAAACATTTTCCATTACGTCGCAGTCTCAGCAAATGTACAGAATATTAAGGAATTTGGGAGAGATTTTTGTGAGTTTCTCTGCTTATTGATTTCTTTCAGAACACCATCGGTTTTTCTTTCTGTCCCGATGGTTCTCATTAGCGTTCTTCAAAGCGAGATTGCCACGCCTTCCAAGAGTTTTCTGCCTGTCTTCAACATAGCCCAGCTTTCACAACCGTGAGGAAAACGCAGGAGATGAACGTCTTGACATTTGATTTCTTTTCTATATTAGACAGCTCTTCACTAATAGCTGTCTCCGTTGATTGAAACTACGATCGGCAGTTGAAATTATTTTTCTGGTCTCCAGAGTGCATCTGTTGTGTTCTAATAATAAGCGTGCCCAAATAACAAAGTTTATCAACTTTTTCTATTTTATTTCTTTTGATTTGGACGTCAGATGTCCTCCTTTTTGATTTACTTACTTTTGTTTTTTTTTTCATTAATTTTAAAATCAAAATTTTTCGTAACTGCTGAAAATTTTAGGAGTGTATTTTAATTTTATTTATGGTTTGCAGTTTCGGACGTGATTGTAGTGAATGCGCCGAAAGCATTTTAAACAATACCCTCAGACACTAGTATTTGAACTTTGTTAAACAATAGTATACATTTCACTATTTTGAAGAAACAACTAGCTCGGGAGCAAGAAAATTAATATAACCACCAAGGCAGACATGTTAATAGTCCCACATGGTCTGAAATACGTAGTGTTGTGTAATAAAACACAACTATTAGTGATTACATGCTTTTTTATATACTATCGATCTACTTTGCTTTATCGCTATCATGTAAAGGCAACATTATCTGCAAATATTATTTAACGAATAGCGATACCGTATCCTTTAATTCCAGATTTTTTCATTTGAATCCTCATAGCTTTGTCGATGAAAGGGCAAGAACAGTACGAGGATAACGAGCATCCTTGCCTAACCTCTTTTCAAATTTTACCTTGCGGGGTGGCGGAATGGTTAGCACACTGGATTCGTTTCCGAAGGATGACGGCAATATGCTTCCGACCATTCTGATTGAAGTTCTCCGTGATTTTCCTGCATCGCTCCGGTAAAATGCTTGTATGGTTCCTTTGAAAGTACACGGCCGACTTCCTTGCGCATCCTTGAATCATTCTGAGTTTGAGCTCCGTCTCTGATGACCTCTAGGGCGATGGGACGTTAAATCCTAGCCTCCCTACCTTCGTTCTCTTTTCTAATTTTTGCTTTATATTATTCTCCTTTAGTCTCTACTCTTTGACTTTGATTTCTTTATAGGTGTTTTTGAATTTTTACAGTCTAAGTGTATATCTTTCAAGATCTCGCAAAATTTGTTCCAGCTAATACTACCAAATGTCGTGTCTGAAAATAAAATCTGTTTCATCGAATTCTGGTCCGGCTACATCGCAAAAAACTGTTGTTTATAAGTGTTTATAAACATGTTTCAACACCTTTTGGCATCAACAGTAGGTACTTTTTCAGATTTTATTTTTTATATTATTTGATTTTTTTCATTATTGTATACAGGTAATTTGTTATCTTGTAGTATTCCAGTTCAGAGCGCTTATTTTTCGTAGGTTTGAATTTGTTATTCAGTTGCCTGCTAGCAACAGAAAAATGTGCGTGTGAAATAAATTAGGGCTTCGTGTGGTATAGTTGATGTCTATTATATAAGTATATTTCGCTTGCGGACCTATGCTATCGGTTATTTATCCTTAGCGGTTGCTACGAAGCTATTGTAAAGCCAGGTATTGGGTGCAAATGTGTGTGAATTCCTAAGGTACCAAACTGCTGAGGTCATCGGTCCCTACACACTACTTAAACTAACTTATGCTACGAACAACACACTCACCCATGCCCGAGGGAGGACTCGAACCTCCGGCGGGCGGGGCCGCGCAATCCATGACATGGCGCCTCTAACCGCGCGGCCACCCTGCGCGGCGGTACTGTGAAACTTGTTCGCAATAAGGAATGAAAAATGGAAGTAAAGTAATTCCTGGTGTCCGCGTACACGACTGCAGTAACTTATTGTTTTTTGATTTCCTAACAGAAGAAACGGTTTCAGAAGCTTAGTGGTAGATTTTACAATGTGCTGCGTATTCCATGCTATCTGGTGAGATTAATTCGGGAATAACTTGTAATTATTAGTCTCTTTTGTAAAATCGAACCTGCACTTTGGTGAAGGATTCCCACTTTACTGATTAAGTTCATTAATTATATTGGCATAAAGTAGCACATTGCCGGAAAAATAGTACACCTGGAAGGACGGTGTCGATTTTGATCCGATGGCGGCATATGCCACCTGGGGGATAGTATATGTACTGATAATAATTTCAACGCCGTCCCGCAGCAGGTAGCGTAGTGGCATAGCCACCAGGGCGCCATCTGCGTTTAGCCTTTAATAGGGAATGCTTACAGCCAAAGGTATGTGAAATCTTACGGGACTTAACTGCTAAGGTCATCAGTCGCTAAGCTTACACACTACTTAACCTAAATTATCCTAAGCACAAACACGCAGACCCATGCCCGAGGGAGGACTCGAACCTCCGCCAGGACCAGCCATACAGTCCATGACTGCAGCGCCTTAGACTGCTCTCAGCATGGTGCAAAAGAGTGAAGCAAGCAATCAATCATGTCACGTAGACGCGCTCGTGCTTCTACAGACAAGTGTGCGTGTTTGAAAAGGGTTAAATTGTGGCCTTCCGAGTGGCGGGCTGATGTTTCGGAGAACTGCCACACAGGTTGATGTGCTGCGTCAGTTGCGTATCAGTGCTGGAATCAATGGTCACGTGACCTTCTCACACGCATAGACGAGGTTCTGCACGTCCACACAGCAAAGACTTCTGCCAGATTCGTCGTACTGCTAGGAGCAGATAGTTTTACGCTCTCACTTGTTTCAGTGACTTCCATAACAGTAGTAAGATTTTTCCCTGTTTTCTAAAACATTTTTCTATTCGCGAATGGTAATTCCATCTCGTCACACACACAGGGCAAGGTCTTTTGGATAATGCTATGCAACACTTTTGATCTCTTTGGCCGTCACCTCACCTGGATCCCTCATCTCTGCTCTATCCAATCCAAAGCCCACAACTGCCTGCGTCTCCTTAATTCCTCTCTGGCTGGACATGGGGGTTGAACCCCTCTACCATCCTCCACAACTGCAAATCCTTAATCCGTCCCATCCTCTTTTATGCCAGTCCCACCTGGATATCCGCCCCCCCCCCCCAAATTCTATAAGTCTCTCCAGATCTTTGAGCGCCATGCACTCCGCCTCTCCTTCCGTATACACCTCCTGCCTGCCACATGGATCCTCTATGACCTGATTCCTTTCCCCCATCTGCTCCTTTTCCTCAAACACATCCGAGTTCTCTACACCTCCCACTGACTTGATCCCCCCTACTCCGTAGTTGCTCATCTCCTCTCCAACCCCTGCCCACTGCCGTGCCTTCACTGTTGTGTCCCCTCAACCTCCACTCTACACCCTTCATCTCCTTTCCCATGGTGGCTTCCTTCACCTTCTCCTCCCACCCACTATCCTTTTCCTGGGCTCCCTCTCCCCCTCCTTCCATCCTGTTTGCTTTATCCTGCCTGCCCTTTCTTTGACTCCTTTCTCGCGTGAGTCCTTTTTCTTTCCCCTCCACTGTCTTCCCCACTCCTTCTTACGTCAGCCTAGCCTGCTCCCTTTTCTGTGTTCTCTCCCTCCATTTGCTCCCCCCTTTTTGTTTTTCCTCTCCTCCCCCTCTTCTTCCCCCTCATGTGTCCGGGTCTTTGCCCCCCCCCCCCCCTCATGTGCATTTTTACTCTATAGTGCCGTGTTTTCCATGAGTGTTCAGTGCCGTGCATCCCTCTTTTTAAGTGTTGCGAACAGAAACCAGACTGTTGCCGTGTTTTTTAATTTTGCCTGTCTAATAGCTATGTGTTTTAATCAGCATCACCCATCCTTTGTTCTTTATATTTTCTTCACAACTTTTCACCATGTTCATTTTAAGCAGTCTTTATCTGTAGGCTGCAGAGCACCATATTACCCTGCTGCCAGCCCGCCCCCCCCCCCCTCTATGGGGGAGGGAAGGGGAGGAATCGAAATACAATAAAGAAGAAAACCTCTAAAAGACAATGCTAATTTTTTTCCGGCTGTGCATTTATTCAAACGATTATCCACAGGTGGTGAAGGATGCGTGTTCAATTACAACCTGCAATTGGTATACGATAATGTAGAGATGGACCATGTTAAAAGGAAATAAAGGGAATTCTACTCGGTATTAAAAAAGAGAAGAGTATCAATGTGAAGTGTCTGGCTTTCGCGGACGATCTTGCCATTCTAACCAACAACAGACAAGAAGCGAAACTTGCACTGGAAGAGCTTCACGAAATCTCACAGGAAACTTGCCTAGAAATCTCCTACGAAAAAACTCAACACATGGCAAGCAATCCTTCAGATAATCTCCCCATTACCACTCACAACGGGAAAGTGGCATGAGTTGCGCACTTCAATATCTAGGAGAGATAATACACCCATCAGGACTGAGCTCCACAGTCAACCAAGAAAGAATCTCCAAATTACAGAAATTCAAACACTTCAGTAACTAATCTATTTCTGTCAATGCATAATTAAGGCGTTACAACAGAGTGGTTCTACCAGAAGCACCCTTCTCTGAAGAAACTACAGTGATTCATGGTCATATCAAAATCAGAGAGATTGAAAAGCAAGAAGGAAAAATTCTGAGGAAAATGTATGGACCAGTGTTTTGTTAAGGTATTTGGACAAAAAAGGCTAACAAGACAGATCTACAAAGAGACAGAAACATAAACGGGCACGTTTAGAAAGAGAAGGCTGAAATTTTATGGACATATCAGCAGGATGAACAAGAACAGGCTCACAAGGCAAATCTTTGACATAGCAAATACTAGCAAGAACAAGACAAAGTGTATCACTGAAACGCCGGCCGCTGTGGCCGAGCGGTTCTAGGCGCTTCAGTCTGGAACCGCGTGACCACTACGGTCGCAGGTTCGAATCCTGCCTCGGGCATGGATGTGTGTGATGTCCTTAGGTTAGTTAGGTTTAAGTAGTTCTAAGTCTAGGGGACAGATGACCTCAGATGTTAAGTCCCATAGTGCTTAGAGCCATTTTATCACTGAAACAGAAGAATACATTAAAGAACTGGGAATCAGACAAGGCAACATAAACAATCGAGAACAGGTCAGGAACATCATAAAGAAACATGCATTTAAACGAAAACAAACCGAGAAAAGAACAGGAAATAAATGGTCAGAAGAACGCAAGAGAGAGCACAGCGAGCGTATGAAGAGAATTTGGGAAGAACGAAGGATGAAGAAGAAATAATTACCACTCACGTTCAATCGCACTCATAAATGAGAATAATCGAAAAAAATGTAATAGTAATGTAGAGAGAGTCCTACAGAACTCAATAAAATACAAAATAAGAACGCATGAAAAGCACCCACTGATGACGGCACAAAGGTGTTGAAATATGTTTGGACATCTGTAAACAACAGTTGTTTCCATGGATTCCCACAATTTAGTCTGCAAACAAGGCTGCTGATAGTGCTCCAAACCATATCATAAGTAAAAGCTATTTAAGCATCCCCGATTTAATTTAACCTTCTCTCTAACAAGTTCCGGAGTATTACGAAGGCTTCTCTGGCCCCTATTTTTCGTCCAAAACCAAATTTATTGCCTTCAATTTCTAATTCTGTTCAATTCTATTAATTATTGTTGATGTGATTATTTTTGTTATAGAACGTATATATTCAAGAGAAGAAATAACTCATAAACTTCTGAAACCAGAAGTAGGAATTGCGACATTGATAGCAGAAACATGGAAGAGGTACTAATTATAATTCTAACAATTTACATAGTTTAGGAAGCTCGCTTAATTTATAGCGCCTGTGAAACTTTTGTGCTGCAACCTCAGCTTGGTACTAGTTTCCCTGCCAACTCCCGCGGGGAACGCACGCGAAGTAAATGCGGTGCGTGCGGTGGCCACTGAGTTGAGAAGGTAATAAGCAGCTGGAAAGCCGCGCTGCCGCTCTGCCGCTAAGGTCCAGTGGCACGAAACAATCGGAAAATTTTCCGATGAGTCAAAGATTAAACAGAAAGTTAAGGCGGTCGGCAGAGCTCGCGAAGCACTTTCAAAACAAACAAATACATTTACTGAAACCCTTTTGGTTGCATTTAGCCGTTGTTGTATCTTAGAACATAATTGCAATTGTTGTAGTTAATTGTAAAGCAGAATCGTTTACGGCACTAAAACATGCAGCAACAACAATAATAGAACACATGTATCTGAAAACAAACTTAGAAGAAAGTAGACTGTTGAAAACGAATTAGGCTCCATAGTCTGCTAGAATTTATGTCAAGTTTATTCAGAGAACACTGTGGAATTAACCTTTCTATATAAAATGCAGTATCCTGACTGATTGACTAACTCATAATCGCCCAGATCAAACCGCTAAGGTCAGAAACCTGAAATTCAAGACGGGATTTTTCGACATTCCAACCCTAAGGGAGATGAAATTTTTTTAAAAAAAAGTCTGTCGCTGTTAAAGAAATTTTTAAGCTAGTCCTAAGAAAATTGGTATTTGGTTCCTCGGTCAGAAATAATGAAATATGTGTTTCAGAATTTTATGAAATTTAACCCTATGGGGTGAAGTAGTGAGTGAAATCTTTGTTTGAAAATATATCATTATTAAAGAACAACTGAACTATGGACGTTGTTATTCGTCTTCTCGGTTATAAATAAAAAATACGTGTTTCTGTCTTTTTGGAAACTGAATCCCTAAGGGGGGGGGGGTGAAATAAGGAATGAGACTTTTTGTGAAAATAAAGCGTTTTTAAAGCTAAATTTGGCTTCTCAGTTAGAAATTAATATTACGTGTTCCACTGTTTTTGGAAATTCAACCCCTATGAGGGTGAAACGGGAATGAAGGTTTTTATGGAAATACTTCATTGTGCAAGAATTTTTGAAGCTAAATCTGTGAAAATTTGTATTTGGCTTCTCTGTTAGAAATACAACATACGCATGTCACTGTTTTTGGAAACTGAATCCCTAATGGGGGTGGGGGGTGAAATATGAGGTGAAATATTTTATGAAAAATTTCGTTGCGAGCTTTTTTAAAGCTAAATCTTTGAAAATGCGTGTATGGCTCCTTGGTTGTAGATGAAAAAATACGTGTTTCACTGTTTTTGGGAATTCAAACGTTTAAGGGGTGGGGGGAAACAGGGTCAGACTGATTCGCTTACTCATCGTCACCAGCCCAAATCACTAACGGTAGAAACTTGAAGTTTGGAGAGGGTGTGGGTCTTATATTGTAGGCTTCGTTTCAGAAGGGATTGTCCGAAATTCCACTCCTAAGGGGATGAAATAGGGAATGAAAGACATTTTGAAAGTATACCGCTAGTAAGGCAATTTCGAAGCTAGGACTACGCGAACGTATTTGGTTTCTCAGTCATAAGATAAAAAATACTACATGTTTCAACATTTTTTGAAATTGAACCACTAGGGGGGCAAAATAGTGGGTGAAAGGTTTTTTGAAAATAAATAATCACTAAAGAATTACTAAAGGATTTTAAGGCTACACGTGTGATAACTGGTATTTAACTTCTCGGTTAGAAATATAAACAATACGTGTTTCAGTGTTTCTGGAAATTCAACTCTTATGGGAGTGCAATAAGGGATGATATTTTTAAGAAAATATTTCATTACATTAAGAAAATTTTAAAGCTAAATTTATGAAAAGTAGTATTTCACTTATAGGTTAGATATAAAGAAATATTTATTAGGGGATGAGAGTTGCTATGGATATATCTCCACAAGAACGCAAAAGGCATCATGAACAAAAACTTTGGACTCCAGCTATCAGAATCGCTTTTTGTTCGGAAGTACATTCGGAAAACACCATGCTTATACAGCCTTAAGTAGCGCGAAAAGCTTAGAGGGTGTTGCAATTCGTGAACTACATAAAAATTCGACTGAATAAAACAGAAACAAAAATATCTCTGCAGGCCATACTACTTAGAGCGAAGTAGCGGGCGCTAAACTAGTTAGCTCATAAAATTACTTTCATTGCAACTTTCTCTGACGGGTAAATGGCTGAAAACGCACATGTCAATATTAATTATAAGAAGGGTAATATTCACAGGTCGAACACATTAGTATGTACAGGTTCATCACCTTCATTCTTTCACACATCCTCAAATAGTTACAGCACACACACTAGACTTCCATATTTTTGCGAGGAGCATATCGTCTCAGAAGAAACTTCTGGTTCTGACAATGGTTCTCAGAAGGTTCCCCCTGGTTGTAACGTATATTCTGGAGTTGGTAACCCCTTAAAAAAATCACAGTTGGGATCTCCGGTGCCCTATTGCCAGTTTTCTGGCGTATGGCTGAAAGGAACAGCTATCCAATGGGCCGCTTGTCAAACAGACAGATCTACACTTCGGGACATGGAAAAAAGGAGGTTAGCGCATGTGTGCAAAGTTGTCTAGTCCAATAAATTCTAGAAAATATTCCACGAGAGGAAAAAGTTTTTTGTCAGTTACTAGCGATTATACGATTTCACCATTCACGTGAAACGCAAATCATACGTTTCACACATGGTATGAGGCAACTCGATGACACAAGGAGTGAAATGGCCCGTCCCTTTTCTTGCTGTGATACTCTCTTCCACTGGTAGAGTATTCTTTCCTTGGTAACTTCCACGAAACGGTGCACATCGCAATCACGCCCTCACTGCAAGCGATATATATCGAACGCTCGACTCAAAAAGCGGGAAATATACATATTGTTTTCTTCTGTGACAACGAAGCGTCGTATGAGAGTAGTAGAACGTCGCAGTTTTTGTATTTTCACAACTTACAACCCTCTGGGAAATCTCTTTCCTGTGAGATTCTCCTAGTTTTCCGAAAAGATGTATCAGAAGTGTACCCTGGGTATGGGGTGAAAAGAATAATGGCTACACCAGACAGGGCATTGTGCATTGTGCATGACGACGACATACCCAAAAGTGCTGTTGCTCTCTATTTTTAATGACTTTCTGTTTTCAATACGGTCGTCTTTTGTCGTCTCTCTTGTCAACATCTAGATAGTCGAGCGTTCGATACTTTCTACTCGTAGTAAGGCCGCGATTTGCATGTGCACCGTTTCTTGGAAATTACCCTCTCTTTAATACAAAGGCCTGTCTTCATTAACTCACAGAACAAAGCCAATGTATTCAAGGTTTGATAAAACGCTGTACTCTTTCTTTAGAAGTACCAACAGTTTATTAAATTTCTTCAAAGACTCTTTCTAGCAACATAAATGACATTGTTTATCGGTGAAATCACATTTCATAGGAAAATTTTTACGTAGATGATTATACACCTTCTTTAATTGAAATTATATTCCTACATCTGTTTATGTGAACAGGGTGATTCGCGAAGACAAGCAAATATTTTAATATGTTATTCCACAAGTAAAGCTAAAGAAAGAAGTTCATGCAAACAGGCGTCCGCAAATGTTTAGTTACGGAGCTACGGCTAATAAAAGACTTTGCCCGAAATTTAGCAACTTCGCTAATATCAAGTTATCGCAAAACTGTACGAGGTTAAAGTAAAGCACGGTTTCCATTTATTTTGTTGTTATTGGTCTGATGAACCTAATAAAACATGTCCAAGACGTGTATCTACAGTAATTTCCCGGAACATTCAGAGAAACAAAGATTGTTTACTTTCCATTAATAATGTAGAAACGTTCATGTCATTTAGTGAGTTGTTTCAGTCGTTTCCTAACCTTGAAACGAGTTAGCTTTCTATATTGTTCAATAAAAGAACATAACAACGGGGCATTTAAGTGAAACCACATAGGAACTGTTGTAGTTTGTAGATTATTTATGAAATAGGGATGCCTTTCAAATTTACGACAGAGGAATACGCCGATATGGTTTTTATTTATGGCAAATGAGATGGTAATGCTACCTCCGCAGATAGTGAATATCACTTGCGTTATCCAACTCGGAGGATTCCGAATGCACGAACCATTAGTTGAGTATTTCGAATGTTAAGAGAGACAGGTTCTCTACGTAACGTTCATAATCAGTACGAGCGCTCGATACGTGAAGACGATGATGAGGATAATATGTATGCTGTTCAAAGTAGTGCGGGTACCAGTACACGACGTATCTCTCAACGATTAGACGTTTCATAATCTCAAGTATGGCGTACACTGAAGTACAATAATTTGTATCCTTACCAGAAACAAAAAGTCCATCATTTACATCCGGGAAATCCTGCCCTTCGCTTGGAGTTGTGCAACTGGTTAAATACTAATCGGCAGTTACACAAATACATTTTATTTACTGATGAGGCACAGTTTACTCTAGATGGTATAAACAGTTTACATAACGAGCACGTATGGTCTGAAGCAAACCCACATGCAACAGTGCAACGCAATTTCCAGCAGCAATTTAGCCTAAATGTGTGGTGTGGTATAATCAACACACACATTATTGGACCATTCATCTTCCCAGGGTTTCTAACTGGCTTGACGTACTTACATTTCCTTCAAGAAGAAATGTCCGCTTGCTCGAAGATGTTCCACTTGCTACGCGATTACAATTGTATTTTCAACATGACGGCGCGCCTCCACATTTCACCAACGCTGTTACTACACATTTGAATAAACATTTTCCCCAGAAATGGATTGGTCGTGGTGCTACATGTCTGTGGCCACCCAGATCGCCCGATTTAACACCAATGGATTTTTGTGTATGGGGATGGATGAAAGACATAGTTTATGAGGACAAAGTCAATACACATGAGACATTACTTTCTCACATTATGAATGCAATAGACAAAATTAAGGACAACCCTGTGAAACTGAAAGGAGCAACAAAATCTGTTCACACACGTGCAGCTAAATGCACTGAACTGGGTGGAGACATTTTTGAACAATTATTGTGAATGTATTGTGAACCTGTGTACACTGTACAGCTCCCTTAACACTGAGCTATGTTTTTTTCCGGTTTAACAAGAATTCACGTGTGCTACGGCATTAATAAAAGCAGATTAACTGACACATTCACACAGTTTCAGTTAACATTATTACCACCATTTATCGACAGTTAAATTCTCTACAACTTCTGTTGAAAACTTTGTGCAACTGTCTGGAATTTAAAGAACAAATTGGGCCAAGTAATTAATAAATTAAAAATTTCACGAAATTATTTCTTTGCTCCTCTGGATGTTCTGGAAAACTACTGCAGATACACGTCTGGGACATGTTTTATTAAATTCACCAGACCAATAATAACAAAATAAATGGAAATCGTGCTTTACTTTAATCTTGTACAGTATTGTGATGGCTTCATAGTATCGAAGCTGCAAAATTTCAGACAAAATCTTTTATTTGCCGTAACTCCGTAACTAAACATTTGCGGACCTATCTTTATATGAACTTTTTTCTTTTGTTTTACTTGTAGAATAACATATGAAAATATTTGCATATCTTCATGAAACATCCTGTAAATGTAACAGATTCGTTTAACCTGCTAGTTGACAAAGAACTGTCTTTTAAATTTATAATAAATTGTCGTCGTCATGTAAGAATTGCGTTTTGCTTCGGTAACACAATGGCACATCAACTTGATGAGATTCAATCGCCCACAGATATTTTAACAGTTCTGCTGCAAAATGTTAAAATATTACATTATTTTCTTCTTAAATATCAACATAACCCATAAGAAACTCTAAGAATCATTACTCTTCAAAACTGCTAAATTCACTTTCCCGTCAAATATCTCTTTAATCTAAAATGATGATTGATGGTACGCACAGATTTTAATGCAAGGTAAAAATTCGCATAAAGATATCGATTACCTGACTGACCACCAAGATCTAATTTGAAGAGAAGCAATCAAAGGGAACTACTTTGCACACTATTCAGAATTTGTCAGTTTAAAGAAAGTTAACTTTTTCAGTGATACAGTACTTCCCAAATCTAATTCCAGCACTTTTCACAAATCGAAAACTATTTTACTGTATGTTCCGTCGTGCATTAATGTACAAAACAATGTTGTCTGTTAATAAATTCAAAATTGGTTTTAATAGCCACCACCAGCTTAAAGCAGAAAATCTTTCCTTCCAGTACAATATCAGTCAGATACTCTTAAAGATTTTCTTGCGAGAAGTCGGACTTCGACAACTTGGGTGTGGTCACAGTTTGTAGTATGGGCCAGCGGTGCAATTACTGCGCTATTCAGTAGACGTTTAGTTAACATTTAGTTTATTTTACAAACGTTGATAACATAAAATGGTCACACAAGCTCAATACCTTGTGTAGAACTGGTGCATTTTCGTGTGTTAAATTCATACATCTGTTTTTAACAATGTTCTTATGCTGACAATGGTGACACGATATTCTCGCCGCGGTGGGCCGTCGGTGCTCTTGTGATTAGTGACTCGCACTGCTGATTTCCTACATCAGTGCAACAACAATGAATCACCTGTCATGATCTCTTCCGTGCAACATAAAACAGGCAGAAAACACTAACATTTAGGTATCCTCATCACACAAATAAATTTAAGTAATTAAAATATATAGCCTACTACTCTTAGGACTTACTTGGCGTGATTCAAGAAGAAAATAAGCGGTAGGTTCGCAGGAGAGCTTCTGTAAAGTTTGGAAGGTAGGAGACGAGGTACTGGCTGAAGTAAAGCTGTGAGGACGGGGCGTGAGTCGTGCTTGGGTAGCTCAGTTGGTAGAGCACTTGCCCACGATACGCAAAGATCCCGAGTTCGAGTCTCGGTCCGGCACACAGTTTTAATCTGTCAGGAAGTTTCACATCAGCGCACACTCCACTGCAGAGTGAAAATCTCATTTTAAGAACGGTACTGCTCATTAAATTTGGAGTACCACAGGAAAGCAACTCCTCATGCCCAAGTTTGTGGGTAGCGGTCTTTACAGTTTCAAAATGTCGTTAAGTAATTTGCTCGAAGAATTCCTCTTTGTTAAACGCTAGTACGAAATTCAAAATGATTTAGAAGAAGAACCCACATGGCGTAATGAATAGCGATGCCTTACATGTAGGTATATGCAGAGTAATGAACAACAATGAAACTTTTGAGTATAAAATTCGGGCTCTACCATGCGACTTAGCCACGCCAGAAAAATATCTAAATCAACATCAAGGAGTGACATTAAGTCAGGTGGACAATTAAAACCAATTGTAGGGTAAGATAAATCGATGAATTAGATTTATTGAAACATATCCGATGGTGAGTGCAGAAGCTACATAGGAGACCGTGTACAGAGCCAGCTCATGAGTACTGCTCTAGGTTTTGCGACTGAGGTAGGATGAAAGGAGCAATTTTATTTATTTATTTAACCCGCTAAGATTAGGACCTTCAGACGCATTCTTTCGTCGGACCACGGTTGTATACATACAGTATTTTTAGAGTTCTGAGCTTTGTTGTCTGTCTGTCTGTCGGACCGTTAAGAACCTTTTTTCTGAGGTAAAGGTGGATGTATCAAGTTCAAATTTGTGTCACATACTAAGCACTGTCGTCCCTTGGCGGTGTAGAACATTTAAGCTACCACGTCACTGCACTCGAAAGGTATGGTCATGTGTGTCACATTGCTTGATACTCGCAAGCTCGCTCTTCAAAAACTAGAAAGTACTTTCCTTTGAGCTAGAATCATTAAATTTGGCAAGAAGAAATGGTTTGAAGTACAAGTAAAGGTGAAAATCCGAACCCTGGTAAACTGTAATTATATCACATAAAAAATATTGTGTTGCCTTTACAAACCTGCATTGCATTCGTAATCTGGCAAAAATCTCAGAAACTACTGCAGGAATTTTGATCTGGTTTAATATAATAGGTAGAGTGGTTCACAAGGAAGTTTTGTGTGTATAATTTAGAAACATTTAGTGCCATATGGCTGAGCCACGATGAAAGGATGTCTTCGCCGTCTAGCGATGCCAGCCGTTAAGACCTCCCGACTACCGCGCTGACTGTCTATGCCTACGACACGTACAGCGTCTGCAATATTTGAAGCCAAAGTAAGACTGATGAGTGACGCGGGATTGCACTCCTTGGGTTTAGCGTTAGGTTCCGATACCCCATGAAATATCCATTGAAGTGTTGCGCAGAACAATACTACATTTGCGTAACAACAGTAGCCCCGTAGCCGGTTGTATCGTTTTCTTCTTTGGAAGCTTCCGTCACATCTCGCCAATATCGCAACAGGAATGAGAGCAGACAATGTCAACGCTTCTAAAATTGCCAGTAAGCACAGCACATTAATATAAGTCCAAAATAAACTTAAAACGTTACATTAAAAGATTCTCGAAGTCTTGTAATTCCTGGGACTGATGTTACAATTAAACCGCAGTAAATGAATGAATGGTCTATGTGATTTGCTGTCTTATTTACTCTTCAAAATCCGTTAGGCTTGAACGCAACCCATGTCGGCGTAAAAAAAAAAAATAAAATAAAAAAATAAAAAAAAATACAATTGTTTTTTCTTTATTGTATTTCGATCGATTCTCCCCCCCCCCCCCACAGAGGGGTATTGGGGGGGGGGGGGGGGGGGGCTGGCAGCAGCGTAATACGCCGCTCTGCAACCTACAGATAAAGTTAAGAAACATAATGAGGAGATATAACAATAAAAAGAGGTGATACAATGGTGACTTTAAAACTGGTACATGGCGAAAAAGTTGTGAAGAAAACATAGAAAGCAAAGAGGCCAGTGATACTGATTAAAAACACTTAGGAAATAGACAGGCACAATTAAAAAACATGGCGACAGTCTGGTTTCTGTTCGCAACACTTTAAAAACGGGACGCACAACACTGAACACTCACGGAAAACACTACACTATACAGTACAAAAGCATATGGGTATTGGGTGGGGGGTAGAGGGAGAGGGCACAGAGAAAGGGGGGAGCAGGGCGGACGCGAGAAAGAAGTGGCGAAGACAGTGGAGGGGAAAGAAAGAGGCCTCGGGGGGGAGGGGGGAGAATGGAGTCAAGGAGTGGGTAGGTGGAGAAAAAACAGGATGGAAGGGGGGAGAGGGAGCTCGGGAAAAGGACAGAGGGAGGGAGGGAGGGGGAGGTGAGGATCAGAGTTGATAGGAGGGATAAATGGAGGGAGAGAGGGCATCATCCGGGAGGGGTTGTTGATGGAAGCGACCTCAGTAGAGGAGACGAAGGGTGTTGAGGTGGAGAGTAGAGGGGACACAACAGTGAAGGTGCAGCAGAGAGCAGGGGTTGGAGAGGAGAGGAGCAACCAGGGGATGAGAGGGTTCAAGTTGGCAGGAAGTGTATATGATGCAGACATGTTCGAGGAAAAGGAGCAGACGAGGGAAAAGAATCAGGTCATAGAGGATCCGCATGGGGGACAGGAGGCATGTACAGAAGGTGAGGTGGAGTGCATGGTACTCAAGGATCTGGAGGGACTTATAGAATTTGGGGGGAGGGGGGGGAGACGGATATCCAGGTGGGACCGGCATAATGGAGGATGGGACAGATTAATGATTTGTAGCTGTGGAGGATAGTACAGGGGTTCTACCGCACGTCCGGCCAGAGAGGAGTCTAAGGAGGCAGAGGTGGTTCTGGGCTTTGGATTAGATAGATCGGAGGGGGTGGGGGGGGGGTCCAGGCGAGGTGACGGTCAGGGATGAGTCCAAGGTAGGTGAGGGTGCGAGAGAGGCGGACAAATCGAGCGCAGATTGTAAGAGAAAACGTCAAAATTTTATTTCTTCGGTTTTATAAACCAATTTTGTCAAAAGTAAATGCGGGAACATTTGTCTAATAGGCTAATTTACTGGAAATTAGTATGACTTATTCACTTGATATGGTTGTGGAATAAATAGAAAACCAACTCACAGGTTTTAAACTTTGCTGCACTGGGTCTAAGTAGCCACTGACTTAAACATAAGTGAAACTGTTGTCAAAGACCATCATAATGTCATCCGAGTTTGCAGTATGTGATATGTGGTATGTTACAGGAACATGTAGTGCCGGCTGAGGTGGCCGAGCGGTTCTAGGCGCTACAGTCGCATGTTCGAATCCTGCCTCGGACATGGATGTGTGGGATGTCCTTAAGTTAGTTAGGTTTAAGTAGTTCTAAGTTCTAGGAGACTGATGACCTCAGCAGTTGAGTTCCATAGTGATCAGAGCCATTTGAACCATTTTTGATTTGAACAGGTAGTGCGACTCGCATTGATAAGACTGCTCCTGCCCTTTTTATGTGTCCTCTCCCTCCATTGGCTCCCACCCCCCGTCCCCTGCTTTTTGCTTTTCCTCTCCTCCCCCCTGTTTCCCCTCATCAGTCTGGGTGCTATCCCCCCCCTCCCTCCCCACAATCTGCCTTCGGCTGTAGTGTGGCATCTTCGTGTCTACTCTATACTGCAGTGTTTACGTGAGTGTTCGGTCTTGTGTATCTCCTTTTTTAAGTTCTGGGGACAGAAACCAGACTGTCCCCATATTTTAAATTGTGCCTGTCTACTTACTGTGTGTCTTCATTAGCATCATCAACATCTTGTTTTTATATTTTAACTTCCACAACTTTACACCATTTTACAGTTTTTACGTTTTATCGCTTGTTTTTATTGTTTGTTATCTTCTCCTTAGGTTTTTAAATTCAGCTGCTGCCAGCCAGCCCACCCTTCTAAGGGGGGGGGGGGGGGGGGGGGGGGCACGAAATTCAATAAAGGAAGAAAAACTTTGATAAGACAGTAGAGGACGCAAAACGTATGGAAGTCTCTGCCCTTATCTGCACATCACCAGGATAGCTACACATAAGGTGGTGCAATAAGATTAAAATGTTGAACTCCGCGGATATACCGTACGCTGGCGTTTGGCATCATTTCCTGTCTCCATCAGCTTTCTGAGACAGACCTTACCGAATAAAACAGCTGTAATTAAAAACCGCAAATACAAGAGTTTGTAAAACTTGCTCCTTCGTGTCAAAAAGGAAGAGCTTTTTGTATTTTTGTACGGCACGGAGATTTGCTGATGCCTTCTCACACACTTCCTAACAAAGAAGTGAAGTACCAAGAAGGGGAAGAGGAAACGAAATGAAACTTCATTGGTTGAGATGGTATGCGACGTTATTTCACTGTTTACAAATACGACGTTGCACCCCCTCTGTCCAGGATGAAAGCACAGATACAATTGGGAAAGATTTCATGTAGCCATTGTATCCTCTGGTGAGGCAAGCTCGTCCACAACTGTTGTAACTGGTCCTTGATATTTTTGATACTAATACTGGGACGGAGTTGCCGTTCGAGCTGATTTTGCACATATCTAATTGAGGACGCATTTGAAGAACATGTTGACCTTGGGATGACCTCAACATCACACAGACAGTTCACGGAGACACATGCCACGTGTGGGCGAGCATTCTCCTGTTGAAAAATGGCACCATAATGGCAGGATATCTCGTGACCTACTGTTGTGCCATCACGTCTCCCCACATCGTGACACCAGGAGTAATACCTCTTCGCTTCTCCAAAACATTGGAAGAATGAGACCTCTCTACAGGTCTCCACCTTAGATGATAACGGCACCAATCGAAATGCTGCCGCTTGTGCCCTGGTGTTGTTGCGTTCCCTGTCACTTGATGTCTAAAACCAATAAACTCTGAGCCAACGTAAGTTAAATTAAATTACTCCCCAAATCCACCTTTAGATGTCATCGACAATCGATGATGCGTTAATTACACTCGCTGCAGTCGATTTCAGGAGTATGATTCCAGGTCTGACTTGTGCTGGCAATGTGTTTCAGTTTTGACAGAAGTATATTACGTAAAGGCAGTTCACACATATAATCACACATGTCAAGAGACCTCAGCCATGTTTGTTCAGCGGTGCCAACCTAACTTTAGTAGGCATTCACAAAAATACATGCCTTACAGGTCATCGATCTGAACTGACGATAACTCACCTTGAACTGACTTGTGGCGTATCTCAAAAATCTACTTATAGGCAGGCCTCTCTCCACCAGGTTAGGCGATGTGAGATCACACGAAGATAACTCTATGCTTCACGGTAGAAGTATGCTGCCTGAGGGCTAGTACTATTTTAATTTGCATTATTTATTACATAAAATATTTAGTTCTGTGTTTATTACAGATCGTAATGTATATTAAGGCGGTGGCAACAATATTTGAGTCATCTATTTCTTACACAAAACGTTCAGGTATCTTAAGGAAAAAAATGTAATTTTTATGAAATTTAAAATGAATGTCAAATGATGTGAAAATCTCTTATCTTTAAGGAAATTTTATACTGATTCCAAAACTGGTCATAGATTTTGCGAGTCTATAATACACCGCCAGAAAAAATTAGCACACCTGAAAAGACTACGTCGATTTTCATCCGATGACGGCATATGCCAGCGTGAGGATAATAGATGTACCGATAATGGTTTCAACATCATCCGCCAATCGAGAGCCTAGTGGCATAGCCACCAAAGCGCTGTGTGTGTCTACCCTTTAATAGAGAATGCTCACTGCCAGACGGCTTAGTGTGGTGCAAAACTGTGAAGAAATCAGACAACCATGCTACGGAGACACACTCATGCTTTCTAAGCCAACCGAGCGAGTTCGAAAAGGGTTAAATTGTGGCCTTCCAAGTGCCGGGATGGTCATTTCGGAGAACTGCCACACAAGTTGGACGTGCTGCGTCAGCTGCGCAAAAATGCTGGTATCAGTGCTCGGTTGAACTTTCTCACACCTGTAGACGAGGTTCTGGACGTCCAAGCAGCACAGACGTCCGCCAGGATCGTCGTATTATAAGTGCAGCAGTCGCAGATCATACAGCTACCACAGCACAGATGAGAGGGCTTGTGAGCACAGAAGTGTCAGCATGAACTGTTGCCAACTGTTTCTTAGCAATGCGACTACGGGCACACACTCATCTAACCGATCTTCGACTACGGGCACACACTCATCTAACCCATCTTCGACTACGGGCACACACTCATCTAACCCGTCTTCGACTACGGGGCACACACTCATCTAACCCATCTTCGACTACGGGCACACACACATCCAACCCGTCTTCGACTACGGGCACACACTCATCTAACCCGTCTTCAACTACGGGCACACACTCATCTAACCCGTCTTCGACTACGGGCACACACTCATCTAACCCGTCTTTGACTACGGGCACACACTCATCTAACCCATCTTCGACTACGGGCACACACTCATCTAACCCGTCTTCGACTACAGGCACCCACTCATCTAAACCATCTTCGACTACGGGCACACACTCATCTAACCTGTCTTCCACTCATGCCGCAGTATCGACGTGAACGACTCGACTGGCGCCGTCAGAAGGTCACATGGAGGATTGAATGGCGCGCTGTGGTCTTCAGCGATGAAAGCAGATCCTGCGTCCATGCAAGTGAAGTTCCTTTGGACGCACCCGTTCACCTGGTGAGCGCTGTCTCACAGAGTGTATTTGTCCAAGACACACTGGCCCCACCCAGGTCTCATGGTCTCATTCACCTTTTTTTTTTTTTAGACGCTACCCCCTTTTTTTACCCCTTTTTTTTGTTTTGTTTTTTTAGACGCTACCCCCTTTTTGGACCACTTTTTTTCCCTTAAAAAGCCCCTTAGGAAAATGGAACTAAAAAAATATAAAATAAAAAAATAAATAAAAAAACCTAAGTGCCACCGCCACTTGTCATCCTATAACAAAAAAAATCTGATCCACTTCAGGCGTTGGCTCCTGAGTAAACCCACCCCAGAGAGCTGCCTATAGACCAGGGGAAGTATGGGAATCAAGGTTAGGGCTATTCGTTGCCACTTTTTCTTATTTTTTTTATATGATTACATTTAGGGAGCGTGTACAAATGAGAATTCTAGTAACTAAGTGTTACAAGTAAGTGTTACAACAACAAAGGTGGCATAAAAGAGTAATCAAAAAAATAAAAATATAAACCACTGATGCAATTCTAACTAAAAGGTTCTTCAATAATGTAACTGGTTCCACTTTGAGCCTTGCCATCGTTATCTGAAATCTCCAATAGCGCCTTTGAAGGGCATCTGCAACGGAGGCATTCTGCTTCGCTAGTGCCTCAAGGAAAACAGTAGCCTTGCAGCAGCTTGTCTCTTCCTTTGGTCATGGCTGACAAGGCAGAACGTTGAGCCGTTAGTGTGATGCGGTACAGCACATTAACCACAGCCTGGCACTCCCCAGCTGAGTGGGGGGTTAACGAAAACGCTGCGTAAATAATTTGCGAAGAGCGTACGGTATTTCGGTGTGCGTTCGAGGGCATTGTGAGCATTTTGTAGGAACCACCAGTAATCAAGCTGCTCTTTCTCTCCGTCGCTAAAGATGTAGGCGACGGTAAGTCCCTTGAACCATGTAAGCGCATGATATTTTGCAGCCGGAAAGTAAGTTTCATCGGGACAGAGTAGGGTCTGCGGGTCAATCATATCAGGTGTGACCCGGAGGTAACAAGCCAGTATCTTCTGTGTTAAGTTACGTTGTGCAAGACGCGACAGTTGGCTGCGACTGCGACGCTGCCCCCTCCTCTTTTTCCCACCCTGGCAGACGGCGACACGGCCGCAACACGACTGGAGTCGTCGCTGTTTCCCAAGCTCCGGTCGGCGGCGGCGGATTCAAATACACAAGAAAGATAAGAATTCCGATTTTCTTGCTGTAAAAAAATACTGTATGTTAATGCAACAAAGTTACATCGGCTCCCAGAGTTAGTTTTTCGATACAGATTCTCCTTTTACTTTAAAAAATTGAAAGTATCTCTTCCGGTTTTGCGTGTTTTTTTCGCTGTATATTACTTCTCTATCAATTGTGAGGAAAGTAAAAGGCACAAAAAATTGATGTTTGCGTATCTTAAAGTTTCACATCACAGCTTGATAATGAGGTGTCTATTTTTCCGATATTCGACACAGTTATTCCGATACTTAATTTACAAGTAACCTACTGCATAAAATTTGAATTGTGTACAGTGAAAAATGTGGTCGCTGGCTACTTTACGTATGGTTCGCGTTAGGTCATACATCGTTGCCTATGAAAAGAAGCTAACATATCGAAATTATTTTTAAAGTTGAGATCAGAATGATATCGATCTCCGTTTCCGAGATTTGGGCTCATATATCTCCGGGAGCGTCGCGACTAGCCGCCAGTTCTGTCGACGCGCAACGAGAATCGTGTGGTCATCACACGATAGAGAATGAATTTGTTTTGTTTCGCTGACACATTTGGACCTAATGAAACCATTTTATGTCATATATTTCTCCGGTATGAGTTACTAATATTTCTCCATATGCTCTTGACAATTTCATTTAAAATGCCACGAAATGTAGGTTTCTTAAAGCCAAGTGATCAAGCAGAACCCATTTTCTTGGTTTTGCTGAGGCATCTGAACCTGTTCCAAGCTTTCTTTCTCGTTTATTTCTCTGATACAAGTCCCGAATATTCCTCCATCTGTTTTTGCACATTTCACCCAAAATTCCAATGAAAGATAAGTTTATTAACAATACGCGCACGCTAGCGTCATTGCATTGTTTCAAGTTCTTGACAACAAGATAGGGTTACACCTTAAACATCTCTAGAATTTTCATTCTGAACGTCTACGGTATACACTGGCAGAAATGTGGAAGAAATAATGTCTGTGCTTGTTCACAAAATTTCCCCAAATTATACTAGTCAGTTTCTCCCATGCAGAAACTTTTGGAACAAGCTAAGGCAACTTTCATAGCCGACTGACTCTTTATTCCCATCCAAATGAACTTCCATATTCTTATATTCTGACAGCATACATCCTTATGGATGACATGAACATTTAATCTTGCCAAGCTGCACTCAAAAGATGACTCCAGGATTTACAAAATACGAATTTCAATTGTGAACTGTGTCACACCAGAAGGGCCTTGTAAAACAGTAGTGCACTTTTGGCACAAGTTTTTTGAGGACCATCTTCTACCAATGAATTGAAGTGAATGTGACAAATTACTTATTGCAGCATACTGTTTGCGCAATCTGTTGAGAAACGCCTTCCTCAAAAACGAACATCTATTGATTACAGAAAGCTGTACAACAATCTGGTGGTGGTTTTTCACAACTAGAAGGTATCATCAAGACACCAATCTACCGTTTACTTTCAAAGTGAAGGTATTGTAAAATGTAACTTTCTCGTTGTACTTTAGATTGTTCATTTTTAATGTACTTGCCGTTTTCAATTTTTATCGTCACAAAAAAGAGTAATGCGAAAATTGACCTTAAAGTTCATTTTCATCATTCTAATTCTACATCTGCATAGATTATACTGATTTTCATAACAGGCCTGAAAAATTTGCATTAATGGGAAAATATATATTTCACTCACCTGTCAGTTTCAACTGTGCACCACTTTCTTCCCAAATTCTGTCTCCGAACATAGTGTCTCTATATTTAGGGTTTTTCAAATCGTAAAGGCAAGGATGTTGCGAGACCAGCTCACAGAGCATCACATCCTGTGAGTGGCTCATTTCAGTTTTCCTTGACTGGCTCGACATCTTTCTGGCAGCCGTACGTCTTTGTGTCGTCCGACTTCCGTCGCAACACTGCTCACTGGTGCAGTGCTGCGACAGCTGCCGCAACAGTCGCGCGTCGCATCCCAAACTCGAACTGCGCATGCGCCAGCAGGCAACTTCTGACGTCACGTAGCGACCCGTCGCAGTCGCTAGTGTGCGTCGCGTCTTGGACAACGTACCTTTAGTCGCCAAACTCCGGACGATGATGCGCAAGTAAAACGATGTTCATCGGTATCCAAAAGGTGACAATCTGGCCAATAAGGGGAGTCTGCCAGTCCAATAGTGTGAAGTCGCTGGCGTGTGGCATATTTTTTGTTGGCGATCTGATACCACTTCGAACGCACTGTGGATGACAGAAAGTGGTGGTGTATCGTTTTCCACACTCTTGGCCAGTGAACCGTAGGGTACTTGTTTTCCACCACGTTATGGTGAACAGCCCGCAGAAGGTTGGTACAAAAATCTTTCGCCTTCGGTGGACGTGTGGCGGAGAGGTTCAAGCTGACATAGCTGTAATCAAGAATGAAGGTCGACACATGGGAGAGCTGTGGTGCGACGTGCGCAACCGACACCGGCGGGACGTTAGAGGCTGGCATCAGAACCTGTAGTAAACGACCCGTGAGAGAGGTATATTGACTTTTCCATCGTTTCCTCATGTTGCTCATGTAAAGGGCAGCTGCTCTCGCCCTGACGTTGACCAATCCCAGCCCTCCTTTGTGCACTGGGAGGGTAAGAGTGTCGTATCGTACTTTAAAGATATGACCTGCGGAAACGTAGTAACTGAAGGCCACCTGAAGCCGGCGACTTATCTGCAGCGGTAGTGGGAGGACCTGTGCCACGTGGTTGAGTTTGGATGCTACGTGGAGGTTCAAGTATTCAACACGTTGCAGCTGATTCAAGTCCCGGAGCAGGTTCTGTCGCACCATTGCGCGTATGATCTGTAATAACCGTCGGTAGTTTGCTGCAGCTGTTTTACGTACATCTTTCTTGAACGTGATGCCCAAATATCGCAGATCAGAAACTGGTGGGAGGGGAGCGAGGGCTTCCGGTCCGAGACCACGTCCAATGTCCAACGCCGCCGACTTGTTGATGTTCAGAAGACTGCCTGCGGCCTGTCCGTATCGCTCAATCCAGGTTAGTACGCTTTGAACTTCGTCATTGGAACGAGCCAGCAGTAGCAGGTCGTCAGCGTATGTCCTATAGCGAAAGGTGACGTCCCGCAGCGTGATACCAGATAGGCGGTGGTTAAGGCCCCCTAGGAGTGGCTCGAGTGCAATTGCATAAAGGTAGGTAGAAAGGGGACAACCCTGTCGTAGAGACCTCTTAATGGGTATTGGTCCTACCGTCCTTCCATTGACCTGGACGTGTGAGCTGGCTGCGGTCCAAAGACGCCGTAGGGTGTCGATGAGGCCCGGGGGGAATCCCATACAGTCCATCACTCGTAGGAGGAAGTTTTGGTGCACTCTATCAAAGGCGCGGTTGAAATCGACGGAGACGATCGTCGCTCTCAGACGGCACGCAGAAGCGATCCCTATTAAGTCCCTGCAGTCACCGGTGGCCATGTGTATGTTGGCTTCTCCCCCCTGCGACGTCTGTTCTGGAGCGAGGATCATCGGCAAAGTCGTCTTAATACGGCTCGCCATAATACTGGTGAAAATCTTGTAATCGGCGTTCAACATTGTAAGCGGCCGATAGTCGTTAATCGATAGCCCTCCACCTGGCTTGTGTACTGGTATGAGGAGACCTTCTACAAACGCTGGCGGCACAACAGTCTGGAGACATAAGTTCGCGGAACATTATAACCCAGCGAGGCATCATGATGTCACAGAAAGTCCGGTAGAATTCGATGGGCAATCCATCAGGTCCAGGAGATTTATTGGCCGCACCTTTGTCCACGGCGTCTTCGACTTCTTCGAGTGACATTTCCTCTGTTAGTGCATTCACGGTAGCCTCGTCGATAGTACGTGTTATCTGCTGTAACACTTCAGTAGTGGCCTCGTCAATGACGGATCTTTCCTTGTAAAGATGACGAAAACGATCCTCCACCGCCTTTACTATGGTTGCTTGGGTCGTACATAGGCGACCGTCGTGTGTCCTGAGTTGTGTGATTAAATGTTGACGTTGTCGGCGCTTATCCGCCACAACGTGGTGCATAGTGGGTTCCTCTGCAACCGTTCGGTCGTGCCGTCGCGAGCGGACTACTGCACCTTCTAGTCGACGCTTCGTCAATGATAGTATGTGAGCCTTGATTCTGCTTTGGTCATGTTGTCTCTCCGGGGAAGGGGGGAAGGCGTCGAGGTCCCTGAGTGCCGCGTAGTAAAAATCGAGGGTCTGTCGATGCCACGCAGTCACGTCCTTGCCATATCGCATAAGTGTCCTACGGATTGCTGGTTTGGCACAGAGGAGCCACCACTCCAGGGTCGAGGTGTATCGTGGGTGGCGGCGTTCACAGTCAGTCCACGTTGCTGCAACTTGCCGACGGCAATCCAGGTCCTGGAGATGAGTTATGTTGAGCTTCCAAAAGCCATTGCTGCGCCAGACTTGTTGGGGGCGTAGGTGTATAGTGCAGATATAGGTACTGTGATCGGAATAGGCTTGAGGCCATAATTCGGCGTCCACCACACCTTGTGTGAGATCTTGTGACACATACACTCCTGGAAATGGAAAAAAGAACACATTGACACCGGTGTGTCAGACCCACCATACTTGCTCCGGACACTGCGAGAGGGCTGTACAAGCAATGATCACACGCACGGCACAGCGGACACACCAGGAACCGCGGTGTTGGCCGTCGAATGGCGCTAGCTGCGCAGCATTTGTGCACCGCCGCCGTCAGTGTCAGCCAGTTTGCCGTGGCATACGGAGCTCCATCGCAGTCTTTAACACTGGTAGCATGCCGCGACAGCGTGGACGTGAACCGTATGTGCAGTTGACGGACTTTGAGCGAGGGCGTATAGTGGGCATGCGGGAGGCCGGGTGGACGTACCGCCGAATTGCTCAACACGTGGGGCGTGAGGTCTCCACAGTACATCGATGTTGTCGCCAGTGGTCGGCGGAAGGTGCACGTGCCCGTCGACCTGGGACCGGACCGCAGCGACGCACGGATGCACGCCAAGACCGTAGGATCCTACGCAGTGCCGCAGGGGACCGCACCGCCACTTCCCAGCAAATCAGGGACACTGTTGCTCCTGGGGTATCGGCGAGGACCATTCGCAACCGTCTCCATGAAGCTGGGCTACGGTCCCGCACACCGTTAGGCCGTCTTCCGCTCACGCCCCAACATCGTGCAGCCCGCCTCCAGTGGTGTCGCGACAGGCGTGAATGGAGGGACGAATGGAGACGTGTCGTCTTCAGCGATGAGAGTCGCTTCTGCCTTGGTGCCAATGATGGTCGTATGCGTGTTTGGCGCCGTGCAGGTGAGCGCCACAATCAGGACTGCATACGACCGAGGCACACAGGGCCAACACCCGGCATCATGGTGTGGGGAGCGATCTCCTACACTGGCCGTACACCACTGGTGATCGTCGAGGGGACACTGAATAGTGCACGGTACATCCAAACCGTCATCGAACCCATCGTTCTACCATTCCTAGGCCGGCAAGGGAACTTGCTGTTCCAACAGGACAATGCACGTCCGCATGTATCCCGTGCCACCCAACGTGCTCTAGAAGGTGTAAGTCAACTACCCTGGCCAGCAAGATCTCCGGATCTGTCCCCCATTGAGCATGTTTGGGACTGGATGAAGCGTCGTCTCACGCGGTCTGCACGTCCAGCACGAACGCTGGTCCAACTGAGGCGCCAGGTGGAAATAGCATGGCAAGCCGTTCCACAGGACTACATCCAGCATCTCTACGATCATCTCCATGGGAGAATAGCAGCCTGCATTGCTGCGAAAGGTGGATATACACTGTACTAGTGCCGACATTGTGCATGCTCTGTTGCCTGTGTCTATGTGCCTGTGGTTCTGTCAGTGTGATCATGTGATGTATCTGACCCCAGGAATGTGTCAATAAAGTTTCCCCTTCCTGGGACAATGAATTCACGGTGTTCTTATTTCAATTTCCAGGAGTGTATATGCGGTCAAGTCGGCTGGCCGAATGACTGATAAGATGAGTGTGGCCAGAGCGGTTACCGTGGACTTTTTCCCACGTGTCGCACAAGTGAAGTTCTTGGATCAACGCACCCAGTTCCGGACAAGGCATGTAATGTGGGATTTGGTCCTTGGGGTGAAGTACGCAATTAAAATCGCCGGCGAAGACGCTGTGGTCGTATCGTCCAAGGAAAAGGGGAGCGACATCTGTGGAGTAGAATCTGGCGCGGTCGTGACGTCTTGTGGTACCCGACGGCGCGTAAACATTAATGAATCGGGTGTTGAGTGCCGTAAATACTATTCCTCGCGCGGAGGGAAGAAACGTGACGTCGGTAACTTCAATACCTTCACGCACTAATATCGCCACTCCGGTGTCTGCAGGGCTACCGGGCGTCACATGTGTGGCGTAACCGTAAAAAGTGCGGGAGTGCAGTCGTTTTCACTTCTTGTAGGAAAGCAAAGTCAACTCCCATGGCTCGTATGGTTTCTTTCAAAAGTTGGATCTTGACAGGAGAACTGATCATGTTGATATTCATTGTCGCCAGGCGGTAAGCCTGGCAACGCGTTGTTTGGGCGAGGTTATCCATGTTGAAGTTGGAGAGAAGCGAACATCGGAAGTAATGTCACCCCCCGCCAAACGCGGTCCTCCCTGTGCTGCTTATGCTGCATGATCCGGCGGCGCCTCAGCTGGCCGCAGGTCGGGATCTTGTGTCTCGACGTCCTCGGCCCACGAAGCGGGCGCGGATGTCTGTTCATGGTCCATAGCCTCGGAATGTTTGGCAGTAAGGGACCGGGCGACTTCGCTGCCTGCACTGGTACCTTCCCGCTGCTCACTGTTTCTGTCAATAGGCTGATGTTCGAAAGCTGCATGTTTTTCTGTCTGTTCTGCAAGGTTGGAGTCAGTGGAAACAGCCCCAGCTTCGCGGCTGGCTTCTTGAGGGCTCAGTTGTTCTTCCCCGGCCGAATGCGAACCGCTGTGTTCCGACACGGTCCGACGACGGCGCTTTCGGCGTTTCGGTGATAGCTGCTTCTGTACATGACCTTCATTGTCAGAAGACGGCACTGACTCACGCTCCGCCGGAACAAACGCTTCGGTCGGTACAATAAGGGAATCAATTGCCATCTTGCCGGCGTCAATGTCTGTCGCGTTCGGTAGCTCCAGAGTCGTAGTACTATTTTCCACCACTGGCCAGGTCGGCGGATCATCCAGGTTTTTGTCCGTGGAAAGTGATTCTCGTACCGCTGAAGCGGTCGGCCTTGTCTGTTGTGTGGAGAACGTCGTGAGCGCCGCCGCGTAAGTCACGGGTAGAACAGTCTTCGCCGCTGGTGGTGCAACGTCCTTCGGTGGGAGTTGTGTGATCCGACGCTGGAGGCACTCGGAACGAAGGTGTCCTTCTTTGCCGCATCCGGAACACGTCTTCGGCTGGCCGTCATAAATAACTATGGCCCGGCATCCTCCTATCTGTAGATAGGATGGCACGTGTCGTTGGAGATCTATGCGCACTTGGCGTACTCCATTGAGTACGGGATACGTCTAAAACTGGGTCCATTTTTCAGCCACGTGTTCGTGTACCGTGCCGTAGGGGCGGAGCGCCGCTACAACTTCTGCCGCCGGGAGTTCAAATGGAAGTTCGAATATGCGGATAGTCCACAGTCCCATTGCGGCATGGCCAACCTCGACGTTGCCAACATTGCCATCTGCGTGGCAGAAGCGGAGTTCTTGTTTCATCTCACGAAGCACCTTGTCGCATGTAGTTTCGTTTATGAGCTTTACATAGACCGTGCTACAGACGATCGAAAAGTGAATGCCGACAATGTCGGCAGCCGGGATCTTGGCTTCCTCTTTTAAAAAGCGTTCGACTTCGAGCGCCTTTGGTCGGGTAAAGTCGTTCCGAAACGTGAATTTCAAGGTTGATCTTCTGTATTGGTTTGCCATGGTCTTGTAGCGCTACGGCGTCACGTTAGTGTCGGCCGAAGAAAGTAAACAAGGCGCGCGGGCCCTCTCTGACAGCGGAGAGCACACACCGCACGTCTGCTTCGCTCGGCTGCGAGAGCCGCACTGGCCTTTGGTATTTCTGGAATGGACACTAACCAGCGCTGGGCATATGCAGAATAGGTTAGACCAATTGCTTTGCCATTCTTGCGACAGGAAAGTTATGTGCTATTCTAATAGTATAACGCTCTCGCAAGCACTGACCCTGAAGCTCAACGTGTTCAAGACGTGTAGCAACTTCCCTGGCCAGCACGATCTCCGGACTTGGCTCCATTCGAGCACGTGTGGAATATGACGGAACGAGAAGTAACTCGTGCGAATCGTTCATCAACAACTCTTATAGAACTACGTGAACAGGTCGATCAGGCGTGGCATAACGTATCCTAGGACAGTATTTGCCACCGGCACGATCGACAAAGTGCCAAAGTCAGCGTGAGAATTGCCTCCCGTGGAGGCCTACACCACATACTAATAGGGTGTTTCAGCATAGCTCGATACCTGGTACCTCAGAACCGCTTGTGCTAGGGATCTTTAATGTAATCGTTTCATGTTTTCCATATCCACTGTTGCAACAATAAATCTCGAGTATATTGGAAACCTCTAAAAGGGTGTACTAATTATTTTCCAGTAGTGTATTTCCGAAATGATAGAGAACTTAATATAGCGTTTAATATTTTATTAATACTAATTCACCTGAAGTATTTAGGTTAGGTTGCTTGTGTAAAACATGTTTTTCTGTTGCCTAGCATTGACTGAATGAGGATTAGTTTTCAAAATGGTCATTTATTTGAACAGTTGGCAGATTATGGTTGAAGTGATCGCTATGGGAAAAAAATCTACTAATACTAGTATTGCTGGCCCCTGATTCGATCATAACCGAAGTAGAATCTTCCTACATGTCGATCAGGGACCTGAAGATGGTGTAGCAAAACGCTGAAACTCTTAGCCACATAAAATGAGTTTGGAAACTAGATGGCTGAAGGGTGCTTAACTTGACATCCTATTAGAAGTTTTATTCGTGATTTACAGGACAGTTATCCTCTAAAATTCAATTTTCAGCTTCAATCCGATGTTTTCCATGTGTGTGTATCGGCATATCGAAAATTATCGGTATTTCTTCGTATCGAGAACTTTCATCGCGATACTATTACTTTTTTACTCAATATCTTTCAATCGATCACTTTAAACCCCTTGTTTTCCCGATTCGACTGTTGTTTGTTTATGTATAGTTGTTTAAAACCGTATAAGTGTAAAAATGACTAAATCAGCAGACAGACTGGTGTCTACCAAAAATCCAACTTGGTTGTATTGGTAACGGGATAAAATTGAGAGCGGTGGCCGTGCGGTTCTAGGCACTTCAGTCCGGAACCGCAGGACTGCTACGGTCGCAGGTTCGAATCCTGCCTCGGGCATGGATGTGTGTGATGTCCTGAGGTTAGTTAGGTTTAAGTAGTTCTAAGTTCTAGGGGACTGATGACCTAAGATGTTAAGTCCCATAGTCCTCAGAGCCATTTGAACCATTTGATAAAATTGAGGCGCAGAAAGTGAAGTACTTCAGATGTGAAAAAGCATTTAAGGAAACAATACACCACAACAGCAAAGTGAAGCTACTTACTTAACGAGATAATAAGAGTGTATGGAGAGTTAAACATTTGTAGGTGTAAATACGAGGTGAGGTCGAAAAGTTTCTAAAAAATGGTTCAAATGGCTCTGAGCACTATGGGACTTAACTGCTGAGGTCATCAGTTCCCTAGAACTTAGAACTACTTAAACCTAACTAACCCAAGGACATCACACACATCCATGCCCGAGGCAGATTTTCGAACCTGCGACCGTAATAGTCGCGCGTTTCCAGACTGTAGCGCCTAGAACCGCTCGGCCACTCCGGCCGGCGAAATGTTTCTAGCCCAGCAAATAAATAACGACAGAAATTTCACAATAACAATTTATTTTTCAATATAGTACCCGTGTACACTAATACAATTGTGGACACGCTCAGACAACTTCTCCAAACCATTCAAATAAAAGGTCTTCGATTTCGAGTCCAACCAGGCGTTTGCAGCATTAATCACTGCATCATCATTGTCAAATCGTCGTCCTTTGAAGTCTTTTCATAGATTTGAGAAAAGATGGAGCCAAATCTGGAGGATATGGCAGATGACGTAACAATTCGAACCCATAGTCACGCAGAACTTCCAGTGCTGCGTGGGCTTTGTGAGCCGGTACGTTGCCGGATGCAAAACAACTCTGAGCGCCAATTTTCCGCGCCTTTTTTTCTGTATTTCTTCTCAAACGGAGCAGGAGCGTGCAATAATATGATGCAATGATAGTTACGCCCTTTTGCAAGTAATCCGCCATAATTACCCCTTCTGCATCCTAGAAGATGCCATCACCTTACCGGCTCATTTTGGCATCCGGAATTGTTTTAGGGTAGGGGATGAAGAATGTTTCCATTCTCCTTAGTGTTGTTTTGTCTCAGGACCAAAGTGGTGAACCCGCGATTCTTCCATTGTCACATACCTTGCAAGAAAGCCGTCTTCGTCCGCTCCAAATTGGCGGACGATTTCTTCACAATACTGCACACACTCCCGTCTGTGATCTGCATTCAAGTCTTTCTTGACCCACCTAGATGAAACTTGCCGCATTTCCAAAATATCCACAACAATGTCAGGAACACGCCCACTGGTGATTCCAAATGTGGTTTCAATGTGCTGCAACGTTGTTCGGCGATCCTGCAAAATCGTATCGTGAATTGCCGTCACTATTTCGTCAGTGGCAACGGTGACAGGCCATCCGCTCGTTGGAGTATCTTCCACACTCATTCTTCCACGTTTGAAGTCAGACGCCCAGTTTTCCACTATTGCATAAGACGGAGCAATGTACTTAAGTTTTAAAAAATGGCTCTGAGTACTATGGGACTTAACATCTGAGGTCATCTGTCCCCTAGAACTTACAACTACTTGAACCTAACTAACCTAAGGACATCATACACATCCATGTCCGAGGAAGGATTTGAACCTGCGACCGTAGCTGTCGCGCGGTCCAGTCTGAAGCGCCTAGAACCACTCTGCCACACAGGCCGACTTGTCCTTAAGTGTATTCCGCACGTCCTCCGCAATTTCCTTGGGCGCCATTCCCCTCAAATGAAGATATTCAATCACAGCACGGTTCTTGATTCTTTCGATATTCTCCATTTTGCTTACACTACGGTATACAACGCATCCTAGCGGCAAAACTAACGAAGCTGGAGCCGCGAAATTTGATTTGCGTTCCCACAAAGGGTCAGTACAAACGTATGTGGTGTTCTTTGTGCGAGACACCACGGTAACTATCACGGGTTAAAAAGTTTTCGATCGCTCCTTGTACATGTAGACATGGATGGAAGAAGGGTGTATATCAAGAAACGTGATTTTGGTTATTGTTTACCTGATAATATGGTCTATATTTAGGTATAACAAGCTCCAAATTTTTAATAATTGTACTGTGAAGTGAAAATAAAAGCAGTGCTTGATATAACGCATGTGTTATTCTATTTAAAACTTATTATAATCGTCTTTCACACACACTCTGTCTCTCTCTCTCAATTCCAACAATGTAACAAAAACGAATGCAGGACCGTAATCTACAGCCTTTATACCACATGTTGTCACCGAGGCCCACGAAAAAGACAAGCCGCTGCGCGAACGTCACAGCACGTGACACTGCACGTCTTACGAGTGCCAGCATCCATCTGCGACAAGAAGCGAGTAACTATTTCAGACGAGTTTATTAATTTTTGACTGCACGTAATGCATGCAAGCTTCCGATAGCACACGAGAAAGTTAAGGTTTTAGTAGGTACCTTTTCAATTGCATATTGATTTCCCGTAGTCCCTGCACCTCCGTTCGCGAAGTGTGGCGATCGAGTCGACTAGTCTGACGTCACAAGTTCGTTTTCGAGGGCCGTATTTCAGACGGAAACGCGAGTATCCATGATTAGTCTCATAGCGGCCACACTCGAAATGCCTCGGCGGAATGCAGCAATGAAAGTTCTTGATTGATTTTCTTGAACCTGGACAACCATAAATGCTGCCCGCTGTTTCCAAACACTTCTGGGGCTCCGTCGTGCGACGAACGCCTTGGGAAGAAGATCAACGTGCGACAGGATAATGCTCTGCCTCACACTGCTCGTGTCGCTGTGGAGAAGATCAGGACATTAGGATGGGAGACTCTTCCACATCCTCCCTACAGTGCCACTTGGCTCTCTACGACTGCCGTCTTGCTGTTCTTTTAAGGAAAAGATGCAAGACCGGTGTTACTGGATGATGGAGGATATTTGACAAGTAGTGCGTCACTGCCTTCGGGAAGTTGGCACAGAGTTAAATCGTAATGGTACTTTGAAACTTGCGGACCGACGGGCACAGTGTGTGGAAAGAAACTGGAGAATATGTTGAAAAATGACAGAAAGTATGTAGATTAAGATGATATACTAAATCTGTGCAAAAAATAAAGATAAATATTTAAAAAAACTGCTGCTCATTACTTTCTGTAACCTTGCATATTTTAAAAACGGAGTTGGAGACAATGTAGGTGATAGAGAATATCTATTCGCTATTCTTATTTGGCGTGGTACAAGTCAAGCCATGCCCGAAACATCACGGGTTGCTTAAGACCTACGCAATTAGACGCAAGACCGCTGCTAGATGCGAGAAAAGTAAAGCTATAACTTCTGAAACCCACCTTTTATATGGTCTTCAGACAGCATATGCTCGGCTAAAATCAAGAAAGAGCTTCTTGGCTACTAGTGAAGCTCTTACAAGAACACCACAGCAAGCAAGGATCTCAAAGTGGCGGGGGAAATGTCAGCATTCGGAGAAATGGATAGTTCCGAAGGAAGAACTTCTTTCCGATTGTTCAGAGAAGTGGACGAAATGGGAGGCTCTCAATAGGCTACACCATGTCAGGCTCCAGAAATGAGGAACCCTCTTGTGGAGTCAGTCCTTCGCAAGTTTGGTGCCGTGCAACCATCTAGTAGACTGCTCTCCATCTCCAACCACATTCACTATGAGAGACCTGATGAGGGCGACACCGAATACACTCGACGTGGCCAATGTCTGGTCAGCGGTTGTAAACGAATTAACAGAAAAAACAATGACAGCACTCTATCGAAACGACACATTGATTTCGACCGTTTTGGAACTTCTGGGAGTGGTTAAGTGAAGGACGCTAATGACGTCACAGCGTGGCAACAGGCAACCAGGGCCCACGAGAAAACTGATGTCAATGATCGATTCCTTTCATTGATTATGTATTTGTGCTGCTAGCATGGTAAAAAATAAATCAAAAGATAAGTATCAATAATTTTCTTTCGGTACTTTTAGTAGCAAAGTATCGATAAGTTTCGTTCGATACTGTGTCTCTACATACGTGTTACGACTTATGGTTGCCGTAAGGAATAACTCTACAGCCAATGTTTGTCCCGGTGTTCTCCAATCCCTATATTAATTTTCGATAGCCTGTGAACGGCTAACATCGGACTGCAAACTGAGCCTCGCGGGTCACCCTTGGCAAAGCTCCATACGCTGGCACAGAGCGCCGCGGAAGGTGGACCGCGCGGGCCATTGAGCCGTCACGACACACGGCGGGGCGGCACGGTCCCCGGTCGCGACTCTCCACCCCCGGGCCGCCCCCGCCGCCCCCAGCCGGGCCGCTGATATACGCCGGCCACGCACGCCACGCCAATTTCCCGCATCGACTGCCCGGCCGCCCGCGTGCGTCGCCGTGCCGCCCTCCTGCCGGCGGCGTCGTTTAATTCCTTTCCAATATCCTCCCGCAGTTCACTTTCATCAGGGCGAACCGCCTCTTCCTACCTCGGAGAGAGCGACACAGACTTCATCATTTCGTGCAGTGCATTGGAGGACGTAGTCGACAGACACAGCAGACTCACATTGTTATGGCTACGTCCAACATGTATCTCACGATGTGTGTCACATAATGTATCGAGGTACGTAAGCGAAACAATATTTCAGTACACGGTTCACTCACAGCCTGCACGAAGGATTCGAATTATCCAAGTTATAATTCGCGAGCACCACTCATGAATTAGGCCTCAGGCTCGTTCTGAATGGCAAACTGCTCCCTACAAGGCATTACGAGGAGAGATCTATGATCGTGGGACACGTGATTAGAATGTCGCCAATCCCTCCAGCCATTATTGTCTGTAGAGGAATTCTAGTGTTGTCACTGCTTGCTTGTCCTCCACTGACCTCTCGAAGCTGAGTGGGTCCCGTTCCAGATCTGCTCACCTCAGAAAAATCAGAGGAGCTGTCAGGAACGGGTCCTTCTGCACCAAAGGCAGTGATGCTGACCATTCGGACACGGATTGTCCAAGATGTAAAAGGTGTTGTGACTTAGCACGACAGCCAAGTCACAACGAGAGGAAGCCGAAAGGCACGCGTTAAGCTCACGCAGATTGGCGTGAGGTCTGGATCAGTTAAAAGGAAATGAGAACTTAGAAAATGGACGCAGTTGCTGTAATACTTAACTTTAATCCACATTTGTAGAACATCGCTCTTGATGATACATGCTTCACAATATTAATTATCAATTGAATACGGCGCCTTGCTAGGTCGTAGGCAATGACTTAGCTGAAGGCTATGCTAACTATCGTCTCGGCGAATGAGAGCGTATTGGTCAGTGAACTGTAGCTAGCTACGTCGGCTGTACAACTGGGGCGAGTGCCAGGACGTCTCTCTAGACCTGCCGTATGGTGGCGCTCGGTCTACTATCACTGACAGTGGCGACATGCGGGTCCGGCGTATACTAATGGACCGCGGCCGATTTAAAGGCTACCACCTAGCAAGTGTGGTGTCTGGCGGTGACACCACAAAAGGCCTTATGATGGCTCTCTGGAGAAAGCGATGATTGGTGGAGAGGGAGGAGGAGAAGAATGAGGAAAGAGAAATAGAGGGGAGAAGGGGTTAGTTAGGGATGGGAAGACGGGGGAAGTGGATTGGGAGTGCTAGGGAGAAGCTGAAACATCCCCTTTGAAAAATTAATGAATTACTGTGCTGATAAACCTCTTACGTTATTTGATTTTCAAACAGCTGAGCAGAACTGAACGTACTCAGACATTTCTCTCTTTACTTGTCCTGATCAACACTAAACTGACACACAAAATTTTTAACGCAACGCAGTCTGACTTCCAATAATGCCTACAAAAGAATGGCCCTGACTAACAATAACCTTTACCTTTCATGAATCACTTACCTCACAAAAATCTCCGTTCCTCGAACTACTGCAATACAGCGAGCGCCACTACTCCCAGCTAAATAAAAGATTCAAACTACTGAAGACATTAACTACTGATAGGCATACTCAGCAAATGAAAGATTTTGATAGAGAACAAACAATGTACTTACCTTAATAATGTTCAAAAGTCATAATATATATATCGGTTCATGATATCCAGTATTACAAATTAAACTCTTTCTGGGTGACACACGTCCAGATCGTCCGCTCTTAAAATTCTGCCATCTCCCTCCCCGCACCCACCACTGCTGGCGGCTCACCTCCAACTGTGCAACGCTACACTCTGTTTACATCCAACTGCCCAACACTACAATAGCGAATATTCCAACAATGCCAACCAGCCACAGACTTCACACAGCACAGTCAGTGATTTTCATATGGAGCGCTACGTAGCGTTACCAACATAAAAACCTAAACAGCCTACTTACAAGGTATAGGGAAGGAGGAGTGATGGGGGAGGGAGAGGGGGACAGAGAGATGAAATAGAGACAGAGAAGAAATTAGGGGAAGGAGAGGAGACGGAGAGAGTGAGGGGCAGGGAGAGATGAGGAGGGATCGGAAGGTGATGGGAAGGGGTAGCAGAAGGAGGCAGAAGCAAAGAATGAGGATGGGAGAGGAAAAGGAGAGGGGTATTATTCCTAAATCAGAGGACGGAGACCGTCGATGTGACTGTGTGGGAACTTGAAGTATAAGTGAAATAATAGCATGACTGTAAATAATTATCATGGAAGCTGCAAAGCTCTATGTGTGATTGATGTGAGAACTGAGACTCGCCGATATCCTACAGTGAAGCACATGTCTGCCTCACCCATTGTACAATACAAGAACCAAATGCTACCAGCAAAGGAAAGGCAGACATTTCAAAGCTGAGGCCAAACTGGACATCCTTCAGAATACACATATCAAAAAACGTTTTGCATCACCCCGGTTCCCAGAACTCCTGAAGATAGACGTTGATTGTGAGTATTGTATCACAGACACAGTCCCTTTGACTTTTCAGAAATGTCACTAAACCCGGCTAAATGTGTAAACAATAATACACGAAAGCAACGCCTATTAGACGGTGGGCGTCCGGCAGCCAATCAATTCCAGTCATTCTACAAGGAAGGCGGTACACGGCTTGTGTTGTCTGTAGTTCAACCATACCTAGACGGTCAATACCGCGGTTCGATCGCGTCCGCATTGTTACTTTGTGCCAGGAAGGGCTCTCAACAAGGGAAGTGTCTAAGCGTCTCGGAGTGTCTAAGCGTCTCGGAGTGAACCAAAGCGATGTAGTTCGGACATGGAGGAGATACAGAGAGACAGGAACTGTTCATGACGTTCCTCGCTCAGGCCGCCCAAGGGCTACTACTGCAGTGGATGACCGCTACATACGGATTATGGCTCGGAGGAACCCTAACAGTAACGAAACCATGTTGAATAATGCTTTTCGTGAAGCCACAGGACGTCGTGTTACTCCTCTTACTGTGCGCAGTAGGCTGCGTGATGCGCAACTTCACTCCCGAATTCCATTGCGAGGTCCATCTTTGCAACCACGACACCATGCAGCGCGGAACAGATGGGCCCAACAACATGCCGAATGGACCACTCAGGATTGGCATCACCGATGAGTGTCGCATATGCCTTCAACCAGACAATCGTCGAAGAAGTGTTTGGAGGCAACCCGATCAGGCAGCACGCTTTAGCCTCACTGTCCAGCGAGTGCAGCGAGGTGGAGGTTTCCTGCTGTTTTGGGGTGGCATTATGTGGGGCCGACGTACGCCGCTGATGGTCATGGAAGGCGCCGTAATGGCCATCCTCCGACCGATAGTGGAACCATATCGGCAGCATATTGGCGAGGCATTCGTCTTCATGTACGACAATTCGCGTCCCCATCGTGCACATCTTGTGAATGACTTCCTTCAGGATATCGACATCGGTCAATTAGAGTTGCCAGCATGTTCTCCAAACATGAACCCTTTCGAACATGCCTGGGATAGATTGAAAAGGGCTTGAGGAACTTATGGATAGTATGCTGCGATGAATACAGGCATGCATCAATCCAAGAGGACTTGCTACTGGGTATTAGAGGTACAGGTATGTACAGCAACCTGGACCACCACCTCTGAAGGTCTCGCTGCATGGTGTGGTTTTCATGAGCAATAAAAAGGGCGGAAATGATGTTTGTGTCGATCTCTATTCCAATTTTCTGTACATGTTCCGGAACTCTCGGAACCGACGTGATGCAAAACTTTTTTTGATGTGTGTATTTGATGCAGGAGTAGGTAAATCAGCGATCCTGTAGGGATGTTTCACTTAAAAGACATGTTACCACTTTGCAGTTAAGAAGGAAGGAAGGAACGAATGAGAGAAGATTTACGTTTAACGCCCCATCCACGAATACATCATCAGAGACGGTAATGAAGCTCGCATTAGGGAGCGCTGGTGGAGGACATCGACCCCGTTATTTCCGAAGGAATCATCCAGAATTCGCCTTAAGCGACGTAGGACAACTACGGATGGACAAAGGGGTTTTGAATCAGAAAACAAATCCATCGTCTTCAAATACCGAAGCACATCTTTCAGTGTGTTTCATTTCCCTTCTGTAGCCAATAATTTTAATTCAGAAATTATTTTCCACTCGTTGTTCATAAAAAGACGAATTACAGAGTAACCAAAACAGTTTCCTGAAACTTATACAGAATATCCTCCTATCTATACCTGTACCCAGTGGTTATAATTAAACTGATGGTGTTCCGAGGGCCAGATCGGTGTTGCTTTGACGTCTTCTCAGAAAGCACCATGACAGCATTTACGTAAATTTCATTGTCAGACTAATTACAAATCACAATAAGACTGAATTTGCTTCAGATTACAGTTTACTCATATTCTATTTTGTTTTAACATGATTTGATTTCGAGGATACTAGACTCAAACTAGTGCATATTCAGTATATTGCGTTTATTATAGATTATGTATTAACAACTTCCTTCATCTCTTCTGGGCCTGAGGTCCGTTTCCTCCGTCAATTCTATCTTGTAAGGATCCCATACCACGCAACAATGCTCCACGAGAAAACAAACAAGCATTATGCCGGCAGTCTCTTTAGTACTCGTAGATTTGTTGCAGCTCCTAAATGTTCTGTGAGAAAAAAGCAGTCTTTGGTCCGCCTTCCCCACAAAATTTTCTATGTGATGCTTCAGTTTATGTCGTTAATCAATGCGTAATACTGTATTTCCTAGCCATTTAGTTGAATTGACTGCCTTTAAATTTGCGTGGTTTATCATGTAAGCGGAATTTAACGGATACATTTTAGCACAGATGTGAAGGAATTCACTGTATTCGCACAATACAGATATTTTGTCTAAATAATTTTGCAATTGGTTTCTGATGACTTTACTGGATGGTAATTGACAACATCCGCAAACATTCTAAGGGGGTTGTTCAGATTGTTTTCCAAATCTCCTATACAGATTAGAAACAGAAGAAGTCTACAACACTTTCTCGAGGAACTTCTGTTTTACTCGATGACTTTCTGTCAATTGCTACAAACTGTCTTTTTTGCCGGTAGATGGTAAATCCGGTATGTTTTAGCGTATTAGTGAACTGATTAGAACGCTTGTAAATCGTGAGGTGCAAATAATGTTTAATTCACATATTTTTATAGTGCACGTCACTGCAGTACAATAACTTGTTGCAAGACATGATCCTAAGATAAACATAACACACATAGGATTAATGTGTATGTATTAGCTTCGTTATAATCTTCTTATTTTTCCAATTATTAAATTATTCAGGACTTTAATATTTATGGTCTTCTAAATAAACGTGTTCACTCCTCATATACATCCTTAACGAACGATGGCGTACAGGAAATGTCAGTTTCGTTTGATAGTTAGACGACAAAGGGAACCTTACGTTAGGCTTAGTGATGAAGTACGACAAGATGCTTCGATAAATTAACTTGGGTATCATAGTTCGTAATAATGTGCCGCTAAAGGGAGTGGTACGACTTGGTTGAGCTGTGAGTAGTCTGTTACCCTTAAAATTTTTACTCGACACCGTCACATAATTAATTTTACAACAAATATTCAGCAAATTTATGTGGCACAATTTGCATTATACAACGTAATGTTTTTAACAGTTCAACGCTCAGGGGAGCAACAATCAAATTTCACAATTTAAAAAGAAGAGCAAAATTCGCAAAGCAAAAAGCAGTCAATACATCCATGACATCCCAAAACAATCTTAAAACAGAAGAGCAAGAGTTATTTAAGGAATTCCCCTACTTCTTGAATCGAGAAAATTGCCCAACGGCAGTCAGGAAAAATACGCTTTGGAAAAACGCTTTGAAATACAACCAAAGGCCAGTTACGCAAGGAGTAGCGCTGGACACAACAACATTTTACAGTAACGGTAATTACTCTTACATGGAACTTACCTCAACACTTGCACACACCGTCTGGCCACTACAGCAGCTTCAACCGACGGACCTTTTGACCAGATGCACCAGCTGCCAAAACACCTCCAGGTACCATAACTGGCCAAGACTTTTAAATTTTCTTATGTAATTTATGAGCGTACAAGTACAAAACATATATAGTGCGCCGAATACCACTGCACTACTGCAGTGACTGACAAACATATCTTGCGCAGAAGGAACGTAATTTCATAACCAATTTGCGGAACACACAATAATTTGAGAGGAGCCTGGTATCGGCAACTAGGAACCTCTCTGCTCTCTCCAATCAAACACGCTGCTGATTATTACAGAGAGAGAGAGAGCTAGCCACCAGTTGTCACGGAAATTAGAATAACCCTGTCTGATAACACACACAGTTTGTATGTTTGGTGTCTGTTCTTTCGGACATGTATAAATACAGGGTGTTTCAAAAATGACCAGTATATTTGAAGCGGCAATAAAAACTAAACGAGCAGCGATAGAAATACACCGTTTGTTGCAATATGCTTGGGACAACAGTACATTTTCAGGCGGACAAACTTTCGAAATTACAGTAGTTACAATTTTCAACAACAGATGGCGCTGCAAGTGATGTGAAAGATATAGAAGACAACGCAGTCTGTGGGTGCGCCATTCTGTACATCGTCTTTCTGCTGTAAGCGTGTGCTGTTCACAACGTGCAAGTGTGCTGTAGACAACATGGTTTATTCCTTAGAACAGAGGATTTTTCTGGTGTTGGAATTCCACCGCCTAGAACACAGTGTTGTTGCAACAAGACGAAGTTTTCAACGGAGGTTTAATGTAACCAAAGGACCGAAAAGCGATACAATAAAGGATCTGTATGAAAAATTTCAATGGACTGGGAACGTGATGGATGAACGTGCTGGAAAGGTATGGCGACCGCGTACGGCAACCACAGAGGGCAACGCGCAGCTAGTGCAGCAGGTGATCCATCAGCGGCCTCGGGTTTCCGTTCGCCGTGTTGCAGCTGCGGTCCAAATGACGCCAACGTCCACGTATCGTCTCATGCGCCAGAGTTTACACCTCTATCCATACAAAATTAAAACGCGGCAACCCCTCAGCGCCGCTACCATTGCTGCACGAGAGACGTTCGCTAACGATATAGTGCACAGGATTGATGACGGCGATATGCATGTGGGCAGCATTTGGTTTACTGACGAAGCTTATTTTTACCTGGACGGCTTCGTCAATAAACAGAACTGGCGCATATGGGGAACCGAAAAGCCCCATGTTGCAGTCCCATCGTCCCTGCATCCTCAAAAAGTACTGGTCTGGGCCGCCATTTCTTCCAAAGGAATCATTGGCCCATTTTTCAGATCCGAAACGATTACTGCATCACGCTATCTGGACATTCTTCGTGAATTTGTGGCGGTACAAACTGCCTTAGATGACACTGCGAACACCTCGTGGTTTATGCAAGATGGTGCCCGGCCACATCGCATGGCCGACGTCTTTAATTTCCTGAACAAATATTTCGATGATCGTGTGATTGTTTTGGCCTATCCGAAACATACAGGAGGCGGCGTGGATTGGCCTCCCTATTCGCCAGACATGAACCCCTGTGAGTTCTTTCTGTGGGGACGCTTGAAAGACCAGGTGTACCGCCAGAATCCAGAAACAATTGAACAGCTGAAGCAGTACATCTCATCTGCATGTGAAGCCATTCCGCCAGACACGTTGTCAAAGGTTTCGGGTAATTTCATTCAGAGACTACGCCATATTATTGCTACGCATGGTGAATATGTGGAAAATATCGTACTATAGAGTTTCCCAGACCGCAGCGCCATCTGTTGTTGAAAATTGTAACTACTGTAATTTCGAAAGTTTGTCTGCCTGAAAATCTACTGTTGTCCCAAGCATATTGCAACAAACGGTGTATTTCTATCGCTGCTCGTTTAGTTTTTATTGCCGTTTCAAATATACCGGTCATTTTTGAAACACCCTGTATGTTCATATATGCACCTTGACGGCGAAATGATATCTTCTGTGTGGATGCACTCACTCATCCGAACCCTTGCGAGACTCAGCTGAATAGCCGTCTGTAGTGTGCGGCATGTGGGAATTTGAAATGGATCGGGTGGCGTGCTCGGATGGCCGAGGCGGTTCCGGCAGCCCTTGTAGAGAAGCGGAGCACTGGGTTCGAGTCCTCGTCCAGTGCAAATTGTCACATGTCGTCGATGCATTTAACGCAATGACCGAATGCAACTGGCATCTGAAAATGTCTGTTGCATTCACACAGGCTGAGTCGATGTTTCCCATGCTGCCTTGCGGGAAAGGGGTGGATTGACAGCCCTAAGGCAAACTGCGCCCTTCGTGCCGTACTTTCACAATCGTTCGATCAGGCTATCCTTCTTAATGCCAGCCGATTCCATTACGTCTGCCCCGGCCCGGCACACCAGTTAAATGCATGTGGCCCGTTTCTCGGGTGTTGTCCCCGGGCTCCCACGTGATGCTTCTCGTTCAGGAACTCCACCGTTCTCCCTGCGGTCACCCCAGATACTCCCGCCCTGCGCCTTACTGTGACGGTCAGGTTAGGGCGCGCTCCGACAGCACCCCCAAGAAATCGCTCAGCGTCCCATGACGGCACAAATTACGATACCAAACACACTCTAAGACAAAAGAAAAGACGCGCTGCGAAGGAATTAACCCAATGGGCCGGAAATCGCTAGGTGTGATGCACATGTACAGGCAAACAAAAGAGTACAATTTCAGAGAAAGTGGAGAATGTATTCAAGAGCAAGAGCTTCACAAATTGAGCAAGTGAGTAATATTTTGGACCACCTCTGCCTCTTATGCAAGCAGCTATTCGGTTTATCATTGACTGACAGACTTGTTGTGTGTCCTCGTCTACATCTACATCTACATCCATACTCCACAAGCCACCTGACGGTGTGTGGCGGAGGGGTCCTTGAGTACCTCAATCGGTTCTCCCTTCCATTCCAGTCTCGTATTGTTCGTGGAAACAAGGGTTGTCGGTATGCCTGTGTGTGGGCTCTAATCTCTCTGATTTTATCCTCATGGTCTCTTCGCGAGATATACGTAGGAGGGAGCAATATACTGCTTGACTCCTCGGTGAAGGTATGTTCTCGAAACTTCAACAAAAGCCCGTACCGAGCTACTGAGCGTCTCTCCTGCAGAGTCTTCCACTGGAGTTTATCTATCATCTCCGTAACGCTTTCGCGATTACTAAATGATCCTGTAACGAAGCGCGCTGCTCTCCGTTGGATCTTCTCTATCTCTTCTATCAACCCTATCTGGTACGGATTCCACATTGCTGAGCAGTATTCAAGCAGTGGGCGAACAAGCGTACTGTAACCTACTTCCTTTGTTTTCGGATTGCATTTCCTTAGGATTCTTCCAATGAACCTCAGTCTGGCATCTGCTTTACCGACAATCAACTTTACATGATCATTCCATTTTAAATCACTCCTAATGCGTACCCCCAGATAATTTATGGAATTAACTGCTTCCAGTTGCTGACCTGCTATGTTGTAGCTAAATGATATGGGATCTTTCTTTCTATGTATTCGCAGCACATTACACTTGTCTACATTGAGATTCAGTTGCCATTCCCTGTACCATGCGTCAATTCGCTGCAGATCCTCCTGCATTTCAGTACAACTTTCCAGTGTTACAACCTCTCGATATAACACAGCATCATCCGCAAAAAGCCTCAGTGAACTCCCGATGTCATCCACAAGATCATTTACGTATATTGTGAATAGCAACGGTCCTACGACACTCCCCTGCGGCACACCTGAAATCACTCTTACTTCGGAAGATTTCTAGTTTCCAGAAAAGTCATTACACTCGAACATAATACGTGTTCCAAAATTCTACAACTGATCGACGTTAGAGATATAGGTCTACAGTTCTGTACATCTGTTCGACGTCCCTTCTTGAAAACGGGGATGACCTGTGCCCTTATCCAATCCCTTGGAACGCTACGCTCTTCTAGAGATCTACGGTACACCCCTGCAAGAAGGGGGGCAAGTTCCTTAGTGTACTCTGTGTAAAATCGAACTGGTATCCCATCAGGTCCAGCGGCCTTTCCTCTTTTGAGCGATTTTAATTGTTTCTCTATCCCTCTGTCGTCTATTTCGATATCTACCATTTTGTCATCTGTGCGACAATCTAGAGAAGGAACTACAGTGCAGTCTTCCTCTGTGAAACAGCTTTGGAAAAAGACGTTTAGTATTTCGGCCTTTAGTCTGTCATCCTCTGTTTCAGTACCATTTTGCTCACAGAGTGTCTGGACATTTTGTTTTGATCCACCTACCGCTTTGACATAAGACCAAAATTTCTTAGGATTTTCTGCCAAGTCAGTACATAGAACTTTACTTTCGAATTCATTGAACGCCTCTCGCATAGCCCTCCTCACACTACATTTCGCTTCACGTAATTTTTGTTTGTCTACAAGGCTTTGGCTATGTTTATGTTTGCTGTGAAGTTGCCTTTGCTTCCGCAGCGGTTTTCTAACTCGGTTGTTGTACCAGGGTGGCTCTTTTCCATCTCTTACGATCTTGCTTGGCACATACTCATCTAACGCATATTGTACGATGGTTTTGAACTTTGTCCACTGATCCTCAACACTATCTGTACTTAAAACAAAACGTTTGTGTTGAGTAAGGGACTATGTACCAAATTCTGTCCGATTAACGCGTTAGGTCATAAAAATTGGAGGGTCTCGCCCATAATGCTCCAAACATTCCCGATCGGGAAGAGATCCGGCAGCCTGGGTGGTCAAGGCAGGATTTAGGAAGTACGAAGAGAAACTGTAAAAACTCTCGCCGTGTGCAAGTGGGCATTATCTTGCAACAGGGCGTAGAATATCGTCGATGTACCTCTTTATTGTTAGGGTGCCGCGGATGACAATCAGAGTGGTCTTGTTACGAAAAGAATGACACCTCAGACCAGCAGTCCCTGTCGTCGGGCCGTAAGGCAGGCGACAGCCAAGTTAGTCTCCCACCGCTGCCTGGGGAATCTCATTGAGTGGAGTTGTCTTCGGTGATGAGTTCCGCTTACAACTGAGCCCCGATGACCATCATGCACGATCTTGTTTCAGAACCACCAATACAAGGCATGCATATTTTCTCCTGACTCATTCTGTATATTATTGATTAGGACTTAACGTCCTTTGTCTCTCCGTTCTTGCCTTCTTCTGCTGTTCATCGCCACTGTTCTGTAATTTAATTTAATTTCGGTGTCTGTAGTTACAACATGTTCCATCCTGTGGAATCTGAGATTGGGTCAAATGGCTCTGAGCACTATGGGACTTAACTTCTGAGGTCATCAGTCCCCTATTACTTAGAACTACTTAAACCTAACCTAAGGACATCACACCATTCCATGCCCGAGGCAGGATTCGAATCTGCGACCGTAGCGGTCGCGCGGTTCCAGACTGTAGCGTCTAGAACAGCTCGGTCACTCTGGTCGGCGAAATCTGAGATTGTTTTTTCGTGTAGACACTCGAAATAAATATCGGCTACTACAGACGCTTTTACCTGGCTACAGTTCCGTGAGCTGTTCGAACAGTTTCATCTCATACTTTTCGATTGTAATGATCCTGTGTGCTATATACCAGCAGTGGATTGTATCGCATATCTCTGCTTTCTTTTGTAATAACACACGTGACAAATTATCTTTCTCGCTTTGTGTGGGATCAATATGTAGCCCTGTTAGTTGCAGACTTGTTTTTTCAGAAAACTTCTTAACTCTTCTTCCAACATGGCAAAACTGTAAGATTCGAGTCGTTGCTCTAAAACTACACAATAATACAGTTTTTTTTGCTCGTACTTGCTAAAAGAAAATTTCGTTTCCTCCCCTAGGAGTCTTAAATCTCAATATCAGCAATACAGGTTTGAGAAATATTGACATCGCTGAGAAACCTAACTTTCCAAGTAGCGCGTAAGTCCCCTTCGGCTGTTTGCTGTGACGTATTGTCCTCCAGAGACGTGTAAGCTTGCGGTGGCTGTTCACAGGCCCCGCAGGAACGCTGTACAAGCCCTCAGCTGACAACAGCGATGCTAACTTCCTCCGACTATCTGCTAACTTCTTGTCTCTTCATGCATAAAGATGGGACTCTAGGATACGAGTAGAAGGATGGTTTTCCTGAAAACCGAGCTAATGCGAGATGAAGCAGTCTAAATAAAATTTTCTCCTTCTTCTTTCTTTCTCATGTGAATTTTAATGAACTTCAAATCCTTTAAATTTATTTTCGAATTTAATATAAGCGTGAAGCACAGATATCATGAGATTTACACCAACGGCAGCAAGATTATTAGCTCCGTCTAGCAGAATGCTGAGATATATTGTAACAAAGTATTACAGTATCGTCAGTATCATCATCAGCGGGAGCAGTAGCAGCAGCAGCGATCTGGCAGCCATTTTAGAATAAAGACGTCCTCTAGACTTATAGCTGCACTGCGATTTTCATATATGCGCATCCGTGTTGCTACTTCAAGTTCTACAGTGTCATCTGCCCACGTTCAGTTGGGTCATCACTGTGATCCGTACTTCAGTCTAGCATAGAGCTTCCTAGGTCCATCTAGCATGCATTCGCCTAACTCAAAGTGCTGATCAATTCCATTCCATTTTCATGTCATAGCTAGCTGTGGCCGGCATGTATTGCATGTATTCATTGGTAGGATATTGCAAATATCAGTCTACAAAGGATACTGCTCACAAAACACTTACGCGATACCTCTCGTAACGTCAAATGTGTGAGACCATAGCCAAACAGGATTAACACAGGATATTGAAGATATACGTATAAGAAAAGGGAGTATGTTTGACCCAAGTGAAAACAACAGAGAGATGCTGAAAAACTTGAGCAGGGACGTGCGTACAGAAAGACACCAAGTACACTGGGAAATCCTATTTACAAAGATTCAAGAACCGGAAATTTAGAAACCAAGCTCAGCTCCCATCGAGACCGCGAAGATAAGATTATATTAATTAGTGCATACAAATAGGTTCCAGTTGGCTATAATTAAAGTGCATCTACTCACAGAGGTCCAGCGAGTGCTGTAATTATCATATGGCAGAGAAGCTTGGTATATAAGCTAATGCGTTAATGCGGAACCGATTTACTCTGTAAATATATTTGTTCAAATTCTGGGCGCTAGGTGCAAACCTGGCACTGTACAGCACCTCGTCGACGTCTTCTCTGCCCCTAGTGAACAAATTGCGTATGCGGCAGTTAATAATAATATCAGAATTACACTTGTTTGATCTTTTCTGCTTGCACCCTGTTCGTAATCAATTACGTATGGAAACAACTCTGTACATCTTTCTTACATTCACAGCGCCAGATTTGCACCTGGTGGCAAAAACTGTAACTAATTTTTTTCCAGCATAAATCATTAACGCATTAAAATATGTAAGAAGTTTTGCTGGCATACGATGACTACAGCCCACGCTGGATCTCTGTGAGTTGCTGTTCTCTTATTGCAACCACGAGGTGTTTAAGCAGTCGTTCTTCCCACTCTCCATACGTGGACGAAACGGAAATGAACCAGAATATGTAGCACGAAGGGACCTATATTCTGACACGCTCGTAACAGTAATTTGTGGAGTATAAATATAGAGGTAGATGTAGGTATGTATTCTAAAAAAAAAATGTGAAGGTGCTGACATCGATGGTTGAGGTGTAATGCAAAACTCTCGAACTTGCTGCTTTAATTATGGTGGAGAGCCCGGTGTCGGACGCAGTGACCTTGCGCCAGTGCTGCCGCCCACGCTGCAGCGTCAAGTGTGGAGGCTAAGAGCAAGTCAAACAGCAGAGGCCCCGGCACGCATCCCTGTGGGAGCCCTCGACCGGCTCTGCATCCCGCTGATGCAAGGGCTGCTTGCACGTCCATCTATCCTGACGCTGCTGTCCTAAAAATGACCATAGCCCTCCTATTAACCAACCACGTCGGCAAACTTGCTAATATTGTGAAGTGTTCCCTTTGTCTCTATTGATTTAGATTGATTTTTACGATCTTGTACCATAGCTGCAAGAGGAGTAATGTCACTTCAGATCGAACGACGCTCCATTTGCTTGATTATATTCATCCAAATTCATCTACATCTACATCTACATTTATACTCCGCAAGCCACCCAACGGTGTGTGGCGGAGGGCACTTTAAGTGCCACTGTCTTTACCTCCCTTTTCTGTTCCAGTCGTGTATGGTTCGCGGGAAGAACGACTGCCAGGAAGCCTCCGTGCGCGCCCGAATCTCTCTAATTTTACATTCGTGATCTCCTCGGGAGGTATAAGCAGGGGGAAGCAATATATTCGATACCTCATCCAGAAACGCACCCTCTCTAAACCTGGACAGCAAGCTACACCGCGATGCAGAGCGCCTCTCTTGCAGTCTGCCACTTGAGCTTGCTAAACATCTCCGTAACGCTATCACGCTTACCAAATAACCCTGTGACGAAACGCGCCCCTCTTCTTTGGATCTTCTCTATCTCCTCTGTCAACCCGACCTGGTACGGATCCGACAATGATGAGCAATACTCAAGTATAAGTCGAGTGAGTGTTTTTTAAGCCACCTCCTTTGTTGATGGACTACATTTTCTAAGGACTTTCCTAATGAATCTCAACCTAGCACCCGCCTTACCAACAATTAATTTTATATGATCATTCCACTTCAAATCGTTCCGCACGCATACTCCCAGATATTTTACAGAAGTAACTGCTACCAATGTTTGTTCCGCTATCATATAATCATACAATAAAGGACCCTTCTTTCTATGTATTCGCAATACATTACATTTGTGTATGTTAAGGGTCAGTTGCCACTCCCTGCACCAAGTGCCTATCCGGTGCAGATCTTCCTGCATTCCGGTGCAATTTTCTAATGCTGCAACTTCTCTGTATGCTACAGCATCATCCGCGAAAAGCCGCATGGAACGTCCGACACTATCTACTCATGTGGCCATCGGCTAAGTTACCATGCAGCAGAAAAGAGTTTTTTGCTGACGACAACGCTGCTAGGAGCTTAGAAACAATGCGATCAATCCGTTTTGTTTTACACAAACAGATGCGTTTGCCAAATGATAGAGACAATAGTGGAAAAATAGTTCTAAGTTGAAAAATAAACGGAAATATCAGTTACGTGTACAATGATGAAAAAAAAATCGCAACGACTGTACAGTAATGGAAATGCAGGAATACATTTGTCTAAGTAACATATTTAAGTGATTAACATTCAAAGATCACAGGTTAATGTAAGCGCGAGATAAGCCACTGCGAATGTGAAAAGCTGTTACATTAATAACCGATGTAACAGCCATAACGTTGATGTGTATCGGATGTCAGTTCGTGTGTTGAAGTTCCATGCCTGTTGCACTTGGTCGGTCAATACACAGACCGTTTATGTTGGTTGTGGATAACGCTGGGGTTGTCATCTGATCATGCTCCATACATGTTCGATTGCTGACAGCTCTGGTTATCGAGCATGAAGAGCCAAACACGTCACTGTGCGGCTGGTCCCGGCGGAGGTTCAAGTCCTCCCTCGGGCATGGGTGTGTGTGTTTGTCCTTAGGGTAATTTAGGTTAAGTAGTGTGTAAGCTTAGGGACTGATGACCTTAGCAGTTAAGTCCCATAAGATTCCACACACATCTGAACATTTTTTGAAAACACGTCCACACTCCGTAGAGCGTACTGGATTGCGACAGCGGTGTGTGGGTGATCGTTATCCTGTTGGAAAATACCCCCTGGAATTCTGTTCATAAATGGCAGCATTACAGGCCGAATGATCAGATTGACGTACAGATTTGCAGTCTAGGTGCGTGGGTTAAACACGAAAGCTCTGCTGCTGTTATCCGAAACCGCACCCAGACCATTACTCCCTGCGTTAGTCCAATGTGCTTAGCACGCAGATAGGGTGAGTGCAGGTCTTCAATTGGCCTTCTTCTAACCAACGCACGGCCATCACAGACACCGAGCAAAACCAGTTTTCATCAGAAAACACAATAGACCTCCAACCTTTTGTCCAAAGTTCAAATGTGTGTGAAATCTTATGGGACTAAACCGCTAAGGTCATCAGTCCCTAAGCTTACGCACTACTTAAGCTAAATTATCCTAGGGACAAACACACACACACACACACACACACCCATGCCCGAGGGAGGACTCGAACCTCCGCCGGGATCAGCCGCACAGTCCATGACTGCAGCGCCTTAGACCGATCGGCTAATCCTGCGCGCCTGAAGTCGCAAATGGCGGTAGGTTGGTCAGTGGAATGCACATTACAGGCCGTCTGGCCCGTGGCTGCCCTTGAAGTAATCGATTTGTAACAGTTCGTTGTCTCACTGTCGTGCCAACTGCTGCTCAGATTACTGCTGCAGATGCAGTACGAAGCGCTAGAGCCATACGCCAAACTGGTCTTCCCTCACGGCAGTGCCATGTGGCCACCCGGAGCGCGGTCTTCTTGCGATCGTACATTCCCATGGTTATCGCTGAAGGAATATCCAGCTTCAGGTAGGCTCTATTACACGACCTTGATCACAATCAGTGAGGTGTTGATAAAGCCGTCTTTGTCGCCTTCAAGGCATTCTTGATTAACAACAACTTACCACGTCCAATCTTAAAGGTAACTACGATCCCGTCCATACAGATTTACTGCTGCCACAACTTCTCCCCTACACCCCAGTCTCTGTTGCACACCTTGCTGGACTAGCGCTGAGCATTACCTTATAAAGGCAAAATACCTCAGAGCACTAAAGAGAAGCTTGATAGACATTACGATGACTCTGCATCTTCGGTTAGAACAGTTTATAAGTGGTTTTAAAATTTTCGGAGTGGCCATATGGGCCCAAGTGATGCTCAACATTCTGGACGCCCTGTGGAGGTTACGACTCCAGAAATCATTGATAAAATCCACGATATGGTCATGGATGACAGAAGAGTTAAGGTGCGTGACATTCCTAGTGCTGTGGGCACCTTGAATGAACGGGTACATAATGTTTTGCATAAACATTTGGACATGAGAAAGCTATGAGCGAGATGGGTTCCGCGATTGCTCACGCTTGACCAAAAACGGAATCGTGTGAAGTGTTGCAAGGATGGATTGCAGCTGTTCAGGAAGAATCCGCAGGACTTCAAGCGTCGTTTCGTCACTGTGGATGAAACATGGATACATTACTATACTCCTGAGACCAAAAAACACTCTAAACAATGAGTTACCAAGGGATAATCTGCAGAAAAGGCGAAGATCATTCCTTCGGCCGGAAAGGTTATGCGACTGTCTTTTGGGATTCGCAAGGGATAATCCTCATCGACTATCTGGAAAAGGGTCAAACTATTACAGGTGCATATTATTCATTGTAATTGGACCGTTTGAAAACCGAGCTGCAAGAAAAACACCGGCGATTGAACCGCAAAATAGTCCTTTTCTATCACGACAATGCACCAGCACACACCTCAGCAGTTGTGGTCGCAAAATTAATGGAAATAGGATTCCAACTCGTTTCAAATCCCCCCCATTCTCCAGACTTGGCTCCCTCAGACTACTATTTGTTCACCAATTTGGAGAAATGGCTGGCGGGACAAAGATTTTATTCGAACGAGGAGGTGATTGCAGCAACTAATAGCTATTTTGCAGACTTCGACAATTCCTATTATTCAGAAGGGATCAACAAATTAGAACAGCGTTGGACGATGTGTAAGTCTATGTCTAAAAATAAAAAAGGTTTACCCCAAACACGTAAGTAGTTTTTATTTCTTCATGGACTTTTCAAACGCCCCTCGTACTGAATAAAAGTGGTTCAACGAAGCATTCATGCTCTCGAATTGTCTTCTTCCTGCGTACCTGACATGAGTACCACAGGTCGCAGATTTGTTTGATCCGCAGAAGAGCGTCACTGAGATGCACAAAAACCTAATACGGGAGACGCTTCGTGACATAGATCAGGAAATTAGGAATATACACCACTACGATCCCTGGCCTACTGCTCCCACAGTGACCGCAAAGGCGAGACATGACTAATTACAGTGCACACAGAGGCATTTAAGCGGTTATTCTTTCCGCTGGTTATAGGAGATTGAACCAGAAAGAAACTCTTATGTCGCGTCCCCACACATTCCCAGCTGCCAATACAGATTTGGTGTGGCCTGTGTGGCGCAATCAGGAGAATGACGACACTATTGCTCGGTTGTGTTTTCCTCTCATTGAGTTGTATTACAGCTGGATTGATTTAAGTTCATTTTCATTACAACAAATACGCAACACATTTGAACACAAAAGTCACTATAATACGAAAGAAGCTCAATATTTATCTTGGTTGTACTGTAGATGTCTGAGGTTGCGAGCAGTCGTCAACAGAAGACAGTCGCCACGAAAGCTACCGATATGTACCGATCACGACAAAGAAACGAAGCTCAGCTTTTGTAGCTACGTTGCGATTTAATGCAAGTGTACTATCTTAAATCTCCAGCACCGAGTATTCCAGTGAGTTAAAAGAAAATCGCCGCATTCCGGTCGTAACAAGGGCTGCACAAACGTTTAAGTTGTTTGCAACGATCGTTTTGTGTAGACGCTTTTTTGTTTGTTTTCCGTAGCTCTGCCATTTGTCGTAATTGTTGGGAACTTCAAAAACGTGCAGAAGAAACATCAAATTTGAAGCATCCAAAAGGAACTTTTTCTATATATATTAATGACTGTAAAAATAAAATTCACAGATTATTTACTGAGCGACATTATTATTAGGGAATGGAAGTATGCATAGTAAACAAAGTTTCGGTAAATTTTTGGTACTGACCATGGACGATGTTCAATTTGTGTAGGTAGCAGACCCAGATTTTGCACGAGGTCTGGATTATTTAATTCACACGAAAGCATTCCCATCTACCATTGGTCTACTAATTATGGCGATTTCCTCGTTACTTAACTTCCACTGTTATTGGGAGCCATTCCTGTGTTTGTGTGAAGCACAAGGTGGTTATAATTAAAGTGCAGCTACTCACAGAGGTCCAGTGTCGGCTGTAATTATCGTATGTCAGCGAAACTGGGTTAATGCTGAACTGACTTCCGCTGGAAAAAAATTAATTCCAATTTTGGCCATCAAATGCAATTCTGGCGCTGTGAATGCAGGAAAGAAGTACAGAAATGTTTCCATATGTAATGGATTAGGAATAGGACGTGGGCAGAAAAGGTCAAACAAGTCTTCATATGACGCAGAGACCTAACGGGTCCCTTGTAAACATGTTTTGTATTTTCTGAGCCAAAAGTCATATGGATTGAGATCAGATGATCTTGCAGGCCATGCATCTGGAAACTGTTTGGAGATAACCGTTCGTGGAAGGCTTCATTAAGCAGATCTTTTACCGGACGAGTGACATGAGGTGCTGCACCATATTGTGTGAAAACAATGATTTCCACACAGTTGTGTTCTTCCAAAGCAGGAATCACATGCTGTACAATCATGTCTTCCAAAGCAGAAATCACATGCTATACAAACATGTCTTCCAAAGCAGGAATCACAAGCTGTACGAGCATGTCTTCCAAAGCAGGAATCACGTGCTGTACAAGCATGTCTTCCAAAGCAAAAATCACATGATGTACAAGCATGTCTTCCAAACCAAAAACCACATGCTGTACAAGCATGTCTTCCAAAGCAGAAGCCACATGCTGTACAAGCATGTCTTCCAAAGCAGAAACCACATGCTGTAAAAGCATGTCTTCCAAAGCAGAAACCACATACTGTACAAGCATGTGTTCCAAAGCAGAAATCACATGCTGTACAAGCATGTCTTCCAAAGCAGGAATCACATGCTGTACAAGAATGTCTTCCAAAGCAGGAATCACGTGCTGTACAAGCATGTCTTCCAAACCAAAAACCACATGCTGTACAAGCATGTCTTCCAAACCAGAAGCCACATGCTGTACAAGCATGTCTTCCAAAGCAGAAACCACATGCTGTAAAAGCATGTCTTCCAAAGCAGAAACCACATACTGTACAAGCATGTGTTCCAAAGCAGAAATCACGTGCTGTACAAACATGTCTTCCAAAGCAGGAATCACATGCTGTACAAGCATGTCTTCCAAAGCAGGAATCACATGCTACACAAGCATGTCTTCCAAAGCAGAAATCACATGCTGTACAAGCATGTCTTCCAAAGCAGGAATCACATGCTGTACAAGCATGTCTTCCAAAGCACGAATCACATGCTGTACAAGCATGTGTTCCAAAGCAGAAACCACATGCTGTACGAGCATGTCTTCCAAAGCAGAAACCACATGCTGTACAAGCATGTCTTCCAAAGCAGAAACCACATGCTGTACAAGCATGTCTTCCAAAGCAGAAACTGCATGCTGTACAAGCATGTCTTCCAAAGCAGAAACCACATGGTGTACAAGCATGTCTTCCAAAGCAGAAACCGCATGCTGTACAAACATGTGTTCCAAAGCAGAAATCACATGCTGTACAAGCATGTCTTCCAAAGCAGGAATCACATGCTGTACAAGAATGTCTTCCAAAGCAGAAACCACGTGCTGTACAAGCATGTCTTCCAAAGCAGAAATCACATGCTGTACAAGCATGTCTTCCAAAGCAGGAATCACACTCTGTACAAGAATGTCTTCCAAAGCAGAAACCACATGCTGTACAAGCATGTCTTCCAAAGCAGAAACTGCATGCTGTACAAGCATGTCTTCCAAAGCAGAAACCACATGCTGTACAAGCATGTGTTCCAAAGCAGAAACCACGTGCTGTACAAGCATGTCTTCCAAAGCAGGAATCACATGCTGCACAAGCAAGTCTTCCAAAGCAGGAATCACATGCTGTACAAGCATGTCTTCCAAAGCAGGAATCACATGCTGTACAAGCATGCCTTCCAAAGCAGGAATCATATGCTGCACAAGCATGTCTTCCAAAGCAGGAATCACATGCTGCACAAGCATGTCTTCCAAAGCAGAAATCACATGCTGTACAAGCATGTCTTCCAAAGCAGGAATCACATGCTGTACAAGAATGTCTTCCAAAGCAGGAATCACATGCTGCACGAGCATGTCTTCCAAAGCAGAAATCACATGCTGTACAAGCATGTCTTCCAAAGTAGGAATCACATGCTGTACAAGCATGTCTTCCAAAGCAGAAATCACATGCTGTACAAGCATGTCTTCCAAAGCAGGAATCACATGCTGTACAAGAATGTCTTCCAAAGCAGGAATCACATGCTGCATGAGCATGTCTTCCAAAGCAGAAATCACATGCTGTACAAGCATGTCTTCCAAAGTAGGAATCACATGCTGTACAAGCATGTCTTCCAAAGCAGAAATCACATGCTGTACAAGCATGTCTTCCAAAGCAGGAATCACATGCTGTACAAGAATGTCTTCCAAAGCAGGAATCACATGCTGCACGAGCATGTCTTCCAAAGCAGAAATCACATGCTGTACAAGCATGTCTTCCAAAGTAGGAATCACATGCTGTACAAGCATGTCTTCCAAAGCAGAAATCACATGCTGTACAAGCATGTCTTCCAAAGCAGGAATCACATGCTGTACAAGAATGTCTTCCAAAGCAGAAATCACATGCTGTACAAGCATGTCTTGCAAAGTAGGAATCACATGCTGTACAAGCATGTCTTCCAAAGCAGAAATCACATGCTGTACAAGCATGTCTTCCAAAGCAGGAATCACATGCTGTACAAGAATGTCTTCCAAAGCAGGAATCACATGCTGCACGAGCATGTCTTCCAAAGCAGAAATCACATGCGGTACAAGCATGTCTTCCAAAGTAGGAATCACATGCTGTACAAGCATGTCTTCCAAAGCAGAAATCACATGCTGCACAAGCATGCCTTACAAAGCAGGAATCACATGCTGAACAAGCATGTCTTCCAAAGCAGGAATCACACGCTGTACAGGCAAGGCTCGACGACGTATTGACGTCACGGTGCACCTGACAGGTCCTCTGGGTGTACTCTCTTCAAAGAAGAACTGTTTGAGAATAAAGGTGCTTGTGAATCTATACCACACAGTCCCATACGGCGAGTGCAATGGCTCCTCTAGTACAACATGCACTTTAACACTACCCCAGATTTGAAAGTTCTGTGTATTCACTGCACCTTGTAGTGTAAAATGTGCCTCGTCACTCCATAGCATAATGCTCGGTCACATGTCGTCAACTTCGATCCGTGCCAGACGCAGAAGAGCAAATTCAGAACTTTGCTGCGAGTCATGAGGTTTCAGTTGCTGCACCGTCTGGATCTGGCAAGGGTACCAATGTAAAATAGACCGCGATACTTTCCGTGCTGTTGACCACGAGATGGATAATTCTCAAATGGCTCTGAGCACTATGGGACATAACTTCTGAGGGCATCAGTCCCCTAGAACTTAGAACTACTTAAACCTAACCAACCTAAGGACATCACACACATCCATGCCCGAGGCAGGATTTGAACCTGCGACCGTAGCGGTCGCGCGGTTCCAGTCTGAAGCGCCTAGATCCGCCCGGCCACTTCGGCCGACGATGGAAATTCTCGCGACGCTGAATGAGCTCTAGCGTTACCCTGTGCACGTGCTGTGTGGTCACTTACAACAACAGCAAACTCATGAATAACTTGCACGGGGATAGGACACCTTCCAGGTGCCACAACAAGATCACCCGTGTTTTCGAATTTCATTAACGTCTTCTTTAAACCATTTAATGACATTTGTCTTCGTCTGGGACCGATCATTCGGTGGTACTGTCTCAATGCAGCACCATAATTGCTGCAGTTCACATAACACAGTTTCACTATTAGCACACGGCCTCTCTTTTCGATAGGCATGTTGTTCACTCACGTTATAGCTTCTCAAATGACAACGTGGATGTCATACAGCATTAACACATTAGCATATCTATCAAGTTTCACTGCCATACGATAATTACAGTCCACATTGCTCCTCCAGGAGTAGCTGCACTTTGATTATAGCCACCCAGTGTGTGAGGGAAGCTACGCCACAATAACTGGGGTAGGAATTAACCGCTCAAAAATGATAACTAGGTCACACCCGTTCATTGAACGTTTGACTATGACAAAGAGTTTCATGCATCCATATCTACCGCGTCTCCTGTGTATTTCCGGATCGTGCAACTTCGTATAGCGTCTACCCTTCTACATGAAGTCCAATTACGACCGAGATTTTGCGGCGCTGCGCTAATGTAGCACAGCACGAAAGCGCGTGTAGGTATGAGGCAACCGCAGTGACGTCACACCTATGACGTGTTTATCGCATCGACCAGCGCCGGATGCCGACGTCACAAGGCCACGGCCGACGTTTCCGGGGTCGCTGCCTCCCTGGGCCAACATTGAGGTAATGCCGTGCAGAATTAGCCTTCCGTGCCGCTGATGCCTTATTCTCATAGCGTGAACTCGGCAAAGAAATACCACCCGCTGTCACATCACGGCAACGCTGTATCCACGAGCAGAGACTTCTACTTCGTAATAAACGTACAACTAGCATGCAGGTGAAACTGCAGTTCCTGACAACTTTTCGATCCATGGCATTTCGGGAAGAATAGCAAACCTTTCAGGAAAAGCATAACATTTCGACCTAAAAAAGTTCATTTAAACGTTAGTCCAGTTTCCAGTGTTTGTAGATACACGTATATTTGTGTGATATGAGGCACACTGTTCCCTACCGTGACTGTAGTGGTTGAATTGCATGAGACGACAGTTTCAAGTATAGCGTAGCTGCACTAATCGCAACTACAATAGGGATATTTGTGCCAAAAAAGAGTGTCATGCCGCTAATTCGGTACCTGACAACATATCAGCACAGAAATGTTTATGTTGTTGTTGTTGTGGTCTTCAGTCCTGAGACTGGTTTGATGCAGCTCTCCATGCTACTCTATCCTGTGCAAGCTTCTTCATCTCCCAGTACCTACTGCAATCTACATCCTTCTGAATCTGCTTAGTGTATTCTTCTCTTGGTCTCCCTCTACGATTTTTACCCTCTACGCTGCCCTCCAATGCTAAATTGGTGAGCCCTTGATGCCTCAGAACATGTCCTACTAACCGATCCCCTCTTCTGGTCAAGTTGTGCCACAAACTTCTCTTCTCCCCAATCCTGTTCAATACTTCCTCATTAGTTATGTGATCTACCCATCTAATCTTCAGCATTCTTCTGTAGCACCACATTTCGAATGCTTCTATTCTCTTCTTGTCCAAACTATTTATCGTCCATGTTTCACTTCCATACATGGCTACACTCCATACAAATACTTTCAGAAATGATTTCCTGACACTTAAATCTATACTCGATGTTAACAAATTTCTCTTCTTCAGAATAGCTTTCCTTGCCATTGCCAGTCTACATTTTATATCCTCCCTACTTCGACCATCATCAGTTATTTTGCTCCCCAAATAGCAAAACTCCTTTACTACTTTAAGTGTCTCATTTCCTAATCTAATTTCCTCAGCATCACCCGACTTAATTCGACTACATTCCATTATCCTCGTTTTGCTTTTGTTGATGTTCATCTTATATCCTCCTTTCAAGACACTGTCCATTCCATTCAACTGCTCTTCCAAGTCCTTTGGTGTCTCTGACATAATTACAATGTCATCGGCGAACCTCAAAGTTTTTATTTCTTCTCCATGGATTTTAATACCCACTCCGAATTTTTCTTTTGTTTCCTTTACTGCTTGCTCAATATACAGATTGAACAACATCGGGGAGAGGCTACAACCCTGTCTTACTCCCTTCCCAACCACTGCTTCCCTTTCATGTCCCTCAACTCTTATAACTGCCATCTGGTTTCTGTACAAATTGTAAATAGCCTTTCGCTCCCTGTATTTTACCCCTGCCACCTTTAGAATTTGAAAGAGAGTATTCCAGTCAACATTGTCAAAAGCTTTCTCTAAGTCTACAAATGCTAGAAACGTAGGTTTGCCTTTCCTTAATCTTTCTTCTAAGATAAGTCGTAAGGTCAGTATTGCCTCACGTGTTCCAGTGTTTCTACGGAATCCAAACTGATCTTCCCCGAGGTAGGCTTCTACTAGTTTTTCCATTCGCCTGTGAAGAATTCGTGTTAGTATTTTGCAGCTGTGACTTATTAAACTTATAGTTCGGTAATTTTCACATCTGTCAACACCTGCTTCCTTTGGGATTGGAATTATTATATTCTTCTTGAAGTCTGAGGGTATTTCGCCTGTTTCATACATCTTGCTCAACAGATGGTAGAGTTTTGTCAGGACTGGCTCTCCCAAGGCCGTCAGTAGTTCCAATGGAATGTTGTCTACTCCGGGGGCCTTGTTTCGACTCAGGTCTTTCAGTGCTCTGTCAAACTCTTCACGCAGTATCATATCTCCCATTTCATCTTCATCTACATCCTCTTCCATTTCCATAATATTGTCCTCAAGCACATCGCCCTTGTATAGACCCTTTATATACTCCTTCCACCTTTCTGCTTTCCCTTCTTTGCTTAGAACTTGGTTTCCATCTGAGCTCTTGATATTCATACAAGTCGTTCTCTTATCTCCAAAGGTCTCTTTAATTTTCCTGTAGGGAGTATCTATCTTACCCCTAGTGAGATAGGCCTCTAAATCCTTACATTTGTCCTCTAGCCATCCCTGCTTAGCCATTTTGCACTTCCTGTCGATCTCATTTTTGAGACGTTTGTATTTCTTTTTGCCTGTTTCATTTACTGCATTTTTATATTTTCTCCTTTCATCAATTAAATTCAATATTTCTTCTGTTACCCAAGGATTTCTACCAGCCCTCGTCTTTTTACCTACTTGATCCTCTGCTGCCTTCACTACTTCATCCCTCAAAGCTACCCATTCTTCTTCTACCGTATTTCTTTCCCCCATTCCTGTCAATTGCTCCCTTATGCTCTCCCTGAAACTCTGTACAACCTCTGGTTCTTTCAGTTTATCCAGGTCCCATCTCCTTAAATTCCCACCTTTTGCAGTTTCTTCAGTTTTAATCTACAGGTCATAACCAATAGATTGTGGTCAGAGTCCACATCTGCCCCTGGAAATGTCTTACAATTTTAAACCTGGTTCCTAAATCTCTGTCTTACCATCATATAATCTATCTGATACCTTTTAGTATCTCCAGGGTTCTTCCATGTACACAACCTTCTTTCATGATTCTTAAACCAAGTGTTAGCTATGATTATGTTGTGCTCTGTGCAAAATTCTACCAGGCGGCTTCCTCTTTCATTTATTAGCCCCAATCCATATTCACCGACTATGTTTCCTTCTCTCCCTTTTCCTACACTCGAATTCCAGTCACCCATGACTATTAAATTTTCGTCTCCCTTCACTATCTGAATAATTTCTTTTATTTCATCATACATTTCTTCAATTTCTTCGTCATCTGCAGAGCTAGTTGGCATATAAACTTGTACTACTGTAGTAGGTGTGGGCTTCGTATCTATCTTGGCCACAATAATGCGTTCACTATGCTGTTTGTAGTAGCTTACCCGCATTCCTATTTTCCTATTCATTATTAAACCTACTCCTGCATTAGCCCTATTTGATTTTGTGTTTATACCCCTGTAGTCACCTGACCAGAAGTCTTGTTCCTCCTGCCACCGAACTTCACTAATTCCCACTATATCTAACTTCAACCTATCCATTTCCCTTTTTAAATTTTCTAACCTACCTACCCGATTAAGGGATCTGACATTCCACGCTCCGATCCGTAGAACGCCAGTTTTCTTTCTCCTGATAACGACATCCTCCTGAGTAGTCCCCGCCCGGAGATCCGAATGGGGGACTGTTTTACCTCCGTAATATTTTACCCAAGAGGACGCCATCATCATTTAATCATACAGTAAAGCTGTTTATACACCACTGTATAGCGCATGGCGGAGTTTACTTCCCACGCTACCAGTTTTTACAAGTTGTTCCTGTTCCATTCACGTATGGAGCGCAGGAGAACGATTATTTAAACGCCTCTGCGCACTTTGCACTTAGTCTAACCTTGTGCTCGCCATCCCTACGACAGCGTTAAATAGGAGGTTGTAGCGTACTGCTAATTTCGTCGTTCAAAGCTGGTTCTTGAAACTTTGTAAATAGGCTCCTCGATACGATATTGCTGCGTGGCAGCGCCTGTGTTGCTCAGAAGTACGACGCATAGTTCCTTCGGACATGCGTATATCAGATGTGTACACATTTCACATTTAACCTACGCATGCTTGCCTGTTAGCCGGACGGGCAAGCTGCCGCACGTTTTCAGCCGAACGGGCTGGCTGCGTTACCCCCATCCAAGCCAAGCTACGCCCAATCCAAGCAATACAAAGGAACCGTGCATGCCTGGCCGTCTTTCCACGGTGCTACGCTGCGTAGCTCTTTATTCTGTACACGTTCACTGCAGTGTTATTAGTAGGGTTCGGGCGCTTTTTGTCCGTATATCGCAAGTCGAAGCCCTATATACTACATATATTCATTCTGGGTCCTCGTAGCCCAGAAAATTGTGGATCTTGTTTGGCCTTTTTTCCTTTTCGGGGTATTTCCGGCTTATTTATTTCCTTCCACATGAACGGTTTTCTCTGCAACTTCACCCTCAGCTAGTACTAGCTATTGCCGCGCGGGATTAGCCGAGCGGTCTCGGGCGCTGCAGTCGTGGACTGTGCGGCTGGTCCCGGCGGAGGTTCGAGTCCTCCCTCGGGCATAGGTGTGCGTGTTTGTCCTTAGGATAATTTAGGTTAAGTAGCGTGTAAGCTTAGGGACTGATGACCTTAGCAGTTAAGTCCCATAAGATATCACACACTTTTTTTTTTTGTACTACCTATTCTCAATTTGAACAATTTTCAGGTCAGCGCTTATACACGTTTTCTATAGTAAGCAGAACCATCTCTGAAAGTCGAGATCCTTTGCACTGAAGAACCTGAAGATGTCTATTATACCTTAACATCAACTAAAGTAACGTTCTGGAAGTCTAGTTTCTGGAACCTTAGTATGTTTCAGCCGAATATGAACCAGTTACAACAAATTTAATTACTTTTTCCAGGATGTGTATTGCGGTTTCGCTGAATTCATTTTAAGTGACCAAAATACTTCAGTCTAAAATCCCCAAATGAATATTAGTAAAGATGAATTTCGTTTTTCATATTATGTTATTCTAAAAAGCTTATATCTGAAAGAAGAAGCTATTCTTTCATACTAAGTTTTCTTCACACTATGCTGCATACCACCAGAATTTGGTTTTCAGTATCCACGGAGTGGTATATTTTTCCCACTACAAAGTTTGCTCCAAATTTAGGAAGCCCATAACCGCTAAATGGCCTCAAATCCTTAGCACTCAACTGTCAGCCACTGTGTCTCCGTCCTCTTTAAAAAAAAAAATCGTATAGTGAGGCAACTGCTGGTTTACAAACATATCGTAACATACTCGAAGTTACCGAATGAGTCTTTAGTAACATTTTACACAATTTGCATTGAGAAACACCTACAGATTTATTTGAAGCTCCCTCATAAACACACGAAAACTGTTCCCGTGATGGACTTTGGCTCTTCTTCGAGACTGGTATATATCCCCCCAGTTCTTAATTTCTCCTGTCTCCTTTAAGTTTGGTTTGTTCATTTTGCTGCTCTCATCGTTAGCATAGCTGAACTGCAGTGAAACTACCTATGCAAACATATATGTGGCTGTTGTGCAGTCACGTTGAAGTGACAGCGCACTCTGTTGCCGGGTGCAGCAGCAGGTTGAACGGGTCCCGTGAACATTGTCAGCCTGTGGGAACCCAAGTTGGCGTGCTATAAACACTGTGCTTTAGTACACATGAACTCTTGTGCCTCCGTTGCGGGGGGCTGACCTGCTTTAATGATTGTGGCGGAGATACCGGCAGGCAGAGTGGAAGGAGAATTTGTACACATCTGGCACGCGTGACATATGGAAATGTGGGTCGAGCGGTGAATCGTGCCCTCATCTGTATGCGTTTAATTTTCTCTGTTAGTTCTCTGAAAGTTCGTTATGTTGTGAAGACTTCAGACACCAAATTCAGATCCTCTGAACGCCATGGTATAAATGTAGCATAGTTTACATTGATATTACTCCATGTCCTGGCTTTCTCAATATTTCACCCACACCGAACCACTAATTTCACTTTAGTGCATTTAAATCATAGTTATCGTTATACAGCACACAACACACAAATGTGAGGAATGTTATCCACAGCTATGCGTGTTAGGAGTGTTGCTCCCATCATCTGGCTGCCTGCGTTCAATCTTTCATATGCATACATTTGGGAAAGTAGTAACTAGTCATGAGATGAAATAAAATGAAACAAAGACATCCGGACGTAAAGTCCTCATGCTACTTTAAAATCCACATAATTTCGTATTTGTTTTTCTTTTTCGTACAGTCGCCCATTCGCCAAAGTGTTCCTTTTTCTGTAGTGGTTACTCCGATCGTATCTGCTGCCCGTAAATTGGCTTGTTCTGTAAAGAAGTACATGGCACCAATTGACTGCGCTGAGCCACCAGTCGTTCCACAGTATTCCAGATATAGCACAGGGAACACGAGAAAACGAAGAAAAGACATTGCCCAATAGTTATCTGTGTAAACTGCTCACATATATCGTACTACTGCTAAATTCAAAAAACGTCCATGAACCTCTCTCCTGATCGCGTCTCCAGAGCAATACAGTACGATGAGGCGTAAATAGTCTCACCATGAGGCTCGAACGTAGATTTTATGACACCCTGCATTGCCATATCTCTGAACACCGATGGAACTTCTCCCGCTCGGGGAAAGGTGCATCCAGTTCATAGACTATCGCTTTTACTCACATACATGTACATCTTTATCTACATCTACACTTTGTGAACTACTATGAGTTCATAACAGAGGGTACATCTCATTGTACTACGTATTGAAGTGTCTTCCTGTCTACACTGATAAATATTTCTTTAGAACAGTGTAATCACAACTTAATAAATAATACATCTAAATAAATAAAAATTGACAAGAAAAATTGTTTTATACGGTTGTGATTAGACAGTTCTAAAGTAATGGTTATCAACACAATATTTCACGCAACAGAGGACGACAGAACAAGGAACAGTTAACGATGTTTCTTCCTATTTAATTTGAGTATGGGAGTGGTTTCCAAGTTAACGGGTATTTACCCCCTGAGGCGAAAAATGTAATTTCCTGAGGGGTAAAAACAAGAGGTTTCACTGTATTTAATTATTGTAATGCATCATTGCTATTATCCCTATTTCGTAAGTCTGACTGTAAAAGATACCAATAATTACAATTTTTAAATACTAACATTAAGTGACGTATTGTGGTGGGGGTTACAGTTCGTGTAACAGATGTTCTGAACGACATCTTCTAGCCGAGGGGTCTCAGGCGCTGCAGTCATGGACTGTGCGTCAGGTCCCGGCGGAGGTTCGAGTCCACCCTCGGGCATGTGTGTGTGTGTTTGTCCTTAGGATAATTTAGGTTAAGTAGTGTGTAAGCTTAGGAACTGATGACCGTAGCAGTTAAGTCCCATAAGATTTCACACGCATTTGAACATTTTTGAACAACATCTTGCCGGCCGGAGTGGCCGTGCGGTTCTAGGCGCTACCAAAGGACATCACACACATCCATGCCCGAGGCAGGATTCAAACCTGCGACTGTAGCAACAGCGCGGTTCCGGACTGAAGCTCCTAGAACCGCTCGGCCACAGCGGCCGGCACGTCATCGACTGTCACACTAAGATCTTCATGTATTATTTCTTCCACACGTTTCAATGTGACATCACAGAAACACTCCCTTAGGCCGTTCAGAACGCTCCTAGACTGTTATTCTTTCTTGTCCTTTGTTGATTTCATGTATACAACTAAACACTGCATTTCCTGAAATAAAGTTCTCACCGCATACGGGATGCAGCACGCAACAAACATTCTCTGTGGACAGTCCTTTGCTCCACAAAAATCGCACAACTGAAGAACACCTGCCACCTTGCACTGGCAGAAGTTCACCAACAGCTGATAGGGGAACACTGTTTGTGGGCGGTTTGCAATCCTACAAGTGCTGCCGCCTTCCAAAAATACATGGTCACGAGACTGAAAACGGTGTGCACTATTCTGGCGTTTGCGAATTATTTATTGACACACCTTAAGGCAACTACGTTAGCTTTGTGTCCACGATGTGATGTAATTCTACTAGATTCTCCGCTTTATTTGTTTTATTTTTCCGATCAAAAATCCATTGCAAAAACTCTATTTAAATCGATTCGATTGCTTTAGATGGTAGACTGATTGTTCATCAGTATCTATATTTTGTCGTAGTAAAAGGTGATTCATACAACATAAAATTGCTTGAAATAATCCGTCTCTTTTCATACCAGTCAATTTACTCGTATTTATTGTGTTATTCGAATTTTGACTTTTAGTTCTCCGTTGGGGGCTGATAACCTCGACGTTGAGCGCCCATAAACTGCGAACACACACTGTTAAATGATAACCAATTATTACTTGCACAGTGCAACTGGTTTTGTTGGGAAATGCTTGCATGAACCAATCCCACTACAGCTGATAAGAGATCACCATTCAACTGTTTTCTGACAGTAGAGATTGAAAATACCGCCTCAACTGTTAGTTTTTTTTTACTTTTCAATGCTTAGAATACGACCGGTGCTCTGAGCTCGCTGGTGGTACACCGCGTCCCATACCCTCCATAGCGGCGCTAGGAGTCGCAACACAAAATTATCACACTTGATGATGGGCATGTAACAGCCCGAAACTGGTCATGGTCTAAGCACTGAAAAATAAAAAATCCTTAAAACTGAAGCGGTATTTTCAATCTCTGCTATAATGCTCAGTTGCGTTCTGCATAATTTGAAATTACACAAAATACTGAATAAGTATGACTTACAGCTTGGTTGATGCCACAACAGTGTCATCACAGTTCACCATTAGAAAGGAGACTGCCTCATCTGGAGGTGTGGACAGCAGTGGAACCGACAGATAGAAGTTGGTATAACAGCAAGCAGAGAGCACCATATTTTCTTTTTGGATAATAGTGTGGTGGCAACATTGATGGGAGCCATGTTGGGACCATTCTGATATATGTTATGGTTGTGCTATATATTAAGAAGAAACAAACGTTTCGTACCGTTTCGTGCGTTGGTCGAGTTTCAGACATAAAATGAAACTGTGGATCTGTAATCCCAGACGAAAGGACAGTTGAGGTATGTACACTGACTGGCAAAAAAGTGACGCATTCAGAAGCGTAGGAGGCAATGATATGAAACTTCATGGATTGAAGGTGTATGTGACATTATTTCAGTGATGATAAAATCAACTCGTATTTCCAAAGTGTGAGCTCACTTACACAGTACGACAGTACGTCGTTGCAACCCCTCCGGCCTGAATGCATGAAATGATTCGGCTGGGAAGGACGCCATAAAGTTATTGCATCCTCTTCTGAGGCAAGCTGGTGCACAGCTGTTGTAATTGCTCCTTCATATACCGTGTACTGGCACTGCGACGGAGACGACGTCCGAGCTGGTCCAACACATGTCCTATCGGGGACAAATCTGTGTATCTTGCTTGTCACAGGACTCCCTCAACATTACGCAGACAGTTCATAGAGACACGTGCCACTTTTGGACGAGCATGAACCTGTTGCTGAAAAGTGGCACCACAATAATATCGCTTCTAGGTAACACACGAAGACGTAGAATGTCCGTAACGTACCGCGCTGTCAGATTTTCCGGAACCACGACCAGCCGTGACTAATGTGTGTCCAAACTGTTATGCAAGCAATAATACCGCTGTGCCTTTCCAGTACATTGGTAGAATAGGACCTCTTCTACGACTTGCGAAATTTTTAAAAATATCGCGAATCCGATGTATGTATCGATATTTAAAAAACGGGCGAGGTGGGGGGGGGGGGGGGGGGGGAGCGAGCGGTTCTAGGCGCTACAGTCTGGAACCGCGTGACTGCAACGGTCGCAGGTTCGAATCCTGCCTCGGGCATGGATGTGTGTGATCTCCTTAGGTTAGTTAGGTTTAAGTAGTTCTAAGTTCTAGGGGACTGATAACCTCAGAAGTTAAGTCCCATAGTGCTCAGAGCCATTTGAACCATTTGATATTTAAAAATTCTCATTATCGCTCCTCGATATGGATGGAAATATCGATATATCGACGGAATAATATCGACCTTCCGGTCTATAAAAAAGTCGGCTATACATTGTAAATATACTGCCAGTTTTCGAGCTGTATATTTAAGTATTGATTTATTAAGAGGTATTCTGTACATCAACAAGCTAGTAGCCTTCCTATTACCCTTAGAGAAAGAACTGGAAGGGAAAGGATGGCGATAACCACTTTGCCACTCAGCAAATGAAAGGTGTCCGATGGGTTCGTCATTCCGTTTCGTTACTTATCAGATTAGTTCGGAACACTTCACCTCGATTTCTCTGTGTTTTCGTTTCTGCCAGCGCCAGCAACCTAGTAGTTCCTGTGCCAAAATGCCGTGGTGGAGTTAAACGTTACAGTTTCTGTTGGTTGCCGATTACGTCAGCTTCCCCCCACTCCTCATGTCTCCACCTACCAGAAAGAGAATCTTGGATTTTTGTTCATCTTTTCAGCAGCCGTTTTTGAAGTATGCCGATGAAGAAATAGCGCACTAGTTCTTTTTTGAACGCAACTGATGTGCTATGTCTTCACATTGAAAATCTTGTTGTTCTATTCTCACTGCCACTCCCGCAGTGCAGACTATTACTTTCTTGCCACCTATACGTGCTTCACACATTCAGAGAAAGATTGGACGTGACGAAAGACTACTCCACACAGTGAAAGTAAAATTACATTCTACTGCAATTTCAAAACAACAATTTCAAATATTTACCGATAATTGCGAAAAAATATAATACAAAATAAAAATATCGGTATTCGATATTTCCCTTTCGATATCGATATAGCTGCGCGGATTGGCCGCCTGGTTTAAGGCGCCTGTCACGGATTGCGCGGCCCCTCCCACCGGAGGTTCGAGTCCCCCCTCCGGCATGGAGCGTATGTTGTTCTTAGCATAAGTTAGTTTAAGTAGTGTGTAAGTCTAGGGACTGGTGACCTTAGCAGTTTGGTCCTTTGGGAATTTTATCTCTCTCTCTCTCTCTCTTTCTTTCTCTCTCTCTCTCTCTCTCTCTCTCTCTCTCTCTTTCTTTCTTTCTTTCTTTCTCTCTTTCTCTCTCTCTCTCTCTCTCTCTCTCTCTCTCTCTCTCTCTCTCACACACACACACACGACATCGATATATCGGGAGAAAGAATATCGCCGACGTATATCTATATTGTTTTGGAAAGACGTATCGATATTCTATCTGTAGTGTCCTGCTCACACGTCTATTACAGGTTGCCTAGGAAGCCGTTTCTCGAATCACTAGACAACAGTTGGGTTGTCGTGGGGGAGGAGACCAGACAGCGAGGTCATCGGTCTCATCGGATTAGGGAAGGACGGGGAAGGAAGTCGGCCCTGCCCTTTCAAAGGAACCATCCCGGCATTTGCCTGGAACGATTTAGGAAAATCACGGAAAACCTAAATCAGGATGGCCGGACGCGGGATTGAACCTTCGTCCTCCCGAATGCGAGCCCAGTGTGCTAACCACTGCGCCACCTCGCTCGGTGCTGGACATGCTGGACAACAGTTCAAGCAAATTTATTTTATTACAGTGAGTTAAATTGACAAGCAAATGGCGACATGGAAATAATCAGTGTCCTTCGGTAAGTTCATATGTTACTGCCGTAGCGTTTATATGACGGCTTGTCTTCCACTACGGCCGCGACTAAGCGGCGCTGCGCTTATATTCTCTTTGTGTTTTGGTGTCGTCCTAGCCAGCGTACTATTCGGTGACGTCGTCTCTCAGCCTTCTCTGCTCTTCCGTTCTTCATCGTCGTGCCGCCGCTTGTCGTTATGCCGGAACGTTATCAACATTCCTAGCCTCTTCCAGGTCACCGTCGTATTCGTCGACAGTGATAGCGAAGAACCGCGATCCATACGGAACACACTGTGACACTAATCATCAACAGTCCACGCTTCCCGGTCACGGCATCATTCCACACGCATCCGTCTGTGTTGCGTTAACGGCAGCCGACGTGTGACACTATAATTCTCTAGTCTGCCTGCTGCTCACTCTCCGACCAGTGGCATGGGATGACACGGAACGTACCAGGGAGTCCATTACCTGCTCTCGGACGACAGATAAACATCTAAAGAATACGGCGATCCTCCGATGTGATAGTCACACGTAGCCGACCAGAACCCTGAGGACGAATATCCTTGACGTCACGTTCCCATGCAGCCCAACTTCGAACCACTATCATATCCGAATGCACTGCAGATTTGGATACTTTACTATTCGACCAGCCGGCCAAATGGAGGTCCACAATGAGGCTCCTTTCAAACTGTCACGTGCTGATAACGCTGTCTCATACAAGTATGCAGCACCTCCGTTTCCATGGCGGTGACCAGTCAACATCTGACTCTGTACACGCCCTTTATATACCCTACCAGCCCTGTTAACAACGCTAAACACAAACCACTCTACCCGTCCTAGAGAATTGCAACTCTAATCATTTACACACCAGCTGATGGCGTGTACGTATACAAAATTACACTGAGATCCGACCGTGTCTCCTGGATGCTTCCAAGGGAGCCTTAGAGTTTAGCATCTATTAATGGACTCTCGATTAAATATGGGAAATGATCGATAAACAATTAGCTTATTCTCCAGACAGTAACATCATTCTGAGAAACTGGTGGGTTTCAACCCGGTATAATAACTGATCCACAGTCAGTGTTTCTTGATTCCAAGTCGTGATACTTTCACAAAACAATGATTTCTCGTGACTGACAAAGTATTCGCCTGAAACTGTTAGTTTATAACTCTATATCATATAAATTTCGTATAATGTCTTGAGCTTCCAAGGGCTTTATTAATTTTTATGTGAAGTTTTCTAATTTTTTAGTCTGACTATCATTTTTTATTATCTGTAGTTACGATGAGGTGCACGTCAGCGTGGCCATTGGCGCATTAATTAAAAAAATTAAATGCAAAACGTGAAAGAGTACTATTGTCACCCTTTACTCATGGATTTTAAAATTTATACTTTGATTTTGCATCTCTTACTCCGACGACGGACTTATACAGGGTGCGGCGCTTAAATCCGGACAAATGAAACTTTTTTTTAAAAGCAAATTTATTAACACAAAATACAAATGAAAATCCTTGTACATACAAGGAGTGGTATCTTTCAAGCGTAACATTACTCTACGTAATCCACTTCAGCCGCAAAGACCGCCTCCAATCTCGTCCCGAAGCGCTCGCACGCACTCCTTAAAACAGCGCTGTCCATATTCGCGAATACTGCTTCGATAGCGATGTGTAGAGTTGCGACATTAGGTGCTCCGTGTTACTGGTAACTCTTTCGGCTACGCTCCAAACATAGTAATCGAGGGGTTCAAATCCGAGCTGTTCAGGAGCCAGAACTCCTTTGACTCGAACATGTCAACGTTATCCGAGAGCCAGTTTTGGGCTAAATGGCTGGTATGAGGACCTCCTCTGCCATCTGACGCAATGTTCGCTCTCAGACATTCAACACTGACGCCAGTTTCTTCAGCAATTGCTCCGGGTCCTCCGAAATCAGCGACTGAACATTTTCGACTGCCATACTTCGTGACACGCGTTACCTCGATATCAGGTTTCCTCGCCGGTTTATCGGAAGCCTCCCCAGACTCTTCTGAAGCATTATACTTTGCCACAACATTGTAAACAGTTGAACTCGAGTACCCAAAAAATCGAACGACTCTCATGCTCATAAATAAAGGGTAATGCTGTTACATGGTGAAACAACGCACTGGTGGGCGGTTTGCAGGTTTAAATCACCTCGAGTTACGACCATGCGGTACATCTGACCTGCGGTCGTCACACGATGGCGCTGGCAGCAGTCCACATAAGCAGAGGTGCGTTGGTGCATGTCAGACTACGGTGCAGTGAGTAAGTGTGCAGACGTTTTCAGACGTGCTAATGGTGAATGTGTGTTGAAAATGGCTCAAAGAACACATATTGATGACGTTATGAGGGGTAGAATACTAGGGCGACTGGAGGCTGGTCAAACATAGCAGGTCGTAGCACGGGCCGTCCGTGTGCCACAAAGTGTGATCTCAAGATTATGGCAACGATTCCAGCAGACAGGAAACATGTCCAGGCGATATAATACGGGACGTCCACAGTGTGCAACACCACAAGAAGACCGATACCTCACCATCAGTGCCCGCAGACGGCAACGGAGTACTGCAGGTAGCCTTGCTCGGGACCTTACCGCAGCCAATGCAACAGTTGTCTCCAGACACACAGTCTACAGACAATTGAACAGACATGGTTTATTCTCCCGAAGACCTGCAAGATGCATTCCAGTGAGCCCTTGTCACAGGAGAGCCCGTAAAGCCTGGTGTCAAGAACACAGTACATGGTCACTGGAACAGTGGTCTCAGTTTATGTTCACAGACGAGTCCAGGTATAGTCTGAACAGTGATTCTCGCCGGGTTTTCATCTGGCGTGAACCAGGAACCAGATACCAGCCCCTTAATGCCCTTGAAACGGAACTGTATGGAGGTCGTGGTTTGATGGTGTGGGGCGGGATTATTATTGGTGCACGTACACCCCTGCATATCTTTGACAGAGCAACTGTAACAGGTCAGGTATATCGGGACGTCATTTTGCACCAGTATGTCCGCCTTTTCAGGGGTGCAGTGGGACCCACCTTCCTCCTGATGGATGATAACGCACGGCCCCACCGAGCTGCCATCGTGGAGGAATACCTTGAAACAGAAGATATCAGGCGAATGGAGTGGCCTGCCTGTTCTCTAGACCTAAACCCCACCGAACACGTCTGGGACGCTCTCGGTCGACGTATCGCTGTACGTCTTCACACCCCTAGGACACTTCAGGAGCTCCGGCAGGCACTGGTGCAAGAATGGGAGGCTATACCCCAGCAGCTGCTCGACCACCTGATCCAGAGTATGCCAACCCATTGTGCGGCCTGTGTACGTGTGCATGGTGATTATATCCCATACTGGTGTCGGGGTACATGCGAGGGAAACAGTGGCGTTTTGTAGCACATGTGTTTCGGGACGGTTTTCTCAACTTATCACCAATACCGTGGACTTAAAGATCTGTGTCATGCGTGTGTTCCTTGTGTGCCTATGCTATTAGCGCCAGTTTTGTGTAGTGGCACGTAATGTGGCACCACATTCTGGAATTATTCTTAATTTATGATGGATGATGATTGGTTTGTGGGGCGCTCAACTGCGCGGTTATCAGCGCCCATACAAATTCCCAACCTTTGCTCAGTCCAATCTTCCCACTTTCATGAATGATGATGAAATGATGAGGACAACACAAACACCCAGTCATATCGAGGCAGGTGAAAGTCCCTGACCCCGCCGGGAATCGAACCCCTGGGCCCTGGAAGCGAGAACGCGACCTTAATTTATGAGCATGGGTGTATTTCAGTGGGTGAACGCCCAGCGAGAAGATTTACATTAATCGTGGCTCCGCACTTGTCCGTAATATCTCAACCATTTAGAGGTTCTTACTGTTTACTAGATGCCTGTGGCTTCCAAGAACGGCAATCGCGACCCCGATGGAACTACGATATGGTGGGGAATTCAAATTTGTCAGGATTGAAGCACCGCACCCTGTAAAAAATTGAATCTAGAACAACATCTATTAGATTGTGGGATTATCTGCAGAATTCTAAAATTTCTAAGCGCATTGCTGATCCATTATGTTAAAACGATACCGTTCTGCATTTTATTCTCTTACGTTCCTTACCTCTGTACCGTGAGCGACGCATTTCGTTCAGAATTTGGGTCTAACTCGTGCGTCTGTCATCTTAATTTACGGCAATTTTTCTGTTTTATCGAATTATTTTATCTTCCCCTGTCGCTTTTACGATTCATTTCCTGTGTAATATGAATGTCTCATTTTCAGTTCCCATTAATCAGCAGAATTTTTCTTTTAACGATACAGTCAATCTTCCAAGCTTCGTTCGTTCTTCTCTCATTTCTACCTCCTATTACGTCTCAGTTTTACTTTCAAAGTTCAGCACGGGGAAAAGCATGAATAAAGTGTTATCGAAGAAAAATAAGCCGGAAGTGCGTCACGAACGGTGAAAGTCTCATCAATTCCTCGACTGATCCACTAAAATCTGTGAACTAGATAGGGACTGATAACTCACTGTGCCAAGATTATGAACGATGTACCCTCGCTTTCCCGAGCTCCTGGCACGATAGGAGCTGACTCATATTTCAAACGCCGATAAGATAGCGTGGTCGATAGAAAAGCGGCTGCAGTTTCGACACGGTGGTGGAGATATCCGGTGGCGATAGCGCATCAGCGGCAAGCACATTCCAGTTTTGCGTGGTTGAGCTGCCTCTAAGACATCTGATGTTTTCTAAGTGCTTCTCGAATAGGTGTGTCACTCAGCTAGCAACAACATTAAAATGAGTGCCACATGAGCACCTTGGCAAAAATTGCATGATACCCTGTAGGAGACGAAACATCCAAATAAATTTATCTACAGCTCGGAAATTCAAAATTTTTATTTTCCAGGCGTCAGTAATGCATTGATCGTTTATTCACGTGAGCAATGCGAAGGTACCTAAGGTCAGCGAGTAAGCTAGCTAATTTAGAGTTGAACAAACCAGCTCCCAAGTGTGCACTAGAAATTTTGAAGAGGCTTATTTCAATAGTTTTTACTGTTTTAAGGTGCGCCAGAACCTTTTCATAATTTTCTTAAAAATTTGTTTGGCGTCATATCACTACAGCATACCTCAACAAAATTACTAAGTAAAAGACTTGCCTTTAGTAGCCGCAAACTATATATATTTCCACCTCACAACGCGCTTCAGAGTATTTCCATCACCAGATCTGCGGTACGAAAGCTAAATCACTAACTTGCAGACAGATAGGTAAACGTCAATACCGAGTATCAGTATTGTCCAAGTTTGAAGAAAAGTCTCAAATTTACTAGTTAACTTGAATTTCCAGATAGTTGGTAAATAAATTACTATTTTCTCCCGTTTTATATAACACTCTTGATAAAAATGTTTTTTTCTTTCCATTTGACTGACGAATTCATCCATGTTTAAGGTACGTGACAACTCAGACTTCGTCTCGGAGTCGTCTTGGTCGCAGACAGATTTATTTATTGTGACGCGTTTTGATACATCATCTTTAGAAAACTATTGCAATAAAAGATGATATATAAGTCATAAATACAATATGCTAGGATATACGACAAAGAAAAACCAATTAGCAGCAAGAACGAAACTCATGCTGCAAAATAAGTACTTGCAAAATGGTCAAAAATGCTCACACTAGCAAGCAGTGCAATAAAAATACAGACTCTCAAGTGAGATGAACGCGTTAAGTGCAGTTTCAGAAGCTGTTATCCATGAGACGTTGCACGCCGAACTGCCATTGGCAACTACATCGTGATGTGGTGAAATAGAGAAGATGTCGGATAAAGTTGATATCAAAGACCGAAAAGATGACATATCGACACAGAAAAGTTTATGTGAAATAAAATCGTAAAAATCCTTTTCAATATTACATCAACTTTTACTAATAGCGTAATATATGTCATGAATATAAATTTACTATGACACCGTAACTTGTATGCTGTGACATTGAAGTTCACCGTGTATGAAATATAATCTTAATTTTTTTTTTTTTTGCTCTATGTTACACCAATATTTTACAAACGTCGAAATCGAATGGTGGACTTCGGCTTATTGGGAGAATTCTAGGAAGTGTGCCTCACTTAAAAAGGCGACCGCATACAGAGCACTTGCGCAACCCATTTTTTAGTATTTGTCGAGTGTTTGCAGTCCTCACCACGTCGGATTAAAGAAAGACGTGCAATCAATTCGGAGCCATGTTGCTAGATTCTTTACCAGTAGGTTGATCAACACGAAAGTAGTACGGAAACGTTACGTAACTCAAATGGGAGGTACGGCAGAGGAGAAGACGTTTTCGCTGCACGCTGTTGAGAAAGTTTAGAGAATCGGCATTAGCGACAGACTGATAAACGCTTCTACTGCCATACACATACATCTCGCGTAAGGAGCAAGGACTCATACGAAAACATATGAGCAGTCGTTTCTCCTTAGCTCCATTTGGAACAGGAATGGCAATAACTGTTAGTGGTACGAATTATCCTCCATCAAGTACCGTATGGTGGCTTCTGTAATGCGTATGTAGATGCATCATGGAGAGGACCATGTTTCTGCAAGATAGTTATGTACCAGGATGGTACATTTTGCGAAAAGCGACTTGTATTCAACCAAATTTCTTATTTTTGTTCTAGAGTATCAGGAATATTAGCCTAAAAATCCCATTGCACATTATTTTCGTACCCATATCCAAGCTAAAAAAGAAAGATTACTTTATTTTCTTTCTTCCTGTTTTTCAGTGTTTATCGTTCCATTCACCAACACACCGCTGTCATTGAAAGTGAAGTCTCTTTACTGTGTAATGACGGGTGAACGTGCCTACATCTACATCTACATACATACTCCGCAAGCCACTTGACGGTGTGTGGCGGAGGGTACCTTGAGTACCTCTATCGGTTCTCCCTTCTATTCCAGTCTCGTATTGTTCGTGGAAAGAAGGATTGTCGATATCCTTCTGTGTGGGCTCTAATCTCTCTGATTTTATCCTCATGGTCTCTTCGCGAGATATACGTAGGAGGGAGCAATATACTGCTTGACTCTTCGGTGAAGGTATGTTCTCGAAACTTCAACAAAAGTCCATACCGAGCTACTGAGCGTCTCTCCTGCAGAATCTTCCACTTTCATCTCCGTAACGCTTTCGCGATTGCTAAATGATCCTGTAACGAAGCTCACTGCTCTCCGTTGGATCTTCTCTATCTCTTCTATCAACCCTATCTGGTACGGATCCACATTGCTGAGCAGTATTCAAGGAGTGGGCGAACAAGCGTAATGTAACCTACTTCCTTTCTTTTCGAATTGCATTTCCTTAGAATTCTTCCAATGAATCTCAGTCTGGCATCTGCTTTACCAAAGATCAACTTTATATGATCATTCCATTTTAAATCACTCCTAATGCGTACTCCCGGATAATTTATGGAATTAACGGCTTCCAGTTGCTGACCTGTTATTTTTTAGCAAAATGATACGGAATCTATCTTTCTATGTATTCGCAGCACTTTACACTTGTCTGCATTGAGATTCAATTGCCATTCCCTGCACCATGCGTCAATTCGTTGCAGATCCTCCTGCATTTCAGTACAATTTTCCATTGTTACAACCTCTCGATATACCACATCATCATCCGCAAAAAGCCTCAGTGAACTTCTGATGTCATCCACAAGGTCGGTTATGTATATTGTGAATAGCAACGGTCCTACGACACTCCCCTGCGGCACACCTGAAATCACTCTTACTTCGGAAGACTTCTCTCCATTGAGAATGACATGCTGCGTTCTGTTATCTAGGAACTCTTCAATCCAATCACACAATTGGTCTGACAGTCCATATTCTCTTACTTTGTTCATCAAACGACTGTGGGGTACTGTATCGAACGCCTTGCGGAAGTCAAGAAACACGGCATCTACCTGTGAACCCGTGTCTATGGCCCTCTGAGTCTCGTGGACGAATAGCGCGAACTGGGTTTCACACGATCGTCTTTTTCGAAACCCATGCTGATTCCTACAGAGTAGATTTCTAGTCTCCAGAAAAGTCATTATACTCGAACATAATACGTGTTCCAAAATTCTACAACTGATCGACGTTAGAGATATAGGTCTATAGTTTTGCACATCTGTTCGACGTCCCTTCTTGAAAACTGGGATGACCTGTGCCCTTTTCCAATCCTTCGGAACGCTACGCTCTTCTAGAGACCTACGGTACACCGCTGCAAGAAGGGGGGCAAGTTCCTTCGCGTACTCTGTGTAAAATCGAACTGGTATCCCATCAGGTCCAGCGGCCTTTCCTCTTTTGAGCGATTTTAATTGTTTCTCTATCCCTCTGTCGTCTATTTCGATATCTACCATTTGTCATCTGGTCATCCGTGCGACAATCTAGAGAAGGAACTACAGTGCAGTCTTCCTCTGTGAAACAGCTTTGGAAAAAGACATTTAGTATTTCGGCCTTTAGTCTGTTATCCTCTGTTTCAGTACCATTTTGGTCACAGAGTGTCTGGACATTTTGTTTTGATCCACCTACCGCTCTGACATAAGACCAAAATTTCTTGGGATTTTCTGCCAAGTCATTACATAGAACTTTACTTTCGAATTCATTGAACGCCTCTCGCATAGCCCTCCTCACACTACATTTCGCTTCGCGTAATTTTTGTTTGTCTGCAAGGCTTTGGCTATGTTTATGTTTGCTGTGAAGTTCCCTTTGCTTCCGCAACAGTTTTCTAACCCGGTTGTTGTATCACGGTGGGTCTTTTCCATCTCTTACGATCTTGCTTGGCACATACTCATCTAACGCATATCGTACGATGGTTTTGAACTTTGTCCACTGATCCTCAACACTATCTGTACTTGATACAAAACTTTTGTGTTGAGCCGTCATGTACTCTGAAATCTGCTTTTTGTCACTTTTGCTAAACAGAAAAATCTTCCTACCTTTTTTAATATTTCTATTTACGGCTGAAATCATCGATGCAGTAACCGCTTTATGATCGCTGATTCCCTATTCTGCGTTACCTGTTTCAAATAGTTCGGGTATGTTTGTCACCAGAAGGTCTAATATGTTATTGCTGTGAAGTTCCCTTTGCTTCCGCAACAGTTTTCTAACTCGGTTGTTGTATCACGGTGGGTCTTTTCCATCTCTTACGATCTTTCTTGGCACGTACTCATCTAACGCATATTGTACGATGGTTTTGAACTTTGTCCACTGATCCTCAACACTATCTGTACTTGAGACAAAACTTTTGTGTTGAGCTGTCTCTGTTTAACTGCTCAAGGTAGTTTTCAGATAAAGCACTTAAAACAATTTCACTGGATTCTTTGTCCCTGCCACCCGTTATGAACGTTTGAGTCTCCCAGTCTATATCCGGCAAATTAAAATCTCCACCCAGAACTATAACATGGTGGGGAAATCTACTCGAAATATTTTCCAAATTATCCTTCAGGCGCTCAGCCACAACAGCTGCTGAGGCAGGGGGCCTATAGAGACATCCAGTTACCATGTCTGAGCCTGCTTTAACCGTGACCTTCACCCAAATTATTTCATATTTCGGATCTCCGTCAATTTCCTTCGATACCATTGCACTTCTTATCGCTATAAACACTCCTCCCCCTTCACTGTCCAACCTGTCTCTGCGGTATACATTCCACTCTGAGTTTAGGATTTCATTACTGTTTACGTCTGGTTTCAGCCAACTTTCTGTCCCAAGTCTACATGGGCATTGTGACCGTTTATTAATGAGAGCAGTTCTGGGAACTTTCTGTAGACGCTCCTGCAGTTTACTATTAATATTGTTATTCCCTGTTGCATTTTGCCTGCTCCTACCTTGCCGCGTCTCAGGAGGCGTTTTGTCGGGCCTAGGGAGGGAATTCTCTAACCTAAAAAACCCACATGTGCACTCCACACGTACTCCGCTACCCTTGTAGCCGCTTCCTGCGACGTAAGTCCGGGGAAGTGCGGAGAATGCTAATAATTATAGCTGGGTGCGACCTAGTACTGGCTCCTGTCTAAATAGAATCTCTTAGGCCAAATATTGTTTCGTTTGTTTCAGAGTTGCTGATACTGCGGACATGACCTGAGTGTGCTGCGGTACCAGCCATGAGAGATAAGAGCCGGCGCATGTTCGTACCTGCTGCTGCCGTTCCGCGTAGATAGCAGCACAAAACGAAAGTCGGACACGACTGAGTGGATGATTAACGTGTTGCCTGACAGTTATCGTTCAAACAGTACGCAAAGAGTAGTGACAGTGGATGGACAAGTAATCACGTGGAGATGCATGGGTTGGATTGTGTTGTTTGTATGCCTATCGATGGCGGCATAAGCATGACTAGCTCTCGTCCAGATGTAGTCACAAAGTTGAGAAATGTTGGTGATCCAAATATCCTACTTTGGCACAAAGTGATTCAGGGGCTACTAGAGGCAGAAAACACATTTTTATTAACTTAAGAGTTGGCACTTAAATACAAAGTGAAGACCGAAAATCAAATATGCATTCATTTCTCTATGTATTATTGTCATACAACTCTCGTACTGGTTGAGTCCGTTACCAGTCCAAGATAGCCACTGCGGACAATAATTTTATACACGTTTTTTTAGGAAGAATTAGACACGTGCTCAGGTGTGAATAATCGGGCTTTAGCGAAGGGAAAATGTCGTACAAATATTTGATCGACACGGTTGAGATTCGTGGACGTTATGCAACACATTGTGAATGGTATACTGACTGATAGGACACGTCATGTCAACGTCAAGAAATAGTCGAGCCAGAACCCTGTAACTGTAGTTATTTATTCGCATGTCAACCTGCATAGACAGTGAGCGTGCCGGTCGGAGTGGCCGAGCGGTTCTAGGCGCTGCAGTCTGGAACCGCGCGACCGCTACGGTCAGCAGGTTCGAATCCTGCCTCGGGCATAGATGTGTGTGATGTCCTTAGGTTGGTTAGGTTTAAGTAGTTCTAAGTTCTAGGGGACTGATGGCCTCAGTAGTTAAGTCCCATAGTGCTCAGAGCCATTTGAATCATTATTGAAACAGTGAGCGTCGCCGACAAAATGAAGGGATATTGAGTTTGATGGAACGGAGTGTGCGTGCGTGCGTGCGTGAAGGGGGGGGGGGGGGGAGGGGAAATTGTTAAGGGAGACACAGACTTGGCTATACCAAACAAGTTCAAGTGGATATAGGCTGCAGTAGTGTATTATGGCACTTATGCGTCTCGTTCGTTGTATTTCGTGTGAGGTGTCTGGGGTTCGGCAGTAGTAAGTGCAGCTGCCTGCCACAACTGCGAATTCAAAACACGATTAACTCTACAAGCTATTCTGACCAAAGAATGTCACTGTCAATGATGACCACTCACGCTACTCAGTGCAGATGCAGCTGAGATTTAATTGCAAGAAGTAAACTTTTAGAAAATCACAAAAGATGGAATGAAACAGTTATCTTACCCGGTTAATGAAAAGTGTTCCTAGCAATGGCATCTGTTTTACACCCGAACGCCGACACAGCGACTGCACAGTTCTGTCATATATAACCGACTGATGATATTTATTAAGAGAAAAAAGTCGCCTCGTCAGATAGTTGTAGGACAGAAAAAGAATAATATTCATTCAAATAAACCATTTATTTATTGATCCTAAAGGATTATTCACAGATCAAGGTAAACTGCAGTAACAGTTCACTACGTCAAGGATAAAAATTACTGAGCGTTGAATTACGTTACTTAGAAGTGAGACAAAATTCTGTCTATTTGAATATTTCTGTCTATTTTGAGAGCACTGTATAAATGCTGAAGGAACGTGAATGATATGTGGAAAACTGCTACTCTACATGCAAACGACTTTCCAAAGTCTGAGCAACTCGAAAACGCGATAATACTGGAGAAAATCGACTCTCGATTCCAGTCAAAAACGTACTACGACAATCAAACCCATGTTGCGGAATAGACTTGAAAACTGTGAACTACACTGAAGGAAAGCAGTGCAAATCCTAAACGCGACACTTACTCAAAGAAACAGAGAAAGAAGCACCAGTGAAGCCGGCCGCTGTAGCCGAGCGGTTCTAGGCGCTTCAGTCCGGAACCGCGCTGCCGCTACGCTCGCAGGTTCGAATCCTGCCTCGGGCGTGGATGTGCGTGATGTCCTTGGGTTAGTTAGGTTTAAGTAGTTCTAAGTCTAGGGGACTGCTGACTTCAGGTGTTAAGTCCCATAGTACTTAGAGCCATCTGAACCATTTGAAGCACCAGCGTGGGCTAGACAGCTCTCGATTTCTCTGCGACGAAATGTTGTCCCTGCGGTCCCGGACGGTGAACTCCAAGTGAGTTTGCTACGGTAACAAAGTTTACTGCTGAGTAGTATTTTTTCCTCAAGGGATTCCATACTAGCAAACCATTTGCGTCTTTACCTGTGGTACTCGTGCATTAGGTCTTGGGCTCTGCATGACTCTCTTTAAAAAGAACAGCTCGATGTAGTCATAGGATCGAGCCGCGGATGTGTGCTTTCATGCCCCATAGCTAATTCGTTACAGATATAGCTGTGGTCTTGCTGCCTCATAGAATATGCATTGGCTAGTATTGATAATTAATAAAATACACAGAAATAAAAAATAAAAGTTAAATGAACAATTTGGTAACTAGTGTTCTGTTAAGACGAATGTAATTGATGCGGATAACAGAATTACGGTGAATAACATTTATTTAAGAAAGGACATCAAATAAATGAGAAGTGGTCCTACGATATTCAGTTAAAATACAGACAATAATAGCGTTGTCAAATGCAGCTAAGTTACATTGAGAGCGTTGCGAGAATTGCAATAAAATCCGCTTATGAAATAATCATCGGAGATAGACGAGAACTAAGTCCGCTTCGTACTCACAATACACGAAATATTCACCAGCTCAAAACAGTTGAGAGTTCACTACGATGTTTCACAAATTAACACACATGATGGAAAGAATAGTAACTCGTACTCTGTCTACTATCAGTTTCGTGATACAAGCGAAGTAAGTCAGAGTTCTATTCTGGAGTACATTCAGACCTCTATAAATGTAAAGTCCCCTCAGAAGTTAAGGTATGGTAGCGGCCGTTCATGACCCGGAATCCAACACTTGTATGACAAATACACATGTTACTTCAGTCAGGTCTGCCTTCTTCAAGAACTTGACATAAAGTGCCCAGAATTGTTCTCTTGAGCTCAAAAAAATGGTTCAAATGGCTCTGAGCACTATGGGACTTAACATCAATGGTCATCAGTCCCCTAGAACTTAGAACTACCTAAACCTAACTAACCTAAGGACATCACACACATCCATGCCCGAGGCAGGATTCGAACCTGCGACCGTAGCGGTCGCGCGGTTCCCGACTGAAGCGCCTAGAACCGCTCGGCCACTAAGGCCGGCTCTCTTGAGCTCTTCACTTGTAAGATCCCTGTCTCCACATGACTCCCGTACTGTTGCGCCACGCCTGTTTTTCCACTGACTGAAGGGCATCCCCACAAAAAATATCGATCTTAGGCACAACAGACATGATTTGACTTCAGCTTGACCACTTGACGGGCTAAACTAATATATTACAACAATATTTAAATAACAGAATGTTATAAATACTGAGTCACACTCAGATCACTCACAATAATTACAAATAAAGGTTTTTCATCAACATATAAAGTAATATTCTTGCACGAGTGTGTTCACGATAAATGACAACAGATTCTCGTTAAATATATTTTAAACAAATGTTTACGCCTTCTTTATAGAATTACAAAGCGTCTTGTGGTTCTCTTTTAATTTGTGGCGTCTGTTAACACAAGCAGCTGACCACATAAATCGGCACAGCTTTTTAGTAGCACTTGCCACTGGCAAAGTAATAAACTGTTCATTAAACAAATACACAAGTATGACAAAATGTGAGGTACTGATGATGTGTTCACTTACTCTGTAAACATGAAGAATACAAGGTTCTGACAAACATTTGCGTAATAACAGAGATGCAATAGACGTCAAAGTCAATGAATAAAATAGATACGGATACCTATCTTTTAGTGATGGTAGCTATGGTGCAAAGTACCATCTAAGATATTGTTTGTTGAAATCGCATGAAGTGATTAATAGATGTTAATTCAGAGGTTCATTAGGTAAATGTTTGTTCACTGTGAAATATTAATTTCTGTAGTTCTAAAGATATTGAAGTATTGTTGTGTCATTGGATGCACCTTATTATCTGTATCGCTGATGTATTCAGATTTACTTTAATGCTAGATTTTAAATTATTGTAGACACTCAAACGGCCATGAGAAGGCGTCTGTTTGACAGTCCACCATTTCTCGAAGCATTGTCTGTCCTCTTAGCCGTCAAAATTCCCCGTATCGAGGTTTCCCCACTTCCTGTCACGCGCACCTTATCTTTGCCCCTGGATTCACCTGGACTGGTCGCTTAGCCGGACGTGCCCTGACCGCTTGGGCCTGCTAGCGTTGAGCTGTACAACAGATTCACCTTATTTCGAGCCAATACTGGGTGCCCGATTAGGTCACCTAAATAGGCGTACCGTTACAAGATCTTGTCTATCTTCCACCCCGCTCCTAAATGCCATCGGGTGGAGGGTAGGATGTAAGTTTTGCCACCGTGACAACTGAGAATTTCTCAACACCTTTTAAAGTACAGGATAAGACCACAGAATTTTCTCCACAAAAAATACTTGTATTTCCGCAAACTGACTGGAAATTGGAATGGACAGGTTCTCATGCAACTCATTTCCTACTCTGTGTATAGTAAAAAGGCGGTGGCCCTTGATATCCCCATTGTTCTAGGAAAGTCCGTGGGCATTTCTGGCTACACCCCAAGAACCACTCGTAGTTCGTACAGCTCTGAAAAGGAACTTTGCGGTACTTCTGCCTGGGAGGACCATTGCTTGCAGCGGCTCTCTCACGCAGCTCTATCGCCCTCAGGCGAATTCAGGGAACCACCAAACGCCTAAAGTTTGCAGCTGGCCTTTCCTTCCACGTTTCAGCAATGGGGAAATTAGCAAGCTCATATCAGAATTCACAAGGCTTGTTACTCTACCCAGAAAATTTAGGATAATTAAACAGCAATGAATTTATTTGTCATCGCTTAGTGATGTGTGTCTTACCAGTAACATCACAGTAGCTATATAAAGGTCAAGAGACTAGCACAGAAGAAACTAGCGTGGAGAATTGCATCAAACCAGTCTTCCGATTGACGAGCTGCACATAAATTACCTAAGTCTACTAGACAAAAGTGTAAACGGGAGAGAAATTAGTTGCTCAGATTTTCAACGCTTATGCACAAGATTTTAGATACCAGCTCTCGTCAGCAACACAGTATATGTCTAGGAGAAGTACAAAGCACATTAAGTTGACTGTGGCATTTTTGTTATAAAGTGATGGTGGCAACAAGGTGCGAAATAGAATGGACCTCTTACCTTTTTGAACGTCTAAAGCACTTTTTGAAATAGCTGTACATTTTCAATCAAGAACAGATAACTTCATGTTACATATGTTGATTACAAATTTATTAATTATTACTTACAAATTTCACTATTACTAAGGATGTGTTTTTAGCAACTAGTCACTACCTAGATTTTCAGGTTTATTTTATTACTCCGTATCGCTTAAGACAGTTTACATTCCCATGACCAGGGAGATTTCACACTTTCACCTGTACATGGCAGATCCCTGGCTGATAAAGATTGGGGCTGCGTAGACAATACCTCTTGGTCACTAGCAGAGTACGCTAGGAAGAATGCCTCATTGTGTCAGTTTGCGAAGTTTGACCACATGCGTGAAAAAAAAAAGCACAGCAGATGGAAGATATTCTCACTGTGCTTAATCTAACTAACAATCAGTTTGATGACTCCACACTGAAGGCAGTTATCAGGAACATCAACTTCTCATCTACTCATACAAACGTGACAATTTCAAGTTTCATCAGTGCAATGCAGCAAGTAGCCAGTACACTTCCACTAAATGTGTCAGAAGAAATCCGCCTGAAGACCTGCAGGACAATCACCAAGACGAAACCCCCCCGCAAAATCGAATATTTCCAGGAAGGCAGCAGCATCGTGGTTTTGCCAGCAGACAAAAGGAATTCCACAATCGTTACGCAGCAGACTGATTACGATGAGAAAATTCATTAACTTCTGGAGGACGCAGCATACAGATATCTGGAATGTGACCCTGCAGACAGAGTGAACAAGAAAAGCAGGACTACGTTGAAGGCAACAGGCATGCCTGAAAAGTAATCTCCCCACTACGATCGATAATGCCAGTTTCGCCTATACTGTATGGATTGCCTAAAGTACACAAAGAGGTTGTGCCACTATATCTGTTTTTCAGCAACACTGGCGCATCAGCGTCTCAAGCAGCTAAGTGTTTGAAGAAACTTTTGCACCCATATGTGGGGAAGTGTATTACCACATCTACAATTTGAAAGACTTCATCCAATGTCTCAAGGGACTACATATCACGGAAACTGATATAATTGTCAGTTTTGACGTGACCTCCCTGTTCACCAAGTTACCGATGAAAGACTCACTGGAACTGAATACAGAGAAATTTAACGTTGCTCTGAAGAACTTGTTCAGACATATGCTGAGTTCAACATATTTTCTGTGTGTGGGCCAATATTACAAGCCGATAGGATTAGCTATGGACAGCCGCCTATTCTCCAGTAGTTACCAAACTGTTCATGGAAAAATTTGAGGAGGAAGCATTAGAGACAGCTAGGAAAAACCCACAGAACATATCCAAAAGCTTCTTCATGTATGTGGATGATACGTTTGTGATCTGGCCTCGTAGTAGCAGAGGCTCAGTGAGTTTCTGGAACATCTTAAAACACGCCACCCAAATATTAAGTTTACCACAAACTGGAGAAGGATAGCCAGCTGTCATTTCTGGATATGTTGGTCAAAGGGAGAGAATATGGATCGTTTGGCCGTAGTGTGTATCGTCAACCAATACCACGCTGATTTACATGAGCAAGCTAGTAGCTGTCATTACCCAGAGCAGAAGAATGGAGTTCTAAAGACAATGGTCCACAGGGCACACACCGTGTAAGACCAAGATAGTTCAACATCAGAAATAGAGGATATACTTTCAATCTTCTGCGAAAGTGTGTACACAATCAAAAAGATTCAGAAAGCCATTCAACCAGCCACTCTGCCACATAATAGAGAAGAAGACCAAGATGAAGAAAAGTCTGGCGTACTTGACCCTTGCAGGATCTATTCCTGTCAATTTCTTCCTACTTCAGCCACCCACCGAAATCTGCCATTGCCGAGAACTGTCTTGTATTCAACTATAACTTGATCATTAACCCCCCCTTCTCCCCTCAGCTACTGCGACAGTTTTATAATATAGTTAACAGAGATAAATGGGGTCGAAAATTTCATGAATCGTGGCACTGGGTACCAACTCCGCAAAGCCTGGGATCTTGCACTGTAGTTGCTAAAAACACAACAGCAGCAGAACTCAACAAAGAAGAGAACTGAGAATGTGGATATAGAGAATGAACCTCAGACAGAGCACAAGTGACACTGTAACGAGAACGACAGTTCGCTGTCAGGCGCACCAGACCGAAAACGGGAAGCCTCAGGACGATTCTAAACGAACGGGCTGCCGACGGAGCGCCTAGAACCCTCCATGGAGAGGGAAGGCAGCACGCATAAATACTGGAGTCGTTCATGTAGCCTAGCAGTCCCAGATAGCATCTGATAAAGCAGAAAGGTCACTCGTCGAAATATTATGCGTGGACGACACTGATATCCGGCAGAACACTTGAGACCTCAAAATGTGAACAGACTGCCAGAACGCTTATTGACGTTATTTCAGTTATTGAAATAGCACAATGACAGGTTGAGTTCCTTCAGCTAACTGGGTTAAAATCCTCAAGTAGAACGTTAAACATTAGCTAAATGGCGTACAATATTGCAAGTCCAGCATTTATGCTCAAAAGTTAAAATCCAACACTCACTATCGAAACTTGCATGAAATAGCAAGAGTCCTCAGAACTCTCGCTCAGGTTTCTTAGATCGCGACTGACCGAATTCCCCTTGATACACGCAGTTTTTCTCTTCGTGTGAACTGTTCCCAGTCAAGATGGCCGCCACGTAATTATAGCCTTGATCTGTTGTGAAAATTCTTAAATACACGTTTCTGTTACTGCCGGCATACGTGCGACAATTCAGTATGAACCGAAATTTTACCAGCTTTCAGATGACATCTTTAAATTTTAGATGGTTTTCTTAATTTTAGAACTATTTACAATTTCATGAATAAGTAGTTTATGTTCAAAATTTGCTGTTAATTATTATCAACATAGTGAAATTTGCAAAATTGTACATAGCTATTGTTGCTACTTATTATCGAAATAGTGAAATTTGTACATTTATAGATAGCTATTGCAGTCTACTTTATCATACTGCCACTACTTTTAACAATTTACAGTTTATTTTATGTGAGATTACATTTTTAAAGCTCAGAATGAACATTCCAGCTTATAGTTCAAAATACATTAGATGTGTACAAAATCTGAGACTACATTTCGATAAAGCTTCTCAAGTGCTATCTGTAGACAACTAGTGTATTATAACGCTTAAGGCGTTTGGGAGTAATTAATTTTTTATATTCATAGGTATTTACGAATCTTGCTTGTTGAATAACTGAAGTTCTATATGGAGTTTCAAGAGGACGTATAGACAAACGTTCTCGTCTCAGTTTTCTCTTTAATTTGGTGTGTCCTCCTAATATTTAGCTATATAGTTTTATGTCTTATCGATTTTGTGGCCACGAAATAGGTTGTCCGTTGCTGAGTTCCCGCCATGCCGGGACCTCATCCCACCATGATCATGCAATGTCTGAGCGCCGGGTTTTTCCAGCTGCACTGACAAAGGCCAATAACACACCGGGTTATCTGCTACCTTCTGATAGCTGCGTTTCTGAGGTTTTTTTTTTTGGTTTCCGCGAGTATCAGGGTCTGGAAACAAAATGGGTGCTTGCATGTTGCCAAAGTAGTTTCGACTTCGCTGCATAAGTTCTGCTGGGGAGCCCTTACACATCCTCCATACAATCCTAACCCTTCTCCGTGTGATTTCCATATTTTTGCAACCCTGAAAGACATTCGTGGAAGTCGGTTTGCTTCGGATGAAGAGGTACACCCCTGGATACAATCATGGTTCTGTAGACAGCTGCAAACATTTTTTCATAACGGCATTGATCGTCTTGTGTCCTAGTGAGATATCGGTATTTGCTGCTGTGGTGATTACTTTTGAACTAATAAACAGTTTACTTTTTTCCAACTGTTTAGTTTTCATTAGACTGACCCTAATAAAAGACACTGGTGGTCTAAATGAAGTAGATGGTCAAGAGAGAAAATCTGAATGTCCAGCTGCTCGATGTAGCAGTTAAGACTTGAAATAAACGTCACTTCAACTACAGGATAGGATATCGCGTAAGTGAAATATCCCCATAGCATCACAGAGCCCATTGCAACATCCACCACATCTCGAACGCATTCCTGGAAGGCTTAGTTATGTCTTTGATAAAAAGCACACGGGACAGCTTTATCAGCCCATCTTAAGCATTACGTACCCTCACATGGCGTGAGGTGGGACAATGTAATACGTTGTGGCACATTGTCAGGCATGATTGTTTTTGTAGTCCGAATGCTATAGTGCGGAGGCACGTAATGTTGCAAGATCGTACTGGCCTTCAAATCTTTGAACACGGTACATTCTCCAATCAATGGTTTGCGACACTACTCCTTCCCCCCATATGCCTCTTTTCTGGGGAGCATTCTGTTATGTCGGATACTGTGGGGGTCAACACCGACACAAACAAGGACAGAGAAGTTGCCATGGCTGGCGGCAGGAATCTAAAATCTGTACATAACACTTTAAGATTCATTGATTACTTTATTTCTAAAAATAAAACAAACGTAGCTTCCTGTGCCTCCTACATGCAAGTATTTTTCACTATTACTACTCGCGGAATGCAGGCTAAGTTGCGGCTTCCTATTAGCAGCGATGATCTCTGCGACCGGACTGGGGCGACCAGCAATGGGCGGCTGCTTAAGTCAGCGTTGACAGGGAGCGCTGCACATTGTCTTCCTGGAGGTGTTGTGCCGGCCGCTCTTTCTGTTGGACTGCGCGGCTGGTCCCGGCGGAGGTTCGAGTCCTCCCTCAGGCATAGGTGTGTGTGTGTGTGTGTGTGTGTGTGTGTGTGTTGGTCCTTATGATAATTTAGGTTAAGTAGTGTGTAAGCTTAAGGACTGATGACCTTAGCAGTTAGTCCCATAAGATTTCACACACATTTGAACATTTTTTTTTTTCCATTGGCACAGGTCAGTGCTTTCTTAATGCCGTTTCGTGGCACTGCACTGGTCGGTGTGCAATCGATGCTTCAGGACTGCACACACTCGGCTTCATTTTTGTGGATGACAATGAGCAGCCGCATCTAACAGCGCTGGTGGAGGAGGTCTTGGAACGAGAGGATATTTGCGAATGGACGGGACTGCCCTATACCCCCGACTTAAATCCCATCGAGCACGTGTGGGATGCGTTGGGGAGACGTATTACAGCCTGTCCACCTGCACCAACAGCCATCCAGCAGGTGTCAACCTCGCTGGTGGGGGAATGAAACGCCCTGTCACACGAACTCACTGCCAACCTCATGGCCAAAACGGGAACACAGTGTAGAGCACGCACTGCCTTCATTTTGAACACATACGCTACTACCAGCCCTGCCCCGGATTTGTCAGTGTTCAGGGGACCATTATAAATTACGGTGACCTAAGTGTAATTATTGTCTTTGAATAAAAGTGTCATCTCGGTTCGTCTCATTGCTGTTTCTTTCAATTATCTACTATATTATACTATTCTATACTGTACTACACTGTAGTAGTTCTTTCTATGTAAGGCTCAAGCGTCATATAACTATGTTACTTGTCAGTGTCACATCAAGCGAAAGTTACTTTCGTCCTTAAGTATTGCAGATCGCAGAGTAATACGTTTTACATGTAGAATCTATAGGGTGATTATTATTGAACTGTATGAAAAAAATACGTAAATTAGTTGCAAACTACAGTTTGCGCACACTCTGTTCGACATGTAAACTTCACTACAGATATTCGGATTTAGGTTATGATATGTTCGATATGCCTGACACTGGCGATGATGTGGCGCAGACGAATGGCGGAATTCTGCATGACCCACTCAAGGTTCAGAACATCGACGCTGTCTAAGACCTCCTAAACGGCTGTTTTCTGCTCAGCAATGGTTTTGAGATTATTGCTGTACACCTTATCTTTAATACAGTCAACAAAAAGGAGTCGCATGTATTCAGATCCGGTGAGTATGCCGACCAATCAAGGCTCATGTGCCGGCCGCTGTGGCCTATCGTTTCTAGGCACTTCAGTCCGGAACCGCGCTGCTGCTACGGTCGCAGGTTCGATTCCTGCCTCGGGCATGGCTGTGTGTGATGTCCTTAGGTTAGTTAGGTTTAAGTAGTTCTAAGTCTAGGGGACTGATGACCTCAGAAGTTAAGTCCCGTAGTGCTCAGAGCCATTTTTGAGGCCCATGTCAGTGGCCTCTGGATACCCCAGAGCAGCGCGGGATTAGCCGAGCGGTCTGAGGCGCTGCAGTCATGGACTGTGCGGCTGGTCCCGGCGGAGGTTCGAGTCCTTCCTCGGGCATGGGTGTGTGTGTTTGTCCTTAGGATAATGTAGGTTAAGTAGTGTGTAAGCTTAGGGACTGATGACCTTAGCAGTTAGGTCCCATAAGATTTCACACACATTTAAACATTTGATACCCCAGAGCCAGAATGCAATCCCCAGAGTGTTCCACCAGGACATCACTCTCCTGCTTCGATGGGATCGAGCTCCGTCTTGCATGAACCACATCTTGTCGAAATCAGGGTCATTTGAGGATGAACTCATCTTCCAAAACCTCCACGTATCATTCGGTAGTCACCGTGCCATCAGGGAATATCGCACCAATTATTCCGTGACTGGACATTGTACACTGCACTGTCAGCCGTTGAGGGTGAACGGACTTCTCGATTGCGAAATGCGGATTCTCAGACCCCCAAATGCGCCAACTTTTCTTATTGGCGAACCCATCCAAATGAAAGTGGGCTTCGTCGCTAAACCAAACCATACAGCGCATACTAACTCCCATCATGCCCCCGCGGCCAACAGGCCGTTTGAACGTTCTAAGGCAAACTATTCAGAAGTTATGACGAGTTTATTTCATATAGTTAAATAATTGTCACGCTGTAACTACGAGGAATCTTTCAGCAAGATGGGACCTGTATTCGTTTCACACTTGTAAAAACAAATATGGAAACGAAACTTTCTCCATTATTTAGCCCAAAAGAAGCGAAGTCGATTTTATCTACCGCCAAGTTGATTACCAGCTGTTCTCTGTGGTTGATCTCATTGAGTTCCTTGCAAAGGACTAACTGTAGAATATGGCACCACGCAAATCTTGAAATTTCCTGGCAGACTGAATCTGCATTCTAGACCGGTACTCGAAAGCAGAAACTTGACCTTCACAGGCAATGGTCGTACCGACCGAATTATCCAGCCGTTCTAAATGGACCCTTCTTGCCGTTCTCCTGGGTCCAGATCTTCTGACATCTTAAAAACTTGTGACTGGCAAATTTTATGACTCCAATGAAGAAATAAGGCAGTGTTAGACAAGTATTGAGCAGAACTTACGGAATTAGACCTCCAGAATTGAACCTGTTATTTGGAAAAGCGTTGAACTAATTTCAGCTAAATGGAGACTATGTTGAAAAATAATTGCACCTTTTACTTAAAAAATTGGACTGGTGCAAGTAGGAATCGCGCTCTGAGGGTGCATATAAATTTAATTACGTATACAGACAGTTCATCCATATCGGTAATCGAGAATCTCTACGATTTTTGCCTTTTATCTACATTGATATTGGCAATATTTTGGTCCTCGAATGTCCAAGGCTTTCGAGAATGTTTTAATTCTAAGTTTTGAGTCAGATAACACATGAAAAAATGTTTTATTCACGTGATATAATGACAGATTAAGATTCTCTGATTTTCTTTCTTTAGTTGTGCCGTCAAACCTTGCGTCCTGCCAAATGTCATGATTCTGGGTTAATGGGAAGTACTCTATAGGTTATTATGAGTGAGTTTGCAAGTATCAAAATGTGATATGAGCGGCCGTATGTTTTTACTTCATTAACTTAGAAGCTTACATTTCTTACAACGCCAACGGACTATAGCACCTAGTTTCAAACAAAAATTTCAACTTGATGCTTCTACCCACTCGTGACAAAAAGCGCTCTGAACAGATGGACAGACAGTCGGATAAAAAATGACAGAAAATGTTTTTCGTGTGAAATAAGTAAAAATTTTCTGAATGTTTTCTTTACCTTTATTGTGAAAGCTTGCATCTTGACAAATTTTGTGATTGTACGCCAACAGGAAGGGCCCCATAGGTTTTGGTGAATGAATTTGCGAGTATATGACTGTTGCATGCCAACCTTGTAAAGACGTGTAAAATTTTCAGAGTGCCATAGCGAAGCTATCTCGCTACATTACGGCAATGTAGACACGAGGCGGTCGCAATGAAAACATTTCGGCACCAATACTGGGTCATGGCAAAACCCAACATCGACGTTTCTGACGAGCGAGGCAGTAGACTTAAGCAAAAGGTAGAGGGCCAGAGCAGCCAAACAGGGTCACGTCACCTTCGTTACATAACGAAAGAAAGACTAAGGCGAATGCAACAGACGGTACCAAGGGCTTTTACGGACCATTTGTATACCACAACAAACTTGTTAAGCAAGAACGGCAGAAGGAAACCGCTCTTACCTTCGTAATATCAAGCCCTTTGCAGTCACGACGAGTGACGTCGGGTAAACCCCAGCCGCTAGCCAGCAGCTCGTAAGGCAGTGGGTCTGACGGGTCGATGTCGTACATGGCGTTCGCACTCGATTCCCTGATTGCTGGGAACTGACGTCTGGCATAAATCTGTTGTAGATTTCGGGGTCAGGGATTTTCTCTGCCTCGTGATGACTGGGTGTTGTGTGATGTCCTTAGGTTAGTTAGGTTTAAGTAGTTCTAAGTTCTAGGGGACTGATGACCATAGATGTTAAGTCTCATAGTGCTCAGAGCCATTTGAACCATTTTGTTGTAGATGTCCTTGACGCTACGGACAACAACAGCCGTTACTGGGACAGATGGCCACCTCACCATAATCGCGAGTCGCAGAGTTCAACACCACAGTGTTGTCTCCATACCCTTGCACGTCCATTCACTCGTTACAATTTGAAATGAGACTCGTCCGACCACGCAACATGTTTCCAGTCATCAACAGTCCAATGTCGGTGTTGATGGGCCTGGTGGTCTTCCTTCCCACCAGTATCAGGACACCAGCGTTCCTGACATGCCGGCGGACTGGATAGGGCCTACCTGGACGGCAGGGCAATATCGTCCAACTTCACGGCAACCGTAATCGCGGTGCGACGAAAGACGAAGGAGAGTGGTGAGAGAGAGGTCCCCCTTCCACCTTCCAAGCGGGCGTGCTTAAGTCCAGTACGGCCCGCCACGTTAGTTGTGCGGTCTAACGCACGGCTTTTCGGACTGGGAAGGCGCGCCTGGTCCCCGGCACGAATCCGCCCGGCGGACTTTTGTCGAGGTCCCGTGAGCCGGCCAGCCTGTGGATGGTTTTTAGGCGGTTTTCCATCTGACTCGGCGAATGCGGGCTGGTTCATCTTATTCCGCCTCAGTTACACTCTTCCGGCGATTGCTGCTCAAACAAGTTCTCCACACTCATGAACAGCACCCTTACTCTACCACGCAAACATAGGGGTTACACTCGTCTGGTGTGAGAAGTTCCATAGGGGGAGGGGGGGGGGTGTCCACCGACTACCGAACCGCGCAGTAACCCTGAAAGAGTGTTTCGGTGTGCGGCGGCAGAGGGGTGAAGTGGACTGCGGTAGTCGTCGCGGGGCTGTGGACCACTGCGGCTGCGGCGGGGACGGAGCTTCTCCGTCGTTTCTAGGCCACCGGTTAACATACAGTACAAGTTCAGTACACGCGCCGTCGTCATTCACTGCCGCGGCGTCGCGGTACAACCAGTGCTGGCGCCACAGCAAGTGGAGAACCGCCAAAGCAGCAGCCGGCTGTAACGAAGTGTGCGCCGTGCGGGCTGAACGCCGCTCACGACGCGATTCCTCCGCGGACATTGACAGACGATGCCAACAACAAGTCTAGACGCTACCTGTATTTTTATGGAAATAAGTAACTAACTCTAAATTGTCTTCCACTCGGCCTACCGGCCAAGGAAAACTGGCAAGGAGCGAAATGGGAGAGTACCTCCTGACACAGAACCAACTCTACTTACGCCCTCCTAATAGTCGCCCTTGCAGTGACACAAACGGCAGTATCTGTTGACTGCAATGACTGAGAAGCGTCAATTTTTTACGCCACCAAGGAGCCACAGCCCTCAGTAGGTGAAGCAAATTTCAACTTCATACTTCTGTACGCTTCTGACAAAAGACCTTTTAATATTCGGACAGACAGACAGACAAACGAACGACAAAGTGTTCCTACGAGTGTAGGGGTTCCGTTATTACCGACTAAGGTGCGGAATCCTAAAAACACAGCCTTGCACTCTCCGCCCAGAAACTTATCAACTAAAATTCATGATATCTTCGACATGATAAATTTTGTTCAGCAAACTTACGTAAATATTACTCATTATCATTATTCTACGAGGGTGATTCAAATGAAAACCTTAAATTTGTAATAACAAATCGAAATTTCGCGCCGTTATCCTGTAAGTTGGTAAGCGTGCTACGAACAGCGTGCAGAATAGCCTGTAAGTGGCAGTATAGCGCAGTTGCACACATACCGTCGCAGTATCAGTATAAAGATGGCCGCCCCACTTGCGACTTGCACCAGGGAAGAACAGCGTTCTGTTATTCGGTTTTTGCGCAGTGAAGGTGTGAAACCTATTGAAATTCATCGACGAATGAAGGTTCAGTGCGGTGATGCATGTTTATCACAATAGCAAGTCTACGAATGGAGTAGGAAGTTCGCAAATGGCGTGACTCCAGTGGAAGATGCTCCTCGTCCAGGTCAAATACAACGAGTTGTGACTCCACAGAACATTGCAGCAGTTGAAGCCATAGTGAAGAAAAACCGCCGAGTGACACTGAATGACATTGCAGCATGTTTACAGATTAGTCATGAGTCAGCACACCACATTGTGCATGATGTGCTCCAGTTTCATAAAGTGTCTGCAAGATGGGTGCCACGGCAGCTGATTTCTGAAATGAGAGAACGACGTGTTGACGCTTGTGAAGAACTTCTTCGGCGCTTTGAATGAGAAGGTGATAGCTTCCTTGCAAGAATCGTTACTGGGGGCCGAAAGCTGGGTTCACTGTCACCAAACGGAAACGAAGAGAGCGAGCAAGTAATGGCACCATTCCTCATCACCAAAACCAAAGAAGTTTCTAACAGAACCATCAGCAGGGAAGGTTATGCTGATTCTCTTTTGGGACGAAAAAGGTGTCATTTTGGAGCATTACATGCCTAGAAGGACCACTGTCAGCAGTGCATCATACACAGATCTCCTAAAATATCATCTGCGGCCTGCAATCAAATCAAAGCGACGTGGATTGCTGTCAGCAGGCGTCCTTTTTCAACATGACAATGCAAGGCCCCACACTGCCCGTACAACAGCTGCAACAATCACAGACCTGCATTTTGAGTGTCTTTCTAATCCGCCATACTCACCAGACCCTGCCCCAAGTCATTTCCATATGTTAGGACCACTCTTAAGACGCAATGGGAAGAAAGAAGTTCCGTTCTGATGAAGAGGTACGCCACGCGGTGCATGAGAGGTTTGCGCGGACTACCAAAAGTATAGGTTTCTAAAGGAATTTATGCACTTTGTAAGCGCTGGAGGACTTGCATTTAGCGTGGGAGGGATATGTTGAAAAGTGATACAACTTTGTACCACTTTTGCACAATAAATAATATTTAAAAAATATTTAAGGTTTTCATTTGACTGACCCTCGTACATACTGGTCAATCTCATTTTGATTTTCCAAGTTTTTCTTAAATAGAGACCTCATCCTACATTAATACCATTAATTTCGTGTCCGTTGTAATGTATTCATAGCTCCGACATGTAACCGTTTAACTTTGCAATCCTATGCGTTTGTCACATTTCAATGAATCTTTGTAGGAAATATGTAGTTTTACTTACATCTTGTGTTGAAATGTTTAAGATCAAACACGTTATTATAATGGACTGACGTTAAATGCCCTACAGAAAAGAATAATATAATACCTCCCTTCGATTCACTTTCATCCTTCTGAAATACTGAATGCCATTCTTTGACAGTGGTAAACTTATTTGCACAGCTGGTTGTTTCCTGGTAGAGGGAGCGAAGAACCCGGTCCTTTAACAGGTTGGTACCGACCGATACAGCGCCCTTTACACTCTCTGGTCTCCCTTGTGCTGCTGTATCTCCCTTAATCTGGGTCAACTCGACGTTTGCATGATCTGGGGACAACAGTACGCCCGTTCGGTGTAACATCCACCGGCTCGCGATGCACGATAATTGCCCGCAGAAATTATCTTGTGAAATGGTTCAGTTAAGATGGAAGTTAACGTCCCCGCCGTGGGGCGGCTACGTATTTAGCTTCGAAATAACGTCGTACAGAAATTACCGGCCACGCAGGCGTCCCCCGTCTCGGCTGACAAGGCAGTCGGTTCGCCTGCGAGCGTTCATTAAAACTGGAAACAATGCCCGCGGCAGTTGCGCGCTCGCGGTCACACGCTATCTCGTAAATCACGGCCGACCAACGTTCCGACTTGAGGCTTGCTCCGCCCGTCGTCACTGATTACTTCCCTCGCGATCCACCTCCCAACGCCAAAATGAGACGGAATACTTTAGAACTCTTTATTGCCATCTTCTGTCGCAACAGATTATATGACCGCGGGATGGAAAAGACAGTGACTTGTAAATGTAGGATGCTTCGAGACGGAATTACGTCTATATTACTTGAGTTCCACAGGTGATGTATATACTGCAAGTGGTACGAAGTACCTTCAATAAGTAATAAGTAGTGCAGCACTGTTTCTTCTCGACCAAAAAAAAAAAAAAAAAAAAACGCGGAATTTGTTGTGGGACATGGTGGAATACTCCCGCTTTACCCCCTATAGATCCATGAAGTTCAGTAGGTGGTGGCGTTACACATAGCCATCAAAATACGTCTGTAACGGAGGCGCGTTGCAAGCAGAGAGCTGTCATTGAGTTCTCTCGGCAATAAACCAGAGCGTCGCAGATACTTGTAGACGCTTGCAGAATGTCTACGAACACCTAGCAGTGAACGAAAGCACTCTGAATCGTTTGGCGAGGCGTCTGTCATCGTCGCAACAAAGCCTCCCAGACCTGTCCGATCTCCCACGTGCCGCGTACGGCTGTGACTCCTTCAATGTTGGAACGTGTGGACACTCTCATTCGAGGTGATCGACGGATCACAATCAAACACCTCGCTGCTCAATTGGACATTTCTGTTGGTAGTGCTGATACATTCGTCTACCAGTTGGGATACTCAAAGGCTTGTACCAGCTGGGTTTCTCAGCAACCAACACAAGACCATAAACACTAGCGAAAGACGATCTGTGCGGAGCTGCTTGCGCATTGCGAGGCTGATCGTGACAGTTTTTTGTCACAGGCGATGAAACATGAGTTCATCGCTTCGAACCGAAAAACAAAGCAACAATTCACAGAGTGGCGCCATACCACCTCTCCTCCAAAGAAAAAGTTCAGAGGCGCACCTTCAGGCGGTAAAGCCATGGCGACGGTCTTCTTGGATTTTGAAGGGTTACCCTCTTTGATATCCTGCCTCACGTAAAAGTGTATCATGCTACGCTCAGGAAATTGAAGAAACAGATTGCAGCGTATTCGTCGCCACAAAAATGCAAACGAACTTCTCCTTTGCCACGACAACGCAAGGCCTCACACAAGTCTGTACACCTCAGAGGAGCTCACTAAGCTTCATTGAACTGTTCTCTATTATCTACCCCACAGCCACGATCTTCTACCTTCCGACTTCCATCTGTTTGGCCCAATGAACGATGCACTCCGCTGGAAGCAGTATATTTGGATGATGGGGAGGCTATTGATGCAGCAAGACGTTGGCTCCGACGTCGACAACTTCCATATGGGCATTCAGCAAGAGAGATTAAGTTGAAAAGCAGGGAGATTAAGTAGAAAAACACGGAGATTAAGTTGGAAAACAGGGAGATTAAGTTGAAAAACAAAGAGATTAAGTTGAAAAACAGGGAGATTAAGTTGAAAAACAGGGAGATTAAGCTCAAAAAACAGGGAGATTAAGTTGAAAAACAGGGATATTATGTTGAAAAACAGGGAGATTAAGTCCAAAAATAGATTTTTGTAGCCACAAGTGTGGGGAACAATATGGTGTTTTGAAATCCTGAATAAAACCAACATGCCAACACAAAAAAAGTGTTACAATACTTACTGAACGCCGCTCGTATACTACACTTGAACAGAGTCCTTCTGCCTTCAGAAACTGCACTTGCAGATTTCTATGAGATTCAGTTCTGTCTAGCATGCACATGAACAGGAACAGGAGATGTCAGAAAGGTAACAATTTCACTCGCCGCACTCATACCGTTGAAGCTGTAAAACGGAGCTGGTGATGACGTCACAGCTGGAGCGTCCTCTTTACGAACTACAGGGACTGACGCCCGAGAACTTCTGGCACGAAAATGTAGGGGTTGGGAGACGACTCCTCCAATGGCGGTTAAATCGGTTGCTGGCAAATTAGGGTGGATCCCCGTTTGCATGCCTGGACGTGGTGTGTAGAGGTGGTGATGACTGGAATCGTACGGCGAACTCCAAGTGAAACATCAAAAATGGTTCAAATGGCTCTGAGCACTATGGGACTCAACTTCTGAGGTCATCAGTCCCATAGAACTTAGAACTACTTAAACCTAACTAACCTAAGGACATCACACACATCCATGCCCGAGGCAGGATTCGAACCTGCGACCGTAGCGGCCGCGCGGTTCCAGACTCTAGCGCCTAGAACCGTTCGGCCACTTCGGAGTGAAACATCCCTGGTTATGTGTGTATGCAGACTGAAGCGACGAACGAAAATTTGAACCAAGGCTGAGATTCGAACCCACGTCGCGTTTTCACTGGGCAGATGCGCTAACCACCACACCACCCTGACATAGTTGCTTTGCACAACTGCACAGACTACCATAGCATGATTCCCTCCTCAATCCAACTACCCGTTCATGCCTAGGCCCACTTGGTACTCCCCTAAAACTCAAACGTCATTGCAGAGACTCTCCAGCTGTATTGAAATAGCACCTCAGCCTCGAACAAATCGGTGTATCAGTCTGTATATATGCAACCATAGAGGTTTGAGACTCGTAAATGTCTCTGGAACTATACACAATGAAGCGCCAAAGAAAATGGTATAGGCAAACGTATTCAAATACAGAGATATCTAAACTGGCAGAATACGGCGCTGCGATAGACACCGCCTATAAAAGACAACTAGTGTCAGGCGCAATTATTAGATCGGTTACTGCTGCTATAATAGCAGTTTTTTAAAGATTTAAGTGACTTTGAAAACTGGTGTTATGGTGGGCGCACGAACGACGGGAGACAGCATCTCTGAGGTAGCGATGAAGTGGGGATTTTCCCGTACCACCATTTCACGAGTGTAACGTGAATTTCAGGAATCCGGTAAAAAATCAAAACCCCGAGATTGCTGCGGCCGGATCATGCAAGAGTGGGACCAACGACGACAGAAGAGAATCGTTCAACGCGACAGAATTGCAACTCTTCCGCAAATTGTTGCAGATTTCAATGCTAGGTCATCAATAAGTGTCAGCGGCCGAACCACTCGCCGAAACAACATCGATATAGGCTTTTGGAGTCGAAAGCTGACTCGTGTACCCTTGATGAGTGCACGACACAAAGCTTTACGCCTCGCCTGTGCTCATGAACACCAACACTGTACTGTTGATGACTGGAAGCATGTTGTGTGGTCGGACGAGTCTCTTTTCAAATTGTAACGAGCGAATGGACGTGTGCGGGTATGGAGACAACCTCATGAATCCATGGACACTGCATGTCAGCAGGGGACTGTTCAGGCTGGTGGAGGCTCTGTAATGGTGTGGGGCGTGTGCAGTTGGAGTAATATGGTACCTCTGATACGACCGAATACAGCTCTGACAGGTGACACGTATGTAAGCATCCTGTCTGATCACCTGCATCCTTTGATGTACATTGTGCATTCCAAGGGATTTGGGCAATTTCACCAGAACAATGCGACACCCCATACGTTGAGAATTGCTACGAAGTAGTTCCAGGAACACTCCTCTGAGTTTAAGCACTTCCGCTGTCCACCAGACTACCCAGATATGATCATTATTGAGCATATCTAGGATGCCTTGCAACGTGCTGTTCAGAAGAGATCTCCACCAACTCGTATTCTTACGGATTTATGGACAGCCCTGCAGAATTCATGGTGTCAATTCCCTCCACCACTATTCAGCCATTAGTCAAGTCCATGCCACCAAGTGTGCTCGCGGTGGCCCTACACGATAGTAAACAGTTGTAGCAGTTTCTTTGGCTCTTCAGTGTTCTTTCATTTGATACCTGGTTATAATAGTTTTGTTCATGTCAGTTACAAAGATAGAACCGCTGCTGGAGGGAAGCTGTTGGCGTAGGTGGCCACGTGTGGGCAGCATGCAGGTGCAAGCGGCTTGCTCACCTGGCAAGCAGCACTTGTAGCAAGCCGCAGCTGCTGGTGTGTGTGTGGCCACAGAGGCGTGACGCAGGCGGAGTGCCGTTGCAGCTACTGACGGCCCGGCAACTTCATGGTTGTAATACACTACTGGGCGTTAAAATAGCTACACCAAGAAGAAATGCAGATGATAAACGGGTATTCATTGGACAAATATATTATACTAGAACTGACATGTGACTACATTTTCACGCAATTTGGGTGCACAGATCCTGAGGAATCAATACCCAGAACAATCACCTATGGCCGTAATAACTACCTTGATACGCCTGGGCATGGAGTCAAACAGAGCTTGGATGGCATATACAGGTACAGCTGCCCATGCAGCTTCAACACGATCCCACAGTTCATCTAGAGTAGTGACTGGCGTATTGTGACGAGCCAGTTGCTCGGCCACCATTGACCAGAAGTTTTAACTTGGTGAGAGATCTGGAGAATGTGCTGGTCAGGGCAGCAGTCGAACATTTTCTGTATCCAGAAAGGCCCGTACAGGACCTGCAACATACAGTCGTGCATTATCCTGCTGAAATGTAGGGTTTCGCAGGGATCGAATGGAGGGTAGAGCCAAGGGTCGTAACACATCTGAAATGTAACGTCCACTGTTAAAAGTGCCGTCAATCCGAACAAGAGGTGATCGAGACGTGTAACCAATGGCACCACATACCATCACGCCGGGTGATATGCCAGTAAGGCGATAACGAATACACGCTTCCAATGTGAGTTCATCGCGATGTCATCAAACACGGATGTGACCATCATGATGCTGTAAACAGAACATGGATTCATCCGAAAAAAAATAACGTTTTACCATTCGTGCACCTAGGTTCGTCGTTGAGTACACCATCGCAGACGCTCCTGTCTGTGATGCAGCGTCAAGGGTAACCACAGCCATGGTCTCCGAGCTGATAGTCCATGCTGCTGCAAACGTCGTCGAACTGTTCGTGCAGATGGTTGTTGTCTTGCAAACGTCCCCATCTGTTGACTCAGGGATTGAGACGTGGCTGCACGATCCGTTACAGCCATGCGGATAAGATGCCTGTCATCTCGACTGCTAGTGATACGAGGCCGTTGGAATCCAACACGGCTTTCCGTATTACCCTCCTGAGCCCACCGATTCCATATTCTGCTAACAGTCATTGGATCTCGACCAACATGAGAAGCAATGTCGCGATACGATAAATCGCAATCGCGATAAGCTACAATCCGACCTTTATCAAAGTCGGAAACGTGATGGTACGCATTTCTCCTCCTTACACGAGGCATCACAACAACGTTTCACCATGCAACGCCAGTCAACTGCTGTTTGCGTATGAGAAATCGGTTGGAAACTTTCCTCATGTCAGTACGTTGTAGGTGTCGCCACCGGCGCCAACCTTATGTGAATGCTCTGAAAAGCTAATCATTTGCGTATCACAGCATCTTCTTCCTGTCGGTTAAATTTAGCGTCTGTAGCACGTCATCTTCGTGGTGTAGCAATTTTAATGGCCAGTAGTATAACTACTAATCGTGGTGCCCAGCAACACCGAAGACAATGGCGTGCGCCCACTCCAGGCGACGGTCAGCAGCGGTTGAGGACCACACAGGCCGGTTCAGAGTGACTGTTAGGGAAAAACCTATACCGGTGTTTTACTTCTGTATAACCGGTATTTCTCGGTCATAACAGAAGCTTTTTACGTTTTACTAATTACTGGGTAAAAAACCAAAGTATCAATTAGCCATAGCAGCAGTGCTTAAATTCCTGGTTTTTAAATTTCTATTCGTAAAATTTCCTTTCGTTTGAAATATTGAGTTATAATAGAAAATGGGAAAATCGGTCAGAGTTATTTTAATAACAATGATAAAAGAGTGAGCTACAAACACGTGGCCTAATAATTAGTACGGCGATGTTGAGGCAACAGTGCACCTGTTATCATGTAGTACGAGCTACAACGTGGTACACGTGTACAGGCAGTGCACAAAACTTAATCCCCCTCTGGTCGATATGGTAGTTTCTCGCCGAGTCGTCGGACATCACTTATATTACAGAGTGGCACCAACCCTAGTATGGAAGCATTTTACGAAGTGCGCTATCGGCGAAGTACAATGCTCCACTTGCTGTAGAAGATTAAACACAGGAGGAACCACAACAAACTTTCGATATTATATGACGAGAAAACTTAGAACTTAACAATTCATTCATAGTTTACGACAAAAGTAGAAAGTAACTGATACGCTGCCTGTGTGTACATAACGTTACATTATCTGTTACTAGCCGTCGAAAACGGACAAATTAACACGAAAAGCCTCGGTTTCACCCTTCATCACTGACTGTCGGAATGCCTAAATAGTGGTATGATGCTCGATTACAACATGACGTTTGAGCAAAGTTTCAAAACATTAGAATCAAGAGGAGAATACTGGTGACTTTTTTAAGTAATCGGTCATATATCACTTTTCGAGAATATCAGCGAACAGTGGACAGATTAATTTTTCTTTTATTTGCCTATTTAATATAATATTTTGAATCTATGGATCTTGAAAGTGAGGAAATCAAAGGTTCTCAGTCTGTTCGATTTATGCGTTTAATACAGGAAATAATAGGAATAAAAAATCGAAAATCGGTTATTTCAGAAACCGGTTACTTTGAGCTGTCTTAACAGTCGGGTTAAACTAGGGTTGAAAAAATAAGATGTAACCGAAAAGCAGTTGTTTCAGTTACAACCGCCATCCCTAGCGACAGTGCAGCTGGGCGGCAAGCTACCCAGGCTCAGACTCACGGTACACTAAGGAGGTGGCCGACGATAGAAAGTAGCCACCCAGCAGGTGACCCTGCAGAGCAGACGCACCAGGTTCAGGATAAAATGTTACTTTAAGCATTTCCTTACAATGAGCCTGAGTACAAAGCTAATTTACTATGCCTACTGTCCTTTTCTTCTGTGTCCATGTTTTGTGCGATTCATAACCAGATTAATGGCACAGAGAACTGAGTGTACTAATAAGTAATACATTATACACCAATCTTTGGACATAACATGTCTGGTGTTTTTAATCTAAAGTCGACGCTGTTTCTTTTCTCCATTTCAGTGGTGATTTATTACATGCTTTCCAGGTTCTACACATTGCAGAGCGTTTCATTTGTCTTCCCAGCTGGGAGTTCTAGTGTTTTAGCAGTGACCATAACGTTGCTGTCATCAGTAAAGAAAGGTTTTTTTCCATGTGCTGTTTTATCTGGAATGTCCTTGATATGAACAGTATTGTTCCTAATACACAGGACTACTATAAATGATTCATTCGTTTTCAGAGTTCTGTATTTTCCGAAGTATTACAAGTACAAATATGACTGATGCACGAACATGACTAAGTTCTCCAGGTTTACATTATGCCCACTGGTTGGCGTTACGAGTGCAGTGTTTTGACCAAATGCCGACCAAGAAAGAATAAAGTTTTTATCTGTTGTAATATGGGAATGTTTATCTGTTACAATAGTGCAGCTTGCGTTCAGAAGTAAATATGGAAAAGAACCGCTGTCTGAACAGAGTATCGTGCGTTGGTATCGACAATTTAGGGAGACTGATTGCGTCTGTAAATAGAGAAGTACCGGTCGATCGAGTTTCCTAGAAGCAACCGTGCAGATGGTGAGGCAAAGATTCGTAAGCAGTCCAAAACCATCAACAGTCCGCACAAGCCACGAACTTGGGATACACAGCATCAAACTGTGTGGACGATTTTGCGACGGCGGTTACATTTGAAACCATGCCGCCTGTATCTCGTCCGACAATTAACCCTTTAACTGTTCTGGACGTGTTAACGCGTGCCTTTGTACCTGTCCCTGTGTGCTCTGAACGTATTTACGCGCGCCACCAGTCCTTCTACCTGGTGCTCTGAATGTGCCTTAGTGGCACCTGTGTGCTCCTTACCTTACCTGGGGAAAGCCATTAGCACAGGTACCAGGATTAGGCGGCCTCAACGGCGCGCTCGGAGTCAGGACATTTGCCACGCCAGACATTTGCCACGATTTTACCTGCTCCGAAGGGTTGGGTCCCTTGTCTCCTCCTCCTCTTTCTCCTCCTCCTCCTCCTCCTCACCCGCCAACCCAGTTTGCTTTCGGCCGGCCGCTGTGGTCGAGCGGTTCTAGGCGCTTCAGTCTGGAACCGCGCGACTGCTACGGTCGCAGGTTCGAATCCTGCAACTCGGGCATGGTTGTGTGTGATGTCCTTAGGTTAGTTAGGTTTAAGTAGTTCTAAGTTCTAGGGGACTGATGACCTCAGCAGTTAAGTCCCATAGTGCTCAGAGCCATTAGTTTCCTTTAGAAGTTCCTAACGTGACCATCAGTATGTAAGTTATTACAACGAACAAGGGCAGGCCTCCTGCTCATTACAAAGGTTATGCGTATCTTAAACAGAGGGAATCTAAAGAAGGTGTTGTTACATGGATGTGCTTACGCCGAAAAGCGGATCATTTCAAGGGAAAGCTGCTTTCGAGGAACGGAGAAGTGTTGAACGTATTAGAACATCTCTGTGGAGCACCTGACGATGCGGATCTGAAAGTGAGAAAGCAAGTGGAAAGGGCGAAGAGAAGGTCCCGAGAAAAACTACACAGTTTTCGGAGATATATGCGGATGAAATGGGAAATCTACATAATAAAGTTTATGACTTTGTTACAGTGATGCCTAATTCAGAATCTATGAAGAGAACCATGCGTCGTCGATGGAGTCCAGAGCGGGGCAACCAACAAGAGCCTAAGAACTCTTATGAAATTGATCTTCATGAAGATCTATTAAAAATGGGAGATGGCAGTAGTTTTCTTCTGGAAGACGATATATTAGAGGTGCGAATAATGATTTTTAGTGGAAGCAAAGGAAAAGAAAGTTTAAAAACATGTTCCCATTTTTTTATGGATGGAACATTTAAGAGCTGCAGCAAGCTGTTTGCACAAATCTAAACCATACACATACACATAGACTTAGGAGGCCCGATTAAAGAAACAAACATTCTTCCTACCGTATTTGCACAGCTCCCTAATAAGATGAAAGACACATATGTTCGTCTGTTTCATTTGATAAAAAAGGCAATCTCTGAGCGGTGTCCTAAACAAGTAAAGGTGGACTTTGAGGCAGCTGCGATATCGGCCATTCGTCAAGTTTTTCCCACAACTGAAATAAATGGATTCTATTTCCATATGAAGAACAGTTTATGGAGAAAAATTCGAATTCTCGGTGTAACTGAGGAGTACCGGTAGAACGAGGATTTAAGACTTCACGTCAGCATGTGTGCAGCGCTGCAGTTGTAAAACCGGTGCACGTAAGCAATGGATGGATTGAGATTCATGCAGAAGCACCTGATAACGGAAGGTTCTCTCAATTTTTTGACCACTTTGTGGATAACTGGCTAGAGAATGAGGATATCGCAATAGAAATGTGGGGCTGTTACGGAAAAAGGCACCGAACGACGAATGCTGTTGAAGGGTGGGACGACAAAATAAACAGTATTATTGGAAACCCTCACCCTAGAATCAACTATTTGGTGGAGTGCTTGAAAAAGGAAGTAGAGCTCACAAACTGCATGCACATGAAATTGGAAATGAATCTTGAAGGTAAGAAGAGGAAGAAGAAGTACGTGAAGCTGGACGACAGGATAGAGAGAATCGTAAAGAATTATCAAGAGACAGGCAACATTAGGCCTTGCTTGAAAGCCATTGCCCATATTCAGAAACTGGACTAAAATACGTTAAAAATAATGTGTTAAAAAATTATGAAGACCATTGAGTCCTCGCAGATTACTGAGTTAAAATTATCAAAACACTGAAGCAGCATTATCGGAGCTAATATTAAGTTGTAATTGTAAATAGAATGTACATTGGTTCAGCGTTTTTAGGCTGATTTTACACACGCAAGAATGGTAAATGGTCATTTATCATTTTGGCGTCCAAAGCCTGTGCAAAGTGTGATACGAGTCAATCATTAATGTAAAAATTAAAAAGTGTTTAAAGCCTCACAAAAATATCCTTATTGTTGTCACGTTAAGATAACTTTTTTCTGCCTTCCAATATTATGACCATACTGTTAAATAATTGTGAGTTCTAAAATAATTTTCTGAAGCTTCAGAATCGCAACTATCACATAAAATATCATGGTTTGTTAAACTGATAGTATACGCTTTTCTAAAAGAAAATGGGAACTGAATCTTTGAATTGCACTCAAAATTGACATCTCAAAACTGATCTGATGCTAATGTTGACAATTTTGGCACCTCAAATATTTTTTATTTAAGTTTAGCGGCAAACATTTATAGTAGATGTGAATCTACTTAAGCACATTTAGATATAGTCCTTTAAAAATTAAAATTTCTTACTAAATTGTTGATTATCTTTAAACAGGTCAGTAAAAGCAAGGAGCTTACTACTGAAAATTAATTGTTACTAAAGAACACCAGAATCAAATGTATTAGACCAACTTTTCTTATACACTAGAGACTTTTTGAAAAGATATTTGATCATTTGTCTCAGACAGTGTAATTTCAGTTGCTTCGCAACACCAGGGATATGTACTTCTAAATTATGTTTGCAGCTGTTCTCATTTCGAATTCTGGAATTTTTACTTCGTCTTGTTTGGTGGAGGAATTTCGAAAAATACATTTAATAACTCCACTTTAGTGGCACTGTCATCGGTAACATTACCGTCGCTGTCGCGCAGTAAAGGTACTTACTGAGCCTTTCCGCTGGTTTACTTAACACAGGACCAGTATCTTTTTGGATTTTCCGCCACATTTTTAGAGCGAGTTTCGTTGTGGAAACTATTAAATGCATCTCGCATTGAAATCCGCACCAAATTTCGAGCCTCAGTAAAACTTCACCAATCTTGGAGATTTTGCGTTCGTCTAAATTATACGTGCCTTTTGCGGTGCTCCTGCAACAGCTTTCTGTCGTGTTTTGTGTACCAGATAGTGCTGTTGATACTATTTCTTTGAACTTAAGCCACATATGGTATTCATTTACATAGTTTGGAAGTATTGGAGACTATCTCTTAGAAAGATATCACCCGAATTTTTAGCTGCTTTTATAGATAGATATATTTCGCGTTTAGTTTTGGTGAATTTCTTTGTTACGGAAGTGAGCCTCGCTACGACTACGTGTTCACTAATCCCTATATCCGTCGTGATGCTCAGGATTATTTGTGGCTAAGAGGTCAAGTGTGTTTTCGTAACCATTTACAATTTGAATGGCCTCGTCAACTAATTGTTAAAAATAATTTTTTAAAAATGCATTTAGAACAATTACGGAAGTTGTTTTCTATTTACAATAGGGTATATGAAAATATATTTTTGTCAACATGCGGAAGGTAGATTGAAGTAACTGCCAACTATAATTGTATGAGTAGGGTACCTATTTATGATGAGACTCAAGTTTTCTTTTAACTGTTCAGCAACTGTTTCATCTGAGACAGGGGATCGGTAAAAGGAGCCGGTTATTAATTTATTCCGGTTGTCGAATATAACCTCTGCCCATATTAAGTCACAGGAACTATCTGCTTCAAAGTCGATTGTGAGCTTACATTATTTTTCCGTAAGTTGTCCTTGTTTCTGTTGTAGTGCAGGTAATTACAATTACGGCTTTTCCCTCCAGAACCTAAGATGCTTTCTCTGTGACCCTATACCAGAGCTAAACAATGTAGAACAACAACGTACGTTACAAGCGTAGCATTCTGTATTACTTCATTTCCTTTTTTCTAACATTTTAAAATTGTAAGTCGACTTTAGATGACATGTCAATCATTGCTGCTCTTATCTCTATTTAGTGAACGTGTTTTCAGTTATGTTTTGAACATTGGCCCGCTACACTTTATTAACTAATTTTTAGAGAGTAAATTAATATGGAGTATGTCGTTCTTCTTTTCAAACATTCACATACCCATTTATTCTTTCCCTATTGTCTTTTGGGTATGCAGTTGTCGCAATTAAAGTAGGCACAAATGCAGTGGTCAAAAAGAAATGATTAGCGTACGTTCGCATTCTCGTTACATCGTTCCTTTCTTGTTGCTCCCATACAGATGGACTGTTTCTATTGCAATCAGTAAGCGTGAAAGGAAGCTACCGTACAGACAGAGGAATCTATATTTATACTTGGCAGAACTAATTACATACTGACATAATCGTCGGTATTGCTTTCGTTTCCCAAAAGTTATAAATATTTCGATTTCGGAAAAGAAGCTCTGTATTTGGCCAAGATGTCGAAGAAGAAGGTCCCTTACGTACTGGTTGTATCGCGTAAGATGTGGAGACGGCGGTTTGAAAGCGGACAGAAGAAGTACGAGGAAGGGCGTCTCTTACCTGAGGGATCGCTACCTGGCGAAGGGGCAAGTGTGGCAAATGTCCGGCGTGGGAAATGTTGGCGTGGCAAGCAAATTTCCGGCATTCGGCGCGCTCGACCCTGCTAGATGGATGCACGGCTGCAGCAGCCAAAGGGTTAAGATCGATGGATTATGGCCGGCATCTTCAATTCTGCATCGCGATGCCGGAAGCACGTGGAGATGAACATTTCAGCTCTAAAGAGATATTCAGCGACGAAGCAATCTTCCATTTATCTGGAATCATTAATTCGCCACAATGTGAAAGTGTGGGGCACTGAATGTCCTAATGAAATTGTGGCGCATAATGAGATTCTTTGATGGTGAACGTTTCTGTGCATTGTCAGAGATGAGGCTGTATGCACCGTTTTTCTTCTGTGAGAAGACTTTGGCACCTACCTCTTCACTTGATATGTTGCAGTTGTGATTGTTTCCACAACTGACTGCTGATTCCGAGAATTTAGTCTGCCGACAAGACGGGGCACCCCCTTCATAGGAGTATCGATGTTCGTCGCTACCTGAACCACGAACTTCCTCACCAATGGACTGGGTGTATTGGCGAATATGATACGGCTCTGTTTCCTTGGCCCTCGAGGTCGCCTGATCTAACACCTTTTGACTTTTTCCTTTGGGATACTTTAAGGACCGTCTTCACATACCCCCATTCCCAAGGACACTAGAGCAGCTCAGAGACAGCGTCAATGCTGTAACGGCCTCTGACATGATGTTGCTACATAAGATATGGAAAGAATCTGGCTACCGCTTGGAGTTGGCTCGTGTGACCAGAGGTGCACTCCTAGATTACTTGTAAAGTGCAAAATGCAAACTTGGGTGAGTTTACGGTTCTATTCATATGTCATTCGTAATTGTACACGAAAAATATAAAACGAATAAATTATTTACACGGTCTAGTCACATTAATATGACCAACGCCTATGTTCGACGTCGACGTGCAATGACCACTCACAGATGGCAGATGGCAACACCAGCGGTGGAGGGTATATAAATCGCGTCGAGGAGATAAGAAAAACAGTGCAGTCGTTATGGTATTGGGGAAACGGAGCAATTTATCTGATGTTAAAAAGGGTGTAATCATTCGTTTTCGAGCCAAGGTTGGAACGATTTCCGATAGGGCTAAGTTTGTTAACTGTTCGTATGCAGCCGTTGTTTATACCGTGCATGGGGAAAATGGCACTATCCGAAACCGGGGGCGAGGCAACTGTGGTGTAGCACGGGCTATAGAAGGCAGAGGTGAAAAGCGACTATGAAGTTGTGTACGGGTTGTGCAGCTGGCTGCACAGATGATCCAAGGCACTACCAACACTGTGTCCTCAACGACCTTCAGCGAACCTTGCTGCTTATAGGCCTCGGCATCAGACGCCTGGTTCATACACCGATTTTGACTGCGGCTCGTCGGCGACGAAGCCAGGAATTTGCCCATCAGTACTGCAACTGATGTTCACCGACTGGGGACTGGTGGGATAGAGGTGGCCTTTTTAGATGGCTCACATTTAACGGTCCATTGGACTGACGGCCGTTAGCGAGTATGGCCCTGCAACAATCGGCCGGCCTGTGTGGCCGAGCGGTTCTAGGCGCTTCAGTCTGGAACCGCGCAACCGCTACGGTCGCAGGCTGGAATACTGCCTCGGGCATGGATGTGTGTGATGTCCTTAGGTTAGTTAGGTTTAAGTAGTTCTAAGTTCTAGGGGACTGATGACCTTCGATGTCCCATAGTGCTCAGAGCCTGCAACAGACGTCGGAAGGATCCAGACCGGAGGAAAATGCGTTGTGATGTGTGGAGTGTTTCTGACCTCGTCATTCTGTAAGGCACAGTCGATCAACGCAAGTATGCATCTATCCTTTGGGACCATGTCTACCCGTCCATGGAGTTTGTTTTTCCTCGGTACGATGGCATCTTCCAGCAGGACAACACAACGTGTCACACGGGTCGTAGTGAACATGCGTGGTTTGAAGAGCATCAGGATGAGTTTACCTTACTCCGCTGGCCACCGAACTACCTTCTTTTAAACGTAATCGAGATTCTGTAGGACAACGTTGATCAGGCTGTTAGCGCGATGAATCCTCAACCGAGATACGAAGCACAGGCGGTCACTGCTCTGTAGTCGACACGGCTCCACCTGCCTGTCAGTACGTTCCAGAGCCTCATTGACTCCTACAGGTCGCCGCGCGGGATTAGCCGAGCGGTCCAGGGCGCTGCAGTCATGGACTGTGCCGCTGATCCCGGCGGAGGTTCGAGTCCTCCCTCGGGCATGGGCGTGTGTGTTTGTCCTTAGGATAATTTAGGTTAAGTAGTGTGTAAGCTTAGGGACTGCTGACCTTAGCAGGTAAGTCCCATAAGATTTCACACACATCTGAACTTTTTTTTTGTTTTTCCTCCATGTCTCCCAGCAGTCCACGCTGCACAAGGTGATTATTCAGACTTTTGAAAGATGGTCACATTAACGTGACTACACAGTGTATAACAGCCCAGCCCTTTATTACCCCGAGGAACTCCTTTGTTGTTTTCTTAGTCTGGTAACTGCTGCTCTTAAAATCTGAAGTGTGGGTTATCTCTTCCTTTTGGACTTTTTCCAGTGATGAGTGGAACCACTTATTAGCTGCAGTACTTCTAGTTTGTTTCATACTATTACGATCAACATTGTGACAAGCCCTGGAATGTCAAATAATATGCTTATGAAACAGCCATCGTTGTTGAGTCATTCAAGTAACACCTTTGCATAGTCTGTAATCTCCAATACTGCTACTTCGGAACCGAGACTGTGCTTTGTTAAGAATATTCAAGTAACTCATCACCATGTCTTTCGTGACCGACTCTATTATTTTTGAGAGTGATGAGAGTAGGGAAACTGTCCTGTAGTTATTAATATTTTCTGTATTGCTTTTCCATAGCAGGGGCACAAAGCATGCGTGCTTTAGCTACTCTGCATCTACATCTGTACTCTACAAACAGTTGTGAATCGCATGACAGATGCTACTTCGCTTCGTACTGGGTATTAAGGTTTCTTTCAGCTTCATTCGCGTATTGAGACTGCAAGAAGAATGATTCTTGAATGCCTCTGTAGTCGTGTGATTAGTCTAATTTTGTCTTCGTAGGTTTTATGGGTGGCATACGTAGTAGGTTTTTGCATATATTTGTAGGTTCGACTTAATACCGGTTCTTGAACCTCTAAAATTACATTTTGTTGTGAGATAGTTTGTCTTGGTCTTCAAGCATCTGCCAGTTCCGGTTTTTCAGCAACTCTGCGACTCTCTCCCTCGAATGAAACAAAACTATGACCATACGTACTGCCCTTTATTACACACGCTCACTATATCCTGTTATTCGTATATTATACGCGTCTCACACACTTGAGCAATAATCTAAGGACACGCGACCGTTTTGTTATGCAGTTTTCGGGTATCCTACGAATGAATCGTTTGCAATTGATTTACTTACAACTGTGAGTATGTGATAGTTCTATTTCATACCTCCACATATTGTTACATTCCACTGAACTAGTGACGCAGTGGTCGGTGCACTCGACAGTAGTTTATATCCTTAGCCAACCATTCAGACTTCATTTTTTATTGGATACCTTAAATTACTTAAAGTAAATGCAGTGGTGGATCCTCTCAAAATGATATGGATGATGTTCTTCCTAGCCTTCACCAAAGCCGGCCGGAGTGGCCGAGCGGTTCTAGGCGCTACAGTCTGGAACCACGTGACCGCTACGGTCGCAAGTTCGAATCCTGCCTCGGGCATGGATGTGTGTGATGTCCTTAGGTTACTTAGGTTTAAGTAGTTCTAAGTTCTAGGTGCTGATGACCTCAGTAGTTAAGTCCAATAGTGCTCAGAGCCATTTGAACCATTTGAGCCTTCACCAAATACCAGAGAATGGACAAGGGTTGGACAGAAATATGGAAACGCAGCAAGAAATGCATGCTTGAACGTAAATGCGGAGGTAGCCACGCTGCAGGCTGCGCTGTCGCTTTTGACCACGAACGTCACCTATGACATGTTCTCAATACGTTACAAGTGTCTGCCGCGGTGCGCACACTGTTCCGTGTAGATGTTACAGCGTGACGTCCGTTGTGTTGTTATATTGCAAGGCGCCATGTATACCGTTTGTATATGTATACCTCTATGTCGTTGTTGTAGTTGATATCAGAGCATGAGAAATGTTTAAGTTAATGTTTACCTATTTGTTGTCGACAACATATAACTATACGGCTACGGTATCACCTGATTCCGGAATAGTTAGCTTAATATAGTATAAAGATAGTGGGTTTCGATGCTGCGTTATTTAAGTGTGATATTATTCTTCACTTAACCTTTGAGACTTTAAGAACCAGCTACTCTTAATCAAGCACAAAACTCGACTTGTAACGAGAGCACGTACGATCGGTCTGTCACAATATTAATAATACCTAAGACTCTACACCACTATAAGAAAATATCACTGTTCATGAAATAAAAAATACACGAATAAACTTCTTTATATTTTTCCTTTTATTTAATCAAACGCTTTCAAATGTTTATTTCGCGCCCACAAATCATCCACACCTCGAGGTAGAGTGTAAACGTGTGCATGAAAAATAGTACACTGTTTCTGCTGATAACCACGTATGAGCTTTTAGGTTACTAGGCTACTCCGATCAACAGGATTTATATTGGATTTTGAAAGTGATCTTTTTGTCAAAACTTACGTCCTCCACAATGGCTCATGAAATATTCTACCCTTTTGCGATAATTACGAATTCGCGTAAATTGTATTTTCGCGAGTTTAAAGCAAACCATCGGCGGCGCGAAAGCAGTCTTGATACCGCGACACACTCGCAACGATTATTAGCCTGTCACGAAATTTACCTGCATACATCTATAACCAATGTCAAGGTAATAATTCACCCTACACGATTGTGTGCAAATAAACTTCGTCCAGTCTATTTCTGGAATCGTAGTCACTGATCTCGACACTGACCATTCATAAACGCACAATTAACACATTTTTTTCTAAGAGTAAGCGAATGACGTCACGTCATCTACATAGTTATTAAAATATTATTCCAAATGACTCAAACATTTATCGTCATTATATTTTAACGGTAATTATAAAAAAATATGATTTATTATCCGAAAGTAACACATAACAGATCGCACGTACCTAAATGATAGCTTTGCATACCGTCGGGACTTAATCACGCAAAACTATATAAAGAAATCCCCCAAATCTCAGTTCCTCCAATTGACAGATACAAATAAGATATTCAAGACCTCATAGATCAATCCCGACCTGTAATATTATACGGCCCTGTAATGCTATATTGTGAGTGCATTGTGTAGGAGCTACGTGAATTCGAACGTTGGCAAATTATTGGTGTTCGTATGCTAAGTGCTTCCGTAACCAAGGTAGCCGAAGTGTTTGGTCTTTCAAGATTTACCCCGCAGACAGGAGGAGCGCAAAAGTACACTCCTGGAAATGGAAAAAAGAACACATTGACACCGGTGTGTCAGACCCACCATACTTGCTCCGGACACTGCGAGAGGGCTGTACAAGCAATGATCACACGCACGGCACAGCGGACACACCAGGAACCGCGGTGTTGGCCGTCGAATGGCGCTAGCTGCGCAGCATTTGTGCACCGCCGCCGTCAGTGTCAGCCAGTTTGCCGTGGCATACGGAGCTCCATCGCAGTCTTTAATACTGGTAGCATGCCGCGACAGCGTGGACGTGAACCGTATGTGCAGTTGACGGACTTTGAGCGAGGGCGTATAGTGGGCATGCGGGAGGCCGGGTGGACGTACCGCCGAATTGCTCAACACGTGGGGCGTGAGGTCTCCACAGTACATCGATGTTGTCGCCAGTGGTCGGCGGAAGGTGCACGTGCCCGTCGACCTGGGACCGGACCGCAGCGACGCACGGATGCACGCCAAGACCGTAGGATCCTACGCAGTGCCGTAGGGGACCGCACCGCCACTTCCCAGCAAATTAGGGACACTGTTGCTCCTGGGGTATCGGCGAGGACCATTCGCAACCGTCTCCATGAAGCTGGGCTACGTTCCCGCACACCGTTAGGCCGTCTTCCGCTCACGCCCCAACATCGTGCAGCCCGCCTCCAGTGATGTCGCGACAGGCGTGAATGGAGGGACGAATGGAGACGTGTCGTCTTCAGCGATGAGAGTCGCTTCTGCCTTGGTGCCAATGATGGTCGTATGCGTGTTTGGCGCCGTGCAGGTGAGCGCAACAATCAGGACTGCATACGACAGAGGCACACAGGGCCAACAGCCAGCATCATAGTGTGGGGAGCGATCTCCTACACTGGCCGTACACCACTGGTGATCGTCGAGGGGACACTTAATAGTGCACGGTACATCCAAACCGTCATCGAACCCATCGTTCTACCATTCCTAGACCGGCAAGGGAACTTGCTGTTCCAACAGAACAATGCACGTCCGCATGTATCCCGTGCCACCCAACGTGCTCTAGAAGGTGTAAGTCAACTATCCTGGCCAGCAAGATCTCCGGATCTGTCCCCCATTGAGCATGTTTGGGACTGGATGAAGCGTCGTCTCACGCGGTCTGCACGTCCAGCACGAACGCTGGTCCAACTGAGGCGCCAGGTGGAAATGGCATGGCAAGCCGTTCCACAGGACTACATCCAGCATCTCTACGATCGTCTCCATGGGAGAATAGCAGCCTGCATTGCTGCGAAAGGTGGATATACACTGTACTAGTGCCGACATTGTGCATGCTCTGTTGCCTGTGTCTATGTGCCTGTGGTTCTGTCAGTGTGATCATGTGATGTATCTGACCCCAGGAATGTGTCAATAAAGTTTCCCCTTCCTGGGACAATGAATTCACGGTGTTCTTATTTCAATTTCCAGGAGTGTATCATCCGATAAGTCACAACGTGGACAATATTGTGTGTTGAGTGATCGCGACAGACGGTCATTGAAGGTAATTGTGACGAAAAATTAAAGGACGACAGCTGCAAAATTTACTGCAGATCAAGATGTCGCACTCTCGAAATCTGGCTGTTGTAGGATGAGCTGATATCCCAAAACCACTCATCACTGTGCAAATCCCTGCAACAAGAAAACGTGGTGCAGAGGGAGTGAGAGCTGAACTATGGAGAAATGGAAGGAGGTCGTTTGGTGGGATGAGTCTTGTTTCACACCGTTTCCAACGTCTGACGTATGCTGTCCGAAGTCTACGATGCAGAATATTTGCATCCAGGAGTGAAACAGGGCGCGGGTTCGATCACGATTTGGGCGGTCACATCCTAATATTCCATGACTCCCATGGTTACTCTACAAGGTCGAATTACCATCAAAGTTTATGTGACCATTTTGGTTGGTCAGATCCATCCTGTGGCATAATACGCCATTCGTTGGATTGGCGTTTCAGTTTTGGCTCGTACGATGTGACACAAGTCTCATCCAGTGTTACGAAACGGCGTAAGAAAGCCTCTCCTTCGCGCTCATAGCGCTCCAAGTGTGTCTGAGCAGCGTCGTAACGCATCCATTTCTGCATTTCTGTCAAGTCATGCGGAACCCATCGTGTTGCAATTTTCCGCATGCCCTGGCGTTCCTTCAGGATGGGAAGCACAATATTATGCGTTAGTCCAGTTTCGTGAGCGAGCTCACGAATCGCATGGCGTCGATCACTGTCCACTAACATGGCAACAACATGAACTTCTTCAGAGACGCTAGGACGACCTAACCCGATGCATGTCTGCCGCAGTTTGCCGACCTTCGTTGAAGGCTTTTACTCAACGTGCCACTGTTCTGTACAGCAATGCCGTTTCCCTGCACACCTGCTGAAGACCTTGATGACACTGTCGTGCCGTACGACCTCTGGCAAATTCAATCTCGATCCAACTGCGTTGTTCCTGTTTCAAAAACATAGGTAAGGTAGGTATGTCAACAACGTGTGCTATCAGCGACAATAGTAGATTCCATTGCATAGCGTCTCCACAGCAGCGTTGCCACTATTCAAGTTCCAACCCTCGTATTTGTTCCCCAATTCTGATGCTGTGTTTCAAGACGACAGGACCCCTGCTCAGCCAGGACTGATTCTGTGGCCATAAGGATGAATTGTAGCATCTCCTCTGGTCACCGAAGTCGCCAGATCCTAGTGTTGCTGAACCGCGGTAGTCTACTTTGGAGAGAAGTGTGCGAGATCGCTGTTCATCATCATATTTACCTGGACTTCACTACTTTGGAGGAATAATGGTGTAAGATTTCCTCGAAAACAGTACAGGCTTTTGTTTATCCATTCCGAGATGACTATACGACGCTATCCGTGGCAATGGTTCTCTTAGACGGTATTAGGCATCGTAATTTGTGAAACGTCCCCTTAGAAAAATTATACATGACTGTGCTTAAACTGACTCACAATATTTTTTTAGCGCAACGCAATCTGACTTTCAATAATCCCTACAAAAGAATGGCCCTGACTAACATTAACCTAAACCTTTCACAAATCACTTACCTCACACAAATCTTCGTTACTCGAACTACTGCAATACAGCGAACGCCACTACTGCCAGCCAAATGAAAGATTCAAACTACTGAAGGCACTAACTACTGATAGGCATAGTTAGCAAATGAAAGATTTTCATAGAGAACAAACAATGTATTTACCTTAATAGTGTTCAAAAGTCGTAATATATATAGCAGTTCATGACATCCAGTCTTACAAATGTACTGTCTCTGATGGACACACGTCCAGATCATCCGCTCTCAAAAATCCGCCATCTCACTTCCCCACATCCACCACTGCTGGCGGCTCACCTCCAACTGCGCACCGCTACGCGCTGTTAACAGCCAACAGCCCAACACTACAATAGCCAATATTACAACAATGCCACCCAGCCACAGACTGCACACAGCACAGCCAGTGATTTTCATACAGAGCGCTACGTGGCGTTACCAATATAAAAACCTGAACAGCCTACTTACATGTGTTGTGTTTGTGGTGTTCCCATATTTCTTTTCACCCGCTACATCCCACGACTCTAATGACCTCATCGTTGGCAGGACGCCCTCATTTTGTAAGACCCAGGTATTTTTATGAGTTGTCTGATACGAGCAGTAACTCACTGATATTGTAGTCAGCGCATACAACCCTATTGCATTTTTTGTTCCTTCTGTGACGTAGAAATAATGTAACGTACGTTAATACAGATACAGGGTGAGGCAAATGAAAGTGGCTAGACGAGTCGATATGACTGGACGTGAATTTGTGGCAGCATAAACGGAGAAGGAAAAGACCTACAGCTACTTGCAGCAGGCTGTAGCAATTGCCAATACGGCCGGCCGAACCTTTGAGTACATTTACAATGTCTTCACGCCTTACAGTTGTTACCAGTGGTCTGTCTGCTCGCGACCGTAGCTGGCCACCCAAGCCACCTGATCTGTCAGTGTGCGATTACTTTGTTCGGGGAGCCCTCAAGTCTAAGGTGCATCGCAATAACCCTCATAATCTTCAAGAACTGCAGAAGAATATTTCGGGTGAGATTGCAGCAATTCCAGCAGTCCAACTTCAATGCGCCTTCAGCAAATTGCTGACCCTGGCTCAAAAGTGCCATGAGATGAATTGTGGCCGCGTTCAGGTTAGTACCGTATTTCATTTCCTCTCCCGCGATTCTTTGAACGCTGGAACTCCGTTCCCCGGGCCACTTTTATTTATCCCACCCTGTAGAAGAAGCAGAAGCCCATGTTGACTACGGCCACTATCTCCCGCCTGTGCTGGCGTACCGTACTGAAAGCCGCTGTTTCGTTCGCGAGGCACGAAATGAAATACGGAGCAAACTCAGGCCAGCGCATGAGCTCACGCACAGCTGCGGCTAGTCGAGTAGCGGTCGCTGGCGGGGCAGAAGTTGGTAACAAACGGCGACGAACACAGAGCGACTGGGGAAAAATCACGGAACTGCAGATCGCTATCAGGTTCGTGCGCCACAAGAATTCTCGCCCAGTCGCGCTCGTTGCAGTTCTTAAATGCGAAACAATAATCGCCATCGTAGCTCCCACGTCTGGGTGCCATTTGTCAGCATCAGCAGCGGCGTCGGGTGGGGGGAGACTCAAGTTTCGTTGGACTTCACGTAACACTGGAATACAGCACAGGAAAGTAATTTACGAATATTTCACGAGAATAATGCTCGACAGGTACTGAATGCCTTAAATGCATTTAGAGCCTCGAGTACGTTGCGAAGTTCACTCGTTTAAATACAGGGTGACACACGGGAGACGGGCGGTTTTTAATGAAATAATACTCAGCCAACTTTAAAATTAATGCATGTTTATTTACACAAATTCAGAGCTCATTACTTGCCATTTTAGTTAAAAAAGTTTTTTGTGAAAAATAATGTCGTCAAGGTGATGTCCATCATTCCGAATGCAGAACTCAAGTCTCTTCCCAAAATCCTCCACCACACGGACTAAAATCTCTGCAGGGATGGCAGCAATTTCTTGAATGATTGCATTCTTCGACTCGTCCAAATTTCGTGGTTTGTGGCTATAGACACAGTTCTTAATGTTCCCCCACAGAAAAAAGTCACATACTGACAAGTCGGGAGACCTGGGAGGCCAAGGAACATTGCGAAAACGTGAGATAATTCGGCCAGGAAACATGCGTCTAAGAACTGTCATTGAAGTTTTTTCGGTGTGCGATGTTGCCCCATCCTGCTGGAACCAAACGCATTTTAAAGGGATTCGTCGTCTTCTTAGTTCTGGTTTCAAGAATGTTTCAAGCATATGAATGTAACGAACCGAATTAACAGTAACTGTGGCTCCATGCTCTTCAAAAAAATGAGGTCCAATAATGCCAACAGAGCCAAGAGCACACCAGACTGTTACTTTTTCTGAGTGTAGAGGACTCTGGTGGATAAGGTGTGGTTGCTCTGGAGCCCAGTAACGTAGGTTTTGCTTATTCACGGTCCCGTTTAAATGAAAATGAGCTTCATCGTTCATCAATAAAATTTAATTTTCATTCGATCCCAAAATCACTTGCATTCTGTAAGCGAAGTCTTCTCGTACAGCAAAATCAGTTTCCTTGAGTTGTTGGACAATGAGCATTTTGTAGGGATACAATTTCAATCTTCATGCAAAATTCGTCTAACCGATTCACGATTGATTCGTAACTCACTAGCATGACGTCTAGCTGACCGTCCTGGGCTTCTGACTGCCGCTTGCCTTACCCTTTCAACATTTTCTGGTGTCGTTACTCTGCGTCTCGGGCCAGGATGCTTCGAATCCAGTATGTTTCCAGTTGATCTGAAGTTTTCCACCCATCTGAGGATTGTGTTACGGCTCGGAACAGCTCCATGTCGACCGACGTTAAACCGCGCACGAAACAATCTCTGCGTAGCAATAATAGACTCACCAGTTTTCACGAAACTGTCATAGACAAACACTCGACGTTGCAAGCCCCACTGCTCCATGGTGACTGAGTAAATGAAATGGTGTCTCGTGTGGATCAGAACTATCCCCACCACGGCCACCCACCACCACCGCGCCCTCAGTACTAAGCAGTTCAAAACCGTCTGTCTCCCGTGTGTCACCCTGTATATGCAGGTTCTGAAGAGTGTATCCGGCCACTTTCGCATAAACTGATCGAAACGTATATAGCCAAGTAAAAGGTTATCGTTCACATAATGATTGTCTTAATACAGACATACACATACGACTAAGAAGTCTTTCGCGTCGGAGTGGATTATAAGTTCTCAGTTATCTCGCTGCATCAAATTCGGTAGAACTCCTAAGCATTCGATGATGGTCCCGTCGTCAGGTGATTACAACGGTGTTTAGAAGGAATGGGTATTCTGTCCGTGATGTTAGGTCAACGCTGAACGAGGAGGAGGAGGAGACTGGTGTTTAACGTCCCGTCGAGAACGACGTCGAGGAAACCATGACGAGAAACCCTTAAAAACAAGCCAGGACGTACGACGAAATTTGGCGTTAATGGGCTGTAGTAGTATACAATCGTCGAGAGTACCTTTGCTGGGCTCATGACCATATTGGTTGGAACTTAGACGACAGGAAAACCGTGGAACTGTCAGATGAGTCTCGATTTCAGTTGATAGTAGCTGATGGTAGGTTTCGAGTGTGGCGCAGACCCCATGAAGCCATGGACCCAAGTTGCCAACGAGGCACTGTGAAAGCTGGTGGTGGCTCCATAATGCTGTGGGCTGTGTTTACATGGAATGGATTGGACACAATGGTCCAACTGAACCGATCATTGACGAGATGATTATGTTCGGCTACTTGGAGATCATTTGCAGCCATTCAAGTACTTCACGTTCCCAGGCAAAGATGGAATTTTTATGTATGACAATGCGCCTGCCTCGGGCATGGATGTGTGAGATGTCCTTAGGTTAGTTAGTTTTAAGTAGTTCTAAGTTCTAGGGGCCTGATGACCTCAGATGTTAAGTCCCATAGTGCTCAGAGCCATTTTTGAACAATGCGCCATGTAACCGGGCCACAAGTGTTCGCGGTTGATTTGAAGAACATCCTGGACAATTCGAGCTAATGATTTGGTCTCCAGTTCGCCCGAGATGAATTCCATCGAATATTTATGATGAAACGTCCCCTTAGAAAAATTATACATGACTGTGCTTAAACTGACACACAATATTTTTAGCGCAACGCAAACTGACTTTCAGAAATCCCTACACAAGAATGGCCCTGACTAACATTAACCAATACGTTTCACAAATCACTTACCTCACAAAAATCTTCGTTACTCGAACTACTGCAATACAGCGAGCACCACTACTGCCAGCTAAATAAAAGATTCAAACTACTGAAGGCACTAACTACTGATAGGCATAGTTAGCAAAAGAAAGATTTTCGTAGAGAACAAACAATGTATTTACCTCAATAGTGTTCAAAAGTCATAATGTATATAGCAGTTCATGATATCCAGTATGTAAGACGTATGCTTTGCCGGCGATGGGCGAGGCATGACAGAATCTCTGACCAGAGAGTAGTTTATCGTTAGTTGCCTGTCGCTAGTCTGCGCTTGACTAAGCGAGTCGACAGTAGTACTCGGTCGGCTTTAGTAGCGAGTCAGTAGTAGTCTGTAGTAGTTTGCGTGAGTCGGCGGGAGTCGGCATGCGTCGGCTGTGTGCTCTGCTCGCTACTCTGGTCAGGATTCTGGAGGATGAGTATTGTTGTAGAAGGTAAAGAAGCAGCCTTGCGCATATTTAATAATGTATGTTAATTGTAACTTAATTTGTTCAAAAAAATGCCCCAATAATAATTTTTATAATATAAAGCAACTCTTTTAAAGAAAAGCATTCATTTCAATTTAAAGAATTTCCAATGCATTATCATTGCATCCAAGAATTAAAAACAAAAATGTACGCCAGCATTGCACGAAGCTGTGTTGAAAAATGACTAATTAAGAGCAGATATAATTGCAGTTTTATTGAGGTAAGAATTTTTGCTTTTTTTATTCAGAATACAGGGCCGAAGGTCAGCGCTGCTGTCCTTATAAATTCATCAGGTTACAAAACTTTTTTTTATTATTTTGGTGTTTAGGAATTTTTTTCTGTTTCGAACTTGACATTAAATGAGAAAAGAATTTTGTGGTAACATTAAATGTGAATGCATTTCTGCACACAGACTATAAATCGGAGCCAATTTTGTTCAGAGGTTACAATATTAGAAAAATTCATTTAATTATTATTATTCTTTGGGCAGGCTACGCTTGGCTCACATTTTTCAATTATTATATTTTGTAGGGAGGTTACACTTGGCTCCATTTTCATTAATATTTAACATTTTTCGTGTGGGGAGGTTACACTTGGCGACATTCGGCCAGGATAGTATTTTTTTGTGAATCTTCTGAATATATCTGCTCTTATTTACTTAAACGTAGTTTGCATCTGGCGCAACGCATTTACTAATTTGTCGCTCTTTCTTTCACAGATCATCGGCAATTTGTTGCTCTTTGTTGTATTTGTGTTTGTTACATTTTGCATTGTCTTTGTTTCATTTGTGAATAATTTTGATTAGTGAAAAACGGCGCGAAAAACTGTTAACAGTACATCGGGATGTGCAATGAGTGAAATAGTCGACTCAAATAATTTGACCGATAGTACTTGTGAGACTCAGTGTAATGATGAGAATCTCCTAATTGTAGACAATCAGTGCATACCGACCACTAATATTGATTTTGATCCTAGTGATGAGCAAACAAATTCAATTGTGTCTTCTGTTAATTTATCGACAATTGATGACGTGGCACGTTCTGTTACAATGAACGCAGCCCAGCTTGACACACCCGATTTGCAAAATTTACGAAATGAACAGACAAATTTTTCTAACGAAAATGAACAGTATACTCAAAGTAGGACAGATTTATTTGATTCCGAGGTAGAGACTAACAGTGCACATCCGATTAGCAAACCTTTTCAAGAATCACAGAATATCCAAATGGATACACAGAAAGCGACAATTGCATGTACGCCATCAAACAGCACAGAGAATAGAATAGGTAATATTGGCTTGGATCAAACTGTGGCAATATTGCTACAACAGAATGAAAATTCCAGACAATAGAATGAAAGACAAGACTACAATCACAAACAACTTAGTAAACAGAACAAACAACTTATGAAAATTTCAAACAACTTAGTGAACAGAACAAACAACTTAATGAAAATTTCAAACAACTTAATGAAAAACAAGACAACCTTAATGAAAATTTCAAACAACTTAGTGAACAGAACAAACAACTTAATGAAAAACAAGACAATCTTAATAAAAAAATTAGACAACAATTCCAGACAGCTTAGTGAACAGATTACAGCCGTTGCCGCGCAATGTCATGATACCAAAGAACAGTTACGTGAGGAAATTGAGGCTTGTCCTAGGAAAAGTAGTGAAGAAATTAGATCTGTTGCACAAGAATTAAGGGATATGCAAACAGCTGCAACAGAATCACTCAGAGACAAAACTAGTGCAGTCGGTAAACAATGCTCTGAAAAAGCAACACAGTTACACGACGAGTTTAAATTAATGACAGCAGAACTTTCGCGCACACTGGATGCAAAAGTAGACGCGAAATTCGACCAACAGAACAGTCAAATTGACGAACGTTTTAATCATCACCTACAAAACAGTGAAACGCGTTTCCGTAAATTTATACAGGAACATAATAAAGTAAAACGACAAGTCATGGAAACAATTACCGCACAGAGCCAGGAAGATAAACGTAAATTGTTCACGAAAGCAAAAACATACGTAGACAACAATATTGCTACTGTATCAGACGAAATTAATACAATCAAACTGTTGAACACCGAATTGCGTGATGAAATTTCCGATCTTAAATCAAAAACAGACACACACACAGTAGAATTTCAGACAGTGACCGACATACTTGAACAATTAGAACTAATACAGGATTCCGATGTCATCAAAGCAGACGTTAAAAAATTGAACGAAACCACACGTAAAATACAAAAACAGATTAATGCTTGTGACACTAAAAACGATGATCAGGTAAAAATACTGACTGAAAAATATGATGAATTGGCCAGTCGTATTGACGTTATTGTAAGTAATAATGACAGCAAATCAGTCGATACTTCACCGATTTCGTTTAATCAAACACCTGAATTCCAAAATCTACAGCAGACCATCAGTGAGATAGATTCGTCTAATAATACATTATGTAGAAAATTGTCAACTTTACAGCAAGAAGTGACAGAGGTGAAAAATATTTCAGTTAATAACACGTCACAGCATACGGCACATTCCGAACATTTCTCACACTCACACAGCCAGTATAATTTAGGTAATTTACAGAGAGTACGTGAGTTAGATTCCGAACAGTCACAGTCAAACAGATGCTCATACAATCCTGAACCTGTTCAGACGTACAGAGACGATAATTTTGATTACAGGCATTTTCTATCCGTGAGAAAATTTAAAGTATTTAAAAATGACAGAACACAGATTCACCCCTTGGATTGGATACAACAATTTAGCTTTGCTTTTCCACCGACTTGGCCTGTAACGCACAATCTTGAATTTTTTTGCAGTTTTTTGGAAGGCGAACCGGCAACTCGTATGAGACCGATCGCGAGACAATGCTACTTGGTAGAAGAATTTCAGAATGCTTTTCTGTCAGCGTATTGGTCGAAGACGACACAGCGCGGAATTAAAGATCAATTAATTAGTTTACCAAATTATGAGAACTCAAATTTTTCCACTGTCACGCAATTTTTTGAACACATGGTTCAACAAAACCAGTACTTGAGTGAACCATACAGTGAATCTGCACTTATTCAATTATGTATTTCTAAATTACCACGATCATTAAGAGTGTCTCTTTTAACGGGTCAGCAGAAGGAAAATATTTCGGCATTCAGAGACCTGTTACAGCTTTTGGAAGTGCAGCAATCGGATTATTCCTTTGTAAACAAAAAATTTTCATATAATAACCTAGGTCAACAAACATACAGCAATTACGATCAGCCACGTAATTTCAATAGTAAAGCTAATAGACGCTTCAGGAACGAAAACTACCAGAACTTTAATAACAGACAAAATTTTAATTATCAGTATCGACAAAATTATCAGGAAGAGGAGCCACATTTTGGTAACAATAGACGTTTTTCCCAACAACAACAGCAAAACCAACCGGTTAGCATACCTAACCAACAATGTAATGTACAAGGTCAACCAGGCTTTAATGTTTCGCCGCGTACGCGTATAGCGTCGCCCCCAACAAATAGTAACGCACAGCAACAAGGGAATCAGTACGTACAGAAGACACACTACTTCAATTCCTATCGCAATGCACCGTATAGAAAGGATTATCACGATGGACGTAAAAATAATGAGCACAATTTTCAGCGTACATTTAACAACAGTCGATCTTATCAGCAGCAAGAAGATCAGCAACAACATATTATCATGAATGAACCAGACAGTAGGTATCATCCAGAGCGTAATACGTCTGGAAGATATAACAGAACAATACAGATAGTCGAAATGCCACAGCATCCTCCTGAAAATAATAACACGTCAGATAGAATTTGACTAGATACAGTACAGGTTGCATCTTCCAGCAACGTAAGCAATGCTTCAGATACACAGAATCTTGTTCACGAAAATGTTATTACTTTTGACGATATCCGAGACACTCTTTTGCAGGAAAGACCAGTTATTCGAAAAACCATTTCGCACCCTGTCATCGAAGTTAAAATTGGATCATCGAAATTTGCAGCAGTAATCGATTCTGGATCACCTATGTCAGTTATAAATGAAGAAACTTTCAACGAATGTAACAAAGAGAATACCTATCCTACGTTACCATTAGGCAAAACGAAAGTAAAAGGAGCAGTATCTAGTTAAGGAGTAGATGTAAAATTACAGACACATTTATCATTTTGTATTGCTTGTCATACATTTCACTCAAATGTTTGGATTATTCCGTTATTGACGACAGACATTATTTTAGGTACGAATTTTCTGGTACAACACGATGCCATTATTGACTTTCAAAACTCATATTTAATGTGAAAGGATGAAAATGTACAACTGGTTTTAGAATTTCAGCACTCTTTATCTGCGGAAGAACAAACAATTAATCGTACAGAGGTCATTTCCGCATCACGTAACATAGACTGTAATTCCACATTGTTCACAGATACGTACGTACACAACTATAATACTCCAGACGAAGCCGACTATGACGTTATACAGATGATTTCTGATAAAGTTGAACAGAGCAGTGCAAATACAGACGACGAACGCACGCAACTACACAAAATTCTTTTACAGCAAGCTCCAGTTTTTGACAACGTTCCTGATACTATGCCCGGTTTTATGTATGAATTTCAAGTTAAACAGCACGACACATTTAAAGCCAAGCATTATCCCATTCCGTATATTCATAGAGAACAAGTTAAGAAAGAATTGCGAGCTATGCTTGACCAAGGAATTATTGATCCGGCAGTTCGTCCGTACATAAACCCGCTCCATATTGTTAAGAAAAAGGATGGTTCACTTCGCCTCGTACTTGATTCGCGTCACATCAATGACAGTATTATTAATGAAACAGATCGCCCACAGACACTAGAAGAACTTCTACAGAAATTTCATGGTACTGCTATTTATTCCACATTAGATTTGAAATCGGAATTTTGGCAAATTCAGCTCCATCCGAACTGCAGAAAGTACACAGCATTTCTCTGTTTTGGTGACTGTTGTCAATTTTGTAAATTACCGTTCGGCTTAACAATTTCTTCAGCAGCTTTTATTCGTGGTTTGAATACAATACTTCCGACAGAACTTAAAGACAGAATCACAACGTACGTAGATGACACTCTTATTGCAGAAGCTAACTGGTCTGAACATAATCTGATTCTTGAACAACTGTTGCAAACTTTTCGTGCACAAGGACTCACAGTTAATCTCAGTAAATCGCACTTTGGTAAAACTTCTATAAAATTTCTTGGACATGTAATTTCAGCAGAAGGCATTGCGCCTGACCCGGAAAAACTTCAAGCTTTACGTGACATTACTGTTCCTACGACGAAGAAACAACTACGCAGTTTTTTGGGTTTAATTAACTTTTTTCGTAAATTTATTCATTACTCTGCTTTAGACACCCCTAGATTATCTCAATTGACGGGTAAAAACACTATTTGGTCCTGGGATAGGCAAGCACATTCTGAATTTGTGAACCTGAAAGAAGCCTTGTTGAATGCACCACTTTTATCGCACCCAGATCTTACCAGAAATTTTTCCATTGCCACCGACAGTTCTAACACCGCTTTAGGCGTACATATTTTTCAGGAAATTGAAGAAGATGGTTGTACAGTAATTAAAAACATCGCTTTTGCAAGTCGCATTCTGTCACCTGCTGAACGAAATTATTCTGTTACAGAACTTGAAACATTATGTGTTGTATGGGCTTTTACCAGATTCAGGCATTTTCTTTATGGAAGAAACACTACCGTTTATACAGACCATAGAACGATACAATTTTTTCTTTCCGCTAAATTTATACACGACAGATTAAGCAGATGGAAACTTTATCTACAGGAATTTAATTTTACAATTGTTCACATTCCCGGTACACAAAATATCGTAGCAGAAGCACTATCCCGTTCTCTTTACAACAATCAGCAAGTCATCGCAACCAACTTCTGCAAAGCAAATTTCAGCGTCATGTACATTCAACAAGTTGCATTTGAAAATTTCATTTCGTCGTCATTACAAGACATAGCTCAAGAGCAGAGTAAAGACAACGTTTGGAAAGAAATTAAACACCTTTGGCAAGATAGGAATAATGTTACCATTAGAAACCATTACACTGTACGCAATGACATTCTGTTTCGCCGCTCTCATCCCGACAGCAACAATTGGTTATTATGCATTCCTGACGAACTTGTTAACAAATTAATCTGGTATACTCATTTAAGTTACGCACATTACGGAGCCAGAAAATGTTTTCTTATACTGAGACAGAACTGTTATTTTACCAACATGGAGAAACGTATACGACGAGTTTTAGCGTCATGTAAAATCTGCCAGAAAGCTAAATCAGACACGACTTCACATATTCCTCCATTACATCCGTTTGTGTCTGTTAAATTGAGACATATGGCCGCTGTAGACATTTTTGGTCCGATTCCCAGAACTAATAGAGGTTTTTGCTACATCTTTGTCGCTGTTGAACTCACTTCAAAATTTTTTACCTTCACTCCGCTACGCAAAGCTACTGCTAAAACTGTTTCGAAAGCATTTGTAAAATATTTTCTATTTCATGCAGGGCATGTGTTGAAAGTAGTTTCCGACAATGGACCACAGTTTCGATCTGCTATATGGACACGTATGTTACGAACTAGAAACATTTCTCCGATCTATATATCCAGGTACCATGCTTCTTCGAACCCTTGTGAACGATTAATGAAAGAAATTGGTAAACTGTGTAGAATATACTGCCATAAAAAGCATATTGATTGGGACACACACATAATCTCGATCCAGGATGTAATTAATTCCATACCAAATGAATCTACTATGCTATCTACGTCTGTTATACTGAAAAATGTTGAACCACCTAACAAAATTAAAGAATTAGTAACCTTTCCTACATCTCGTCGACTACGACACCATGAAATAATTGACATTGCGCTGAACAACATCAAACGTGCCGCAGAGCACCGGAGAAGACAGCAAAAACAGGTTTGTACACGCCGTGACTTTCACATTGGACAGAAGATATTAGTACATACACACTATTTATCCAACAAAAGAAAGAGTAGGTGCAGTAAATTTGAGCTTCTATACGCAGGTCCATATCGGATTCGCAGCGTTCCTCACCCCAATGTAGTACACGTCGAAACTTTGAGAACCAGAAAAACCAAAGGGAACCACCACATATCCAACATCAAACCTTTTATTGAATTAAGATACTTTATGATTTATCACACTGTAATGCCATTTCCCAATTTTTATGACCACTTATGCAATTATATCCACATGAACACTTACTGATGATTGTCGTATTTTTTTTTGGCAAGTGCCCGGCAAGGTAAGGTTAGCAGGTCGCTCTTCTTGTCGTTACATATCAGACCATGCATATTTTTCCAGATGAACTTACACATTTTATGACCACTTATGCAATTATATTTATGTGACTACTTACTAATGATTGTCGTATTTTTCTTGGTAAGTGTCCGGCAAGGTAAGGTTAGCAGGTCGTTTTTCTTGTCATCATATAACAGACCGTGCATATTTTTCATGTATGTATGATTGTTTTTCCTGTTTTGTTTGTATGCACTATGAAATATTTAAGATATAACAAACACCAGTTGACTTTAACATTTTTGCCGTATGATATCTCAACATCGTGACTACTCTTTTTTTTTATGCTACATTGTGATACACTGTGTACATTTTTGCTTCTGAACACTGTCGATGTTTTTGACATATTACGTTTTCTGTCATGCTGTGCTGTACGCTCAATTATGTTACTATAAACCAGTTTTTATTTAATGGGTATACGAATTAAATGCAAGAGCTTAATCTTTGTTCATCATTTTCAGAAAGAAATAACGTGTAAACGAAATAAATTAAACAGAGATGGGAATTTCACCTTCGGAATGAACGAAAGAAGATGCAATACTTCGTGACGAAGAGTAAATGGATCAGAATTAACAAGCATTAACAAGAATATACTATACACATCGTAGAATAGCAGTCTTAACTAATTTTTTCTTTCAGAATACGTGGCGATTGATGCAGGCTGTCAGACAGAACTACACATCTTAGTTTTAGTGATGAAATATGCTAGAAATAAGGAATAGCTCTATAATGAATAATGAAGTGACTTTTTTGCAGATGATAATGAATGGTGATGAGTAATGATGAAGAATATGCTACTATGGATAATGAAGTTTTTCTTTACGGGTGATGATAATAATGGAGTTATGATAATATGGATAATGAAGTTTTTCTTTACAGATGAGGATAATGATGAAGTTTATATATTTACTGTAAGTTAAGAGATGCTATGTAGTTATTTAAGTATTTGTTGCAGTTCGTTTTGACAGTATGTCTTATATCGCATGGTATGATGACTGAAGGTTTTCGAAAGAACAGCTAGAGAACATATATATTTTTTATACACATTTCACTACCTGTTAATTCGAAGTTCACTACTTTTCAGCATAATATGCGCTTCTTCTTTCAGTTTAATAATCCATTTTTGTATATTTTGCAGGAGAGTTTATTCATGAAATTAATGTGCTATAAGCAGTTGTTCATTAAACCTATGTCATTTATGAATGTGATCACATATACTCTACTTGTTTCATAACCTTGCTACAGCTGACTCATGATGAATGACGTTACACATCTTCATTTGCAGCAATAACTCAAAACCAAATATTGTTATCCCCCAGTAATTAATTATGGATCCCAACGCAATGCATTGCCAGCACAAAAAAAAAAAAAAATGCTTTGTAACTGGCCAATGAATGCCACTGATTACTGTAATAAGATGACCTATGATGCCAATGATTACTATAATTAGATTAATTATGTATAAATGCTATACCAATATTTAACTCATTTTGAATGATGACTTCTGAATAATGCATAAAAAATGCTTTGTAACTGGCCAATGAATACCACTGATTACTGTAATAAGATGACCTATGATGCCAATGATTACTATAATTAGATTAATTATGTATAAATGCTATGCCAATAATTAACTCATTTTGAAGGATCACTTCTGAATAATGCATAAAAAAAATCTTTTGTAGCTGGCCAATGAATGTCACTGATTACTGTAATAAGATGACCTATGATGCCAATGATTACTATAATTAAGTGAATTATGTTAATACTATGCCATTCATTAGCTCCTGTTTTGAATGATGACTTCTGGTGGTTTGTAACTGGGCAATGAGTGCCAATGTTCTCTGTAAACAGATAATTTATGAACATTATTCTGTAATACTACATACATGGTACAGAAATGTTCAGTAACTGGGCGATGAGTGCCACCAATTACTCAAATCAGTTGTTAGGCTAGTGTAATTCTCAATGAAGACTACTATGTGACTTAATGTCCTTCACCTTCTGACCTAATTGCCAGAAATTACTGCAATATCCATTTGTCCCGTCTATCCTCATGATCATGGAGCACTATATTTGGTTTTTGCACTAATTCTACGTTGGTGTACTTTACAAGAACATGGTGTTAACACGACATGCTGTCCACCACCTTGAGCGGTGGAAATGTTATTATGGTTCCACTGTTTGGTGTACCTAGTGTACTACCAAAATGATAGCATGGAATATTATTACGACATTTCAGTGTCTTGGCTACACTGATTAATACTTCAAGGAAAAGAACTTCAGATTGTCTCACTTGGTGTTGTGCTTCTATAGAAAGATATGGACTTTCAGTGCAGCTGTGTGCAACCTAAAATGCTACAACCATGACGCAATCCTTCCCATTCCTTTCCTAATTCTTGTAAAATGATAAAGACATATACAGTGCATGTGCACTTTATGCCATTTGTACTCATTACGTATACATTTTGTGATTCCCAGATATGTTCTGTTTTACAGTTCGTGTGCATTTTCGTCATTTTGTTAACATGATTTGTATTCATTGCATATACATTTTTGTGATTTGGTGATATGTTCTGAACTACAGTGCGTGTGCACTTTTGTCATTTGTCAATATGATTTGTACTCATTATGTTTATTTGTTGTAAAAATGCTAAAGAGTTTTACAGTGCATGTGCACTTTTGCCATTTGTTAATATGTTTTGTACTCATTGTGTATATATTTTGCCTTTGCTTGATATGTTCTGTACTCAGTGCGTGTGCACTATATTTTATTTCATGTTCTGCACCTATATATATGTATATATTCTGTGACTGTAAATTTAGTTAATTAAGAAAAATTTGTTGCTCATGGCAAGTCCAATTGACTCACCATCGCTGCCAAATTTTTGCCCCCCCCCCCCCCCCCCCCCCCAGTGGAGGGTTATGTAAGACGTATGCTTTGCCGGCGATGGGCGAGGCATGACAGAATCTCTGACCAGAGAGTAGTTTATCGTTAGTTGTTGCCTGTCGCTAGTCTGCGCTTGACTGCGCGAGTCGACAGTAGTACTCGGTCGGCTTTAGTAGCGAGTCAGTAGTAGTCTGTAGTAGTCGGCGGGAGTCGGCATGCGTCGGCTGTGTGCTCTGCTCGCGACTCTGGTCAGGATTCTGGAGGATGAGTGTTGTTGTGGAAGGTAGAGAAGCAGCCTTGCGCATATTTAATAATGTATGTTAATTGTAACTTAATTTGTTCAAAAAATGCCCCAATAATAATTTTTATAATATAAAGCAACTCTTTTAAAGAAAAGCATTCATTTCAATTTAAAGAATTTCCAATGCATTATCATTGCATCCAAGAATTAAAAACAAAAATGTACGCCAGCATTGCACGAAGCTGTGTTGAAAAATGACTAATTAAGAGCAGATATAATTGCAGTTTTATTGAGGTAAGAATTTTTGCTTTTTTTTATTCAGAATACAGGGCCGAAGGTCAGCGCTGCTGTCCTTATAAATTCATCAGGTTACAAAACTTTTTTTTATTATTTTGGTGTTTAGGAATTTTTTTCTGTTTCGAACTTGACATTAAATGAAAAAAGAATTTTGTGGTAACATTAAATGTGAATGCATTTCTGCACACAGACTATAAATCGGAGCCAATTTTGTTCAGAGGTTACAATATTAGAAAAATTCATTTAATTATTATTATTCTTTGGGCAGGCTATGCTTGGCTCACATTTTTCAGTTATTATATTTTGTAGGGAGGTTACACTTGGCTCCATTTTCATTAATATTTAACATTTTTCGTGTGGGGAGGTTACAAGTATTACAAATTTCAAAACTCTGCCATCTCTCTCCCCACATCCACCACTGCTGGCGGCTCACCTCCAACTGTGCAACGCTACGCGCTGTTCACATCCAGCTGCCCAACACTACAATGGCAGACAACAATGCAAACTAGCCACAGACTGCACACAGCACAGCCAGTGACTTTCATACAGATCGCTACGTAACGTTGCCAATAAGAAAACCTAAACAGCCTACTTACAATGGGACATAATCGAGAGGTCAGTTCGTGCACAAAATCTTTCACCGGCAACACTTTCGCAGTTATGGACTGCTATAGAGGCAGCGTGACTCAATATTTCTGCATGTAACTTCCAACGACTTGTTGAGTCCATGTCATGACGAGTTGCTGCATTCGCCGGGCAAAAGAGTGTCCGACACCATTAAGAGGTATCCCGTGACTTTTGTCACCTAAGTGTATACCTCTTCGTAGCTTCACCGCTAAATATTTAAACGATGTGACAGGCTTCAGGAACACTTTCGAAGACGATAGAGTCGTAGCGATGGAAGCACTAAGTAAATGAGTGCATGTACTATTCTTGTAATCAAGATACTCCCGCGATCTTTCTTTCTGTTGTGGGTATTACCTTACGTTTTTCCACATTTAAGGATTACTGCCCTTTATCGCACAGAATAGGAACTCTGCCCATTTCCTTACGAACGTTGTCATGATACGTTACACTTGGATTCGACCTAAATCATCCCATCGAGCAACACGCCTGTATGAGCTTCATTTTTGTTATCCAACTGATTAAAAGCTCACGTGAATCGTGACCTCTGCATGAAATTCACTTTCAAATTCCATCAAAAGGGACTACGCAAACAGTAGAATGAAGTGATGAGAGCAAAGTATATATATATCTTGGTGGGGGATATGACATGTACAGTGTCAGTTTCAAATGATACAGAAGCTACAAAGACGAATTCAAACTGCCCAACTAATTTATTTTATTTTATTTATTTAACCCGATCTGAAAAGGGCCATCGGGCCCTCTCTTACATCAGACCATGACAAATGATTTTAAAATGGCTTGAGTTCCTCTAGAGACAATGTGAATAAATAATATTATGAACTAGCAAAGTTAATACTGGCATACTTCTACTAGTGCTACGGCTGAAATAATGGCAAAATAACAGTAATGATAGTGGTAGATATAAAAATATGTAGAAGTTCAAAATAGATGTTTTCTGATATAACGATTCTGGCGGAAGCAAATTTAAGGGAACTGCACTAGCTAAGAAGACTGAAAAATGAGGAAGCCCTGTTTGGAAAGATGGATGTGCAGAGGCAACGAGTGCGTGCAGGGACAATGGTAATCATTGTTGCTTCAGTAGACATCTCATTAACTGTCTTCTGAGGCTGGAGGTGTTATTCAGTTCTCTAATATAATACGGGAGGTTGTTCAGAGTCAGGTTCTGCTACTGGGAAGGATTGCGAGGTAGTGGGTAAACAATACATAAGTTTTCTATAAAAATGTCTAAGAGAAAACTGAATACACTGATTTCGAAAACTTTATCCTCATTTAACGTGTACTTTAGATAATGTATTTAATTGCTGAGCAAAACTAAATGTTTGTTGGTCCCGTGTTGCGCTTGGGAACAGTGTACCTTAAACTGCATGAAAGCAAAATTTTAAAACGAAGAAAATGAATCAAATTAAATGCCAAAAGAAACTAATTGTGTGCTCAATGAAAACTATACAACTAAAACTCAGTACCGAACCATTATGAATGTTGGGTGATATGAAGTGCAATGTTTGATTAAGGACATCCACCAAAATAAATTATAGCTCTACTCGGAAGGAAATAACTGTTTGAAATTACGAACACTGTGCAACGAAAATCAATCTGCTTGCTAGTACGACACCTGACATTCCTGACAACACATTGTTCGCATAAGAACGCAAGGTGAGATCTGCCCTGAAATAGAAGTGCCTTACCTCTTGCTCAGCATACTGTTTTTGTGTCTGGAATGCTGTCGTTCTGCCAGCCGGTGTGGCCGAGCGGTTCTAGGCGCTTCAGTCTGGAACCGCGCGACCGCTACGGTCGCAGGTTCGAATCCTGCCTCGGGTATGGATGTGTGTGATGTCCTTAGGTTAGTTAGGTTTAAGTAGTTCTATGTTCTAGGGGATTGATGACCTCAGCAGTTAAATCCCGTGCTCAGAGCCATTTTTGAATTCATAATAGCAAACCACAGATAATGTGGAAGTAAATTGTTTTAAAATGAGAGACAAATCCTTACGTATAGTAGAGTCTTTCGGTGCGCATTAGCATTGAAGGAATGTGGCAAGGTAGCAACAGTGACAGAACACAAGCTTGGATTGTATGAGGATGATGAAGGGAATCCGCAGCCTCCGTTTCACAGGAACGGTCGCAGCATTTATTAGTTTATGGTGTCGCCATGGGCCACGTTGAACAGTTCATTATCTCTGAGCCGAGGCAGGCCGCTGGATACGCGTTAGTGGGATACACATGTAAGTTAAGGCCTGGCCAGACAGAATGCGGCCTGGCCGTCCGGCCTGTGGCCTTGAACCGCAGCCGGCAGGCCGCACTGTTGCATCGCTCGTTATTGTACGGCGGCGGTCACACAGAGTGCGGCTCTGACGCACCGGCACGCGGCCTGCCTCACCGGCCGCCGCCGGGTTGTCACAGATTACAGATTCGCCGCAAGCCGGAGCGGCTGCTTGCCTCTGTTGGCGCACTCAACTGCTCTGCGGTCACACTGGAAGCAGCGGCGTGAGGCGGTTTTTGTCTTGCAGCTCGTAGTGCATGCATCATGAACACATAAAGACTTATAGAGGAGATGAGACAATACAACTTTTTGTATGATACACGCGATCCTGATTTGGAGGTAGAATACTTTTTGCCCTCGATATACTCTTGACAGAAAGCTGAATTCTCAGAAATAGTGTTGTCACTGTGGCGTCCATGATTTCCAATATCAACTACTGTAAACTCGTAGTACGAATCAACGATCGCCAGGAGAACCAGCGAAAAGAATTGTTTCTAACAGAAGAACTGGGATCCACTATCCTTCGGGCATTTTAACCCGATATGCTTTCCGTATATGCTTCCAAGACAGTTCGGAAACCCCCAAAGTTCTAGAAATCCTTCTTCAGATTTCTCCACATCTCTGTTGTAGGAGTAGGTAAATACATGGGTTGTAGAACAGTCCACATTGCCTGGCACGCGTGTTTCACAATTTCTGAGACTGTTGAACGTCCTAACCGAAAAGAAAAAGCTATGGTCCGGTGACTGTCGCCTGTAGTCAGGTATCTGGAAAAGATTAAAAGAAATTATGTCGATAGAACGAATAGGTAAGTTAACGACCAAAGATATGTTCCTTTAAATTCAATGACAATGTTATGAATACAATGAAACAAAACAATCTATTAAGTAGAAAGTTCTCTCTAGCGGGACATATGGAACTAGATGTTACTATCGTTTCCTGTATTCGTAAACACTGCAGATAAATTTATCACTCCGCTCGTAACTACGTTGTGGGATAGTACTTTCTTCCGCCGAATCTTTCATATGATACAGCAAAACTGAAATGGAATAAATTATATGACTTCTGTTTGAAGCACAAAGAGGCCACAAATGGTAAAACTTACCTCAAACAAATGGCTAGTCTGTGCCTTGTATCAATGGCTTTCTCCAGTTCGTTGTGCACTTCTCTGTGCTACCTTTTTATCAGACGATGCAGTTCCTCGAAACATTCTCGCGACGTACGAAAATATTTGAAGAACCTATCTTCGTCAGACTCTAGATCAATACACAGATGATGGTATTCTCCTAAGCTTTCTCTCTTGCTATTAATGTCGTGCACCCAACATCTCCTCTTCTTGGTGCCATTTCGTATCGCTAGTGCGAGCTACTCATTTCTGCACGCACAAAGGTAACGTGTCCCGCGTGAAGCTTCCAAATCGTCTAACGCCAAGACAATCGGACTACGCATGCAAGCTTAATAATGGGGTTCGCCCCTTTCCGCAGTGTAACAGGTGACGCATCAAGAGTCCCTGCGGCCGGCCGGCCGTGCCTGTGTGGCGTCCCTGGCCTCCCGCTGCGCCGTCCGTCTCAGCGGCAGGCCGGATTCTGTCTGGCCAGGCCTTTAGCTGCAGTCGGACGATGTGTGGTTTGTGGGGCACTCAACTGCGAAGTCGTCAGCGCCCGTACAAAGTCCCAATTTTTACACACTCCAATTTTTTACGCAGTCCAATCTGGCCACTATCACGAATGTTGATGAAATGATGAGAACGACACAAACACCCAATCCCCAGGCAGAGAAAACCCAGCTGTAGTCGGCTTCACGTAGCAGGGAATGGGCCGCTGCCGACCGGAAGGGGTGCGAGGGGCCCTAGCGCGTATTTACACGTTCACTTGACGTTTGGAAACGTGCCTGTAGCTTTTCTAAATGCCGTGTAAATCTAGTGTGTGAGAGCCAATAAATCTTGGTAGGCGTTTCAGCAAGTCAGTGCGTGACAATTACACAATAAGGGTAAGTGATAATTCGAGGCTATATCAAGAAGATGTCACCAGAAACTAAAAAGTCTATGTTCCATAAAAGTTATAATACATATTGGATAGAAACAATAAAATAAAATTACTTTAAAGTCTGTGAGCAAGCCAGTTTCGAATGTGTAATCTGACACAATAAGAGTTGGACAAAGTAGGTTACTGTAAATCACTTAACAGAGGAGCTGCACAATCAAAAAATTATTTTCAGCGCGAGTTGATCATTCAGAAAATCCTTAGAGTTAAGGCGGGAATGTTTATAAATTTCAACTTCTTCTAAAAGATTCATTTTCCACCCTTCGTCGACTATGCCAAAATTTCCATATCGAGCAAAGATGAGAAGAGGTTCAAATGGCTCTGAGCACTATGGGACTTAACTTCTAAGGTCATCAGTCCCCTAGAACTTAGAACTACTTAAACCTAACTAACCTAAGGACGTCACACACATCCATGCCCGAGGCAGGATTCGAACCTGCGACCGTAGCGGTAGCGCGGTTCCAGACTGTAGCGCCTAGAATCGCTCGGCCACTTGAGAAGAGGAAAGCGTGTTGTTCATTTATCAAGATGTTCTGCAGAAGTTGGCTTATAAGAATACTTACCATCTGTTGAGTATGTTCTCTCAAAAACGGGTTTTAAAAGCCCTCTCAGTTTGTCCTGTATAAAAGTTCGGGCACACGCTGCATTGAATTTTATATATCGTAGATTTGAGGTTTTTGTCGGTTTTCGCCCCTCGTTATGCATAAAAAGCAACTTAGTAACATTATTAGTGGTAAATGCCACATTGAGGACATATTTTCGTAAGGAGTTGACAATCCGATATGACATGACACCTAGGAAAAGTATTGTAAAACATTTTTCCCATTATACCATCATTATTAAGTAAGGAAGAACTGCTGAGCTTACTAGTTCTAGCCTTGCATAGTTTTTGCGCCAGACTCGCCTGATCCACGTTGTTGACAGCAATTACTTAAGGCTGTTAAGTTCTGCGGCAACAGCAGAGGGAGCAACAGGCACCTCAAACATGCAGTCAATCATAGCATGAAAAGATGCCATTTTCTGCTTAAAATGATGATAGGAAGAAGCATGGAAGATGTTATTTGTTGTAGTGGATTTCGCATAGATGTGAAAACAACTTTTCCCGTCTGCTAGACGCAATTTCAATTTGAGGAAACTACGTTCATGGAACTGAGTTTCTATTTTGTATGTAAATATGATTTTCGGGTGGTAGCACTTCACACAGTCACTAAGAGATATGAGATCATTCACATCGTCTTCGAATATGACTATGGTATCGTCCACATACCGTCTGTAAAATTAAATATTACTAGCCAAAACAGGGTAAGATTTGAAAAAAACTAAGCTCAAAATGATTAGTAAAAGCGTCAGCCAGAGAACCAGGGAGGCATTTCCCCACAGTCAGGCCTTCATCTTATTGAAATCTCTTATCATTGAGGCTAAAATAATTACATTTGAGGATAACAGTCAAAAGTGTTATTTCCTTCATTTTGTCAGAATTCAGTTACATATTTTCAGCCATAATGGCTATGTTTGTAAACCGTGAGTGTATGGGGAAATTATTTATTTCAAGTTTCTGCTACCAGTCACTTTTTATTTCATGCTTAATCTAACATAATGCAGCGCGTTTCGAACATGTTTTCTTTATCTTCAAGCGTTTGTACATACACACATACATCGAGAAATGTTACTTAAAAAAACAGTCTTAAACTAGATTAATCTAGAACACTTTGTTTTTTACTGTAGCTGCTGGTGTGGCATTTGGGGGGAAGGAGGGGCGCAGTGTATATCTAGAAATCGAAGTCCGTGATGTCTTCTGCTGGTTTTCTTCTTTGTTGTTGACTATGTATATCACAGCCTGTATCGGATGCAGATATATTTGCATCAGTTATGTGTTACGAAAATAGTGTGAAAGGCTTTTATATGACAGTTGATCACTTACAGTTTCATCATCTTGCTGCTTCACTTGCTTCACTGCTGCAATGGCGGAGCTGTTGATTGACACTACACTATTGTACATTATGTTGTGTCACTGATTGCCACTGCACAAATTGCTTCGATGTTATACACACAACACAAGATGGCGGACTGTAGCATGTGAATCTGTATCGATTATCGAGGTTTTGTATAGATATTCTTGGTTCTAGTCAATTATTTACAATTACATTTCTTGAATCTATTGAGTTAGAACTGGCCTGTGTCTTTAATGTGAGTTGCTACTGCTGATTTGTTACATTTATCAAGCCTGTAGCAGTCTAAATGTTCTTTGAATCGGGTTCTGAAATTTCTGCCTGTTTGGCCGATGTAATATTTATTACATTGGCTGCAAGTAATTTTGTAAATGCCAGATGCATCAAGACTTGTATCTGGTGGTTTTATATTGTGAATAAGCTTCCTACTTGGGTTGTTGTTGGTGCTGAAGCTAATTTTTACTTCTGTGTTTTTGAATGGTGTTGCTAATTTGTCAGATACTATTCCAAGATATAGCGTTTTTACATATTTGACTGCTGGGGCACTGTCAGTTGTGAGTGTAGTTTGATGTTGTTTGTTTAGTTTATTTTTTTATCTGTTGTGACATGGCATTAATTAGAGAAGGGTCATATCCATTGTTGTGTCTGCCCCTGGTAGCTGAGTGGTCAGCGCGACAGAACGTCAATCCTAAGGACCCGGGTTCGATTCCCAGCTGGGTCGGAGATTTTCTCCACTCAGGTTCAAATGGTTCTGAGCACTATGGGACTCAACATCTGAGGTCATCAGTCCCCTAGACTTAGAACTACTTAAACCTAGGGACATCACACACATCCATGCCCGAGGCAGGATTCGAACCTGCGACCGTAGCAGCAGCGTGGTTCCGGACTGGAGCGCCTAGAACCGCTCGGCTACCGCGGCCGGCTCTCCACTCAGGGACAGGGTGTTGTGATGTCCTAATCATCATCATCATTTCATCCCCATCGACGCGCAAGTCGCCGAAGAGGCTTCAAATGGAAAGACTTGCACCCGGCGAATGGTCTACCCGACGGGAGGCCCTAATCAAACGACGTTTTTTATTTACTTGTATTTTTAGGAATTTCTCTAAGAAGGATAATCGTTCCATCTATCGGAATACTGTAGAGATTAATAATATCAATCGACAGAGGCAGACAACCAGAGGGAAGACTAGCATCATTTAAAGAACTGACTAAATCTTTCCTATTTTTCACTGAAACAAATGTATCGTGTGAAATATTTCTTAAAAGAGGAATTTAAAACTTCGTCTTTCGTTTTGCTGTCTTCAGCTGTTACACCGGACTGGTCAACGAGTGACTCGATTACACTCGCTTTGCCATTTTACAAAGGATCAGAATTTTCTCGCATTCTCGGCCAGATCTTTTGCTAAGGTATGAAAGTGATAGTTGTTGTATGCTTCGCGCATACCACTTTTCACAGACGCATGAATCTCGACAGACTTTAGCCTGTCACCATTTGCCCGTTCTCTTTTGAACCGAGAGTGCAACATCGTCTGCTTCCTCAGCACTTTCCGAATTTTTTCCTAAACTACGGTGGATCTTTTCCGCCCATAATACACTTCCTAGGCACACACTTGTACAGAGCACGATTTACAGTCTGTTTAAGCTTTGCCCATATTCCTCTATGTCCATCATACTGGAACTAAATGACTGCAGTTCATTGTCTACGTGAGACGCTAACAACTGCTTCCCTGCTTTTTCTAACAAAAATATTCTCGTTGCCATCTTGTATGATTTATTAACTTTCTAACGATAGTCGCTGTGATAACATCATGATCACTAATACTCATCGCTGTACTGACGTTGACGACAAGGCCTGTCCTGTTTGTAGCTACAACGACTAGGATATTTCCATTGCGTGTGGGCTGCCGAATTAGCTGCTCAGGACAGTTTTCGGAAAAGGTGTTCAAAAGTACTTCGCAAGACTGACTGTATCCCCTCCAATAAATCCATCGACATCCCAGTCTGTACTCGGTAGACTGAATTCGCCTCCAACTAATATTGCGTGATATGAGTATTTACGCGCTACTTACCGTAGACTTTCTTTGAATGACTCTAGGACTGTACCACAAATTTTAATTCATTTCCTCAGCTTCCATCATTACATCCCACACTATTGTGCTGCTTCTGCAGTGCGTTATTGACATCTTGGGTCCATGGCTTCGTGGGTCCTGCCCACACTCGAACTCTACCGTCAGCTCATACCAACTGAAATCGGCAATCATCTGACCTGGCCACGGTTTTCCAGTCGTCTAGGATCCCACCGGTATGGTCACGAGCCTAGGAGAGGCGCTGCGGGCGATGCCGTGCTTCTACCAAAGTCATTCGCTTCCGTCGTCTTCTGCCATAGCCCATCAAAATTTCGACGCATTGTTCTCGCGGATAAGTTCGTTGTACGTCCTAAATTGATTTCTGCGATTACTTCACGCAGTGTAGCTTGTCTGTTAACATTGACAACAGTACGTAAACGCCGCTGTTCCTGGTCGTTTCTTGAGGGTCGTCGGCCATTGTGCTGTCCGTGGAGAGAGGCGGTGCCTGAAACGTGTACTCTCAACTCACTCTTGACACTGTGGGTTTCGGAATATTGAATTCCCTAACGACTTTTGAAATGATGTGTCCCATATGTCTAGTTCCAACTACCAGTCCGCGTTCAAAGACTGTTAGTTCCCGTCGTGCGGCCACAAGCGCTTCGGAAATCTTTTCATATGTATCACCTGAGCGCAAATGACAGCTCCAGCCACGCACTGCCCTTTCATACCTTGTGTATGGGATCCTATCGTCATTTGTATATGCGCGTACTGCTATCCCATGGCTTGTCACCTCTGTGTACGTTGAGTTCGTAAGATTTTTCTATAATTACGAAGAATATTCTTAGTAACGTCAAATCTAACAGCAAACTGTTCTATTGATTACGTTTCATTTGTCGAGGAGCATCTAATACCATTTATGTATGTTTTCGCATTTGTAACTGATATAGAAGACAATTTTGAAAGTAAGTTACGAAAGTTGCTTCTCAGCAATTCCTGTTCTGCAGAACAATTTTTACTTATAAACTCGTAGTATATTCACTGCCAATTTAATACGACCGACATTTTTATAAAAAAAATACCGGGTGATCAAAAAGTCAGTATAAATTTGAAAACTTTATAAACCACGGAATAAAGTAGATAGAGAGGTAAAACTTGACACACGTGCTTGGAATAACATGAGGTTTTACTAGAACAAAAAAAAAAAAAAAAAACAAAGTTCACAAAATGTCCGACAGATGGCGCTGGAGAGCAAAACGTCAGTGACTGCGCATGACAATCGTGTATAAAAGGTATATATGACGGTAGTATCTGTTCCCGAAAGAACAGTTACCGTGGATGACCATGCAGCTTTGCTAGAAATAAATGATAATTAAATGAACACCCTAGCTGCGAACAGGCGTTGATGTACTTCATTGGGGACATGTTGAAAATGTGTGCCCCGACCGGGACTCGAACCCGGGATCTCCTGCTTACATGGCAGACGCTCTATCCATCTGTGCAACTGCGGGCGCAGAGGATAGTGCGTCTGCAGGGACTTATCCCTTGCACGCTCCCCGTCAGATCCACATTCCCAACATGTCCACACCACTACATTCGTAGTGCTCCTAATAGATGTTTGCCCATCATACTCATTATTCGTGGCAGATTAATCTACCACATTAATCTACCAAGCCCGCGGTGGCTCAGATGGATAGAGCGTCTGCCATGTAAGCAGGGGATCCCGGGTTCGAGTCCCGGTCGGGGCACACATTTTCAACATGTCCCCAAGAAAGTACATCAACGCCTGTTTGCAGCTAGGGTGTTCATTTAACTATCATTTATTTCTAGCAAAGCTGCATGGTCATCCACGGTAACTGTTCTTTCGGGAACAGATACTACCGTCATATATAGTTAAAATATGGCTTCCCAGCCATTGACCTTCTTGTGCGAACGCACACGCTATGCCCGAACTCGTACGGGACTTGGTAGATTAATCTGCCACGAGTAATGAGTATGATGGGCAAACATCTATTAGGCGCACTACGAATGTAGTGGTGTGGACATGTTGGGAATGTGTATCTCACGGGGAGCGTGCAAGTGATAAGTCCCTGCAGACACACTATCCTCCGTGACCTCGGTGGCTCAGATGGATAGAGCGTCTGCCATGTAAGCAGGAGATCCCAGGTTCGAGTCCCGGTCGGGGCACACATTTTCAACGTCCCCAATGAAGTATATCAACGCCTGTTTGCAGCTAGGGTGTTCATTTAATTATCATTTATGTGTATAAAAGGAGCTGTAATGAGAGAGAGAGAATCAGATGCGCCAGCAGTCGCAGCATGTTGACGTTACCTGAAAAGGCGCTTTTAGTGAAGCTGTATTATCAGAATGGGGAATGTGCTAGTTCAGCGTTACGATCCTATCGCCATAGGAAGGGGATTCGAAAGGGTAAAGGTCCGTTGACAAACGCAGCTATGGCGAGAATGATTTCGAAGTTCGAAGCTACGAGTTGTTCAGACGAGAGACCCCGTAGTGGCCGACCGAGCACAAGGCGTAATGCTGCTGAGACAGTTCAGAAAGAAATGGAGACTGTAGCGGGTTCGTCTATGCACGGGGAAGTCAGCGCTCGTGCAGTCGCACATCGCACCGGCATTCCATACACTACTGTTTGGTTGGCACTGAGGCGTACCATCCGATGCTATCCGTAAAAAATCCATCGGCATCATGAACTGTTACCTGGCGATTTAGTGCAGCGGAGGGCATTTGCGGTGTGGGCGTTTCAAAAGATGGCGGAAGATGACAATTGGTTGAGTAACGTGTTGTGGACCGACGAAGCTCATTTCACGCTCCGAGGGATTGTCAATGCTCTCAACTGCAGAATTTGGGCTACCGAAAATCCTAGAACTGTCGTGGAAACTCCATTGCACGACGAGAAAGTCACGGTATGGGTTGGATTTATCACATTTACCGTTATCGGGCCTTTTTTCTTCGAGGAAATGTGTGATTCTGGTTTTGTAACTGCTAACGTCACGGGTGAGAGGTACGCCGATATGTTACAGAATCGCATCATCCCCAGCCTGGCTGATAAACACCTGCTGGAACGTACGATGTTTATGCAGGATGGCGTTCCATCCCATATTGCTAGATGCGTGAAAGATCTCTTGCGCGCGTCGTTTGGTGATGATCGTGTGATCAGCCGCCACTTTCGGCATGCTTGGTCTCCCAGGTCCCCATGTCTCAGTCCGTGCGATTATTGGCCTTCGGGTTACCTGAAGTCGCAAGTGTATCGTGATCGACCGACATCTCTAGGGATGCTGAAAGACAACATCCGACGCCAATGCCTCACCGTAACTCCGGACATGCTTTACAGTGCTGTTCACAACATCATTCTTCGACTACAGCTATTGTCGAGGAATGATTGTGGACATATTGAGCATTTCCTGTAAAGAACATCATCTTTTCTTTGTCTTACTTTGTTATGCTAATTATTGCTATTCTGATCAGATGAAGCGCCATCTGTAGGACATTTTTTGAACTGCTGTATTTTTTTGGTTGTAATAAAACCCCATGTCATTCAAAGCATGTGTGTCAATTTGTACCTCTCTATCTACATTATTCCGTGATTTATTCAGTTTTCAAATTTATACTGACTTTTTGATCACCCGGTATTTATTCTGGTTTTTCTTTATGAAACTTATAAATTCATACTCTTATGAGTGAAACCACAGGCAAAAGTTGTAAAATGTGCGGCCAAAAGCACGTTAACGATGTTGCAGCGGCCTGTTCCTGCTCAGCTCTTCGCCGCAAAATGGTTCAAATGGCTCTGAGCACTATGGGACTCAACTGCTGAGGTCATCAGTCCCCTAGAACTTAGAACTACTTAAACCTAACTAACCTAAGGACATCACACACATCCATGCTCGAGGAAGGATTCGAACCTGAGACCGTAGCGGTCGCACGGTTCCAGACTGAAGCGCCTAGAACCGCTCGTCCACACCGGCCGGCTGCAGATCGAAGAGCGTCGACCATGTAGAGACACGTCTTTTCCGCTGGTATTGCAGACAGCTAGCCGAAGTAAATAAAGCTATTGTCTGTATTATCCATTGGCTTGCAAATCACGGCCACCTACATAGACCCAGAAGAGATGCTGAAAACTGTATGTGAGCCCGATGTAAACCAAAGAAACGGTAAGACTTATTCACATCTGTGCGGAAGCGAGCCAGTCGTCCGTAACGGGACGAAATGTATGGTCTGGAAAACTGGGACGAACATCGTCTCCAGAGTTTCTTACTGGGCAATCTGTGGGTAAATCTAACGATATGAGCCAAAGAAATATAAAAGTAGAACGTGAATAAATGCTTTTTCCGATATCTGCCGGCAGTGTCTCTGAGTCCGCTTGATAGCGAGACTAAAGGACTCGCCAGGTCGAAAGATAACCGCATCGCACGCGGCTACAAGAGCAAAGTGACTGAATGACACACAAGTTCAGGAAGGCTATAGAGCACGCGAAACGTTGGAGTAACCGACTGCAGAGTAAATATGAAAGGGTGTTTTACCTAGAACTTAATTTACTACTCTTTCCGCTCCAACACGCTTGCTGCATCCAAAATACTGTATGTTTCGTATATCACGACGTATCTTCGCGCTACGCTATAACTTCTCTGCACCTCTTCCAGTTCCAGATACAGAATGCCTGTGTGCAACAGTAAATGTCACATTAAGTTATCACTTCCTCTCCTCAGTACTTTCTTTACAGATGCACCTCAACTTTGATTTCCAGTACATTGCGTTTTAGCATTTTACCGGTCCACTTAATTTCTAACATAACCTTTAATAGGAGCTTCCAGTTACTTCTCCTCCCGATTTCACGCAGTCTACTTTCCACTTCCATACTGTGCAGTGATTTCCTCCAGAGATAAAAGTTTCAGAAACTTGTACCTCAATTACATGCTAATATTTGACGGTAGTACAGCTCTTTTATCGGCCATCTTAGGATATTTTCAGTTCTACGTAGCACAATTTTGTTCTGTGTCTGCTGTAAAAACGGTACCTAATCGGTATTTTTATGCAACTATTCCTCATCACTTTCGTTTTTTGTTCGTAAACCTCAAACTTCCATGTTAAATAATTTCTGTTTTCTTCTACTGATTCGTTTGCGTCTCCCTTATTTTCAGTCAATGTGTATAGAAGTTTCCTTGATAGCTAAGAGATGGGACGTCCAAGGAGTGGAGGGAATAAGCGACGTGAACCTTCAAGGAGTCGTAAGTAGCGTCCCTGATGTGATGAAGTTTCATTGTCATTGATTTTGGTGTAAACATGTCTACAGCGCAGTAACACAGTTGCAGCGTACTTGCTACCACAGTGCTGAAAACGAAATTATAGGGTTGTTAATGGGTGAACCTTCATGAAGAATAGAAAATGACGAAATATCACTTATTCTGCATGTAAAATATAGCGTCATCCAAAAAGATATTACCACTCACACAGTACTAAAAATATTAAATTTTCTTTTGTTGCAGACTATAGATGGCCACCACACTTACTTTGGAAGAGAGAAGGAAGGTGGCAACGTAGGAGGAATTGTTTGGCTCACCCTCAACAGGAAGAAAAAAATTTCAACAATTGATTCAAAAGGCTCCTCCAAGCCGTTTTACTATCCACCTACTGCATCAAAAATTTGTGGGCACCGGGTCTGTGACCGATGGTTGTAAAGGAAACAGTGGACGTCCAAGAAGTATTCGAGCGCAAGAGACGTCAAAAATACACTACTGGCCTTTAAAATTGCTACACCACGAAGATGACGTACTACAGACGCGAAATTTAACCTACAGGAAGAAGATGCTGCGATATGTAAATGATTAGCTTCTCAGAGCATTCACACAAGGTTGGCGCCGGTGGCGACACCTACAACGTGCTGACATGAGGAAAGTTTCCAACCGATTCCTTATACACAAACAGCAGTTGACCGGCGTTGCCTGGTGAAACGTTCTTGTGATGCCTCGTGTAAGGAGGAGAAATGCGTACCATCACGTTTCCGACTTTGATAAAGGTCGGATTGTAGCCTATCGGGATTGCGGTTTATCGTATCGCGACATTGCTGCTCGCGTTGGTCGTGATCCAATGACTGTTAGCAGAATATGGAATCGGTGGGTTCAGGAGGGTAATACGGAACGCCGTGCTGGATCCCAAAGGTTCGTATCACCAGTAGTCGGGATGACAGGCATTTTATCCGCATTGCTATAACGGATCGTGCAACCACGTCTCGATCCCTGAGTCAACAGATGGGGACGTTTGCAAGACAACAACCACCAGCACGAACAGCTCTACGACGTTTGAAGCAGCATGGACTATCAACTCTGAGACCATGGTTGCGGTTACCCTTGACGCTGCATCACAGACACGAGCGCCTGCGATGGTGTACTCAACGACGAACCTGGGTGCACAAATAGTAAAACGTCATTTTTCGGATGAATCCAGGTTCTCTTTACAGCATCATGATGGTCGCATCCGAGTTTGGCGACATCGCGGTGAACGCACATTGGAAGTGTGTATTCGTCATCGCCGTACTGGCGTATCACCCGGTGTGGGGTGCCATTGGTTACACGTCTCGATCACCTCTTGTTCGCATTGACGGCACTTTGAACAGTGGACGTTACATTTCAGATGTGTTACGACCCGTGGCTCTACCTTTCATTCGATCCTTGCGAAACCCTACATTTCAGCAGGATAATGCACGACCGCATGTTGCAAGTCCTGTACGGGCCTTTCTGGATACAGAAAATGTTCGACTGCTGACCTGGCCAGCACATTCTTCTTGTCTCTCACCAAGTTAAAACTTCTGGTCAATGGTGGCCGAGCAACTAGCTCGTCACAATACGCCAGTCACTACTATTGATGAACTGTGGTATCGTGTTGAAGCTGCATGGGCAGCTGTACCTGTACACGCCATCCAATCTCTGTTCGACTGAATGGTCAGGCGTATCAAGGCCGTTATTACGGCCAGAGGTGGTTGTTCTGGATACTGATTTCTCAGCATCTATGCACCCAAATTGCGTTAAAATGTAATCACATGTCAGTTCTAGTATAATACGTTTGCGCAATGAATACCCTTTATCACTTGCATTTCTTCTTGGTGTAGCAATTTTAATGGTCAGTAGTGTATTAGGAACGGCCCGAGTGCCAGTAGCGCTGTTAATGGCTGGCACGTTTCCCCCACCGCTACGCTACGCTGTCTCAGTGCGAGGACGGGGAATAGCGGAAAACAGTGAACGCGCCGCTTTGGAATGGCAGTGCACTGCATGTGACCTGCTTTTATACTTCACATTTCTTAACAACATAGGTCACAAACAAAACAATTTTCAGATGTATTTAATTATTTTTGGCGCCCTGAAGACATAATTTTTATCTGGTACGAAATGTCAGCATAGTGGCAGACGCCGCCAATTTCAGAAAGATTCGCACCGAACTTGCCACGTAATCGTGACTTATTTAGTTTCTTAACCGACAAAAGGTCTTTCACACAGATAAGTCGCTTAAAATATTGCAGCACTTTTGCAACTTGGAAAATCTACCTGAGGAAAGCAACCCCAGACGTCCAGGACAGTTTTAATAAAAGCTTTATCACTGAATCTGGAATTATCTTGCAGGTTAGTCAGCTACGTCTGCTCATGTACAGGGGCGCTTTCAACTGAAACAGCAAACAATCTCTAAAATAGTTCGAAAAGAGTTGTAAGATTGCTAATGTCCTGAAAACCTTTCTAAAACTATCCTTTTAATTCTTGCAAGGCCACTATGAATTCTTCAAACCTCGCGCTTTCTTTAAAGCTAGTGAGCTTAGGGAACTGGACTATCTTTGTCAGAGTGTGTCCCTTCTACAATGCGATTTTCTTTTTAAATGCATCTCCATCAAATCAGGAAGAAGTTACCTTGCATTGCTTTACAGTGAGCAGTGTGCAGTCAAGTCCACGTAAAAGTCTGGAGTCCATTCCGGAAATTCTAATTTTCGTTCCCGCACTCCTTTTTCCTTCATAAATTTTGGATTTAAATCCAAAAATCGTTCCAGGCATGCCCCTTGAGTTAACCAACGTACTTTCGTCTCCATACACTTCACTCATTTCAGTTGAGAACTGTTGCAACTGACTTGTGGAATTTTGCTATTCGTACCACACTTACTTCAAGTGCTCCATGCTTGCAAATTTAGCAGAAATTACTTCTTGATGTACAGCACAATGAATCCCTCTTGTCGATCGTTGTAATTTTTTGCTTTTTCATTGCCATCTAAATGTTCAAATTCTCTCTGCATGGTATTGTAATGTCGTTTCACAGCAAATAAGCAGTACCCATCACTAATGCGAATTTAAGTTCTCATTCCTCTCTTCTCTCATTCCCTTTCATCTTAAAGGATTGCGACGATAGATAGCTAGACTGCCTCTTTTTCTTCAAACCTCCACTGGGCTTGTGAACGTCCTTGCATGGTGCAGTATTTCGAAGTCTGGAGTACTTAGTCCATATTTTTCAATGATCAAACTATAACGGTAGATTCCTACCTAGATACGCTGTAGAATTTTGTTGTTGATAATCTTGAAACAACTGGTAGACGCTGGATTGGAAGCACTGGACCTCTACTGTAGCCGCCAAGGTCACCTGATGTGATTCCTCATGATTTGTGGCTATGGGGAATACTGAAAGAACGTGTGCATACTACAAGACATACTGGCATTAGAGACCTTAGTGCATAACACAAGTTGTCCGCTCTGTACCTATGGAATTGTGTGAACGAGCTATCGGCTGTATGGTGAAAAGATTGCACACGCATTGAGAACCAAGGAGTACAGATCGAAGAAGTGTCTAGCTTCATTTGGACTTGTGTACTTAGTGCTTGTTTTTATATTAAATAAATAAAATAAAATAAGAATAAAATATAAATAGAAAAAAATAAAAACAATAAAATAAAATAAAAGTTACTCTGTTATTTACTGTAAGTGTAAAAAATACAAAAATAAAACATTCAGATTTTTACTGTAATACTTTATGAAGTGTTATTGAATAGCAAATTATTTTATTTAAAAACATATACAAAGTCTTTACAATGCACACAGTATTAGAGGAAAGGTATGTCCTGACAGGATTATAGTCCCAAAACGATCACAACTAGAGTTAATGCTTATGGTGATTCTTATAAAACCAACTGTTTTTTTTTATTAACACAAAAAGTATTATAGTCTGAATACTTTAAGTGGAGGTCTATATTTCACCTCTGAAGATGAGCAAAGTTCACACGTGTCTCTTGAATTGACAGATGCTGGTCAATGAGATCTTGTACTCTGAAAAGGCGCACGTCTTTGAGACCAAAAATTTTGTCTTTCTTCTCTTTGGGGTTGAAAAAGGAGAATTTTGGTCCGTTTTAGGCATTCTCGAGTTTTTTGGACATTTTCTTTCCAAGTACGAGTAGACCAAGTGGAGTACTATGTTTGAAAGCAGTCAATGGAAGTGTTCCTTTTTTGTCACAGTATGAAATCTAGGCGTAAACAACAAAAACGATGAGAAGCAAGACATAGGGGCGAGGATCAAAGCTGCATCCAGAGCATCACATGCACTCAACAAACTACTGTCATATAAAATTTTTTCAAGATGAACCAAAGTAAGAATATACAAAACCGTACTCATTTCAGTATTACAATATGGGGCGGAAATTTGGAGAATAGATAAATACACGGAGAGAAAGATAAAAGTTTTTGAAAATAAATTCCTGCGATATATATTGGGACCAGTTTATGAGAGAGGAGAATTGCGAAGAAGAAAGGACAGGGAGCTCAGGGAGCTTTACCCTGAACCAGATGTGGTTGCAGAAGCCAAGACAGGAAGACTAAGATGGGCCGGCCACGTATATACGCTGATACGCTGCTGGCCATTAAAATTGCTACACCAAGAAGAAATACAGATGATAACCAGATATTCATTGGACAAATATATTATCCTAGAACTGACATGCGATTACATTTTCACGCAATTTGGGTGCATAGATCCTGAGAAATCAGTACCCAGAACGACCACCTCTGGCCGTAATAACGGCCTTGATACGCCTGGGCATTGAGTCAAACAGAGCTTGGATGGCGTGTACAGGTACAACTGCTCATGCAGCTTCAACACGATACCACATTTCATCAATAGTAGTGACTGGCGTATTGTGACGAGCTAGTTGCTCGGCCACCATTGACCAGAAGTTTTAACTTGGTGAGAGACAAGAAGAATGTGCTGGCCAGGGCAGCAGTCGAACATTTTCTGTATCCAGAAAGGCCCGTACAGGACCCGAACATGCGGTCGTGCATTATCCTGCTGAAATGTACGGTTTCACAGCGATCGAATGAAGGGTAGAGCCACGGGTCGTAACACATCTGAAATGTAACGTCCACTGTTCAAAGTGCCGTCAATGCGAACAAGAGGTGATCGAGACGTGTAACCAATGGCACCGCATACCATCACGCCCGGTGATATGCCAGTATGGCGATGACGAATACACGCTTCCAACGTGCGTTCACCGCGATGTCGCCAAACACGGATGCGACCATCATGATCCTGTAAACAGAACCTGGATTCATCCGAAAAATGACGTTTTACTATTTGTGCACTCAGGTTCGTCGTTGAGTACACCATCGCAGGCGCTCGTGTCTGTGATGCAGCGTCAAGGGTAACTGCAGTCATGGTCTCAGAGCTGATAGTCCATGCTGCTGCAAACGTCGTCGAACTGTTCGTGCACATGGTTGTTGTCTTGCAAACGTCTCCATCTGTTGACTCAGGGATCGAGACGTGGCTGCACGATCCGTTACAGCCATGCGGATAAGATGCTTGTCATCTCGACTGCTAGTGATACGAGGCCGTTGGGATCCAGCACGGCGTTCCGTATTACCCGCCTGGACCCACCGATTCCATATTGTCATTGGATCACGACCAACGCGAGCAGCAATGTCGCGATACGATAAACCGCAATCGCGATAGACTACAATCTAACCTTTATCAAAGTCGGAAACGTGATGGTACGCATTTCTCCTCCTTACACGAGGCATCACAACAACGTTTCACCAGGCAACGCCGGTCAACTGCTGTTTGTGTATGAGAAATCGGTTGGTAACTTTCCTCATGTCAGCACGTTGCAGGTGTTGCCATCGGCGCCAACCTTGTGTGAATGCTCTGAAAAGCTAGTCATTTGCGTATCACAGCATCTTCTTCCTGTCGGTAAATTTCACGTCTGTAGCACGTCATCTTCGTGGTGTAGCAATTTTAATGGCCAGTAGAGTAGAAGAGAGCAGGGTTCTTTACTGACAGAAGTCTCTGAGAATAAACCGGAAGAACGAAGACCTCTAGGCAGGCCGAAAATGAGAGGTAGAGACCAGGTTGCGAAGGAGCCCCATGTGCTGGGAGCAAGGAAAGAAGATACCGAAGACAGAATGCTGTGGAAGAGGTTACTTTATTAGACCAAAAACCGATTGCGGTTTGTGGGGCCAGGAGAGTAAGAATAAGAGTAAGTATAAAATCCAGGTATTCATGTGGGTCATTTCCACCACTGCACAAAACAATCTGTGCCAATACTTTTTTGACTTTCTGTCTGTTTCACAAAGTGTCCTTAACACCTGACATTTACGTACACCATCCATGTGTTCATTATAATCTTTTAAAGCTATCAGTGCCCCAATTTGAATCTTAGTTCCATCTGTCTGGGTCCTGGATAAACTGCATGCTTAATTTGGAAGAAAGTGAAGTCACTGGCCTGGAGCTAAGGGAACTGCTAAGTTTCAGCTATATTTTATGTTATAATTAAATGTTACACGGTTACTGTATTTGACATTTTATCCAGATTAACATTGGTATACGTGAAGCTACTACGTAAAAATTATCAATCACCTCAGTTCACATATGAATCATACTTTTATTTACGTAACCTTGCAGCGTTGTTTCACACACTAGGTAGCCATTTGTAGTACAGCTGTTCACATTCACGGCTGATGTATAGGCTTCAGAATTGCGTGTAGACTGTATTGACATGTAGCATAGAAGGAATTAACTGTAGGGACTGGGACATTACATTTCTGTCCCTACTGTGTAAAGGGCTGTTGAGTTTTGTCATTCCACTCAGAATCTATAGGGACTGCTAGGTCCGGCCATAAAAAAAGGTTAATTCCACGTAAGTGATTACATCTTCTTGGACATCTCTGTATAGCAGGAAGATACTTCCTGGCAGATTAAAACTGTGCGCCAGACCGAGATTCGAGCTCAGGACCTTTGCCTTTCGCAGGCAAATGCTCTACCATCTTTTTTTTTTTTTGTTATTTTTTTCGATATTGCTCGCTGCATTTGTTCGGTGCGGATGTCCCATGACAGTGTTGAGCCGTTGATTCAGCTTTTTATTGCAGAGGAAAATGTGGAACGCTTCACGATTTTGCGTGTCATCCTTGCGCAGGGGCCATGCTAATCTTCTCTGTATCGTTCCAATTTTAATATATGTACCGCCGAAGCGAGTTCAAAATGGAAATGATCGTATGGCGTCAGTGGCCGGGAGTTCCCAGGCGCGAAGTTCGGACGCCGAGTGCAGGTCTTACTGAGTGCGACGCCATATTGGGCGACTTGCACGTCGACAATGGGGATGACAGGATGATGACAGCACAACACCCGGTCCCTGAGGAGAGAAAATCTCCCACCCCGTCCATCTGAGCTAAGCAAGCATGACTTACACCCTCTCCTCACAGCTTTACTTCCGCCAGTACCTCGTCTCCAACCTTCCAAACTACGTATCAGCGGACACTCCTCTGCAGAGTGAAAATTTTATTCAGGAAGGATACTTGTTTAAATCTGTAAATAATTTGGGGGTAGACAGGGTGCAAAATTGACTGCATGTAACTGCAACGTCTAGCAGCAGCGATGAATGTAACTGGCTGGACATCGCGTCAAACTGAACTTGGATAACACATAAGGATTCGTCATTTCATGCTAGAGTCGATCAACTGTATTCGCTGGCGAGTGGTACCGTACCAATCTCTCAGCAACCTGTGACCAAATGTTTCCAATTGGTGAGATATCTGGCGAACATGCTGCCCAGGGCAACCAGCCCAACACCCTCTGCACTGCAATAGGTCAGGTTAGCACGGACGACATACAGTCTCGCATTGTCTTGTAGATATAGAAGGCGCAGCCACTGGCCTCAACATGTAAGAAATGTAAAGACTGCCGTGGAAACTACCGGCTGTGCAAACTAAAGGTTATCGTGAACATCTGGTCAGGTCTACGCTAGTATGAAGATGACCAATGCTATCTAGCAGTGTTCGCTCTCTTCAGAGATTCCTCACATGGGTATGTCCCTTGTGATGTTGCACGTAGAAGCACGATTCGTTTGAAAACACGACTTGGTTCCATTCCTGTGTGCAGTACCATTGTTGGGCGCACGAGCGTCATCACGACTCTCTCTGTTGCCCTTCAAATGTAACCGTAACAATGATCACAGTGCTCATAGGCCATGGAGGCCCAGATGTCATAGCACTGAACGTTTGGGCTCTCGTCTTGCTGTAAAAAGTCCGTTTCCTGACTCAACGCAAGTGGCGTAACTGTACGATTCTGCGTGACTGAGTGAACAGTATATCTGTCCTCTTGAGCACTTGTCGCGTGGTGCCACTGAGATCCTGCATGACCTTGAACATGGCGCGCTTGAGCCCATCGATTCCAGATTTGCATTAACAGTTGTGGTATCCTGACCAGCGTCAATAGCAATTTCATGGAACGAAAAGCTGCAGTCTAGATATTCGACGATCCTGCCCCTGCCATATTACGACACTTGCTGGTAGACGTTTGTCTTTCTCACATAAGGCATTACATGATCTTCTCACAAAAACCAGTATTCTAATGCTAATATCTAAATGAGAAACCTGCAGTGTAATCTCTGCACAGATTATAGATTACATTAGTCCCACTCCTACCTACTTTGACAGCGAAATATGCTTCTCAGATCTAGTAAAATATAGGTGCTGAAAGGCGATCTACACCGCCAGAGACTATGTATCAAGGGGTGGATAGTGGGTCTTGACTGGTTCTAGCACAAATAAATAAACATCTGCCTGCCATGTTATGCATCTCGACTGCCATGTCACTAGTTTTACAAGTCATGGCAGGCAGATATTTATTTTTGGTTAGAACTGGCCTACGTCCACTACTGACCCCTTCAGATTTAGTCTCTGGCGGTGTAGGGTGCTTTTCGCCGCCTATACTTTACTAGGCATAGCAGGGACATTTCGCTTCCGGAAGTTCTTATCAGTTGCAGTTACGGTTTCCTGTGCTGCTCTCAGAGTGCCATTTTATAGAGCCTCAATGAGATTGAACAAACTCTTGCTCTTGCACAGAGTCGTAGACCATCCGCGCCAATTTGTCGTTTGTTTCACGACCCCTTCGTGGTGTTGCAAATTGTAGTAGCCTATAGGCTATAGTATAATACCAGCTATTACCCACAGCTACACTTGCATATTAGTAGTTTTGTTATGATTAGTGATGGTAAGAAAGTAAGCAAGCTATTGCGTGTGCAACAACGTCAACTGCTCTCACGTGTCTGCGATTTTGGTTAAGCATTGCGCGATGCAAAGATGCGCTCCCCCCCCCCCCCCCCCAAGTATCCCAAAACACGACGCCAAGGCATACACACTGTACAGTGTTGCTACCGAGAGGTGCATGTGGACGGCCACGGGCAGGCGTGTTCATCTGTGTTTTGTGCTGCTGGAGTAGCTAGACATTATACAGAGTGTACATTATGGAACAAATTTGATATCTTTTTATCATGGTTAATGTTCACTGTTGTAAAAAGTGTTTCCCATCCCCTGCTTCATACTTTTAAGTGTCATCGAAACTGATTCAGCGGTTAGCTATGAAAACTTAGCAGAGTTACTTCTGCAACGTATTCCATTATAACATGGTTTAAAGACGCTCAGCCGCCGAAGTGGCCGAGCGGTTCTAGGCGCTACAGTCTGGAACCGCGCGACCGCTACAGTCGCAGGTTCGAATCCTGCCTCGGGCATGGATGTGTGTGAGGGCATGGATGTGTGTGATGTCCTTAGGTTAGTTAGGTTTAAGTAGTTCTGAGTTCTAGGGGACTGATGATCACAGCAGTTAAGTCCCATAGTGCTCAGTGCCATTTGAACCATTTTCATTAAAGACGCTCAGAGTGTGTAAACATTGTATTTATTATGTTGAATCATACTATGTAGAACATAATATCAGTAAGAACATTTTCTCAAATATGATAAAATTAAAAAGTGAATGAATAAATAGTTTCTTCAAAGAGTAAATGTAGTCCCCTAATTTACGTAATATTCTGAAAGTCAAGAAATGTCTTATACTACACACGTTCTAAAGAAGCCTGTGCTCTTACTCGGCGTGCGTGGTATCTCCCCACCAAATTTCATCAAAATAGATCCAGTAGTTTAGTACTGAAAAGGTAACAGACGAACACACTTTCTCATTTATAAAATTTTAATTACGATATATATATATATATATATATATATATATATATATACATATTCGTGTCCGGATTTTGATGAAATTTTTTTTATCAGCTATTCCGTAAAAGAGCTGTTTTAAATACACTGGTGTACCGGGCAAAAACTGTTTCTGACGCTTTCTGAATGTTTATGACTGTTGATTCCGAAATTAATCAACTGAACTACATATTCCGAAAGAGTGTTTATCGTTTACATGAAGTGAACTCAGCGTTCTTCAAGAAAAGGAAACGTGTAAAATATGGAACATTCACATGATCAACCGCCGATTGTACTGTTTCTTTTCTGTGGCGTTACATCTGGCGAAATAGTCTTGGCAATATCAGGTATAAGACCAATCTAACGACCTCCTAATAAGACAAAGGAGATGCTACATCCTGTTAAGAACAATCTCGCCCTGCCGGCCGGTGTGGCCGAGCGGTTGTAGGCGCTACAGTCTGGAACCGCGCGACCGCTACGGTCGCAGGTTCGAATCCTGCCTCGGGCATAGATGTGTGTGATGTCCTTAGGTTAGTTAGGTTTAAGTAATTCTAAGTTCTAGGGGACTGATGACCTCAGCAGTTAAGTCCCATAGTGCTCAGAGCCATTTGAACCAATCTCGCCCTCAGATTCCGCGGGCTTTATTACATCCCTTGTGAATGCAGAAGCAATTAGAACGGTCAGTCCATCCACACGGCTTCCAACCGCTATACAGAAGATTAATGGCAAACTAAAAATCGAGGACTGGAGAAATATGCAGTTGCTGAGTACAGCTTCACAAATACAAAATACTGTTTGACGCAACAAAAGATTTGACCAAGGTTTCTACATAATGGGATTCTGAAATTAAAGACGCTGTAGAAATAAGAATGTGCAATTAGAACTTCAACAGTGATAACGGTGAATGGAAGTTATCTCTCGATGCTGAGATGAGGCAGAGGTTGAAAATCAGCTAACCAATTGAAAAGAAGGTTTATTAGCCTTTGTTAGCCTTTGACCTAGGTTTCAAAATTTTTAAAAATATGTCCTTCAGGAATAGTGGGCCTTGTTACGTCATAGGAGCTCCAATGTTAGGCGGTTTATGGGGCCTCTTAGGGACATGGCTGCCATGAAGGGGGATATCCAATGTGCACTGTACGTGCATACCGAGTGGAGTCATTCCAGACGTGGAACGGGTCCTTCCATATGCCATGAACAGTACAGGGTGCAGGCAAATGCAGGTGGTGGTTCACGTCGGTGTCAAAGACGTGTGTCGATTTGCACCGGAAGAGATTTTCTGTGGTTTCGAGCGGCTAACAGAAGTGGTAAAGGCAGCCAGTCTTGCTTGCGAGATGAAAACAGGGTTCACCATATGCAGCGCAGTCGACAGGACCGATTGCGGACCTCTGGTACAGAGCCGAGGGCCTAAATCAGAGGCTCAGACGGTTCTGCGACCGTTTGGACTGCAGATTCCCCGACTTGCGCCATAGTTTGGTTGGGTTTCGAGTTCCGCTGAATTCGTCACGAGTCCACTATACGTAGAGGCGGCCACACGGGTAGCAGGGGCTGTGTGGCGCGAAATGGGCGTTTTTTTTAGGTTAGAGGGGCTCGGGAAAACACAAGAAGGGCTTCGGTCACAAAGGGTGCAGGCCGAACACAGGAAGAACGTAGATACAGGAAGCACTGGTATAACAGTTGTAAATTGTCGTAGCTGTGTTGGGAAAGTACCAGAGCTCCAAGCGCTAGTAGGAAGCACTGATGCTCAAATCGTTATGGGGACTGAAAGCCAGAGAGGAGTTCAGCCGAAATATTTGCCAAGAACCTAACGGTGTTCCGAAAGGATAGGCTAAACACAGTTGGTAGTGGCGTGTGTGATGATGTTTGAAGTAGTTTATCTTGTCGTGGAATTGAAGTGGATAGTTCCTGTGAGTTAGTGTGGGCAGAGGTCATTCATGGGAATCGGAATAAAATAATAATTGCATCCTTTTACCGACCTCCCAATTCACATGAAGGGTTTAAAGAAAACTTTAGTATAATTTCAAATTCGTACCCTACTCATAAAATTATAGTTGGCTGGTTGATTCGGGGGAAGAAACTAAACAGCGAGGTCATCGGTCCCATTGGATTAGGGAAGGATGGGGAAGGAAGTCGGAAGTGCCCTTTCAAAGGAACCATTTCGGCATTTGCCTGAAGCGATTTAGGGAAATCACGGAAAACCTACATCAGGATGGCCGGAAGAGGGATTAAACCGTCGTCCTCCCGAATGCGGGTCCAGTGTGCTAACCACTGCCCCATCTCGTTCGGTATTATAGTTGAACCCTTGATATGTTGGCGAAAATACATGTTTCAATCCGGAGGTACGCATAAAACATCAACCGAAATTGTGCTAATCGCATTCTCTGAAAATTGTTTCGAATAGTTACTTCATGAGCACACGCAAATAGTAAACGGTTGTGAAAACACACTTGACCTCTTAGCAACAAATAATCCTGAGCTAATAACAAGCGTCAAAACGGTTACATTGATTAGTGAACACAGGGTTGTCGTAGCGAGACTGAATATTGTGACCCCACTCCCACCAAATCCTCCAAAAATAAACGAAAAATATACCTATTGAAAAAAAGCAGATAAAAATTCACTTGATGCCTTCCTGAGAGAGAATTTCCACATCTTCCAAATTAACAGTGTTAAGTGTTGACCAGATGTGGCTTGAATTCCAAGAAATAGTATTCGTAGCTATTGAGAGATTTATACCAAATAAATTAACAAACGACGGAGCTGATCCTCCTTGATACATAACACGGGTCAGAATACTGTTACTAAAACAACGAAAAAATATGCCAAATTTAAACGGACGCAAAACTTCCAGTATTGGCGTTCTTTTACAGAAATTCGAAATTTAGCGCGAACTTCAATGCAAGATGCTTGTAACAGTTTCCACAAAGAAACTTTGTCTCGAAACCTGGCAGAAAATACAGAGAGATTTTGGCACATAAGAAGACACAATCAATGCGTTCTTTGCGCGATAGGAATGGAAACATTATAGACGACAGTGCTGCCAAAGCAGAGTTACTAAACACAGACTTCCGAAATTCCTTCACCAAAGAAGACGAAGTAAATATTCCAGAATTCGAATCGAGAACAGCTGCCAACATGAGTAACATAGAAGTAGATATCCTTCGAGTACTGAAGCAGCTTAAATCACTTAACAAAAGCATGTCATCTGGTCCACACTGTATACCAATTAGTTTCCTTTCGGAGTATTCTGATGCACTAGCTCCATACTTAACAGACATATGCAACCGTTCGCTAGACGACAGATCCGTACCCAAAGACTGGAAAGTTGCACAGGTGGCACCAATATTCGAGAAAGGTAGTTGGAATAATCCACTAAATTACAGTCTCATATCGTTAACGTCGCTATGCAGCATGATTTTGATACATAAATTGTGTTCGAACATTATGCTTTGCCTCTAACAGAACTGTCTATTGACACACTGTCAACAAGGGTTTAGAAAACATCGTTCTTGTGAAACACAATTAGCTCTTTACTCACAGGAAGTGTTGAGTGCTATTGACAAGGAATTTCATTCTGATTCCGTATTTCTAGATTTCCAGAAGGCTTTCGCCACTGTACCACGCAAGCGGCTTGTAGTGAAATTGCGTGATTTTGGAATATCGTCTCAGGTATGTGACTGGATTCGTGATTTCCGTTAGAGAAGCCACAGTTTGCAGTAATTGAAAGAAAGTCATCGAATAAAACAGATGTGATTTCTGGCGTTCCCCGTTATAGGCCCTTTGGTGTTCCTTAGTTAAATAAACGACTTAGGAGACAATCTGAGCAGCCGTCTTAGGTTGTTTGCAGATGATGCTGTCGTTCATCGACTAGTAAACTCATCAGAAGATCAAAACAAACTGCAAAACGATTTAGAAAAGATATCTGTATGGCGCAAAACTTGGCAATTGACCGTAAATAAAGAAAAGTGTGAGGTCATCCACATGATTGCTAAAAGGTATCCGTTAAAATTCCGTTAGGCTACACGAAAAATCACTCAAATCTAAAGGCCGTACATTCAACTAAATACATAGCAATTACAGTTACGAACAACTTAAATCGGAAGGAACACACAGAAAATGTTGTGGGGAAAGCTAACAAAAGGCTGCGTTTTATTGCCAGGACACCTAGAAAATGTAACAGATCTACTAAAGAAACTGCCTACACTGCGCTTGTCCGTCCTCTTTTAGAATACTGCTGCGTGGTATGGGATCCTTACCAGATAGGATTGACGGAGTACATCGAGAAAGTTCAAAGAAGAGCAGCACGTTTTGTTCTATCTCGAAATAGGGGAGAGAGTGTCACTGAAATGGTACAGGATTTGGGGTTGACATCATTAAAACAAAGGCGTCTTTCGTTACGGCAAAGTCTTTTCACGATATTTCAGTCACCAATTTTCTCCTCCGAATGCGAAAATATTTTGTTGAAGCCGACCTACATAGGGAGAAAAGATCATCATAATAAAATAAGGGAACTCAGAACTCGCACGGAAAAATGTAGGTGTTAGTTTTTTTTTCCGCACGCTGTACATGATTGGAATAATAGAGAATTATTGTGAAGGTGGTTCGATGAATCCTCTACCAGGCACTTGAATGTGATTTGCAGAGTATCCATGTAAATGTAAATGCAGATGATGGTTCATTAAATTAGATGAAGCCGAGCGGCTTTTGTCATACACAACATTGACAAAACAAGAATTATCGCAAGCCATGCTTTAGATAGCAGCCAGATTACATGTACCGTACTTCAGAATGAATGCTCACTAGTAAATACCCATAGGTTGATGCTCTTGTCAACATGAAATTGTAATAGGCTTGACAGGATAAAATATTTGTATGAGTTACGGTTACATCATGCCAGAGACTAAGGCCAAATTTCACAATGTTTACGCTACTACGGAAGCAGTGGCGCCACCAGCGCAGAAGTTGGCGTCATCTACGAGAGCATTACGGAATTACCGACCTATCAGAAGCCGTGTATGGCTATGTAAGGCCACCACAGCAACAATTTTGACAGTCGTTTGCTCCTGACGAAGGCGGTGGAGGTAATCATCGAAAGCTCGAGGTTTCATCCTCAACTGACGAGGCAGGAAGTCCGAGAATGTTTTACACACAGTGCCGTTGCGAAAGACTTTGTTCTCATAGACGTATTATGCTTTCCTTAGAACTGTATACTATTTATATTGCACATGAACTTTGGTTACGAGGCTACATGTCTATTTTATACCTTTCTGAATTCGCATACGAGTAACGAGAAATAAACTTTCTATCGTGGAAAGGCACACACGTTACGTTTCCCTTGCGAGTGGCGGGGTGCCAATACATGAGTACATTGTAAGCCATATTAGCCATATTAGCTGGTGAATCTGAGAACCGAGAAACGTTGATGCTGTTGGCTGAGGTATTAGCAGTGAGGGGAGAGCTCTCTGAGGTGCACGTCTTTCTATTTGACACCACTTAGGCGACTCGCGGGTCTTAGTGATGAAGATGAGATGAAACGATTAGGACAACAAAACACCTACCCAACGAAAGTTGAAAATCTCTGGCCCGATCGGGAATCGATCCTAGGACACAATGATCTAGAGGCAGAGACGCTAACCAATAGATCGCGAACTATGGAAAGAGTGACCGGGCTGGAGGAGGGGGGGGGGGATGTTTACATGGGATAAAATGTAGCCGTAATACAACTGACAGTATTTCCAACTGGTGAACGATACGGGAGCCTACTGTGCGATCGCATTACTTCATTACAGTAACCCATACGTCACTTGTGCTTTCAGCAAGGCAACAGTTTCAGAACTATACGAGGAACATTCAGTGGATATGAGTCATGTCCATAGGCAGGTCACCTGGATTTAGTAATATTAAGGACATTTAGAATACCAGAGAGCAAGATGAGCGCACCTTCACTTAGCTTAGAGCAAATCCGTGTGAATTGTGGCCATTGTGGACATAGACCAAGATTTGTCCACACCGCTTTCGTTATCTCTTGGCGTTCATACCACGGCGCATCGACGGTGCCGTAAAAGATAAAGGACGTCCTTCGCACAATTATACATCCTAAGACAAAATGAAAACGAGCCACCATGCAGGAACTCTGCGAATGAGACAGAAATCGGTGGACCTAATATACACGTACAAATTCAAGAGAAAGAGCTTCACAAATTGAACTAGTCAATAATGCTTTGGACTACCTCTAGCCTTTATGCAAGCAGTTATTTAGCTTCGCATTGAATTGCTGGACGCCTTCCTGAAGGATATCGTGTCAAATTCTATCCAACTTACGCTTGAAATCGCATTGGAGGGCCCACCGATAATGCTCCAAACGTTCGCAATTGGGAAGAGATCCGGCGACGTTGCTCGCCAGGTACGAACACAAGCGATAGAAGCTCTCACCTTGTGTGAGCTGGCATTATCTCGATGGAGTGTATGCCTAGAATGGCCTTGCCACGAAGGGCAACAAAAGGGGACGTAGAATATCGACGACGTATCGCTGTGCTGTGGGGGTGCCGCAGATGACAACCAAAGGGGTCCTGCTGTGGAAAGAACTGGCACCCTAGACTATCACTTCTGGTTGTCGAAACATATGGCTGGCGACAGTCAGTTCGGTATTCCGCTGGTGTCCAGGGCGACTCCAGACACATCTTCAGCGTGGGATCTCATTGACTGGAATAGAACTGCATTAAGTGGTGAGTCCCTCTTTGAACTGAGCCCCGATCACCAGCGAAGACATCTCTGGACACGCCCTGGACAATGGTGGGATACCAACCTCACTGTCGCCCCCCACACGGCCCAACAACCAGGAGCGATGCTCTGGGGTGCCACATCTTTTCACAGCAGGAACCTTTTGGTTGTCATCCGCGGCACCCTTACAGCATAGTGGTACGTCGACGATATTCTACGCCCCATTTTGTTGCCCTTCGTGGCAAGCCATCGAGGGCTTGCTTTCCAGCGAGATAATGCGGCTCACGCAAGGCGTGAGTTTCTAACGCTTGTCTTCCTGCTTGCCAAACTGTAATTTTTCCAACAAGTTCACCGTATATGTCCCCAAATGAGAACGCTTGAAATATCATGAGCAGGGCCCTCCAACCATTTCGGGATTTTGACGATGTAACGCCCCAATTGGACAGAATGTTGTACGGTACCCCTAAGGGGGACAACCAACAACTCTGTCAATCACTGCCATCACTGCCAACCCGAATGGCTGGTTGCATAAGGGTCACAGGTGGACCAACACGTTCTTGATTTGCGCAATTAGTGAAGCTCTTTCTCTTGAATAAATCATCCATTTTTTCGGAAATTGTAATCATTTGTTTGTCTGTGCATCTAGCGATTTCCGCCCCATTCGGATAATTTTTTCGCGGTGTATTTTTTTTTTTTTTTTTTTTTTTTTTTGAGTGTACATCGTATGGAGAAAGCAGAGCCCTGACTCTGACAGCGACGTTTCTAACTTTCAGTTGCTGTTGGGTGTACTCGAGCCGTATACAAAATCGCGTTACGGTTGCTTGTCATAGACACGTGAAGCAGCACGCCAGGAGCATTAGCTGTGATGAGCTGTTCTTTCGCCATACTGACTGTATCCTTTTTTATTTTTTTATCCTGTGCCTACATCTTCATCTCCCAGTAGCACATGCATCCGACGTCCTCAACAATCTGAGGAATATATTCCAGTCTCTAGCTTCTCCTACACTCTTTTTATCCTCTATAGCTCTCTCTCCAGCGCCATGCAGGCTATTCTCTGATGTCGTAACACATGTCCTATTCACACTGTCCCTTCCTTTTATCACTGTTCCTTTGTTCGCCGATTCTGCAGAGAACCTACTCATTTCTTATCTTATCGGTCCGCCTAATTTTTAACACCCTTCTGCAGCACACATCTCAAATGCTTCGATTCTCTTATTTCCCTGTTTCGCACAGTCCGTGACTCACTACCAAACAATGCTGTGCTCCGAAAGTACATTCTCAGAAATTTCTTTCTCAACTTTAGGCCAATGTTTTGACACTAGTAGATTTCTTCTGGTTGCCAATTTTGATGTTAAGTATATGGTTAACCTTCATTTCAGCTACTATTCATTAGTTTCGTATATCTTCGGTTTACTCTCGGTCCAGAGCTCACCAATCTGTTCATTCCATTCAACAGATCCTGCAATTCTTCTTCAGTTTTGCTGAGAATAGCAATGTCATTAGCGAATTTCATAATTGATATCCTTTCGCCCTGAGTTTTAATGCCATTCCTTGATCTTTCTTCTACGTCCATCACTGATATACAGATATAACTTTCCCTATTGTTCTCAGAATTTAGAATATCTTGTACCACTTTACATTGTCGAATGCTTTATATTGGTCGACAAATCCAATGAACATGTATTTTCTTTTCTTAAGTCTTGTTTCTATTATGAAGCGCAACATCAGAACTGCCTCTCAGAGCCCCCTACTTTTCTTAAAACCAAATTGATGGCCATCTAATAGAGCTTCATTCTTTTGTATTTTATTCTTTTTAGCTACTTGGATGCATGATCTGTTAGGATGATTGTGCAATAGTTCTTGCACTAACCTGCTATCTTCGGAATTGTGTGGATGATATTTTTGCGGATGTCTGATGATACGTGTCAAGTATCGTAGATTCTATACACCAACTTCAACAGTCGTTTGTTTGCCACTTCCCACAATTATTCCAGAACTTCCGGAGGAATGTTTTTCTCTGGGTTATTTGATCATAATCTTTCCCAAGCTCTATTTAACTCTGATTCTAACATAGTATTCACTGTATGTTCCGTATCGACTTCTATTTCTTCTTCTGTCATGCCATCAGACAACTAGATAGGAGCTCGTAAGGCAACAGCTCATTAATCCACGTCAGACATACGATACAAGCGTTGGCTGAGATGGACCGAGTCCAGTTGGAAGATAGCCTCTCATGACTACGCACGATACCTCTCTGACCACACATGGATTATCCACGAGGAAGAGTCAGTGCCCAGTATCGAATCTCCCCTCTCCATGCATACTGCGAGTGTGCCAAGAAAGTTTATCAGCAGCGGAAAATGTGATGGCATCTAAGTGCACCACAATCCTCTATAGTACTCCCAAATATCGTGTCACTCAGGCATTACGCCCATAGAATGACGTGAGAATTATTTCTTAGACACTTCCACCGTTAAATACTGCTATCTCACATAGCTCTATAAATGTTCCGCAGAAGAGTGTTGTCACTGTAAACAGTCACTTATAAATAATTCTTTTATTAATTACTGATTTCGATTGCCTAATCATCTGCAGCTATCATAAAATTATTTATAGCAGGATGTATGACAACACTCTTACTGTTCATCCTCCATCACGCCGAAAATAGTAAAATATGTTATATGCTCTACACCAAAATGCAATGATAGAGTTTACTAATCTTCATTCATTATATAATCAATAGCAAAATACACTGATGCGATTTATTAATATTCAGGCATATCAATGCATTTTACTGTTGACTGTATTACGCTTATTAATATTGACAGCAGCGACACAGGTCGGTTTATATTTTGTTTGACGCCACAAAAAAAAGTTGCCATACGAGATGCTGTAAATAATGATACCTGAAGATGACCAGATGATCGAAACCAGTAATTAATAAAGACCGCTTCCGGGATTCAGACAGGCGTGCCGACTTATTATCAAATCAGCCAGCCGGCCTGGATATGGTTTTTGGGCAGTTTTCCACGATTCACTTGGTGAACACGGGACTGGTATCCACGTCCCGCTTCGGTTCCACAATTCGCAAACATTTATGAAACCTTTCATACACTTTGACATGAGATAACACTAGACGCAGACATTTGAGTTACGGTACGCAAACTCCGTCCCGTGGGTACAAGGGATGGCGACAGGAAGGGCTTCTGGCAACCTTCTTCCACTAACAATGTGAAAAACAAAAACTGATATGCCGACCCCGTGAAGATACGGGATTAAGACGAGAGGAAAGAAAAAAAATCAGCAACTTTTGGTGGTTTTGAAGCGCTACTTTTTTCAAATACTCGCGAGCTATGGTGCAACGCCTACACAAAGGCCTTAATTTGGGGGAAAATATAGATATTTAATTTATATCTTCTATTTTCGTCGTTCCATGACACCATTCACCAAACTATTTAGAAGCACATTATATTTTTTTCATATGTCGTCCCCAAGGAGTAAATAAATCTGTGTTACAAATAACTTCCGGGAAATCAGTCAGGTAACACTTTCAGCGACCGCCGGTATTTCGGCGGGAGAACTCCTCGCCATTTTCAAGGCAACTGCAAAGGACAGGCGGATGGTGACAACTATTAGCCTGTAAGTACAAGTCGGTGTACGTTTCCTAACAGTTGTCACCATCCAGCTCAGCGTGAAGGAGGACTTCGTACCTTGGTACACAGGGCACATGTCGTTTCCGACGCTGAGAATTTGCCAGCTGAGCTGTCCCATCTGGAAGTTCAAAATGGTTCAAATGGCTCTGAGCACTACGGGACTTAACATCTGAGGTGATCAGTCCCCTAGAACTTAGAACTACTTAAACCTAACTAACCTAAAGACATCACACACATCCATGCCCGAGGCAGGATTCGAACCTGCGACCGTAGCGGTCGCGGGGATTCAGACTGAAGCGCCTAGAACCGCTCGGCCACAACAGCCGACATCTGGAAGTTACGTTTCGTCAAAATGGTTATAGTGATAGACAGATTGAATGTGCCTTGCGCTATCGACCAACTGTACATCCGGTGATTGATGATAAGTCTGATCAACACATAAGTCTACTGCCTTTTCGCCTTACGTAGGAAACACTTCCAACAAGATCGGTCGTATTTTACGGAAATACGATGTGAAATGTGTTTTTCGACCTCCATCTAAAATTAGAGTGCTTTTGAGTCCTGTTAAGGATGATCTTGGCCCGCGTAATACGGTGTAATCGCATTCGTTGTAGCTGCGGCATGCTATATATTGGTCAAACCATCAGGACCGTGGGGACCGATGTACTGACCATAAACGGTACACACGATTACAGCAGCCAAGTAGATCTGCTATTGCCGAACATTGCTTGGATACTGGTCTCCCCATATTATACAATAACACCGAAATATTGGCATGCACGTCCAGCTATTGGGTCAATTCCGCCAGCAGGAGGCAGCTGCGATTAAATTAGCGAGCAACCTCGTTAACAGAGATGGAGGTGTTTGTTTAAACTCTGTTTGGAATCCGGCTCTCTCCCTTGTCAAAAAACACAGGGAGATGGTTCAAATGGCTCTGAGCACTATGGGACTTAACATCTATGGTCATCAGTCCCCTAGAACTTAGAACTACTTAAACCTAACTAACCTAAGGACAGCACACAACACCCAGCCATCACGAGGCAGAGAAAATCCCTGACCCCGCCGGGAATCGAACCCGGTAACCCGAGCGTGGGAAGCGAGAACGCTACCGCACGACCACGAGATGCGGGCTCACACAGGGAGAGAGTCAGTGCTATCTCACCTGCGAATTCGTAGTCTCACTATCGATAGCTCTGACTTTGGTCATCTTTGGTGGCACTAGTGTTCAGTGTGTGTGTTATCTTTCCTGCATCAGTCCGAGAACTGAGGTTTTAAATTTGCATGTACGTCGCCTGTCCGTTGCACTTGCCTTGGAAATGACGAGGTGTTCTCCCGCCGAAATATCGGCGGTCGCTGAAAGTGTTAGAATTCCCGGAAGTTATTTGAAAGTTGTATACGCCAGGAGAAACTCAGGTCTCAAATCTGTGTTACTTTACACCATTTTCATAATGAAATTCTTTTGTCTAAAAACCCGTCATCTTGCTTTAAAAGCAGAAACACTGGAGCACCTAAAGGTTAATAAATGTCAGTGCACACAATTTCGATATTATTTCACGTATTTAATTTGGTGCTGAATAGCTGTGTCGATAATGCCGCTTTGTGCATGTTGAACAGGTCTGGAGCTTCATTCTGTGGGATAGCGTGTGGATAACTTCGCCGCTACGCCCACGAGCGCCGGCTATGCTGCGATCCGGGATACGGGCGATAGTGCTGGTGTGGCCAGCTATAAGCGGTGGTCTGATGTTGCGGTTTCCCGCCACGCGAAGCACCGGAATCACCTGTCGGGCGCAGTCGTCCCGTTTGGCTGCGAGATTGGCCCTTACCTCTCTCCCCGTCACAGTCGCTAACTACGCCGCCAGCAGACGCGAAACACGAGGATGGAAGCAGCGCTGTGGTTTCTGTGAGACGGGTCCCAATGTCTAGTTCTTTCATCCATCAATAGTGCCATGAACGAGAACCTTCCAGTAATGTGGATCGAATAAAAGTATAGAATAAGCCACAAATATCAGTCGGGAAACATGCTGTAACACAAAAAAAAGAAGAAATTATCCGAATGGAACGGAAATGGATAGATTTTATGTACATTTACATGCTAACAAATGATTTTAATTTCAGAAAAAATTGGTTGATTTATTCAAGAGAAACTGCTTCACAAATTGAGCAAGTCAATAACGCGATGGTCCACCTCCGGCCCTTATGCAGGCAGTTATTCTACTTGGCGCTGATTGATAGAGTTGTTGGATGTCATTCCAAAGGATACCGTGCCGAATTTTGTCCAATTGGCACTTCATATCATCAAAATCCCAAAATGATTACCGAGCGAGGTGGCGCAGTGGTTAGACACTGGACTCGCATTCGGGAGGACGACGGTTCAATCCCGCGTCCGGCCATCCTGATTTAGGTTTTCCGTGATTTCCCTAAATCACTCCAGGCAAATGCCGGGATGGTTCCTCTGAAAGGGCACGGCCGACTTCCTTCCACATCCTTCCCTAAACCGATGAGACCGATGACCACGCAGTCTGGTCTCCTTGCCCAAACAACCAACCAACCAACCAAAATGATTGGAGCGCCCTGTACATCACGCTCTAAACCTTCTCAATTGGGAAGAGATTTGGCGACCTTGCTGGCCAAGGTAGGGTTTGGTAAGCACGAAGACAAGCAGTAGAAACTCTTGCCGTGTGCGGGTGGGCATTATCTTGCTGAAATGTAAGCCCAGGATGAGTTGCCATGAGGGGCAACGAAACGCGACGTAGAGCATCGTCGAATCACCGCCAAGGATGACAACCGAAGGGGTTCTGCTATGAAAAGAAATAGCGGCCCAGACCATCACCCCTGGTTGTCAGGCCGTATGGCGGGCGGCAGTTAAGTTGATACCCCACCACTGTCTTTGCCGTCTCCGGGCATGCCATCGCTCATGAGCAGGGCGCAGTTCAAAGTGGGACTCATCGCTGAAGACAATTCTACTCAACGGAAATCCAGGCCGAAGACGTGTCTGGAGATGCCTTGAAAGCAAACCATCCTGGGCTTTCCTCTCAGCCTGATTATGCCCACATGCACATGGCGAGAATTTCTACTTCTTATTTTCGTGCTTGCCAAACGCTACCTTGGCCAGCAAAGTCACCGAATCCCCAAGTGGGAACGTTTGGAGCATTATGTTCAGGGCCCTCCAACCATTTCGAGATTTTGACGACCTAACGCGCCAATTGGACATAATTTTGCACTAAATCGCTCGGGAGGACTTCGAGAAACTCTATCAATCAATAAATGCCAAGCCGAATAATTACTTGCATAAGGGCAAGAGGTGGACCAACGAGTTATTGACTTGCTCAATTTGTGAAGCTCTTTCTCTTGGATAAAGTATCCAATTTTTCTGAAATTGTTATCATTCGTTTTTCTGTACATGAACACATTAATCTGATACACCCTCTCCCTTATTAATGACGCCTGGAATCTGCGCCATCCAATTTATGTCAGTCCCTTCAAATAATTGAACGCCACGTACTCTGTCTCACTCACTGCATCTGCTTACCGCCACCGCACCCCGCCGCCCTACTCGAAATCTTTACCAGCTCATCAAATCTACCCCTCCACACTCATTCACGCTGAACATCTCTATCGATATATACTGAATAATCACTTTTTGCAGTGCGGGTGTGCGGCAAAAGAGTCACTGAAGTTCTGGAAGGTACCGACAGGGATGTGAACCCATGCTGAATCCAGTGCCGTGGCCAGCTGAGCTATGTTTCTCGGTTGAAGATCCATGGCGCAAACAGCCCTATTGAGGTGGTCGCACAGATTCTCGATTGAGTTTAAATCCGGGGAGTTTGGTGGCCAGGGGAGTGCGAAAAATTCATCTGTGTGCTCTTTGAATCACGCATGTGCACTGCAAGCTGCATGACACGTTGCATTGTCCTGCTGGTACATGTCATCATGCTGAGGAGAAACAAATTGCATGTGAGGGTACACATGGTCAACACGGATAGATGCATACTTGATACATTGTGCCTTCTTGAACGACGAAATGATCCAGGAAATGCCACGAAAACAATTCCCAGACCATATGCTCTCTCCGGCCTGGAAACTACCGGTGACTGTGCAGGGCCGTGCACGCCAATGGCCATCCGTCCGATGGAGCATAAAGCGTGATTCATTTGAAAAGGTCACTTGTCACCACTCAGTGGCTGTCAAGTTGCGTTGTTGACGTGCAATTCCAGCCTTTCGTTGCCGATGAACAGCAGTCGGCATAGGCGCCTGCTGTAGAGATCCATACACAACAACGTTCGCCAAAAGGTCGTTGTGGCGACGCTGCTGCGTGCCTCTTGGTTGATCCGGGGGATCAACTGCAACAGTTGCACGTGTATTCGTCCGTACACGTCTCTGCAGTCATCAAAATGGTTCAAATGGCTCTGAGCACTATGGGACTTAACATCTGAGGTCATCAGTCCCCTAGAACTTAGAACTACTTAAACCTAACTAACCTAAGGACATCACACACAGCCATGCCCGAGGCAGGATTCGAACCTGCGACCGTAGCGGTCGCGCGGTTCCCGACTGTAGCGCCTAGAACCGCTCGGTCACATCGGCCGGCCTGCATTCATCATGCACATCTTTCATCTATTGGCCTGTGGTGCAGCACAGTTGCCTCAGCGCCGGTTTTGGATAGCGCCATTTTGCCATGCGCGGTATACTTTAAACACACCAACAAAAAATGGTTCAAATGGCTCTAAGCACTATGGGACTTAACATCTGACGTCATCAGTCCCCTAGACTTAGAACTACTTAAACCTAACTAACCTAAGGAAATCACACACATCCATGTCCGAGGCAGGATTCGAACCTCCGACCGTAGCAGCAGCGCGGTTCCGGACTGAAGCGCCTAGAACCGCTCCGCCACAGCGGGCGGCACACAACAACACTCGAATAATTTACAAACTTCTCCGTTTCGGAATTTGTTCCACCCTTGGTCCGAAAGCCAATGAACAGGACGTTTAGGTCTCAAATAAATGGCTTCAATCCGCATTACGGAAACGACTGCACTGTTTTTCTTGTCACCTGGCACGCTTTATATAGCCTCCAACGCTAGTGCTACCACCTGCCGTCTGTGATTGGTTGTTGCACGTTGATGTCCTCATGCACGGTGTTCACATTAATGTGACTGGACTGTGTACTTTCGGGTGACATTAAGAATCAATGTGAAATGAGACGCCGGCCGGTGTGGCTGAGCGGTTCTAGGCGCTTCAGTCTGGAACTGCGCGACCGCTACAGTCGCAGGTTCGAATCCTGCCTCGGGCATGGATGTGTGTGATGTCCTTAGGTTAGTTAGGTTTAAGAAGTTCTAAGTTCTAGGGTACTGATGACCCCAGATGTTAAGTCCCATAGTGATCAGAGCCGTTTGAAACTTTTTTTTTTTAATAGTACGTGAAATCATTTTTAGGGAAGGTGAATGGAAAACAGATTTGTTGGAAGGGTTCTGGCAATGTGCATTGCGTTTGTAAAGGAAGTGGTAGACAAGGCAGTAGTGTAACCAGTTCTAGATTATTGTTCGAGCGTTCGCAGTCCTTATCAAGTAGGCGGGACAGCAGATATCGGAAGAATTCGGAAATATGCTAATAGGATCGTAACAGGTCGGTATAGCTCACACGAAAGTGGGACAGAAAAGGTCGGGAACTAAAAATACCCATCGTTAGAAGAAAGAAGAGGTAGTCTTCGGGAAAACATGTAGGGTATATTTTAGAATATTCGAATAACTGTGCGAAGTGTGGCACTGTTTTGTTAGGTTGGCATTACCTCCTGCGGTATGCCGCTAGCATGGCGTATCTCTCTGTCAAAGGAAGTGTTTATCTGCCAGTGCAGAGGGCTGCCAGGGGAGACTGTGTGCGGAGGCACGAGTGGTGACGCTTTTGATCAGCCGCCCGTAGAAGCTTGGCCGCAAGTCGAGAGCCGGTGTGTTTGTGTGAGCTCACCGTCGTTCACGGCGGTTATTGTATGCAGATTTGAGGCGCTGGAACCTGTGGCTTGTGGATATTGGTAGCAGTTTGTTGTGTTCCTTGCCTGTCAGACATACGGAGTTACACTATGTCTACGATGTGTATATGGCTGTGCCAAGCAGCATTACATAGTTAAGAGGAACTGTAATCTGGTGTTTGCAAGAACCGGCATTATCTAACTACCACCCACACACAATGTGTCATTAGACTTTCTTAATGACAGGTGATGTGTGGTCGCTGCCCACACGGTATTCTGTTTGCTCTATAGGATACGGATTTTATATCAGTTGTGTGTTATTGCTTGGAAAGTTGATTTGCCATCTATTTTTATATATTATGATTAATGATGCTGTTATACTGGTCTTGTTACTGATGGAACATGAAATGGTTGCTTTATATTTGTAGCATTGAACTGTTTCCAGGTTAGTTTCTGTTGTATTTTGTTGTGTCTTGTGTGTGCAGATGTCGACTGATGTTCGTTTACCAAATCGTATGTTTATGTTAATTTTCAAATGGCACACACCCTTGCTCATTCAAAAGGGAAGTTAATGTGCTGGACTGTTATTGTATTTATAGTAAACATTTCACCTTTTAGACTCAAAATATTTCCGAAGTTCTCTACTCTCTAGTACTGGCTCGTTTTCTTCTGCTGTTGTTGTTTTAATTATGAGGTAGATTTATTTAAATTCTATTTAATCTGCGTCTATGTTAATAATTAATTGCTGTTATTAATATCTTATTTTGGAAGATTTCCGTTCATGAATCTGGCGGTTCTAGACAGTTGTTCTCATATGGTCTTAATTTTGATGCTGCATTCTATTATATTGCATTTAATCTGAATCCTTGTTAGTAATATGTTTGTATACTGATCTTTGGTCTTGGACACATTCTGTTTGTGAATCTGGTGGTTGAAGCCGACTGGTCTGTTCAAGTCAAATCTGCGTTTGTATGACACTGTTTATTGAAGACATCAGTAAGTTGTAAGTATTGTGTTGTTAAACTAAACTCAGTCAGTCGATTCCCTCCTTTAATCCTAAGGGCCTAGCAGCATGTATCAACTATCTCTCTCTCTTTATTGTTTAGCCGATCCCGACTCACAGCAACCGCATGAAATAAAAGCACACCAACTTCTTCTTTCTTGCACTTTCTCCCACAAACTTTCCAGGTAGGAATCCAATACTTCTGCGATGTATCAACACTGCGATAATTCTATTTCCAACATCGCTTACTTCGCGTAGAGAATCTAAGGAGACGAAAAGAGAGAATATAGCGCTAACAGAGGCTTATAGACATTAATTTTCTGTCAATCAATACGTAAATGGAATGAGGCAGGAAATCTCCGACATGCCCTCTACAGTGACTTCCGGAGTATACATGGAAATGTGAACAGTTTAAGTACAGTTGAAACTCAGACAGGAACAGTCATCAGCTTGCATATTCATCCTTTTGCTTGTAACAGATTGTATCAGCACATCCATCCGCAAGCTCGCCTTCCTTATGGATAAAGCAGTGGTGGGCGATGACTAGGAAATTCTTTGATGTCCAGAACAGGGGTAATCACACAGTATTAATCATCAACTCTAAAAATAATGTTACGCAATTGTTGTTTTTTATTTTTCATTTTTTTTTTTATTTATTTTTTGTTTTGATAAAATTCTCTGGGGTTCCAGTCGCACCACTGACAATATTCGTGGATTTTAACAACAACAACAACAATGTAAGTGCACGCCATAGAAGGTTCTAGCAACGAACCGTTCGACTTCGCAAACTGAAAGGAAAAAGCGAATACAAAGAGATAACTGCTACGAAACGAGCTCTCAACAACGTAAGCGTACGTCATAGGAATCGTTCTGCCATTACTGAATGCTTCGTAAATGTCAGACTTTTTTTATTTTTTTTTATTTTTTATTTTTTACTGATGTTAACATCATTCTATGGCATGCGCTTACATTGTTCACAGCTTGTCGCTTCGAAATTATCTCGTTGTATTTGTTCTTTTCTTTCCAATTTCCGTAAAATCTTGAGTGATAAATTTATTGTTGTCTCTTCTAAACAAAATGCCTAACATTAACAATACATCTGGCGCATGGTGAACAATAAGTGAATATGCTAACATGAACGAAATGATAATCAGTGTTATGTCGCGGGTAGCGTAAGTTAATCCACATTCTAGCGGTGTGATGATATTTCACAGGGAAGTGAAGAGCCAAATTTGGCACAAAATTCTCTTGAGGCTCATCTTTCAGGAGAAATTCTTTCTCATATAACGGGTGATGCATTATCACAATTACCAAGTGAAACTTTCTTTATTCCTCCGAACGGTCTTGTCGAAGAGGCAGTACTGGCTTGGATATTCCCGTTCGTTCGATGACTGAAATCCTGGCAACGTCCATTTAGTAATACCGTGTAAACACTGCAGGATGATCGCAACCTAAATGAACCAACTAACGTGAAGTTGCTTTTTCAATATATGCAAAAAAACGCTTAGTCAGCAAGGTATTATAGGTAAGCGGTTTGAACAAACATGTAATAAGTTTTCTCAGCAAATTAAACAAATGCTTAATGAACAGCAGAAGGTTTCGAACGGGTCAGACCATCTTACAAAACAACAAAATACGTTACAGACTGCATATGAGGAACTATCAATTTAATAAGTCACAGCTGCAAAATACTAACGCGAATTCTTTACAGACGAATGGAAAAACTGGTAGAAGCCGACCTCGGGGAAGATCAGTTTGGATTCCGTAGAAATATTGGAACACGTGAGGCAATACTGACCTTACGACTTATCTTAGAAGAAAGATTAAGGAAAGGCAAACCTACGTTTCTAGCATTTGTAGACTTAGAGAAAGCTTTTGACAATGTTGACTGGAATACTCTCTTTCAAATTCTAAAGGTGGCAGGGGTAAAATACAGGGAGCGAAAGGCTATTTACAATTTGTACAGAAACCAGATGGCAGTTATAAGAGTTGAGGGGCATGAAAGGGAAGGAGTGGTTGGGAAGGGAGTGAGACAGGGTTGTAGCCTCTCCCAGATGTTATTCAGTCTGTATATTGAGCAAGCAGTAAAGGAAACAAAAGAAAAATTTGGAGTAGGTATTAAAATCCATGGAGAAGAAATAAAAACTTTGAGGTTCGCCGATGACATTGTAATTCTGTCAGAGACAGCAAAGGACTTGGAAGAGCAGTTGAACGGAATGGACAGTGTCTTGAAAGGAGGATATAAGATGAACATCAACAAAAGCAAAACGAGGATAATGGAATGTAGTCGAATTAAGTCGGGTAATGCTGAGGGAATTACATTAGGAAATGAGACACTTAAAGTAGTAAAGGAGTTTTGCTATTTAGGGAGTAAAATAACTGATGATGGTCGAAGTAGAGAGGATATAAAATGTAGACTGGCAATGGCAAGGAAAGCGATTCTGAAGAAGAGAAACTTGTTAACATCGAGTATAGATTTAAGTGTCAGGAAGTCGTTTCTGAAAGTATTTGTATGAAGTGTAGCCATGTATGGAAGTGAAACATGGACGATAAATAGTTTGGACAGGAAGAGAATAGAAGCTTTCGAAATGTGGTGCTACAGAAGAACGCTGAAGATTAGATGGGTAGATCACGTAACTAATAAGGAGGTATTGAATAGGATTGGGGAGAAGAGAAGTTTGTGGCCCAACTCGACTAGAAGAAGTGATCGGTTGGTAGGACATGTCTTGAGGCATCAAGGGATCACAAATTTAGCAATTCAATTGGTTCAATTGGCTCTGAGCACTATGGGACTCAACTGCTGAGGTCATTAGTCCCCTACAAATTTAGCATTGGAGGGCAGCGTGGAGGGTAAAAATCGTAGAGGGAGACCAAGAGATGTATAAACTAAGCAGATTCAGAAGGATGTAGGTTGCAGTAGGTACTGGGAGATAAGAAACTTGCACAGGATAGGGTAGCATGGAGAGCTGCATCGAACCAGTCTCAGGACTGAAGACCACAACAACATGAGGAACTGACAAAAGCTGTGTCTGCGGTTCAAACAGAGGTACCTGAACCACAATCTACCTGTAGCGAACTTCCTGATTAACATGTAACAATGTATACAGAACTATAATTTGGGTGCGACGAATTGATATTGAGGTGAACGGCATATACCGGTTGCGAGAATCGGACATTCCGTGCTACGAATGAATCTCTGTCTTAACGAACCAAAGATTTGCTTTATGGACTCTTTGTGAAGGAAATGGTGAGATCGGACTTGTGAGAGGAGGAGAGAGATTGTATTGTTGTGAGACGCCATTACGGCACACGGTAAATGTTCAAATAGTTTTTTGCAGAAAATAAACTCCAATAACTAGCATCAAGTATTCAAGGTATGTATATCTCAATATCGAAATTAGTTAATAATTACGGTACAGATATTACGAGACGTAGATCGCTCGGAGGTGAAGTTTGGAACGATAGAGCAAACCTGCATTTTCCACGGTCATAATTCGTCGAGAGATTATCACCGAATTAATAAACTTTAACTTGCTAAATTGTTGGACTTATCATAGAGGGTCATCAAACAACATAGCACACAGTTGTGCCGAACGATCTGCGTAGCGAGTAAAGGTTTAAGAGATTCCAAATGGAGCAGATAACGATGAGGAATTTCCACCAGATCGCCACTGCGAAATACATCTCTTGCTCTCCTGTGGTATTTAAAACGAAATATTTATATTTTCCAGGTTTTCAGGAGAGTAAAGATGACAAGAAATAAGGAACTAAGCTAAACCAACTAAAACCAATAACTAAACCAATAATTAAAATAAAAGCGCACATAAAGAATAATTATTTATAATAATAAATAAAAATATTTTTAATTAACTAAACAATAGTAATATTATAAATCAAGTACTGAAATTGTCAAAAGAAGTAAGTTTTCTCAAGCTTGAACATAAGCGTGTAAGTGATGATTTAAAGAAACTTAACGATTGCTCTGAGGTAGGAGCTTTTGATAGAGGAACCACTCTAGCTGAAAAGGTAATACACCCACATCGAACGTGCATGAAAGTGGTTTGAAAATTTTATATCCAACAGAGAAAGTAAAATGTTACGAAAGTGGACAGCGATATTACGTATAGAGTTAGACTCGTGCAAAATCAGTCCACCCAAATCAACTGCAATTGATTACAAGGATAATGCACAAAGATTTATCTCATATGCACGTAAAATAAGTCCTCATTTAGCTTCACTTGTACGCCATGCTAGCGAAGGAAACATAGGTGAGTGTAATCATTTATCCTTGCCACCAATTAGTCATGTAGATTACCAAGTACCACCACTCCTGTCAATGCCACAATCGCAGGGGGCAGTACCCTCGCTTTCTTCAGTATTACTCAATGAGGGCCTGCCGAAACATCGACAGTTCCAGGTATTTTCATCCGAAACAACGAAAGTACACCCTGCGGTTTTATTAGCTCTTCCCGTAACGTAATACCCCGTAACTGGACAGAAGCATTTATTAGGATTTATAGAAGACGGTGCTTTACTAGAGGCGACAGACATAGCCGATCGTCGTCACACTTACAGACAGTTGAATCAAGCTTTCCTGGACAAATTTTGGTCTAGTTCTATACAAGAGCGTTTTCGTAGAGATATTTAACCCAGAATTTTTTAATAGTAAGCAATGGAGCTTGAGCAAGTACTTCGAGCGTTACATCAACAAAACAAGGTGCTGGAATTACCCAGTTTTACATACTGATGTCCTGCAAACTCTGAAAAACATTCTAACACTGGCGAAAAATTAGTTCCTCTGCCAGAAACAGATGTACGGTATTTCCTTTCTGTACAGTATTCAATCGATCTAACTCATGCCGGTGATGACTGTGAGAAACAGCAAAATAATAACACAAATGTACATTCCAGTTCGTGAGGTAATGGGCTTAATTACATACCTTTGAGGTTCCTGCGACATACTGAGTGTTACCTTTATCTGTGATAATGATATAGGCTGAAGCAATGAATTAAAATTTGTAGCAGCATCAGGATTCGAACCCAGGTCTCCTGCTTACAATACCACTGCATATACTACCTTAGGATGTCTCCCTTCACAATACGAAATTCCAGCGAGGCCCAACAGATAGCGCATCTGCCTAGTAGGCAAGAGACCCAGGTTCGAATCCCGGCACTGGTAAAAATTTTAATTCATTGCTTCAGCCTGCATCATTATCGTAGATAAGGGTGAAGCTCAATATGGCTCAGGAACATCAGCTGTATATGATTAATATATCATTTACGCCTGAGGTGCAGGCAGGATTAACCCCATTTTGCTCATTGCTAAGGCTCTGTTCCAATATCGGAGAGCCTCAGCAGTTCTAATGTGAGTTTAGAAGGGGAAAAGCAATAGGCCGAGGTATGGATTGGAATTTGTATTAGGGAGGGAGATGTACAAGGGTAATCTCTGCAGCTGGAGTGCCAGTGTGGCACAACAGAGAGCGCATCTGCCTAGTAAGCAGGTACTTGGGTTCGAATCCTGGTGCTTGTACAAATTCTGATTCATTGCTTCAGCGTACATCATTATCGGAGGAAATGGGTCTTCGAACAATAATAATAATAATTCAGGTGTTTGGCACCCCGATACTTCGCATCAGAATTACAGTCAACAGAACATGAATTACCATGTAAACAATAACAACTATCAAAGGAGAGGAGAACACCGACACAACCCTAGGTATCAAAACATTGTTGTTGTTGTTGTGGTCTTCAGTCCTGAGACTGGTTTGATGCAGCTCTCCATGCTACTCTATCCTGTGCAAGCTTCTTCATCTCCCAGTACCTACTGCAACCTACATCCTTCTGAATCGGTTTAGTGTATTCATCTCTTGATCTCCCTCTACGATTTTTACCCTCCACGCTGCCCTCCAATACTAAATTGGTGATCCCTTGATGCCTCAGAACATGTCCTACCAACCGATCCCTTCTTCTGGTCAAGTTGTGCCACAAATTTCACTTCTCCCCAATTTTATTCAATATCTCCTCATTAGTTATGTGATCTACCCATGTAATCTTCAGCATTCTTCTGTAGCACAAAACGTAACAAACCATAACACTAACCATAGCCGCTTTAATAACAAGCAAAATGTTTCAGACAATATCTGGGGAAACATTAATATATGCAGTCATCATTGAACAGCAAACAGAGAACAAACGCAAGGTAGATATATGCGGATGGATAACCAGATATTAACCACATCACTGACATGAGCTGTCAGCATAGAGAACTCACAGTCAACATAGTAGAAGGAACAGAAAATGGTAATGCTTTCCCATTGTCGGCAGAAAACCTGAATCGGCTTTGTTAAGCCCTCTGGCGATGGTCAAAGGATACAGTGTGGATAGACAACATGGTCACTTACAGTTTTAATGATGTGACCAAGAACAAGATATTCCTGATGAATTTTGCTTCAAGGAGTAAGTGAAGAAGTGGTACAAGCCATAGTCAAGCGTCAGATGGGTAACATCCCTATGGTCATCGATCTTGACATGGGTGCAGCCGCAAAAGTCATATCTGCAGGTTTACTTGCTGAAATTAGGAAAACAATCTACATTCCCACCTTCGCTGTACAAAATGTCGTTTACTGAGTGCAGTGTGAAGTAGATCACAAGGTGTTACGACCAAAGCTGACATTCCTATTACATTTGATTGTAAAACAATGCAATGTTCATTTATAATGGTCGATAAATTAGTTGTCAGTTGTGTATTGGGAATGGAGTTCTTTCGTCAACACGAGGCGAAAATAGATCTCTGCAATGGCAAGTGCAATTTCTGTGTTGGTGAACAAGAAATTTCTTTGGATTTGATTTAGTTTAGACTGAACCATAGTACGTTTTGTCAGAAAGTGAATTTGCAGCTTATTTACCTGGAAATACTATTTGTCCATGAGAAAAACGCAGACACATTAGTGAACTTGCCAAGTGACATTTTGGCCATAACAGAGAAAATAAAGGAATCGTCTTGTCTAGCTGCAGTACTGAAAGATGATCTATTTGGGTTATTAAGACAATATTTGCCGGTGTTTGACAAGAGACCTGTGATTATTCGTGAATCTGTATACAAGATGGAAGTTTTTCCTCAAAAGACTTATTGTCATTCATCTTATGTTATAGCTTGGGCAAAAAGGGAATCTGCTAGAAGGAAAACTGGAAGAATGATCAAGTGAAAAATAATACAACCTTCACAATCTCCATGCTGCAGTACACTACTTGCAGTTGGGAACACGGACGACACAGTCCACCAAGTGTTAGATGTGAAAGCAACTAACGAAAGTATCATACAAATCTGAACACAACCAGACATTTTAGATAAGTAACTATTAAAATTCTATGGAGTCAAACATCCAACCAGTATAAATTGGTGATTTTCTTATTGGCAGCTTGCTTTCCGTACAGACAATCACAAACATACTGCCTTTGTCTGCTCAGGTAGAAGTTATCGGTTTTGGGTTCTTCCTTTTGGTTTGAACATCAGTGCAGTAGCTTTCATCTGAGCTTTGGATACTGCTTTTGTGTCCAAAGCTATTAAGCAGACTAACAGCATATGTTGATGACCTTTTAATTGCTATCACGTCCTGGAAGGAAAACTTGAAACTATTGACTAAATTCCTAAGTTTTGGAGTTGCTGTGAGCTTACAAAAACCGAAATTAGACGAGCAGGTGATAACATTTTTAGGCCATGTTATTTCTCAGTCTGGAATACTTCCAGATAAAAGAAATATTAAAATGATTAAACGTTCTCCTTTACAACAAATAAAAAGACAACGAAAAGCATTTCTTGGACTTGTCATTTTTTTGTAAATTTGTACCAAACCAGCTTTTAACCAGCCTTACTGTTACTACTGAATAAGAATTCCACTTGATTTTGATCAAACCAGTGCCAAAAGGATTTTGATGCATTAAAGGAAGCCTTCGTCAATGCAAACATGAGAAAAAAATTTTTGTTTAGCCATGAGCGCGTGGGGTGGGAGAATTTCTGTTTCTAACCTACCTTTCCAACAATAAGTTCTGCGAGCAAAATTCTCATGGAGTCTGAACGACGATACTCAAAAGCATAAGCAGTTGTGCGCGCTTTCAGGAAATTTCAGTATTATCTGTGTGGTAAACACAAATGCTGTGACTACCAAGCATTGTCATTTCTTTTAACTTACAAGCTGCTTCATGCATGATTAGCATAATGATTTCTTTTTCTTCGACAGTTTATTTTGAAATTGTGTATGTAGATGGAGAACAGAACATCGTTGAAGCCGCTCTTTCATGCCTTGCGTGAGACCTTAATGAGTTCATGGAGCTCACGGAATAAACATCTGACTTTCGCATTTTACTTATACACGACAGCACCTTCCGTTCCTATTATTTAAAGACGTGTAAAAACATGAGACTTCTACAAAATACTGAACCACAATGAAAATCTGTAAAGCAAAAAGTCAACAAAATAGTCATTATGAACTACGTAAACACTGAAATCATAATATTATTCCACATCACACTGCCTATCTTATGAGCCACTTACAAGGTAAAATGGTGAGAGACCGTTAACAAATGTACCTGGTATTAGAGAATTAATACTATTTGCTTATTAAAAACATAAAAATTGCCACAACAACTGACAAATGTAAATCTGACGGAAAATAAGTTTATTTTCATGAGTGCGTTCTGTGTAGATCATAAAGACTGCTGTGCTGGCATTATGCATCTATGAATGTAGTCTGGGTTGACCTATAGAGAGTCCATCCCTTTGGTTAATTTATGTATTATTAATTTTACAATGGGAATTATGCAGATGCATGTCCTGTTACAATGTAAAGGATTATTTATTGAATGCCATGGTAGAAACCAAGGTAGGGTCCCACTTAAGTATGCACGTGAATGATTAAATTTGTTGAGGAGAGAAGTCATATGGAGTAAAGAGGCACAGGTAAGTACTAAATAAGGAAAATATAAGCAGTATTACTCTGTTTTCTCTGTGGAGTAAAACTGAATTACACGCTAACAAGGATATATATATATATTCTGGACATCGAGGTACGAAGCACTCATAAGCTTAAGCTTTGACCGACTGGTATAGTACCTAGCGTTGAGGGAGACTGATTCTCTCACCTACACTTTGAGGTGTGACTACTTACATTCTGACATCAATTTTGTACAATAGTTGAAAACCATTATGCAAAATACAATTTATGCAAGGTCTAATATAGTGACTCAGTGTGAAGGGTAGAAATGATAACGTGAAACTGATAATATGAAATTGAAAGGAAAAACGGCGTCTATACTCTGTCAGTAAGATTAGTATTTTCTCTCTTACGCATGCACGTATTTCAGGAGAATTTAAGTCATTTTTCTTGACACATAGGTAAATAAAACTAAAGGAATGTAAACATTTTTAATATAAAATACTAAACAAAAGCTCGGACAAATTATTCCAGACAAACAGTAAGATCCATGATCGGTTCGAATTTTCACCTTGAAGGAGATTCTAACTGTGCTGGATTGAATTTTGATTAAATTGATGATGGATGCATATAAGAGGGGTCAGAATAAACATAAATTATAGGAAATAAATGAGTAGAAGGTTGTAAGTATATAAGTACATATTCTTAGTAACAACGAACGTAGGAAGTAAGTAATAAGTAATTTTCAGTGAACACCTTTGGAGAATACGGAAGTGGATGGAATAAACACATATTGAGTAAAGATAAGTGCACACAAGTTAACAAGCAGTTCTATGTGAGGAGACGACGAGGAGCCAGACTTTTGCTGTAAATTACATGCAAATTTGACTTACTACATCTTTATGAAGATGCGTCTGCCATGTAAGCAGGAGATCCCGGGTTCGTGTCCCGGCCGGGGCACGCATTTTCAAACGTCCCCGTTGATATTTATCAACACCTGTAAGTAGCTAAAGGTCGGCATTTCATTGTAATTTCATACTACATCTTTTGTTGTAGAATAGCTATGTTTCACTTTACTTGTTGAATGTACGATATGTAGTTTCCTTGCTTGCATTTGCATAGCTGAAAGCTTTCCGCTGACTATAAAGTCTAAATTCTCTTCTAGAAGGCTTATGGATTTAACTGCAAATACTCGGATCGTATATGTAATTCGGGATTATGCTGTGCTTCTTGTGATGCGAATCAAGCGTGGGTATCGCCGCTAAAACAAAGAATCAAGTTTCATTATTTTATTCGACTTTTTTTATGTATAAGAATGGTTTTCACATTAGTAAGCACACTAAATATGAGTAGGGCCAGACCCACTTTACTCCCAAAGAAACCTATTTTGTAATACTAGAACAATTAAAGCAAGTGTGTTAGTGGAGCGGAGCGAGTCAAGTCTTCACCAAAATAGTTCTATTAAACTGTAGAGCTATATATTGGAAGTTCAAGTTATCCCAAGTGTAAGGACGTATTGTGAATAAATAGGCATTGAGGAACTGCCGCGCGGTGTAGCCGCGCGGTCTTAGGAGCCTTGCACGGTTCGAGTCCTCCCTCGGGCAAGGGTGTGTGTCGTCCTTAGCGTAAGTTCGTTTAAGTTAGACTAAGTAGTATGTAAGCAAAGGGACCGATGATCTCAGCAGTTTAGTCCCATAGGAACGTACCACAAATTTCCAAATTTCCATTGAGGAACTAGACGTAAAAGGATGTTTCTAGTACCATAACACTTAATGATCTCAGAGCGAAATAAATAAAAACGTTAGTGACGTAGAATAAACAACACGGTGCACGGCAGCGGATTTATTAAGATATGCAAATGTTGCTGCCTGTACCGGAAAGCATGTGCTGGAACCGACGAGAGACAAATTGTGGTCGCCGCCTGAAGGTTTCTGGAGACGATAGAAAACTATGTGCATAGCAACTGACCAGACTGAGATGCGAGTATGTTTTGCGTCCTGTGTCTCTTCAGCCTGCGCTGTAAAGTGGTGGGTCGTCGTAGTCTTGGAAGAGATGTGTTCGATGGCACAAGGCGAATCACTGTTTGTCACGCCTTTGTGTTCCGATGCTTGTTCTCACTCATGTTACCACCGGCACCGATGTCCCACATGTTACCAACGCCAAGCAACAATTCCAGTTGACTACATCATTATAGAACTATACCAATGTCATGGTGAGGTTTGAAAATGTCTTTTAAAAGTAACTTCATCGAAGTAAAGACGCCGGCCGGTGTGGCCGTGCGGTTAAAGGCGCTTCAGTCTGGAACCGCGCGACCGCTACGGTCGCAGGTTCGAATCCTGCTTCGGGCATGGATGTGTGTGATGTCCTTAGGTTAGTTAGGTTTAAGTAGTTCTAAGTTCTAGGGGACTGATGACCACAGAAGTTAAGTCCCATAGTGCTCAGAGCCATTTGAACCATTTTGAAGTAAAGACGAACCATCATGAAATTCAGTCGCAGACTACTCCATGAAATAAAAATGAATAAAGGTGAAGTTTATTATGTGAATTCATGTAAATACAGTAATCATATTGGACGGATGATTTTCTTGTTCTTTCCGCAGTTAAGTTATCCATATGCTTTTCACATGTACTGTTGAAGTCATATGTTTTTATTGTGAATTTTAAAGTAATATAAAGCCTTCAAATCACTATCCTGATTTCATATGACTTACATATCCGATCACAAATGAAGTTAATACATGCCCTTAGTCCACGAAGAGTGTGAATCGTATATAAATCCTTTTATCCATGTTTTACTGACGTGCAGTTCATGTACATACATTTCCTTAAGGACATGCCGTACAATTTCAGAACATTATGTATTCTGCGCAATATACAGTGTGTTCAAAAAAAAGTGTCGAATACTTTGAGAGTTGGTAGTACTAGTTGAAACAACAAAAGTAAGTCCAATGAATAAACACATGTTTATAGGAAGTGGAAGGGCTGAACGACGCTTGGTAGCGGATATTAGCACAGTAGTTGGACTGGCGATCCGTCAAATGTGTAGGCAAGTTATTATGATGTCTTACCCACAGTACTCTACCTACCATTAGATGGTCAGCTGTCAGTTGTGTGGTTCGAGTGGTGTTGGAGGGTACGTTAGTTTCCGTCGTGTTTGTGTGCCTTATTGTACAGTACTGCCAACCCTGGATACTTATCATGGTGTTTTACCTTCTTCCAAACTTGGATTCACTTATGTGTTTACTTTTAATGCACTGTTTATAAGTACAAATGGTGTAGTACAGTCACATTTTCTCTTTTCGACCACTTGTTAGTAATGGAAGCCTGCTACTCGACAAGTGAAATTGCGGATGTGATATTCTGCTATGGTTTAGCAAGTGGATGCATCCTATGAGCCCAGACCCTCTACGCTGAAAGATATGCACAGTGCAGAGAGCCCTGCGGTAAACTGTTCGGCAGATTTTTGCAGCGTCTGAGAGATAGAGGTACCCTTGCACCTCGAAAGATCCGCACAGGCCTCAAGCCTGACATGGAGGAGCGTGTGCTACGTTCGATGGAAGAAACCGTTGGGACTACTGTGCAACGATTAGCAGCGGCATAAGGCATGTCTCACTCTCTTATCTGGGGGAGGGGTAGGTCATGAACAACTGCTGTGACCGTATCATCTGCAGCGCGTTCCAGCACTAAGGCCACAGAATAACTGAGGCAGACGGTGGTTCTATCAATGGCTGTTGCAGACGTGTGCGGCAGATCCACTGTTCACATCCAACACTTTATTTAACGGTGAGGCAGCGTTCAGAAGAGATGGAGTTGTGCGTTTCTATAACCAGCATGTATGGGCGGATATAAATCCCCAAGCAATTCAGGGAACAGGGGATCAACACAGATTTTGAATCAACGTATAGCCCGACGTACTTGGCGATAGATTAATAGGGCCATTACTGCTACCACAAAGTATAACTAAGGTGCATTATCTAAATGGTTCAAATGGTTCTGAGTACTATGGGACTTAACATCTGAGGTCATCAGTCGCCTAGAACTTAAAAGTACTTAAACTTAACTAACCTAAGGATATCACACACGTCCATGCCCGTGGCAGGATTCGAACCTGCGACCGTAGCGGTCGCGCGGTTCCAGACTGAAGCGCCTAGAACCGCTCGGCCACATCGGCCGGCGCGCATTATCTGGACTTCCTTATTAATGAATTGCATACACTGCTGGAGTCTGTGCCACTGCAGCAACGAATACAAATGTGGTTCATACATAGTGGCTCACCAGCACACTTTAGTCACAATGTGCGCGAACATCTGAAGCAGACATTTCAGGACCGCTGGATTGGTCGGGGTTGGGGGGGGGGGGGGGGGGCTCACCTTGGCCTGGTCGTTCCCCAGACCTCAGTCCCCTAGACTTTTGGTTATGAGGACACTTGAAGAAATTGGCCTACGCCACGACAATCAACGATGTGCGAACACTACAGGATAGTGTGTTGAATGCGTGAGCAGGTACAACAACAACCGTGTATACTTCAAAGGGTACGTCATTCCTTACGCCGGAGGACAGAGGGGCGCTTTGTCATGAATGGACGCCACGTTGAACACCTCCTACAAACACGTGTTTATCGCAGAAAGTATTCATTTCCGGACCCGTGTACATTGGACTTACATTTTTTTGTTTCGATGAGTATTACCCTGTACCACCCCTCAAAGTATTCGACACTTTTTTTAGAACACCTTGTACTCTGTCATGCTGCTGAAGAAATATACAAACATTAAGCGTTTGTGAATTTTTGGACTGCGCATTGAATTTTCGATGCCTCTCGCACTATAGCACTGCTGATATCATACGACTGACAGCTGTAGTAAATAATTTGTAAATTAATGACTCCAGGAGTCAGTGGTGGCAATTGTGCTGTATCTTGCACATTAGACGAGTAATAATTTAGAATTCTTGTTTGTATACGAAATGTCAAGGAGTATATTTGTCTTTTCATTCAGATATTTCGCATGTACACCTCTGAATGCAAAGGAGACATTGTCTGTGAAAACAGCTGAAATTGATGATTTTCATTTTTATGTAGCGCCTTTTCCTTATCTCTGTGTCTTTGATGTAAGACATATTCCTTCAGAGTTAAGAATAAATTGTGAAATACATGAATTGTGGTTCAAAAGGATATTTATTTAATTACATTTTAAAATTTAGAAATGTATTACTTGGAGACTAAGTCCAATTTAACAATGGAAAATTATAATTAAAGGAAGTACCTGTTAAATACGACGACTGTAGGTGTTTACCTAGGTTGGCGGTAAAGTATTTATGAAAAGATATTTCACTGGCCTGCTCAGCATCGAAAGCGTGTTTATACCTTGTATGAAACTGAATATCTGCCGTAAACACCGTGCGGTAGCGTTCTCGCTTCCCTCGCCCGGGTTCCCGGGTTCGATTCCCGGCGGGGTCAGGGATTTTCTCTGCCTCGTGATGACTGGGTGTTGTGTGATGTCCTTAGGTTAGTTAGGTTTAAGTAGTTCTAAGTTCTAGGGGACTGATGACCATAGCTGCTATGTCCCATAGTGCTCAGAGCCATCTGAACCGTAAACACCTAGGAAACTTCCCCAGCAACCGTCACTTGTAGTGTTATTCGGGAGAGGAACACTCCAGAAACAATTTTGCATTTATCCTTTTTCACACGTAACCCGTGTACACTACGTTCTTGCAATCATTGGTTTATCTGAGATTTATTTTCAGGATTATGCGTTTATTGTATTCATCTACCTGTGACAAGGCTAGATTCTGCAACTGAAGACATGTGCAGAAAAACGGGCTATTTCTCAAACATAAAACTTAGATAAATTCTGCCATCTGTTACTGGTACGGGAACTATCATATCTGTCATTGGTCTCACCGCTAAATATCTGTTAAGGGTGAGACCAATGTAAATTTTGATAGTACCCAGCAACAAATGGCAACACTTATTTCTAAGCTTTTACATTTTAAGGTTAGCCCGTTTTCCGTGCATGCCTTCTATTGCAATATACAGTACTTATCTCACTGGGTCATCCATAAGTTGTAAGTTCCTGGCAGATTAAAACTGCGTGCCGAACCGAGACTCCAACTCGAGACCTTTGCTTTTCGCAGGCAAGTGCTCTACCATCTGAGCTACCCAAGCGCGACTCACGACCCGTCCTCACAGCTTCAATTCTACCAGTACTTCGTTTCCTACTTTCCAAAGGTCCCGAGTTCGAGTCTCGGTCCGGCACACAGTTTTAATCTGCCAGGAAGTTTCACATCAGCACACACTCCACTGCAGAGTGAAAATCTCATTCTGTATACATAAGCTGAAGTTCTACAGAAACAAATCTAACTATTACAGTGGCTTGTTTCTGTTGTAGATAGATAACCCCTTTCATTAATGCGCTGAAGCGACAAAAGTCATGGGAAAGCGATACACACATACACAATGGCGGTAGTATAGCGTACACAAGGTATAAAAGAGCAGCGCATTAGGTGATTCTTGTGAAAAGGTTTCCGACGTGGTTATGGCCGCACGACGGGAACTAACAGACTTGGAACGCAGAATGGTAGTTGGAGCTAGACGCATGGGACATCCCATTTCGGAAATCGTTAGGGAATTCAATATTCCGAGATCCATACTGTCAGGAGTGTGCCGAAAACCCAAATTTCAGGCAATACCTCTCGTCACGGACAATGCAGTGGCTGACGGCCTTCACTTCACTTAAAGAACCATGAGTAGTCAGTGACAACAGACAAGCAACAGTGCATGAAATAACCGCAGAAATCAATGTGGGACGTGCGAGGAACGTATCCGTTAGAACAGTATGGCGAAATGCGGCATTAATGGGCGGTGGCAGTGCCTTTACTAACAGCGCGACATCGCCTGCAGCACCTCTCCTGGGCTCGTGGCCATATCGGTTGTACCCTAGACGGCGACAAAACCATGGCTTTTTCGGTTGAGTCCCGATTTCAGTTGGTAAGAGCTGATGGTAGCGCTCGAGTGTGGCGCAGACCCCACGAAGCCCCACGGCAAGTTGTAATCAAGGCACTGTGACAGCTGATTGTGGCTCCATAATGGTGTGAGCTGTGTTTATATGACACGGTCTGGCTCCTCTAGTCAAACAGAGCCGATAATTGACTCGAAATGGTTATGTTCGGTAACTTGGAGACCATCTGCAAGCATTTATGGACTTCATGTTGACAAATAACGATCGAATTTTTATGGACGAGAATATGCAATGTCACTGGGTCGCAACTGTTTGGGATAGGTTTGAAGAACATTCTGAACAATACGAGTGAAAGGTTTGGCCATCCAGATACCCCTACATGAATCACATCGAATATTTATGTGACGTAATCGAGAGGTCAGTTGATGCAGAAAATCCTGCACTGGCAACGCTTTGGCAATTATGAACGGCTATAGAGGCAACATGGCACAATGTTTCTCCAGTGGTCTTGTGACGACTTGTTCGTCTATGCCACGATGAGTTGCTGCACTATGCTGGGCAAAAGGAGGTCCGACACGATATTATTAGGAGGTATCCCACGACTTTTGTCACGTCTATGAATATCTGTGTGTGGTGTGGTACTCGTATTTTCACGATTTATTGGGCTACTTCTATTAGTTAACATTCACAAAGACGTTTTGAGTAACAGGTAGTATTTCATTAAAATTTACATGACCTTATGGGGAATTTCCCTTCTCTGTAGGACACCGGAATAGGGCTTATAGCATCTGGGATACACTAAACAGCTCAACCACCACCACACGCTATTACCGGAGAGCCTGATTGTGCAAATAGAATCAGCCAATGGAGTATTCTGTGAATACTACGCCTACATTCCCATGCGTTCCATCACGTCTACATTTCACTCCATCAATAGCTCTATGGCAACTGCTTTCAAACTCGAATTCTTGTCTCAAAGGTGTCAGCGAAAACAACAAAATGATGTAACATTCCCATGCACGTATTTGTTTACTGATAAAGCATTGCTTACAGGCTTCAATCTTCCCAGTATACACGGCTGAACTGTTGAAAATCCACTTTGGATAGCTAAAGTGAATCAACAACAACCATTTCTAGAGTCGCATCATTGATTCCTGTTACGTTGATAAGTCTTAAAATACTCGCAATTACCTGCAGTCCCTAACAAATATGCTTCCATGGTTGCGGGGAGAATTTGCACAGGATATAACGCAATCCGTGGGTACCAACGTGATGGATGTTCTGTCTATTCTGCAGGGGAAATTACAGTCATTCTTAACAGAACATTCAGGGATCACTGTATCGGTCGTTCAAGATGCACAAATTTTCCTGCTTGCTCACCTTACTTAAATACCTCTGCACTCTTATATGTCGCGAAAATTAAAAGGACGGGTCTATAAGGTAACACAGACGACGGACGGAGAGCCCTTGGAATGTCATAGTACGAGTGCGTTTCGAATTCGGACCGGAATTTAAATCCGGCGGATGTGGTAGTGGATGAAAATGGACGCGACCTTGAAGGATGTTGGTGGGGAGGTCTGGAATAGCTTTGTGATGCAGCAGTTAGCTTGACACGATCGGGCCGCCGTATGCCAGTAAGAGGTACCGTACACAACTCTGTTGCGCAGTGCATAATCATCAAGTTTCTCGCGAAGTAAGGCAACAAATCTACGGAAATTTTGAGGAGGCTCCGTGCGCAGTTTGGGAAAGAGACCCTTTCGAAGATCCATATATCCATGGGTATGAACCGCATACAACAATTTTTTGAGGGCGGGTGGCTATGGAAACGTACCACTCCGAAGTCGACCATGGACAAGCATCAGGCCATGCAACATTCTTGCCGTACAGGACATTATTGCACAAGATCTGGTGCTGCCGAACAGTGGAGTAGCAAACATAACTGGCGCCCGGATCATGACACATTAGGGGCGCCTGCTCCTCCTCGGCAATCGAGGTATGATATTACACTCCTTTGGCGTCGCCCCTTTCCAGAAACTTGTATCACAGTATACAGAATTTACTATAATAATAATATATTTTTCAGAAAATCTTGTTTGTCCTGAGAGACTATTTTGGCGATCCTCGGCAACAAGTGGCGCCCGGAACACGATAGATCCCCTTGCCCCCCCCCCTCCCCATCCCCCCATCCCCCCGTTCCTCCCTCGCCCTTGTTGCTACGGCACTGCTGCCGGATTTTGGTTGGTTGGTTGGTTTGTTTGGGGAAGGAGACCAGACAGCTAGGTCATCGGTCTCATCGGATTAGGAAAGGACGGGGAAGGAAGTCGGCAGTGCCCTTGGAAAGGAACCACCCCGGCATTTGCCTGGAGCGATTTAGGGAAATCAGGGAGAACCTAAATCAGGATGGTCGGACGCGGGATTGAACCGTCGTCCTCTCGAATGTGAGTCCAGTGGCCGGATTTTGGTTCAGACAAAACCCACATACTGCAACAAACGACAATGGCAACCTATCCGAAACGTGATTCTCCTGTCCCGCACGATAATGCGAGGCCTCATTGTGCTGCTTTAACGAAGGAAAAACTGGAAGAAATTCATTGGGCAACTCTGGAACTTCATCCTGCGACTACCGCATGTTTGGATGGTTGGAAGAAGTTGGAGGACACCTCTACCAGCGGTAGAGGATTTCGTGCGCATGTGGCTGCAGACACGTCCCTCTTCTTTCTTTGAGAATGGCATCAAAAAGATGCCAGTTCAATGGGAAAAATGCGTCGAAGTAACAGGAGCCTGTGAAGCAAAATGAAGTGGGCGTATTTTTTGGGGGTTTGAGTCAGTAAAGTTTGGAAAAAACAAGCGTATATTTTATCACGACTGATTTCATGCTCGGGTAAGGCAAAGCGATTAAAGTTTCGGTGAGTGGGGAGGTGTAGTGGTATTAGTTACCGGTAATATATACTTCGTCATATTTGATAATAAATACACGAACCATAGCAGAGTTGTTTGTGTCCATGTGATACAGTAAGACAGACTTTTGTGGGGCGTCTTCTGAGAACGGGACGGTGGTTTGCGGCACAATAATCTTGTTACACAAATATTATTTAGAAGTCTTCTTCGAGTATTCTTCCCACTGCCCCAGAAAAACTAGATGGTTAGGTACACAAAAAATTCGTTCTGATAATTTGACAGCTATAAATGTTAAAAATTACTTTCGTACGTCAGAAAATTCGCTTTGTTTTCCACTATAAAACAGTACCTCGATAAATTTACTCGTTTTGGATGTTTTGGCGGTGCCCTCTCAGTTACCTCAACTTGTGTATAATTTCCTTCTGTATTTCTACACGTTTATGCACATTCTTCTCATTAAAACATCGTTGGGCTGAAACGTGCTGTTTCATTTTAAACATGAAGTAATACATCAAGAGTTTTATTTATACGTTTCTAAGTGCAACATGTAGCCTGTGTCATCAGCTAGGCAAGAGAAAAATAAAATGAAGTCTTCCTTTTATGCAGTCGTTTCTCTCCTTCTCTAACTTCTGTCGAAAGAAATATAGCATATAGCTCTAAACCGTCATCGCTTCTTCGCTACCAGGTGGTCTTCTCCACTTACGTGATAAATACGGACACTTGAATAACGTCGCCTCGTCACTTATTCCTTTCCACCTGTGCTTTATATGTAGTGCAGAAACCAATTTTACGCTTACGCAATAGCACGTAGTAGCTGCCGCTCTGCATTCCGCCGAGCACTGGAGCCGCCTGCTAGCTAACTTCCTCGTCAACGCCCGCATCCTCATAACGTCCAACAGGCGGCCGAACAACGCGTTTTACGTCACACCGTCCGCGGTGAGTCACAAGTTCACATAGGATAACGTGTTTCTGGGGACGCTCGCTACAGAGCCCGGATAGCTCAGTCGGTAGAGCATTAGGCTTTTAACCTAAGGGTCCAGGGTTCAAGTCCCTGTTCGGGCGAAAATTTTAAATTCATGATTCCGAAAGAAAAAACTTCGCTTCACTTTGCCCTATAAACATGTTTACACGCGTATCACGCGTTATCCAACATATTCCATTAAAGGGAAAAGTGCCTGTTGATGCACGTCTTCATTTTTCCACAATTTTTGTAGAAGTGATACCAAGTTTTAAATAATTTAGTTTATCATTCAAGGACCTATGCCACTTTCATACGCCTACAGTTGCTTGTTATACAGTACATGGCACAAGTAAGTGACGTTGACAAAATGTCTTGCTGCTGGACGCTCAGAAATTCGTGAGATCATCGATACATCACGTACTGAAGACTCTTATGCCCAAATTTGTAATTCAGCTACCAGTACCTATTTTCACTGCCGCAGGGTGTAGTGATTTTTTTTTCTTTATTGTTATTTCATCCTCCCCCTGCACATATAGGCACGGGTTAGGCTATCATGCTCCTCAGCCACATGAGAGGGAAATTTTCAAAACATAATATAAACGCTGAACAAGGCGGTTGACAAAAATAAAAGTTTTGTGCAATAAAAGGACAGCTCGTCAGTTGCTTAAGTTAAAATATAGAAAGTTAATTTGGTGCTTATTTAAAATATAAGCACAGATGAATGGCAAATAAGTGCCACACTTGGATATACAAAAAACAGACTGACAGTTGCGTAAGGTGGAGTGGAAATACCGATGTCTTGTCTGATGAAATCAAATATATCACTGAGTGAAGAGGTGAGCGGATGAAGACTGACAGGCACACGGGCATTATGGGAACGAAGCATTTAAAGGTAGTGCAAATACGAGGGGATTTGTGTAGGTAGACATTGGAAAAGAGATGGGGGAAGAGCGAAGAGGTACGCGGTTCCGAACCAAGACTTAGGAAGGGGTGGAGAGGATTGCAAGGGAAGGGAGCCCTGACAAGGGGACGGTGGTGGGGAACTCCTAAATCTGGTAGGACTGGTATATATTAGAACGGATTTCACGGTCGGGTAAGGGAATATGATTAAGTTTCTGTGGGAATGTCATGTTCCTTTTCAAATCTTTCCGATCTGATCTGTTACTTTTTACAGAATTTTCGATTTAATCTGTTACTTTTTACAGAAACGTGGCATAAGACCGGCTTTAAGACCATCAAAGAAAATAGGTCAAGCACTCCAATCTGGGAAGGATAATCACCCTGCTGTATCAGCATGTGACGTATATAAAACTCCGTGTACGTGTGGTAAAGTTTATATTGGAACAACCAAGATAAACGTGAATACACCGCTGAGGGAACACAAAAGTCTTTGCCGACTAGGGAAAATAGACAAATCGGCTGTAGCAAAGCATGCTCTTCAGCCAGGAAGTCACAAACTGAAGTTTTTTAAAATAAAAATTTTATCTTCGACGACGAACTATTATTCACGGCTATGTAGTAAGGCTGTTGAAATATACAAATGTATGAATAATTTTAATAGGAAAGCCCATGAAGCATAGCGACATATGGACACTAGCTCTGTGCAACTGCTAAACAGTTTTTTATCTTTGACAAGTCGACTATGGACAGTTAAGTTTTATCTTTAACAAGGATCATCTCTGCTTATTACGTGTAACTCCGGCCACACCCCTTTTTCTGCAGTTTAAATGTCGCTGTCAGACGTCCGACCCGTCAGTCAACAAGACTCAACGGAAGAGCAATGCCTCTGAAAATGTCCAACGCAGTTCTGGACGAAACATTAGGAACAGAAGAGTTTCGTGGACCACGATCTTATACCCTGAAAGATTTATAAACACTACATACTGTGAAGCATAGTAAAGCAAGCGTGGAGTGGATAATCGCGTAGTTTTTTCCACGAGATTGCGGGAGCGGAATTAATTTCTGTGCGATACGATAATTGGCGAGCATGCCTCTCTTATCAACTGCTGCTCATTTTCACGGGCGCTTTTATTCTTCACGCTTCCAGTTTCTTAAATTTTTAAATAACGTTTGCCAACACAGATCGTAAGGGCCTGGCAAGATCAGGACAGTTTTCAGCTGCTAACTGCACTGCTGTCCTGAAAATTTTGCGACATTCTGTATAGACGAAAAACTTACTCAGTTTTTCGACTGAAAGAGCCACTAGAGCTGTTGATATACCTACAGAACTCATCAAGGCTATTGGGGAACAGTTACAAGCAGAACTGGTCTATCTCATACAAGCTATATACGAAACTAGCTACCAACAGACTTTAAAAAATGTGTTACAGTGCCATTGCAAACAGACATGGACAATGTGTGGGCCCCAGTTGATGGTGCACAGCTCCAGGATATTGACCTCTATCGTCCTAAGTGGAATCGAAGGCAGGGTGGGTGTAATGATCACAGCCGACCAATTTGGCCTTCGAAGAGGAGTAAACTCACAAGATACAATGCTCGGTTTACGGTTAATTTTTGAAAAAAGCCTAAGGAAGTCTCAAGACACATATATTGTCTTTATCGACTTAGGAAAAGCATTTGACGGGCTAGACGGCGACAGCTTTATGAGATACCGGGAGAGAGTGACATAAAGTATAACGACAGAAGAGCAGTGCAGAGACTGTACAGAGAAGAGATGGCTGTGATAAGAGGTGAAGAAAATCAAGAAGCACCTACTATTAAGCAGGGTGTACAGCAGGGTTGCTCATTGCCTCCCATTCCCGTCGGAGGTTCGAGTCCTCCCTTGGGCATGGGTGTGTGTGCTATTCTTAGCATAAGTTAGTTTAAGTTACTGCCCGTAGTGTGTAAGTCTACGGAGCGATGACCTCAGCAGTTTAGTCCCTTAGAAATTCAAACACATTAGAAACTCACTCTCTGCTCTCTTATTCAATGTATGCAATGAGAGGCCAATAGATGAAGTTAAGGCAGAAATTCGCAACTATAAGAGAATTAAAATTCATGGTAAGAAAATAGAATTGTTGATATTTGCTGGTGATGTCGCCGTATAAAGTGAAGATGTGGAACAATTAGAAGCGATCCTGTACCTGATGGAAACCACTCTCGGCTCAACTTATAAAATGAAAATGAATAAGAATAATATAAAAATCTTAGTGGAAAGTAGACAGACCTCCGTTGCCCAATGCTTACTTAACAATAAGCAACTGAAGCCCTTCGAGTTCTCTGCCTTCCTAAGGAGTAAAATTACACCAGACGGAAGAACAAGAAAGGATATTACTAGCTGAATTCACCAGGCAAAAGCTCCTTTCAACAAGAGAAGAAACATTTTCTTATCCATTTGCATAGACAAACAAATCAGGAAGCATCTCGTAAAGACGTTCATTTGGACTGTACTGTTGCATGAAATTGAATACGGACCCTCAGAGAAGCCGAAAAATACAAAATAATAGCCTTAAAAATTATGGTGTTACCGTAGTGCTCAAGACTCTCTGGGCAGACAAGCTATCAAACGAAAAGGTGCTCTAAAGAGTGATGGGAGAGAAGCGATGTCACTTGACGCTTACCCAACACAGAAGAGACTCATGGGTCGGCCATCTGCTGGGACATGATGGTATCATTAAAGGTGTCATTGAAGGGACAGTAGAAGGGGAAAAACACAAGAGGCAGCTCAAGACTAGAGTACATCAACCGGATCATGGGGGACACTAGTTGTATCAACTATACCGCTCTCAATGGCAAGGCTGAAGACAAAAATGCGTGGCGACCTGCTGTTGCTGGCCAACCAGACTGTTGCAGATCTAAGAAGGAGATACATTCTGAAAGTCTCCGATAGATTCACGAGCTAACTGAGTGATCACTACAATAGCAGGGTACTGTCTGGTGGGTTCAGGGATTCAGGTAAACACACAAACCGAACCTATGCTGCGTTTTTACTTGCATTTGGTACACTAGGCAGACATCTGTAGGATCTATTAGGTTGACGGTGGGACATTGGTCTAAGGCGATTTTATCTTGTCACTATTTCACCAAGTTCCACACATGTGACTTTCAAGTCACCTTCGAACGCTCTCTCCAATGCCACAGAAAAATACGTATTTCCATTAAAAAGAGTTGGTCTCTTTTATTCCTCGGCTGTAAAGGTAAAACAATTTCTTGGGTATGTCAGAAAAAGAGAAAATCACACCACTAATTTGCTCGTTGTAATATAATAAAAATATATAATGATAAAAAATAAAGTGTGCGGCTATTTAGATATATTTGAATTAATGAGATTATTTTTTCGGCACTCGGACAAGCACAATAAGCTGGCCTATGTCTGCAAAAGGGTAAAGAGTCCTTTCATATTAGTTACATCATAAGCGAAATAGCCCTCCTCTTGTTCTAGGTTTATGCTTACCAATTAATAATACAACGTCCGATCGCTGTATCCACCTAAAAAATCTTGAGTGTCGTTGTTGCGTCAATCGGATCTTCGTGAATTTTCCGAAGTACACAGGTGGGCTTCAGTTCTTCTTATTACAGTACTACTTGAAATAACTCATACAATCTTTCAGTTGACAGAATAATACTATATTCTTCTGTTCGATGCACATAGAAAATACATACTCTTCACTTACTCTCATCGCCAAAAATGGCTACCTCTGTTCACTAGCACAGAGCAAATCCTTCCTCCTACTGAGGGACAGGAAAAACATCACACGTCTTTTTAACTTTTTAAAATCAAAAATACATGACGGTAGGCACAGGCCCTACGCTGGGCTACCGCTTCGCCTTTTCTCTTTGCCTGTAAAGAAAACGAAAACATAAAAGTTAGAAATGCGAAAGGTTCATCATTTCGTTTTGCATATATTTTCGATAGTCTTTCTTAGCTGCCTCTCCCTTTACACAGTTATTGTAAATCTTTATTCTCTGTGACATTAAAACCGATTCTCAGTGTTACCATTTCGGCCGAAATGTTATGTGAAATGAAGAAATAAGTGTGTTTTTCATTAAGGCATGCGCATAACTCCTACATTGTTTTATTTCAAAATTTTAAAATAATATTAAAATAACTCAGTCTTTTGGAATTTTAAAGGATAAGGTTACAAAATTTCGTAATTAGTTTTAAAATTTTGATGAAGGTGAGTTGCTCTGTTAGTTCATAAATGGTTGATAAAATGTGATTAACTGTTGTATGAAATCTATTCCCTGGTTTGCACAGAGTTTACTTTCAAAAGCTATATGATTGATATCTCCTACTGTTACTCCATCACATTCACAGTCAGGATTCTCTCGAACGTGGATTCGGTGCAAATGGCTCGTGAATTATCCAAGACTAAATCTCATGCGAGTCATAGGACTTACAAAATTTTTGTTCGCCTTAATTGTGTGAAACCAGGACTTCGAGGAAATGTTTGTTTGCAATTGACCATATCATTTCCATTTAATGCGTGTCAATGATTGTCGCCTTGTTCTTCTAAATAATGCATTATCCGGACTAATGACTCTAATAAAATGTTTTTAAAAGTGCCGGTTTGAGCGGCAGTTTTCTCTGTCGATCATTTCATTATATTTAATGTTAGCTTGTTCTCTGCTACACATAAATTTTACCTTCATTTGAAGATTTTGGTTTTTCTTCGTAGCTTTCATGATGCGCATTATCAGTGGATTAGTTTTCATCAGAGTGGCTGCTGTCTGTATTTTGATTATAACGGATCCGTTAAAATCAAAATGTTTCTTACTTTGAGGTTCTGCAAGTGATTTAAAACTACGAGTGTACCTATGGGTTTGCAGAAACACTAGAAGTTTCGCTTGGGAGCTAAATCAGTTCCTTGCGATCTGTACTTGGAAGCAAGAAGGTGCAACCCACTCTGCCATTATCTGGGGATTTGGAGATGTTAGTATAAATCTCTAAATACTCGGGGAATTACTCATTGTTCCCGACACTGTTTTCCGCAGACCTTTAGACATCGAGCTAATAAGGGAAGCCTCCAACAGTGCCCTCTGCTTTCGAAGTTTGCTAAGTGATCGCAAACGGATGACATTGAAAGTATCATATCGGCAATATTAATGGTTTTTGCCAAGAGCGGTTTGTTTACAAAATTCGTTTAATTGGTTAAATTTGAAAGTCTTTTTAGAGTCACGGTTTTGTTTTTCTGATCATGTTGTGCTGTCCGATTTCTCTGCAGGTTGTAGGTAGTCATTATTGGATATGTTGTGACCGAAGTGGAACATCAATTGTTAATTCATGTTTCCACACAGTCAAATACAGAAAAATACTAAGTCACTGTGAGTACAGCAAATCACTATACAGCAGTTAATTAAAACACAGGTTCACACAAGTAAAACTGAGTCACTTAATGGATTAATTCTCTCAATTAGAGTGGAAGGGAAGAAACCAAAGTTCACTTGTTCAGTCAAATGTGTATGTTAATTAATCACTGATAGAAAAGTCAACTAGAAAGTTCCTCATCTAGGAAGAAGATTAAGTCGACTTGAATGTTTACTATTTATTAGCACCAGTCCAGCGAGGCAGAGGTCAGTGGAAAGAGGGGCAGCTTCACACTTGTAGACGACTTGGCTGCTTGCTCAACTCACTGGAGTAGAGAGTATACGGGACTGCCCTGCAACTGGAACTGGCTCACTAGGTGCGAAGTGGCTATTTTAAAATTTAGTGCGAAAATGGTACTTGTTCTTTTCCCAGGCGGACATGGGACCAGTGTAGAGAAATAGTCACGTGATTGTAGCACAGTCGCTGCCGATGCATGGGCTCTATTTGGCGATTCTGAAGCTTCGAGTTTGCGCGGAAACTTCTGCGGGTCAGCTGACAAAAATGTTGTTGATTTACCAGTGCGGGTGAACGCCAGCCAGTGTTATTAACGCCCTGGACACATTAATGCAACCACCGCTTATTTTCGACATCAGCGTGAAATAACCACTCACGGACGGCACGTGGCAGCACTAGCAGTGGAGGGTATATAAAGCATGTCGGCGGACGCGGAAAACAGTGCAATCGTTGTTGTCAGACAAAAACGGACAAAACGGAGCGCTTTATCTGACGTCCAAAATGACATGATCATTAGCTTACAAGCCAAGGGTGGAAGCACTTCCGAAACGACTTAGTTTGTAAACCGTTTATTTGCCACCGTGGTTAAGGTATACTATGTGATCAAAAGTATCCGGACACCTGGCTCAAATGACTTAAAAGTTCGTGGTGCTCTCCATCGGTAATGATGGAATTCAATATGGTGTTGGCCCACCCTTACCCTTGGTGACACTTTCCACTCTCGCAGGCACACGTTGAATCATGTGCTTGAGGAATGGCAGCCCATTCTTCACGGTGTGCACTGAGGAGAAGTATCGATGTCGGTCGGTGAGGCCTTGCACGAAGTCGGCTTTCCAAAACAACCGAAAGGTGTTCTGTAGGATTCAGGCCGGTGCATTACAGGGGTGTTATTGTCGTGTAACCACTCCGCCACAAGCCGTGCATTATGAACAGGTGCTCGATCGTGTTAGATGCAGTCGCCATCACCGAATTGCTCTTCGACCGTGGGAAGCAAGAAGGTGCTTAAAACATCAATGTAGGCCTGTGCTGTGGAAATGGAAATCAGCGTACGGCACTGTGGGCCGGGAGTCCCCCATTCGGGGAAGTTCGGCCGCCGAGGGCAAGTACTTATTGCATTCGACGCCACATCGGGCTTCTTGCGCGTCGGAGATGGGGATGAAATGATGATGAGGAAAACACAACACTCAGTCCCTGAGCGGAGAAAATCTCCTGCCCAGCCGGAAATCGAACCTAGGCCCCTTGGTGTGGCATTCCGCCGCGCTAACCACCCAGCTAACAGGGGCGGATGGCGTGTGCTGTGATAGTGCCATGCAAAACCACAAGGGGTGCAAGCCCCTTCCATGAAAAACACGACCACACTATAACACCACCGCCTCCGAATTTTACTGTCGGCACTACACACGCTGGCAGATGACGTTCACCGGGCATTCGCCATCGATCGTCAAATTGTGTATCATGATTCGTCACTCCACACAACCTTTTTCAACTGTTCAGTCGTCCAATGTTTACGCTCCTTACACCAAGCGAGGGGTCGTTTGGCATTTACCGACGTCATGTATGGCTCATGAGCAGCCGCTCGACCATGAAATCCAACTTTCCTTCAATTCCCACCTAACTTTCATAGTACTTGCAGTGGATCCTGATGCAGTCTGGAATTCCTGTGTGATGGTCTGGATAGATGTCTGCCTCTTACACATTACGACCCTCTTCAGCTGTCAGCGTTCTCTGTCAGTCCACAAACGAGGTCAGCCTGTACGCTGTATGTGTCCCTTCACATTTCCACTTCACTATCACATCAGCAACAGTGGCCCTAGGAATGTTTAGGAGTGTGGAAATCTCGTGTACAGACGTATGACACAAGTGACACCCAATCACCTGACCGCGTTTGAAGTACGTGAGTTCTGTGGAGTGCCTCATTCTGCTCTCTCACGATGCCTAATGAGTTCTGAGGTCGCTGATACGGAGTATCTGGCAGTAGGTGGCAGCACAATGCACGTAATATGAAAAACGTATGTTTTTGGGGAGTGTCCGGATACTTTTGATCACATAGTGTATATCGTGCAGCACAAAATGGCACTATCTACAACAGGCGCTGGGGCAACTGCGGTGCACCACAGGACATAAATGGCAGGGGTGAGCGACAGCTACAGAGATGTGAACGGGCGACTAGATGTGCAAATGCTGAACGACTGAATGCCCAAATGAACCACAGGGCTACCAACAGTGGCTATTCAGCCAACGCTGTTGCTTATGGGCCTCCACAGCAGGCGCCTGTTTCGTACTTCCATGCTGGCTGTTGTTCATCGGCGACGAAGCCTCGAATTTGGACAGGAGTACCGCAACTGGATGTATACCACTACATGCCGTTTGTTTTCTTTCAGTACGATGCCATCTACCAGCAGGACAATGCAATGTGTCACAGCTCACAGAAGAGCAGTAGGATGAGCTTTACGGTACTTCGCTTTCCACCGTACCTCCCGAATTAAACCCAGTCAAGAACTTGTGGGACCTCCTTGATGATCAGACTCTTGCCGCCATGGATCCTCAACTGAGACATGTAGCGTAACTGGTCACGGAACTGGAGTCGGCATGGCTCCACATCCCTGACGGTACTTTTCCAGAATTTCATTGCCTCTCTTCCTCCACGTCTCACAGCGGTCAATGCTGGGAAAGGTGGTTATTCCGGCGTTTGAGAGGTGGTCACCATCATATCAATGGACAGTGTATTTACGACGGGTGTTTGAAAAGACCGCGCAAAAATAAAAATTATTTATGTGTTTGGGGTAAACCTTTTTTATTTTTCGACATAGTCTCCTTTTAGACTTATACACTTCGTCCAACGCTGCTATAATTTGTTGATCCCATCTGAATAATAGGAATTGTCCAAGTCTGCAAAATAGCTATTAGTTGCTGCAATCACCTCCTCATTTGAAAAAAATTATTGTCCCACTAGCCATTTCTTCAAATTGGGGAACAAAACGAGTTAGAATCCTATTTCCATTAATTTTGCGACCACAATTGCTGAGGTCTGTGCTGGTGCATTGTCGTGATGGAAAAGGGTTTTTTGCGGTCCAATCGCGGGCCTTTTTCTTGCATCTCGGTTTTCAAACGGACCAATAGATATGAATAATATGCACCTGTAATAGTTTTACCCTTTTCCAGTTAGTCAATGAGGATTATCCCTTGCGAATCCCAAAAGACAGTCGCCATAACCTTTCCAGCCCAAGGAATGGTCTTCACCTTTTTTGGTGCAGATTCTCCCTTGGTAACCCATTGTTTAGATTGTTGTTTGGTCTCAGGAGCATAGTAATGCATCCCTGTTTCATTCACAGTGACGAAACGACGCTTAAAGTCCTGTGGATTCTTCCTGAACAGCTGCAAACCATCCTTGCAACACTTCACACTATTCCGTTTTTGGTCAAGCGTGAGCAATCGCGGAACCCATCTTGCGGATAGCTTTCTCATGTCCTATGTTTATGCAAAATATTACGTACCCGTGCATTCGAGATACCCACAGCACTAGCAACCTCACGCACCTTAACTCTTCCGTCACCCATCACCATCAATGATTTCTGGAGTCATAACCTCCACAGGGCGTCCAGAACGTTCAGCATCACTTGTGCCCATATGGCTACTCTTAAAATTTTGAAACCACTTATAAACTGTTCTAAATCGAGGGTGGACAGTCACCGTAATATTTTATCAAGTTTCTCTTCAGTCTCCTGAGGCGTTTTGCTTTTCATAAAGTAATGTTTAATCACCACACGAAATTCTTTTTCGTCCATTTTTTGACAATCACTCGACATCCTTGATTCACACGAATGCCAGACACGAAGAAATAGACCCGTATGACTGAAACTTGGTGTGCGTTCTTTCCAAAGATGCTACTGACTAAACATGACCTCGATACGCGTCGGTGGTGCCATCTCTTGGACTTTGCACGGACTTTTCAAACGCCCCTCGTATTAGTGGTAGATTACAACCTATGTTATTAGTCACTTGTGGTTGACGCCTGCAAGTGCGACAACCAGTCAACCTCGACTGCGTTACAGTATGTCTGATGTCCGACTGTACTGCAGGATGGATAATAGAATGCATCACCAGATCATGTCATGCACTTACTTTTGTGTCATTTTTTAACTCCAATGACACAGAGTAGTGGCGAAATACTCAATGTAATTTATTAAATAAACTGTCATATCTATATTAGAATATTATTGCACGTTTTGTCTCTCACAATGAGATCTGTCTGTAAATAAGGACACTATGACGTTTCCTTACTTTAAACTACGTACGATGAGAATTTAACATTAATTATTTTCATTGCGTAGGTTAGAACATTATAAGCTGAATACTTTGTAGGAGGCCAAATAAATGTTTCATTTTATTTTAGATGAGTGCTAGGCTCCCTACAATTTACAATTTCACGTTTTAAAGTCCAGGCCACAATTCACATATCTGCCCCAAATGGCATGCCTGAAAATATCTGACCTCTCGCAAATCTGAATTAGTGAAATACTCAAACTCAAATTAAATAAGGATTTGAAATGATTTCGTAGCCTCTGCTATGAATTAAAATTGCAAAATAACGTAATATTTAAATCTGCCGCCTAATGGTGGCCAATTGTTGCCAGTCAGCGATAACGTTTTTTGGGCGCCGTAGTAGCTGAAAAATACTAATTAATCTCTCTCTTAAAGTGAAACATTAAGATGAGGTGCTTGCAACATCTTGAAATAATAACATGAGCTATTTTTATACATGTATTTAAGCAATAATTTACATACACACCTTAACATCGTCTAGAAGAAAAAACAATAATAACATCTGCAAGCGTTAAGCGCTACACAGTCTCCATATAACAAAAGAAGCAGAAGAAGAACGATTTGTTTTGTCCATCTTATACATAGTTACACAAAGATATCAATATTTTTTATTTCAATATATTTTTTTACCGCGATATCAATTATAAGCGATAAGGCCTTTTTCTCATCAGAGTATTTACGTTACAGTTTTTTGTAAATATTAATTGTACAGTTCTTTACAAATGCCTTTTAAGTCTTGTTTGTTTTATTTTATTTACATTTTTTATATGCATTGCACCCGCACTGTCCGTAAAAATTGCCTAAGGGACACTACACTGCCCCCTGGGCTACGAGGAACATACTTTTCAAATGTTTGAGCCTTGCAGACCACAAGTGTCACTTCGAGATTGTTCGATTAGAGCTCGTATTCATTTGTATGTTTTTGGACAGGGTCTGCCTTTAGCAAAACACAATTTTGTTTTTTGTTTTTTAACCTAAACATGTTTCACTGCAGCTGCAGCATCTTCAGATGCACAAAATTGTGTTTTGCTAAAGGCGGACACTATCCAAAAATATACGTATTGTTAAAGCAAACACGGAAAGAAAGAACTTCAACCCCAAGATGCCTCTTCATTTGATTTACAGTCTACGTATTTAGTTCAAATATGTTGGTATCGTTTGTTTCTAACAGCTGGGAACTAAAATTGATATTACGCTCCTCCACTCGGACGCGGGCGGCAGGGAAGTCCCAAAAAACCTCGGCGGAGCCAAAAAATTATACCATATACATTAATTGGTGCAAATTGATTATACCCACGAAATTGTGACATGGACATAGATAAAAGACAAATAATATTTCACTGAAAAAGAAAGAAAAAACACATAGATATCACATAATAGTTTTCATCTCCTTTATGTGTTGTGTTAGTTCCTGACCCGGGCACGATATTAAGATATTAAATTATCTTGTTGACGACGAATTCTTCGTTGCGCTGCTGTGTCGGTGGCTTCGTCTCGCGCCGTCGCGACGTCTCGACGTAGAGGTGGAGCGTCGGCTGGAAACCAACGTCTTCCTGCTTTGTTGTGGAGACACGCAGCGTCCACTCACGTTTTCAGCGTGGCACAGAATGTAGTCTCTAACAGCTCATGCAACAAATGTAGATAGGTTATAGTTGTCTGTTTGCTAGCAGACGTTAAAGCTGTGGGTAGGAACGGACTAGTATGTAAAATTGCTTCGTCGAGGCACAGGTTCCGTCACTTGTCATTTTGTTCCTATGTGCATGAAACGTGGTGCTGAAAGTTGCAGTAGATTGAAGGTCTGATTAAGCAATCACATACCTGATTAAATCAGTTCACAGCAAATACCAATGCTTTATATTTTATTTAGGCGATGCAGTCCCACCATAGGTGTTGTTATTTGAACGTCCCACTCACTACGCTGTTCTAGCGTCTGATCGTTGGCGCGCCGAAAGTAGCGTCCAAACCAAAAATATCGCGTTTACACGTTCGAACACACACTTAATACAGGTTTTGTGTTTCACCCCATTGCTTATACAAACGTTTTGCCATTGTTCGTACATCGTACGGCTAATGCTGCACGACACATGCGGGTGCACATCCAAATTTTTCACGAATACAGTTTACAAAGTTCACACATCACTTGCTAATACTAACACACTTTTCACAGTTCTTGTCAGTTTAGCTTGTGGTATGACTTTCATAACAGTGTATTAAATGATTTTAGGGTAACAGTTCACGTAGCAACACAATTGTCCGTGCACATATATAAACATAAAACAATGAAGTTAATGTGTATTACGCACCTCATATCAAGGCTCTTCCAAACATTGGATACATTTGACTTGCAACTGACTCCACCCTGACTTTGCAATATTCTCATATTTATAGCCAATGAATTCTTTCGCAGTACTCATGTATACTTTGTTCGGAACCGCTACGCATGTTCGTGCTCCATAAACAAGTAGCGAAAATGCGAGTCCTGTACTGAAGCTAAAATGTAGATCGAAAGCCCAAATTTGAGCAATGTCACGCACGTAAATGGTATGATCTGATAATTGAACTTTACTTTCTATTTCAAGGTACAGCATCATAGATGCCACATGGTGTTTGTTTATAAGAAGACAAAACACATATCCTTGTATTTTCATGTATACTCACTGAATACATTGAAATACTCAGAATAATAATCAATTAAATACCTACAATAAATCCTTCAAAATCTTACACATACTAGATCTATTCTCAAATGGAATAACTAAGGTAATCAAAGACCATGATTAAATGAAAAATTTACTAGTGGACTTAAGGTCTCTTATCTTTTTAACATTATCTTATTACTGACTTTTTCAAATCTCCAAGACTTTTAAGTATTCACTTCAAAATGAATAAACACATTATTTAATCACCACAAAAATGTTAAACACTCTTAACTACAATAAAATACCTTATAAAATCTCATATTAACTTATATACTAGTCATGTGACACATGAAATTCCTTATGCTACAATACAATGTTTCATTTAATAAATCTCTTTAGATCTTTGTAGGGACATAATCCTTTTATTTTTCCTGTTTTTTACATCTGCTACAAGGTAGCTGCAATTGTGCGGTATCTGCACAATCTTGTATGGGCCTGTATATAACATTTGCCACTTTTTATTTTTTTACCAATGAGCGAAGATTTTGGGTGGCTCCTTACTAAGACTAATTCGTCTACTTTATATTCGATTATTTTCTGTATATCCTTGTCGTACCGTAATTTTCTCTGGTGAGCACACTTTTTCATGTTACTTGCTGCTTCCTTTATTTTCTCTTCCTGAGTTTTATCTGGACGTGGTAGTTTTGGCAGCGTTGTAATCCATTCATTGGGTTCCGAAGTGCGGAATAATGATTCGTGGGGCGTGAAGCCTGTTGAAGGATGAGGCGAACTGTTAATGTCTCAAATAACGGCACCAGTTCCATCCATTTTGTATGCTGTTTGTGTGCATATGCTCTTACAAATCGGTTTAGCTACGACTATGAGTGGAGTGCTGTAGGGTGACGGGGACGGTTCGATTATTCCCCATTGCAACATCTTCTGGATTTCTTTATTTACGGCTTCTTTCTTGGTCCACGGGACAGAGTATGGCGCATGACGGTAAGTTTCGTGGGGGGCCACCTCTATGTTGTACACATAGCTTCTCATAATTTCCGGTTTTTCTGAGAATACTTCTCGGTACTCGGTTAACAGCTCAGTGAGATGTTGACGCTGAGATATTTTTAGATAATCTGATTCTTGCACTTTGCTGTCAATGATTTTTGTCCAGCTAAGTGTCTCATCTTGAACCGTGTCTGAGTAGTATTCCTCTTGTCCTTTTAAGTCGCTGTGTATTTGTAATATCTGCAGCCCCCCGCATTTAACTTGTATACTTCGGCAATATTTACCTTGTATCTTTTCTGTGCGTACTAAATCCAGTACAAACCTTCTGTTTCCATTCAACTCGCTAACCTTTCCGCTTGAGAGGTCAATTTGTGCCTTTCTCTCGCTAAGAAAGTCACACCCCAGGATGCAGGCCACACGTAATCCTTTTACCACTAGAAAAGCAAATTTTATGGTTTTTATTTCTCAAGGCATAATTCCACCCACGCCTGGTATTGAATGTGCTGTGTCTGTGCACTCATGGCTCCAGTAACATAACAGTTTCGCATTTGGTAAGTAGGCACTTTGCGGTTATTACTTAAAGTTTTGAAAAGATCATAGCTCCGTACGTTAGTTGTAGCTACTGTGTCTACATGTACTTCTATTGGGATGTCATTTATTCGCGCTTTAATATGGTTTGCACTGTTCCGATCTCCTTATTATCGCATTTATTCGGTTTCGTTAATAAACCTGTTGCATGGTGTTTCCTTCTTGGTCTCTCAGCATGAAGATATTGTTTTGGAAATTGTCCTGAGATGTGCCCCCGCTCCGTCCGTCGATCAACAATGGGGCGCTTTTGCGGTCGGTTCTCGTTTGACAGTCGCGAAATGCTATTGCTTCCTTCACCTGTCATTTCAACGATCCTCGCACCACTTTTACTATCCGTCCAATGCAGTGGTATCACATTTGTGTCTGCCATCGTATTCCGGTTGTTCAAATGGTTCAAATGGCTCTGAGCACTATGGGACTTAACTGCTGAGGTCATCAGTCCCCTAGAACTTAGAACTACTTAAACCTAACTAACCTAAGGACATCACACATTTCCATGCCCGAGGCAGGATTGTAACCTGCGACCGCAACGGTCGCGCGGTTCCAGACTGTAGCGCCTAGAACCGCTCGGCCACTCCGGCAGGCATTCCGGTTGTCATCTTGGTAATTATTACTGTTCACTGTAGGTGGTGGGTGCTTTGAACTGTGCATCCACTGCACCGGATAGTTGTGATTACTCGGACTGCTATTTTGAGTAGGCCATTGCCCTTCATTCGTCCTACGTGTTTGATTCTGATTCCCGTTATTGTTGTGGTTATATCCTGGGTGGTATCGTTATTCGCACTTACTTTTTTTGCTATACGGCATCTGACCATTTCCATTTCTCCTAATATGTTCATTATGTCGTTCTCCTTTACTGTTGTTGTTGTTCCCGAAGTTGGGATTTGAATTCCGGTTTTCATGTTTCCTCGTCGAGAAGTTCCCGTTTTTCTCGGTCACGATTCGTCCGGCATTCCTCTTGTGACAGGTCTATCTCGTCTAAAAACGATAAATATCTCTACAGATCGTCTACTGGAAGATTAATTTATCACGAATGTGACCTGGTAAGCGAAGTTTTAAAATACGTATCACATCTCGTGCAGATATGGGCTCATCCCAATATCTCGTCTTATTTTACTTTTCAAATTTTTTCCGCAGAGCACCTTGTTTTGAATTATACACCTGAGGGCTATAGACTTCCGTCCTAAGGCGTTCTTGTATTGCCTTTGACCACTATAGGTCTAAGAATGCCTTTTCAAATTGTGCAATGCTATGACAGTTACCAATAATTTCATTCGCCCACAGGGCAGCGTCGTTGCTCCATGTGATTATGCATTGGCATACTCTGTACATTTACGTCTAATCCATCAGAATTAATTATGGGCTGATATAACCCATGTGGGCTGATTGCGTTATCGTAAGAATTTGCGAATAATGTACCTCGTTAGCATATTTCTGCGCTTGTTAACACTAACGTTTGTGCTCTTATAAACGGTGGGCTACAGTGGCAATGGAAATTTGTAGCTCGCTTCAGTTTTTCGCCTGCGAGTTGACGCGCTTCGGTTGCTCTCTGTTTACAAACAGCTACGTCGTTGGATACTTGCTGCATAGCAGCCTTTACTTTACTCTCTATTCCGAGATCTGACTGTCCTTCTCAGTTAGCCAATCTTGGAATTCCTGTTCTACTTTTTTAGCTTGTTCGACTAAATGTTGGTCTATAGTTTCCTTTTGCACTATTTCAAGGGTTTCCGTACGGTTTAAAAGTTGTTCGACCTCGTCTTTTATAATGGTATGTGCCGTTTGCACATCTTGTGCCATGTTGCTGACTATATTCGGCAATTCGGTGTACGCCCTCTTCATTTCATTTATCTCCGACTGTTCTTTCTCGAACTGTTCATTCATGCGCTCTATTAATGCTTTGTCTCTTTCTTCTACTTGTTCCGTTATTTGTTTAAGTAGCTGGTTATTTCGTTTCTCCATGATCCTGTCCTTTTCATTTTTTTCTTCTTCCCGCAACCTGTCCCTTTCTTTCGTTTCTTCTTCCCGTAACCTGTCCCTTTCTTCTAACTTCCCAAGGAATTCCGCGAACGTACAGGCGTCGTCGTCAATCTATTCATTGTGATACTGCTACTTGCCCTAGTAGCGTCTATCTGTTCTGGTACTTCTAGGTACTGACTAGATCTTGGTGATTCACCCTCAAATAGCTTATCACCGCTATCATTCCTATGGTTACAAGTAACGTGTACCATCTCCATATCACTATCAATATCGCTTAATAACGGAACATTATCCTGTATATTTGTATCCTCATTCTGTTGTGGTTCCATAACTCGGCCAACTTTACCCATATTAACACGAAATTCACACAAATTGATTCATATGCCTTAACAGTATTCACTTTCACTGGGTATTGATTTACAGTATACCTACTTACTACAAATACTGGTTCTGATCTACAGTAGCATACTATGCTTTCTAAAAAATGGTTAATATCTCTAAGCTCACAGTGCTGTCACTTGCTTAACGATTGTTTTCGCAAATACACACTATTTCCTACTCCACTACGCACCATGTACCATCTACTCTCCTGTACTTTGATGATACCAAGCCTATGGAGCAAGAAATGATGCCTAGTGGTCCTTACCTTTTCACTTTTCTGTTTGTATATGTTTTTCCGTCCTCTCAGGGTCTATCAGGTTCTTCGCTGGTACACACGTGCGTTACGTTTATACATGAAATAAAAATTTGTCTTATAGTAGTATACATGCACAATTAAGTAATATACATATGTATACATGACTACTATTATTTTCTCACCCCCTCAACGTTCTGGGCGACATTTATTATGTTTCCTTACTTTAAAATACGTACGATGAGAATTTAACATTAATTATTTTCATTGCGTAGGTTAGAACATTATAAGCTGAATACTTTGTAGGAGGCCAAATAAATGTTTCATTTTATTTTAGATGAGTGCCAGGCTCCCTACAATTTACAATTTCACGTTTTAAAGTCCAGGCCACAATTCACATATCTGCTCCAAATGGCATCGCTGAAAATGTCTGACCTCTCGCAAATTTGAATTACTAAAATACTCAAACGCAAATTAAATAAGGATTTGAAATGATTTCGTAGCCTCTGCTATGAATTAAAATTGCAAAATAACATAATATTTAAATCTGTAGAGCAATGGCGGCCAATTGTTGCCAGTCAGCGATAACGGGTTTTGGGCGTCGTAGCAGCTGAAAAATACTAATTAATCTCTCTCTTCACGTGAAACATTAAGATGAGGTGCTTGAATTATCTTGAAATAATAAATGAGCTATTTTTATACATGTATTTTAAGCAATAATTTACACACAGACTTTAACATCATCTAGAAGAGAAAATAATAATAACATCTGCAAGCGTTAAGCGCTACTCACAATCTCCATATAACAAAACAATCATAAGAAGAACGATTTGTTTTGTCCATCTTATATATAGTTACACAAACATATAAATATTTTATTTCAATATATTTTTTACTGCGATATTAATTATCAGCGATAAGGTCTTTTTCTCATCAGAGTATTTACGTTACAGTTTTTGCAAATATTAATTGTACAGTTCTTCACAAATGCCTTTTAAGTCTTATTTATTTTATTTTATTCACGTTTTTTATATGCATTGCACACGCACTGTCCTTAAAAATCGCCTAAGGGACATTGCAACACATATCACTGTGAGTACTTTTAAACCCAACGAACTGATGTTTTTCGTAAACATTCTGCTAATAGGAAATGGCTACAATTTTGCAGACTCATCACGTTGATACACTGAAGAGCCAAAGAAACTGGCAGATCTGCCTAATATCGCGTAGGGCCCACGCAGAAGCACCGCAACACGACGTGGCATGGACTCGACTACTGTCTGTAGTAGTGCTGGAGGGAATTGACACCATGAATCCCGCAGGGCTGTCCACAAATTCGTAAGAGTACGAGGTGGTGGAGATCTCTCCTGAACAGCACGCTGCAAGGCATCTCTGATGGCTCAATAATGTTCATATCTGTGGAGCTTGGTCGCCAGCGGAAGTGTTTAAACTCAGAACAGTGTTCTGCAGCCACTCTGTATCAATTCTGGACGCATGGGGTGTCGCATTGGCCTGTTGGAATTGCCCAAGTACGTCGGAATGCACAATGGACATGAATGTATGCAGGTGATCAGAAGGACGTTTACGTACGTGTCACTTCTCAGAGTCGTATCTGGTAGTATCAGGCGTTCCATATCACTCCAACTGCACACGCCCCCACACCATTTCAGAGCCTCCACCAGTTGAACAGTTCCCTGCTGACATGCAGGGCCCATGGATTCATGAGGCTGTCTCCATACCCGTACATGTACACCGTCTCGATACAAGTTGAAACGAGACTCGTCCGATCAGGCATCATGTTTCCAGTCATCCACGGCCCATTGTCGGTGTTGACGGGCCCAGGCGAGGCGCAAAGCTTTGTGTCGTGCATTCATCAAGGGTATAAGAGTGGGCTTTGGGCTCCAAAAGCCCATATCGATGATGTTTCGTTGAATGGTTAGCACGCTGACACTCACAATGGGATCTGTCGGCTCCAAAAGCCCATATTGATGATGTTTCTTTGAATGGTTAGCACGCTGACACTCACAATTGGATCTGTCTGCTAATAAGGACACGTATCACTGTGAGTACTTTTATACCCATCATTGAAATCTGCATCAATTTTCGGAACGGCTGCACTTCTGAGACATTGAATGATTCTTCAGTCGTCGTTGGCCCCGTTCTTGCAGGATCTTTTCCCGGCCGCAGCGATGTCGGAGATTTGTTGCTTTACCAGATTCCTGATATTCATCGTACACTCGCGGAATGGTCGCACGAGAAAATCCCCACTTCAATCGTGATCTATATTTGCACTCTCAAAATGCTGAGGTCCCAGTCAGTGATCCTCCTAGTAAGAGATCTGAAATTAATGTAGATTACATTGCATTGTATGAACACATCTACGTCACGCTCTCCAGATACGTCACCACACCACGGCATTAAACTTGGAGATGGTGACAACGCTGTAACACCATGGGACGAAGAAAAGAGTAGGCGGTTGGAGATGGGGGCGGGGAGGGGGGAAGGGGGGGGGGGGAGATCAAGCACTGTTGCAGGAGACAATATGCACCATGCGATAAAGTTGGTGCAAGTGTACGAACAGAAGGCAAAGAAGCTGTTTACGACTGCTTTCCAACATTTCTGGAAAAAGAAGGCAGCTCTTGAATTTGTGTCACTTTCACGTCTACCCTGAAGAATTACAACCAACCACATTCAGCATTAAGTACCACAGACCTTGCTGCAAAATTGGTGACTGCCTTTGAAACTAATGTCAGAGGAACTAGAGATTAACAGGAATAATGTTACCGCCATCATTCACAGGTATTACGTTAAACGGTCCATCTCTTTCCTATCTGTGCAACTTAAATTGACTGACCAGCTGAAAGCAAAACTGTAGGCTCTAGCGACCCGTGTTACTAAAATCTTCAAGGGTGCTACCAGCTGAACCCGGATTACAGACAGCATTCATCATGATCGCAGTGCATGTGTGTCTACATCACATTTCGAGGGGCTACCAAATACTGAGAACGATCCGAAACAAGCCTTTCTTGATAGTTTCTAGCAGCTTTATAAACGTCCCAAGAGGTAAAATACCCAACGGAAAGTATTTTCAAGATGATTCCTTGCAATGATCAGGAAGTTCTTTCTTCTGTTTCCTGTGTTTCATAATACCACTGACCGAACTTCTTAGACACATCTACCGTGTTCCACACTGAATCACCAGTCGAAAATGATCAGCTTAGCACTGTAGCAAGTAACAAGCGAGTGTCATATTTCTTTATAGCTTTGCGAGAAAATATATTTCATTCATTTACAGAGACATACAGGCAGGACACTGGGAATGTACGCGTTCACTCTTGGGCGAGGCCAGGCACTGCTACCCTCCAGTGGATGGCGCTATCCCCAGGGGTATGGCAGACCAGAAGGCTCGGAGATGCATCTGAAAAAGAACGAGCTTCAATGGAACGCTCTCATCATAGACTTTTAGCAAAACATCGTACTTATTTTATTGCTCTCACACTTACTTTACTGGCTGTATTATTGTCAGTTACAATTTATTTGTAAAATTGTGTCCAAAATTTAAGGGCGAAATTCACTTTCGCGTGATGTGTCACTGCCAAGAGAAACAGGTGGATGAACTTACGTACCCTCATGTGGCGAGACGTAGGAACATGCAATGAAGACAACAGTGTTGTTGATCATCATCGTATTGGTGGTCCATTGTTATGGTGTAGGGAGGCATATGTTACAAGGGCGTACTGACCTCTAAATCTTTGAACGTGATACGCTCACCAGTCAACATTATTGTGACACTGTACTGCTTCCCCACGTGCGTCCTTTCAGAGGTGGATTCGTCCCTGGCTTCACTTTTATGGATGACAATGAGCGACCGCATCGCACAGGTAGAACAACTCAAAGGTTCAAATGGTTCAAATGGCTCTGAGCACTAAGGGACTTAACATCTGAGGTCATCAGTCCACTAAACTTAGAACTACTTAAATCTAACTAACCTAAGGACACCACACGCATCCATGCCCGAGACAGGATTCGAACCTGCGACCGTAGCAGCAGCGCGGTTCCGGACTGAAGCGCCTAGAGCCGCTCGGCCACAGCGGCCGTCGCGGAACAGCTCCACCACAAGAACTCCTTACCAATCTTGTGCCCAGCGTGGGAGCACGTTGCAGAACATGCATTACCGTCCTTGCTGACCACAAACCCTATTAAGACTCATTTCCCGTCTTCTGTAATATCCAGGGGACCATTTTAAATCACGATGGCTTCAGTGTAAGTATTCTCTTTGATTAAAAGTGCCATTTCTTTCAGTTACCTTCGTTGCTATATTGTACTAGTTCTTTCTATGTGTGGTCCAAGTTTCATTGAGCTGTGTTACTTGACAATGAAATATCCTCCATAAGTTTTGCACGCCAGTGTAAGCCAACAACCTTCTTTCATAAAGATTCTGACGCAACATTCAACGTACGTAACTGTTTCGTAGTTCTTTCAAGTAACATGCTTAACATAATGTTGACTTAATAAGTATCAGGTACAACTTTTTTATTTTCGTTTCGTAATTAACGTCATTGGACGTTTCAAAGCATAGGGTACAAAAAAATATATTTTTATCGCCGAGTCATTACATGATACATTTTAAATAATAATAATAATTAGTCATATCCATTATAATTATCCGGGCTGTTATGCCGTGGTTGGTTGATGAATTCTGTGTCGATTCCCAACGTTTCGTCTCCGACTCAGTCAGTAGTGAGCCAGTGAGTGTGTTGGACCTTCCATCGAGCTACGGACCCCCTTGAAGATGTCTCTCGCACTCGGAGACGAAACGTTGGGCATCGACACAGAATTCATCAACCGACCACGGCATAACAGCCCGGATAGTTATAATGGACATGATATTTCCGGCCGTGAAAGTCTACATTTTAGTATCAATAGTAATTAGTACACATTTTGGTCACATTTGGGTTTCAGCATAATCCTTTCAGTTCAGCGAAGTAATTTGTGTGTGTGTGTGTGTGTGTGTGTGTGTGTGTGTGTAACCGCGCGCGCGCGCGATCGTGTGCTTGTGTATATCTAGTGCTGAAGCATTGCTCAAAAGTCATTCGTAAACAAACTACTAAAGAGAAACCGGAGAACATAATTTAAAAAATACGGAATAGAAGTTTAGGTGTTGTTCTTGAAACAGAACGAATATTATGGACACATGAAGCTACTAAAATTTATTTTAAGGCCTCTCTGTTCGTTGATTAATCCCGCGTTGCGCCACCATTTTCTCTGCAGTTTAAGAATATTTTCTTAGCTTGCTCCATTTCTTAGGTCCCAGTTCCACACAATCTTTGTCAGCCTTTCACATGTCGAAAATAACTGTTTCCAAAGTTTTTCACTCGTCTGCACAGTAGTTCAGGCAAGCGACTCGCGTTCAGGGGAAGCAGGGTTCAAATACCTGTACAACAACCAGGTTTATTTTTTTCATGGTTTTGTCAACTAGGTGGAACGAATGCCAAACTTTTTCATTTGAAAATGAAACAGCCGATTCCTTTCCAATACAAGTTCCATCCGAGCTTTTGCTCCATCTCCAATGAACCAAGAAAGATGAGACGTTACACCTTAATGTTTCGTCCTTCCTTAGGTATTTGCCAACTGCAAAATTATCCATAGACGCAGAATGTCTGTTAAAACTTTATTCGACTCAAGAGTGTATAAAATTTGCAATTACGGCTTGGAAATCAAAATGCGGACAGTAAAGTTTGTCGGACAGCAAATATTTTTTCTAGGAATATGATGCAGCCTAACTTAAAAAGGCCCTTGCCCTATTTTATATTACAGTTCAAATTAATAACAAAAATTAATAACGCACACTTCCATCCTCGGTCAGCAGCATAAGCCAAATTGGTTTTATCTCAAAAGCCAGTCCACTAAGAAGATAGACTTAGTAACAGTTTTATTTTCATTTTTTCAGTCCCAGCACACATATACGTATAAAATATTTAAAATACACAAATCTGTAAAGTATTCCGATCTATCTCATGCATTTCGGTACATATCGAATCTACTTTACATTTGGACACAAACAAATTGCTACACGTACACATATTATAGCGGGTCACTTGATTACAACAGTTTTGCCACAGCAACAAACTAACATTGGCTACAGTCACCTGGCCCCAACCAATTTTTCGAGAAGTATGTCTCGGTTGTAAGGTGTGTGTCGGAACTAACCGTGAATCCCCTTGACCGCACGCAGTTCACTAAAATCGTTCAACAAAGGGGTGAGATCCTTCCGCCACGCAATGGAACTTAAAAATTATCGGTCAAAGAGAGTGTAAAGTCACGAAAATATAGATCAACATTCCAGCGAAATTCACATGTAAAAATAAATAAACAAACATTACGGAACGCATGCTACGCACGCTTATTTGAAGAATAAATGGTCGTATATGTATCATTAATGGACCATGTTGCTGGCATTTAGTGACTGTTCCAAAATTTTTACAGATGTTCATTTATCGGACTGATCAGTAAAAATTAGCTCAGGCCGGCCGGAGTGGCCGTGCGGTTCTAGGCGCTACAGTCTGGAACCGAACGACCGCTACGGTCGCAGGTTCGAATCCTGCTTCGGGCATGGATGTGTGTGATGTCCTTAGGTTAGTAAAGTTTAATTAGTTCTAAGTTTTAGGCGACTGATGACCGCAGAAGTTAAGTCGCATAGTGCTCAGAGCCATTTGAACCAACCATTTTAATTAGCTCAAATTTTGAAAACACAGATGCGCAATCTCAGCTTGCTCTATTGACACACCTTAGGATCTCAGTTCGGTTAATCTAGAGAGGTTTCGATGACTTTATGATTCACCAATAACGCACTGCTTCAGCCTGTCTTTAACTACTTGGGGGCGTGGCCTTTCATACGTTGTATCCATTGAGTCAGACATCCTGTCCCATATATTAACGACGCATTCATTCTCTTTGCCTTGCATCGATGCGCTTGATTTAGACAACTAACTCCTCGGTACCATGTCCTACGTGGGATTTGCGTCGTTAAGTACCGAAGCTGTGGGATGGCTAATTCTTCGCCTCAAGCCGCTAATTTGTTGGGGTGGGGGAAAAGATGTAAAACAATGGTCTCTGAAAATGAGTTACCCAAAACTCCAAGACTGTCCACTATCTTAGTGTCAATACTGGTCAAATGAAGCCATGTTTCGTATGCAGTAGGCGCAAACCACAAACTGATGATCAATGGCAAAATACCATGTAACTAAAAACAAACTAGCTTATTATAATCTGTGAGAGAATTACGGAGGGAAAATTTAGGGAAAGTTACTTATGTGAATTGCCTAGTAACTAGCACATAGTTGTTTCTCGGGTACTTTCGGTGAAATGGACTAAAGGGACTGCAGATGTAAGCAGTCAGACAATGTAGTTGAAATAGATGGAGTGGGAGGCGTATCATCCACTAGTTAGCAATGGTGTATCATAGATAGTGCGGTCTCTCAGGTTTGCACTGTGTGACTGATTAATGGCGTGCCTTCTGGTGTTCAGCCTTATCGATACTATCTTATTCATAAACAGCCATGGACAACTCTGCCGGTCACCTGAAAGTGTACAGTTTGTCATAGCTAACTTGGAATGTGAGTAGATTTCTTGAGGAACGTTAAGTTTTAAATAGCGGGAATAAAACAAATAACAAAATGTGATGTAGCTGAAAAACAAAATGACTGTGACCATTCAGTGATATCTAGGAAACCACAGATACGCTTACATCTGGTATCTCTGTAAGTGGAGGTAGAGAGTAAGCTTTCTGCTTGTGAAGTATTTGGTCTTTGGAAACATTACACTCTTTTTATCGAACTCGAGAGTGTCAATGACACCCAGTCAGGCCTAAACCTGGACATAAGATGTATTCAGAGAAGTAGTCATACTGAAACCTTAAATGGAACTGGAAGGAATAGTAATATAAATTACAATAACATAAACCTACAGGATCAAGATCATAGATTTCATCTGGAGGTGATGGTGTAAAAACAGTGGTGAAAATATAGCTAAGATAATGGTGGAGTTGACAGAGATGACAGAGGAAATACATCTACATCTACATCTACATTTATACTCCGCAAGCCACCCAACGCTGTGTGGCGGAGGGCACTTAACGTGCCACTGTCATTGCCTCCCTTTTCTGTTCCAGTCGCGTATGGTTCGCGGGAAGAATGACTGTCTGAAAGCCTCCGTGCGCGCTCTAATCTCTCTAATTTTACATTCGTGATCTCCTCGGGAGGTATAAGTAGGGGGAAGCAATATATTCGATATCTCATCCAGAAACGCACCCTCTCGAAACCTGGCGAGCAAGCTACAACGCGATGCAGAGCGCCTCTCTTGCAGAGTTTGCCACTTGAGTTTGCTAAAATCTCCGTAACGCTATCACGGTTACCAAATAACCCTGTGACGAAACGCGCCGCTCTTCTTTCGATCTTCTCTATCTCCTCCGTCAACCCGATCTGGTATGGATCACACACTGATGACCAATACTCAAGTATAGGTCGAACGACTGTTTTGTTAGCCACCTCCTTTGTTGATGGACTACATTTTCTAAGGACTCTCCCAATGAATCTCAACCTGGTACCCGCCTTACCAACAATTAATTTTATATGATCATTCCACTTCAAATCGTTCCGCACGCATACTCCCAGATATTTTACAGAAGTAACTGCTACCAGTGTTTGTTCCGCTATCATATAATCATACAATAAAGGACCCTTCTTTCTATATATTCGCAATACATTACATTTGTCTATGTTAAGGGTCAGTTGCCACTCCCTGCACCAAGTGCCTATCCGCTGCAGATCTTCCTGCATTTTGCTACAATTTTCTAATGCTGCAACTTCTCTGTATACTACAGCATCATCCGCGAAAAGCCGAATGGAACTTCCGACACTATCTACTAGGTCATTTATATATATTGTGAAAAGCAATGGTCCTATAACACTCCCCTGTGGCACGCCAGAGGTTACTTTAACGTCTGTAGACGTCTCTCCATTGATAACAACATGCTGTGTTCTGTTTGTTAAAAACTCTTCAATCCAGCCACACAGCTGGCCTGATATTCCGTAGGCTCTTACTTTGTTTATCAGGCGACAGTGCGGAACTGTATCGAGGCAGTGATGAAGGAAGAGTGGTGGTGGCAGTAGTGGAGGGGGTGAAGGAAATGGTGGAGGTGGTGCTGGAGATACTGAAGAATGTGATGAAGCCAGTGGTGGGGGTGGTGGTGGTGGTGGTGGTGAAGCAAGTAGTGGAAGTAGTGTTGGAGGTAGTGAGGAATATGGTGGACACAGTGGTGAAGATAAAAAGAGTGGTGGAGAAGGTGATGGAGATGGTGTATAGTGTGATGCAGACAATGGTACAGGTGATAAAAGAATTGGTTGAGACAATAGTGGAGTCGATGAAGGAAGTAGTGGAGGTGGTGATGGAAATAGTGAAGGATGTAGAGGACAAAATGGCGAAGGTAGTGATGAAGGCAGTAAAGGAGGTGTTCCAGGCAGAGGTGGAGGCGGTGAAGGAAGCAGTAGTGGAAATCGAGATGATAGGACCATTGTATTTTGGAATTTGTTTAAAAGACGTACCATAGATTAGTTCTAACATTGCACTATTCATAGACGAGACAGTCATTTACGACGACTGCCATCACAACCAAGGTGCTCTCACATTTTATCATGGTAAGACTGTGGTACGCTCCAGTAACTTATTGTCTGCAATAGCTACCCTTTGGCTTTACTGGTCACTATCTGCAAGCAAGTGTGGAGAGCCTGTGAGGTAAAGGGCGAGTTGAGGCGCCCTGGGAATATTCTAAGTTCGGAGTTGGTGTGGGCGCACGGGCCACTCGGCAAGCTGGGGCCCGGCAGCAAACACGTGCTGCCGAACGTTAGCCGGACAAGAGGGGTAGCCCCAGCACAATGTCCAGGCCGAGCACGTGGCTGGGAATTCCCTAGTGACGCTGTATCGATGAAAGAGACTTGTATGCCGAGAGCGCCAAAGATGGCGGACCTTGTGTAACCATCATGGCAGACATTTTCAGTTTGTATAGAAGTTAATAATAGCCAGATGAATCATGATACCTCAAAAATAAACATGTACATTACTATTATTTGCGCGACGGTTCTGATGGTGTAAACAGATTTTCAATATCTTTATCAGTTTAAAGTTTAGTATCTGACAGTAAATTATACGAGTAACACCCAGCAACGAATTTCCAAAATCTAAACGGTTCATCTGATTTTGTGGATCGACGCGTCTTTAGAAAGCTTTTAGCGTAAACCTAAATTGGTAAAAATTGCAGGCATGTAACTTGAATAGTACATGAGTTATTGGAGGTCAAAGTGGCCGATTACTATCGATCGCGTCAGGCCATAAGTACTCCATAGTTACACGAAACAACGGTAGCAGCATCCTTATAAATATATTTATTCGTCTACATAAATATATTTATTTGTCTATATCTTTTTTTATATCCGATGTATCCTATTCATGAAGAAATTGGTTAAATACTTGCTGCGTTTTAGAAAGCACAGAGACATTAGGCTACTGACCTACCTTTTGTTGCACTTCCTTTGATATATGTTTATTTAATTTACTTATGTACTTAATAATGTGTGTTAGAGCGTGTTTATGGTCCAGCCGTAAGAATATTTATTTAATTTGAAGTTATTTAAATGTAAATAAAGTATTTCGAAAGTGTTACACTGTGTTTGTGAATGCTTGAAGATATGGCGAGAGCGCTCTAGTCAAGCACAGCGCTCGTGAATGGGGAGACTGGATGGAAGTGGGAGACGAGGATGCGTTCCTGGAGAGGACACGGGGGAGTCCGGGACAGTACGGGAGAGGACGGCACAGGACACAGGGAGTGCTGGACATGACGGCGCGACGGACGGACAGTCGCGAGAGAGACTTGGGGAGTGTGGAGCGGTTTGCGCGTGGTCGCGGCAGATAGAAATACTGTAGAGTGCCGACTTGTGTACTTGTGAGATTTCCGTGGCTTCTACAGTGAAGACGTAGTGTGCGTTTAGAAGTGAATATCTCGCGAGCTATGTTGTTGTTCTTAACTAATGACGTGCTGCAGTAATCTATTGTTTCCCTGTTATTCAACTTGTATTTTTAGAATGAAATTTTCACTCTACAGCGGAGTATGCGCTGATATGAAACTTCCTGGCAGATTAAAACTGTGTGCCGGACCGAGACTCGAACTCGGGACCTTTGCCTTTCGCGGGCAAGTGCTCCACCAACTGAGCTACCAAAGCACGACTCACGCCCCGTCCTCACAGCTTTACTTCCACAAGTATCTCGTCTCCTACCTTCCAAACTTCACAGAAGCTCTCTTGCTGTAGAGTGAAAATTTCATTCTAGAAACATCCCCTAGGCTGTGGCTAAGCCATGTCTCCGCAATATCCTTTCTTCCAGGAGTGCTAGTTCTGCAGGGATCGCGGGAGAGCTTCTGTGAGGTTTGGAAGGTAGGAGACGAGGTACTGGTGGAAGTAAAGCTGTGAGGACGGGGCGTGAGTCGTTCTTGGGTAGCTCAGTTGGTAGAGCACTAGCGCGCGAAAGGCAAAGGTCCCGAGTTCGAGTCTCAGTCCGGCACACAGTTTTAATCTGCCAGGAACTTTCATATCAGCGCACACTCCGCTGCAGAGTGAAAATTTCATTCTAGAAACATCCCCTAGGCTGTGGCTAAGCCATGTCTCCGCAATATCCTTTCTTCCAGGAGTGCTAGTTCTGCAAGGTTCGCAGGAGAGCTTCTGTGAAGTTTAGAAGGTAGGAGACGAGGTACTGGCGGAAGTAAAGCTGTGAGGAGGGGGCGTGAGTCGTGCTTGGGTAGCTCAGTTGGCAGAGCACTTGCCCGCGAAAGGCAAAGGTCCTGAGTTCGAGTCTCTGTCCGTCACGCAGTTTTAATCTGCCAGGAAGTTTCACCTTGTATTTTATTTAATTGCTGGACGATCGACACCAATAAGTGTTTTGCAGAAATATACCACATTCTCAAAAGTGCTTCTACTATCGTACTCATCATTTAAAGTCCTTAAAATAGTACCTGCAAATTTTATTTAATTGCAATCTTTCATTTATAAATTTATGTTACATTCATAAGTCGTAATTGCCGAGTGATAGGAACCTTCGACCATTCTATTCATGTGCATATTCATATTGTTCACTGTAGACGCAACAGTATTTGGCTTGTAATGTGCAACTACGTATCCCAGTCCCTAGGCAACGAAATCAGCCAAAACTTTTAATATTTCAACTCTGAGTCAGAGGGTACGTAGTTGAGGGCCACCATCGATTCATTTTTCTGTTTTGAAAGCCCGCTAGCTACATCGAACCAACCTTCGTTTCTGAGTGAATACCACAACCACAAAAATATACTTGGCAGCCTACAATCACAGAATTAAGGAGCTACAATTGTTAACATCGGAAGAAGCATAAAAAGAATAGAAGTCATTTGTTTCACCTTTGGACGATATACTGCGAGCTAATCTTTATACCAGGTGATCAGAAAGTCGGTATAAATTTGAAAATTTAATAAACCACGGAATAATGTCGATAGAGAGGTAAAAATTGACACACATGCTTGGAATGACATGGGATTTTGTTAGAACCACCCCATATTGCTAGACGCTTGAAAGATCTCTTGCGCGCGTCGTTTGGTGATGATCGTGTGCTCAGCCGCCACTTTCGTCATGTTTGGCCTCCCAGGTCCCCAGACCTCAGTCCGTGCGATTATTGGCTTTGGGGTTACCTGAAGTCGCAAGTGTATCGTGATTGACTGACATCTCTAAGGATGCTGAAAGACAACATCCGACGCCAATGCCTCGCCATAACTCCGGACATGCTTTACAGTGCTGTTCACAACATTATTCCTCGACTACAGTTATTGTTGAGAAATGATGGTGGACATATTGAGCATTTCCTGTAAAGAAAATCATCTTTGCTTTGTCTTACTTTGTTATGCTAATTACTGCTATTCTGATCAGATGAAGCGCCATCTGTCGGACATCTTTTGAACTTTTGTATTTTTTTTGGTTCTAATAAACCCCCATGTCATTCCAAGCAGGTGTGTTAATTTGTAACTCTCTATCTACATTATTCCGCGATTTATTCACTTTTCAAATTTATACTGACTTTTTGATCACCCGGTACTTGGTTCTCATATCTGTTATAGCATGAGGATATAGATCTTACAGAGCTTGGAAGAATGTAGGCAGTTATTTCTCTTTTCATACATTTATGAGGAACATTGTACGGCAAGAAACACAGGATTACAGACACTAAATACTCACGGGTCATCACAGCTCGGTCCCTGGGTGAGTCTGATCCGCATTGCTTCCACTTCACCCCGGGACACCGCCGGACGGGGCCTGTGCAGTAAAACCACATATCAATGAGGCAGATACCGTAAGTTTTTGGGGGACATCAACAGTCTGAAACCATAGCATGTCGTACAGTGGATGTCCTAATTCCATGAAGTATCGAAATAAAGACCATCTGAGTTCAGATGGCAGTCAAGATGGTTCTTTCGACTGCAGTCATATACACATTGAATAAACAGGTGGTGGAGTAACATGCTGTGGTACGAGACAATGAACCTAACTATGTACTAGCCAGTGGCGTCATTCCGCAGTATCTCTGCGTATCACTTGCTTCTAGTGTGTCCAGCACTGCTAGTAACGTTTTTGACATTAAGTACTAGAGTGGTTACGTTATCTGGCCACTGTGGTAGTCATTATGGGTTACATAGCTATCAACAAGTACTACATCAACAAACAACAGCGATAGTTTTTCGAGATTACAAATGTTTCGAGAAAGAGTCAGATGCAAACGCTATGTCCCATGTGGAGTACACCTCATTGTTACCGGTTGTTGGTGGAGACAGTACTAGGGGGATGAGGAGTGACACACGGCTGAAGAGCACACCCCTTGCCAGGGTGAGGGAACAGCTTGCGAGTATCGTGTGCACACACTGACGAAGACGCAAGAAGTTCCTCGGCTCTCTCTCTGCTGAAAGCACACCTTTCTGAAGAATGACGCTGGATGTGATTGTGCTTACTGGGACAGCAGCTACCATATTGGAATGAAATTCAGGTTCCCTAAGGAACTAACGATTATGACAGCCGAGCCTTTGTCTATACAATGAGACCTTCAGTACACTGAGAAACATGTAGACCATCTGATTCTGGATCAGCAGTAGAACTATCAAGACATCTGCTCAGCGGATGATCAACTCATCCAACAGAATATCAAATCATCAACTTGATGTTACAGATCACAGCTAGGAATCAAGTAGTTGCCATGTGCTGGGAAAAGTACACTTTGGCAATCCCATTTAAGAAACAGTAGAAAAAGCAGCCATCCTTGACGTAGAGAGGGGACATGTGGAATTACTAGCTACATATGTTTTAAACTTTATCAAATTAATAACCAGATGGAATGGAACAGAGAGTGACAGGAGATCTCCACACTCAAATGTAAAGATTATGCTAAATTGAAGGCGGTACTGAGTTCTGTCACTTGGAACGTTGTACGCCAGATCACTCACAAACACTATAAGGTGTGATACGACCATTTTTTCCAAAACTGTCACATACCTATTATAAACCTGAGTTAAAAAGACCAATCAAATCGGAATAATTCATCTAAATAAGAGGCCGCTATGAAGGCACACTGAGCTGGAAGTGCAGGGCACAACTGGTCATGTAGGCCGACATGGGGGGCTACCCCTAGAGAGAATTCTCAGAAGGCATTCACCGGCAGTGGCGGATGTCAATGCCACTTGGTCAGTCAGCCTTGCTTTGAAGAACCATCCCTAAGTGCCCTCGCCAGAAGTCAAAATACAGATACGATCTCCCATAGTGTAGGACCGTCCACCGGCACGGTCTACTTTTAACTACCTCGTTGTGGAAAGAGGAGAAATACCGTTATTAGTGACGCCCATAAGAATGCTATTTTGGACAGAGCATAGAAAGTAGGGTTTCTTTGAAATACGTCGCCTCCAACAGGTAACATCAGCACCCGGAGGGAGAACCCATCTTCCAAAGTGTGGAATACTCCCAAATGCAGGCACTACAAAAACCACATGATTAACAAATATTAAGAATAGCCAGGACTGGCTAACATAAATAATTAAAGTTAGAGAGAGAAACTCGACTATGCTGCCGAGGTCCCAGCTCATTGGCCACAGACAGAAAAAGAAAGGGAACAGAACACAGTTTTTCAGCACCAAGTATTAGGGAGCTTACTACTCGTTCATTGCCAGAAACAAGAATCAGGAAAGGGTACTAGTTTCTTTTACGACATCTTTTTACTGGTACATAGTTTAGCCAATCAAAATGACGCGATGAACGAGAAAGGCGAAAACACTAGTCTTCTTTTTTGGAAGCAGTCGGTACAAAATCATTTCACCTCTGAACCTCTGCACTGCCAGACTTCCTCTCCACATTTCATCGGCCAAGCAACCAGGCGCCTCTGAGCAGGTGAACTGGGTGGTTAATAAATTTTTCGGCTGAGTTGAACTTGGACGCTGATTTCACAGCCTCTTCAGCCTCCACCTGCAGATTAACATGGTGAGGTCTAGCTACGACAGCGAGATGAGTCATAGGGTCAGCGAAATCACTTTTATTGAGTTTCACTAACTCCAAACTTCATCCTGAAGACTTTTTGTTGCATATTTTACAATCAATACGCTTTCAACTCCGGCCACAGATGCAAACACATGCCCTCTAGTGTGCTGTCTACCTTTTAACATCAACTCCCCGGCAGTCACAATACAACTTCACCACTATAATTGTTCGGTACTGATACGCGGTTATTAGAATCAGATCACAAATTCTTTAACCAGCCTTGCCAAGGTACAGTATTAGTTTTGATTTATTAATCTTTGTCAGATAGTTTACCGTGTACTTTCAAATTAATAAATTTACGTAATTGTGGTTCTTGTTTAATTTCGCAGCTAAAGACTTCCTTATTCGTTTATTTGGGAGAGCAATCTGAGAATTGCCCTTGCGTCAGCATATGTTGTACCAAAAGTAGTATTCCGAAAGCTTCACATACTGATGAATCATTCCGCCAAAGGAGAAAACTGTGTGACAGCGGACGGTATCACTTCCTTTCTCCTACGTAGATGGCCTGAGGTTCATCACATCTGGGTGGTCCACTTGATTGCCGGCAGTTTGTTGTTTCCCACGTCCAGCCACTCGTCTTCCCACCGACACATGGTCCTTCTGTGCAACAATAAGATCGTGGCATGCAGGGGGAAGACAAGCCAAATCGCATTGACTCTTGTACACGCTTCCTTCATTGCCAGCAGAATACCACCTTTCCGCAGCGGTTTTGGATCTAAAATTTTCTGAAACATTGTTGCAGGAAACAGCGATCTTATAATATTATAATTTATTTAATACACATAGTCGTGGTCGCATGTAAGTAGCTACTTTTTGTTTTTGGATGACCGGTTTCGATCTGCTACAGGGATCATATCAGATCTAGATTGATGAAGAGGAGTCAACCATAGTGCTTTAGTTGCAATCGAAATGGACATTGATATACAACAATGTAGTAAAATAGGCGCAGCATAATGGAAAACGCTGGTGTGGAACGGGCTCGTTCGTACTCGCGCTGAGAACACGGATGAATACGGCTCCGCTGCCGGCGGTTAAATAGCGAAGTCCCGCCCATTGTTTCTGGCAAAGCATTATTTGTAGGCAATGGCCGTGACACTTGATTACATTGTGCGGAGAACATGTATTAGAGGTATAGTTATTAGGAGTTCGATGTCTGCGAAAACAAACAAGGATGTTTTGATTTTATAAAGAAGAAAATGCATGATAAATCGACGAAATAGAACCCGCCATTAATCAAAGATGTTATGGATTACCATTGGCAAGAAGGACGCCAGCTACTAAGCATGGAAACTATATGTAATCGATAAGTAGCCTCATGTGCCAATAGATGTACGTAAACATCTGCAGCTAGTGTAGTACACCTATGTAACGCATACAGTATTTTACGTAAATTAGCTGCTTGTTATGTCTTTACGTTTACCCAGATATAACTGGTCTTTGTTTAAATGGCAGAGTCAAGGTTACAAGAAAGATATAGACCTAAAGCATGGATTACAAAACATGCAGCCACTTTGTACTTGTGCCAGGTACATTTGTATATCAAGAGAGGGCCAGATTTTGGATCATAATAAGTTTTTATCGCAATCAGCGCTCATTGAAAGTAAGTATTTGTATTGAAACGCCCACTAAACCCGTAGGGCAGAACAGGCAAGGATTATGGAAAGGGCCAAATAAGGTTGGGTCAGTTTCACCTTCTAATTGTAATTTATTGTAACTTAATAACACATTTACAACCTAAGCGGCACATAGCCGAACCTTTACCAAATGCAACTCTTTCACAGCTGAAGGCCTCCAAACAAGAAATCTTAAAAATCAACAAGATAAAAATACAATTAAAATAGCAAATAAAATAATTAAAAAACTTATATCACAGCTAGGTGGAAAGCCTGAATGCAAAGTAGAAAGAGCAAACATATGCAAGGTGCAATACAAATGGCCGAAGGCCACAATTAAGTTTCAAAATTTTAAAATATATTACCATTATCTTTTGAAGGCAGAATGCTGCAATATTTAAGCATGAAAGATAATTTTAACAATGAAGTTGCAAGGCTGAAAGCCCACAATTAATTTTCCAAAATTTAAAAAAAGATACTACCTTCAGCCTTAAATTTTAAATAGCTGAAAGCAGATAATTAAACACCAGTGGGAAAGACAATAAAGACAACGGCACTGAAAAGCTTCCAGGGAGGTGGGTCTGCCCTCGTTCACTTAGGTGAGACAGGAGCTGAGGGCAACTACACTTGATCCGTCGGAACCCAACCAGGGGACAGCCACGGACCAACCGACACGACGACTTGCTTCACATCAATCAGTACATGAGAACTCAAACCCAAAAGGTTACAAATGTGATAATCCACAATGAAGTATGTATTAGCTGTCAAAATCACACAGCATGTTGGACAGCGACGACAGATGAGGAAAGGACGCTACCTGAAATTACGAGGGCAGTTCAATAAGTAATGCAACACATTTTTTTTCTCGGCCAATTTTGGTTGAAAAAACCGTAAATTTCTTATGGAATATTTTCAAACATTCCCGCTTCGTCTCGTATAGTTTCATTGACTTCCGACAGGTGGCAGCGCTGTACAGAGCTGTTAAAATGGCGTCTGTAACGGATGTGCGTTGCAAACAACGGGCAGTGATCGAGTTTCTTTTGGCGGAAAATCAGGGCATCTCAGATATTCATAGGCGCTTGCAGAATGTCTACGGTGAACTGGCAGTGGACAAAAGCACGGTGAGTCGTTGGGCAAAGCGTGCGTCATCATCGCCGCAAGGTCAAGCAAGACTGTCTGATCTCCCGCGTGCGGGCCGGCCGTGCACAGCTGTGGCTCCTGCAATGGCGGAGCGTGCGAACACACTCGTTCGAGATGATCGACGGATCACCATCAAACAACTCAGTGATCAACTTGACATCTCTGTTGGTAGTGTTGTCACAATTGTTCACCAGTTGGGATATTCAAAGGTTTGTTCCCGCTGGGTCCCTCGTTGTCTAACCGAACACCATAAAGAGCAAAGGAGAACCATCTGTGCGGAATTGCTTGCTCGTCATGTGGCTGAGGGTGACAATTTCTTGTCAAAGATTGTTACAGGCGATGAAACGTGGGTTCATCACTTCGAACCTGAAACAAAACGGCAATCAATGGAGTGGCGCCACACCCACTCCCCTACCAATAAAAAGTTTAAAGCCATACCCTCAGCCGGTAAAATCATGGTTACAGTCTTCTGGGACGCTGAAGGGGTTATTCTGTTCGATGTCCTTCCCCATGGTCAAACGATCAACTCTGAAGTGTATTGTGCTACTCTTCAGAAATTGAAGAAACGACTTCAGCGTGTTCGTAGGCACAAAAATCTGAACGAACTTCTCCTTCTTCATGACAACGCAAGACCTCACACATGTCTTCGCACCCGAGAGGAGCTCACAAAACTTCAGTGGACTGTTCTTCCTCATGCACCCTACAGCCCCGATCTTGCACCGTCGGATTTCCATATGTTTGGCCCAATGAAGGACGCAATCCGTGGGAGACACTACGCGGATGATGAAGAAGTTATTGATGCAGTACGACGTTGGCTCCGACATCGACCAGTGGAATGGTACCGTGCAGGCATACAGGCCCTCATTTCAAGGTGGCGTAAGACCGTAGCATTGAATGGAGATTACGTTGAAAAATAGTGTTGTGTAGCTAAAAGATTGGGGAATAACCTGGTGTATTTCAATGCTGAGTAAAACAACCCCTGTTTCAGAAAAAAAATGTGTTGCGTTACTTATTGAACTGCCCTCGTACGTTAGTGGCCAGGGCAGGTAACCGGATCACTAACGGCCACATGGCAGAAAATTCCGCTGTTGCACTCGAATTGTAGTCACCCAACACAGTTAATTGCACCGCATGGCGGCTAAATTGCAGCAATAGAAACACTCGGTGTTGCTCACAGGAAAACCTCCCCAAGAGCGAACCACAAAAACGAACCACCACAACATGAATGGACGTGGCTTGGGTAGTAGAAACCACTACTCAACTTTGACGTCCTGGGTCGGTGAATCACGAAGCACGTAGAAATCCGACAGCTCCAAACACGCTGCGACACTGAGCACATGACACACATCCTTGCCCGAGGCAGGATTCGAACCTGCGACTGTAGCGGTCGCGCGGTCCCAGACTAGCGCCTAGAACCGCTCGGCCACTCCGGCCGGCGGTCAGGCAAAGCAGCCACTCAGTGACAGTAGTAATTTAAATTAACGTAGTGAGGTGGAAGTACGTTAAAAACAGGGTGTAAAATACATGATGGTGGGAACACGAGCCACGCATGGCTCATATATGATAAATAAAATGCTCACATAATTTTGTATTATTACTCTTGACTTGTCCTATATTACTAGTACGTCCTTTGTACTATATGTAATCAACAGGACCATATAAAATATCAAATCATATCAAATACACAACTGCCTGATCATGACTGCAATTGACATCAGGTCTTGGATCTGCTGTAAGTTGTCTTTGACAGACTGAATCACTTTTTTCTGCTGCCAGAGCCAACTTATTCATCTCAAAGTAGCACTTATACCCAGTGTCTTCACTATTTTCTAAATAAATTGCACACTTTGCTTTCCAAAACCAGTTTTGTCCTTTATGACTCCTTCCAGTATCCTTGATATCTTAATGCATTACCTGTCATCCTGTATCTTCTTCTTGTCAATATTTCCACATATTCCTTTCGTCACCGATTCTGCAGAGAACCTCTTCGGTTCTTAACTAATCAATCCACCAAGGTTCTAACATCCTTCAGACGCTTCGATTTTCTAATTTTCAATGCACAGTTTTTTATGCATGATTAATAAGAATAAGCAAACTATGATACTGAACAAATTCTGATGTTCTAACGAGAAACGAAAGCTCGGAGTTAAATTTTTATGTCATAGATTTTAGCTATTCTTAATCCAGCATCCATCTCGCCCCATAAGTAATGGAGATATATATATATATATATATATATATATATATATATATATATATATATATATATTCTTTCGCAGATGACATTGCAATCTTAACCAACAACTCTAAGAATGCTGGCATTGCTGTCCGAGCCCTGCATGAGATAGCGGTGAAGTCAGGGTTACAAATATTGGATGACAACACCAAATACATAGAGAACTGGCACTCCAGTATCACCCATTTGACGACTATACATGGAACGATTGGGAGGGTCAGTCGCTTTCGTCATTTTGGTGAATGGGTCCACCCCAATGGTAGAGACGGCACCTCCATCTTAGAAAGGCGTAACAACCTCAACGCAGCATACCATCTGTCCCAAAATCTGTACAACAAGAAGTGCATTTCGAAAAATGCTAAGGTCTGTCATTATAGAACTGCTGTCAGACTACAGTTTCTGTAGGCCGCAGAAACCCTCTTGATGAACAGAAAAGGCGTGATGGATGACATGGAGAAAGCCGAAAGATGTATTCTCAGAAAAATTCATGGCCCGAGATTGCTCCCAGATGGAACCTACCGATTGAAGTCTAATTCTGAACTGTATCAACAGTTAGAATCAGTCGGCACCAGTATGCGTTGTAGGATGCTCAAGCTCTTATGGGCACGTACAACGAATGAACAAAAATAGGCTCACCAAGGAGATCCTCTCATTGGTTAAAAGCTACAAGACTGTAAGTCTGTGGCTTAATGAAGTACTAAAGGACTTAGATTAGGCTGGGATCTCTGGATCTTGAGGTAGAAGATCGTTCCAAATTTTGTGCTATGGTACAGTCTTGGACCCCATCACCTAGACTCCTTAAACGTTGGCAGCCTCTTTCACAGGACAGGAAGGAGAAATTTTCAGCAGGATTCAAGAAATATTGAGAATGGAAAGGAGCACTGAAGAAGAGGTAGACACAAGCGATCACTAGTGGGCTTGTGTGTGTGTGTGTGCCTAAAACATGATGACAGATGTATAGAAGAGGTTAAGAGCCTTAAATTCTTGGGATTACAAAAAGACAGCAAATATAATAAGAAGAAGTGTGGCGCAGAGCCTAAAGAACTCTGTAGTAGCAATGCAGATGTTCTCAACACAACTAGCATAACAGTAAAAAGCTAGCAATCTGGCAATATTGGCGTATCGTCTGTTGACGCTGACTGTCTTCTCTAGGAAGAATAAGAAGTTACAACAAAATAAAGCTCCGTGATACGTTCCTAGAGGGAAAAAAATTTCTCCCAAAGAATCGCCACTGATTAGATAAAACAGCTTTATTCGCACAGGACGCCCTGAAAATAATAGTTGCAGATGAACAGGTAAATTCCGTTTCCCCAGATTTCCGTAAGGCGTTCGACACCACCACATCGTCAACAGCTAATAAAGACACGATCGTACAGAATAACTTCACAAACATGTTGAGGCATGGCGCCTTATATCGCTCCCGTCTAGAGCCTGCGTATCGGGAGAATGACTCATGCGTGCACAGTGACAGATGGCCTGAAGCGGGTTCATTCGAGCACGAGTTCTTATTTTCATCTGCTAGAGGACAGTAGTGCACAGAGACATTCAGGATATAGGTCAAGAGAATGTTTTTTTTTTTTTGAATTGTTATTTCTTGAAGGCTTTTTGTTTATTTGTGTTTGTACAGTTTTGTATATGTTTTTAGTTGTGTGAATGATGCGTAAATGCGGTCTAAAGTAAATACGTAGATTATTGTTCTATTGATAAACCCTGTACGAACTAGCGTGAGAAATTTTTAAGATAGTGTGAATGCAGACGGTGGGGAATTTTGTATCATAATATGTTAAGTAAGTTTATGGTAAAAGGAAAGTTAATTCGAGTGCAAATGAAAATAGTTAATAACGTAAAGTATAAACAAAATATCAGAATGTTAAATATTTATTTGGGGAAAAAGTACAGTTCAAAAGTGTGTCATTTGTTGATTCGTTAATCATGAAAAACGCGGACTAACGCGGCAGAATAATGTTTTTCTATTGGCCTTAAAGAAAAGTGACCTATCAGAACGGAGTATTCCTTGCGCGTCTTTTCTCTTGGAGATAGAGAATGCTTGCAGCAGCATAGGTAGTCGGAGCCCAGCCCTTCAATGGTACGGTCGTTTGTAGTATGAGCTCCGAATGAAGTTATAATCTGCTGATTTTAATTGTGCTACATATTTCAAAAGTGTTTTAAAGTGAAGGCATATTTATTCCGGTGTGTTTTTTTAGAAAGTAAGGATTTTTAAGTAATTCTGCGCATTAGAAAAAAATTGTAAATCCGCTTGGCATTTTAAGGAGATTGGTGACTAAAAACTTGAGTGCATTAGACACGGATAAACTTAATAGTATGGCGAACATTTTCATTTAAGAACAATCCATGATTAGTAGCTGTTCAGATTTCGGGAAATACGTTACCATAAACTTGCTAACGTGGATGAAAGGGTTTGAGCATTACTATATTAAGATTAGTACGGGCTTGACAGTGAACGTGTAAATTATCAAGGTCCAGAATATACCGAAGTTTTCCCAGTATTTCCACCTTTCATTCAAAAATAGGACCTTTTCGCTATTCTTGGAACAGATGCATTGTATGCGGCCAGGTGCGAGTTGCAGTGTGGTGGGTGTCTGCTTGGCTTTCCTACCGGCGATCTGCTGCAACGAGTTCACAACTAGGTGCAGGTAATGGACGAAAAGGAACCTCGCCGCCGCAGTGCGTGTTGATGAATATTTGGCAACAGGGATTACATCTACAGAAACAAAAGTAAGATCTGTACAGGAGGTTATTGAAACAGATGGTAACGGCAACACGACACATTTGGTTCAGCAGATAATGTTTACTTAGGAATGTTATTCCAGACTACGCCAACATTAAATCAAGATGTACTTCAACAGCTGCAATCAGGGCTGGTTTAAGGCCCCAGCGACACAAGCTGACAGGGGGCGCCAAAGACGCCCAAGAGCAAAATTTGATTATGGGGCGTATCGTAATTAGTCGATAAAAATGACAAGGCTGGAAGTACATAATAAAAGTTTTTCAGTAAATTTAGATCCACAAATGATCCGTTTGCGAGATAACTGCGAATGTGACGTTACGAGCTGACGCTGGCTTCAGTATCAAATTTACCCTATTGAGTAAAAATATATTTGCAATGTAAACGTTTTGGTAAAACCCCTATCTAATTTGCCTCAAATTTCATCGAATGCCCATCTTGTTAACAGAATATATCTCTTTTGTATAACATACAAATTTTTCTTTTCAGTTGTATTCTGAAACACTTTGACCAAGTTTATCAATATTCAACTACATTTGTGTCAAATTATCTTACTTTCAAGTACGTTGTGGTGTATTTTCCTCATATGTAACATTACAAATAATGCATTTTTTATGTTTCACATGTAAATGTAAATTCAGGAGTTTTTGCACTTCTCTCCTTTTTCCGATGAAAAGTGAAGTAATTTGTAAAATATAGAATTAAAAGTTTCCATTTTTTATTTTATACTTCATTTTATACTTTTAGTCCTTCTACTCAATTTAATCACCGTTTCCTGTGAGATCACCGAAGTTAAGCGCTATCGGGCGTGGTCGGCACTTGGATGGGTGACCATCCAGGTCGCCATGCGCTGTTGCCATTTTTCGGGGTGCACTCAGCCTCGTGGTGCCAATTGAGGAGCCACTCGACCGAATAGTAGTGGCTTCGGTCAAGAATACCATCATAACGGCCGGGAGAGCGGTGTGCTAACCCCACGCCCCTCCTAACCGCAACCTCCTGAGGATGTCACGGCGTTCGGATGGTCCCGGTAGGTCACTCGTGGCCTGAAGACGGAGTGCTTTACTCAATTTAATACACAACATACTTTTATTGACGCTACAACAAACAATACGATAGTTCTACTTGTTTTTACTAAAAGCTTTTAAAGATCTCAGAAATTACCTCAAATAGAAACGATTTTTTTCTTTTATTTCTTAGCACTGAACTAAGATTCAGGAACGTATTTCTGTTGCAGATGAATATCTACCTGTTTTGTAGTTTAGAAAAAAGAACAACCATTTCCATGATCACTAGATAAAGATTTGTTTTTAAACGTGTTTCCAAGATCCCAAGGAAAGGCAGCTAATCCTGAGCACCTGGTATTGGAGGGGGCGGGGGAGGGGTTGGGGGGGAAGGGAGAGAGAGCCACCAAATGACATGTCGCTTGCGTGGAAAAATCTTCTCAGACTGGGTCTGGTTGCAAAGGAGGCCATCAAGATCGGCTATCGAATATCGATAAGAGAAGACATGGGAAGCTAGTACAGAATCATATTTAAAAATTTGTCACGTGCTTATTCCGATCATCATACACTCGTGCGAGTTCGACAGATTTGACCGCAGTGTGGGTGAGGACAAAACGCAATTATCCATCAAACGTATCTGCATCAAAAAGAAATCTGTCGGACTTAACAAAAGATAAATCGCTGACAACACATGTTCACAGTCAATTTGCCGATCAAATTATCAAATTATGAAATACGGTATAGCAAATACTATCGGTGACATAAAAATGTTAAATAAGAGAAGTAGAATCCCTGATATGTGGATAGGCGCATAGATCTTGAGCTCGCGTTAGGCGACGATATTTCTATGAAACATTTGATAGCCCACGATTCAAAAGTTGCTGTTGCTAGTAGTGATACACTCTTGCACAGTGAAGTTAGTACGTTAAGCAAGATTATCAAGAAAATAATTTCCAACAATGACATCGCTATCGAAGCGAGCAAATGAAACACTTTGTTTCTTTCCAATAACGTGACTACGTTACCAAAGTGAACCAGTTCCTTGATAGTTCTGTCTTTCGACATCTACTTAAAGATCCGACTGCAGCTTTAAACGAGCAAGAAAAACCACCATCAAATCATGTAAAAGTATTATATCTGAAATTAGCAGCAGTATCCTTCTCAATATGGATCATACGGCTCCTAGATCATATGGCTTACATGCATTACATGCAGATGGCATTCCAGTAGTATCATCCTTTTCTGCTCCTTGTTACTAAAGAGACGGCTAGGGCACATAACTAAAAAGAAAACCAGTTTTAAACTTAAGTTTGGCATAAAAATTTCCACAGCTCTTGCTTATGGAATTAAGGGTATACTAGTCCCACACAGTTCTAAACTAGTATCGTTTGATGTCAATAGCTTATTTACAATTGCTCATACCGATATGTGCATAATTAGATCAATAGATCTTTTGCCCAAATCTAAAGTAAATCCTGTAGAATTACATAACATAATCATTGCTACTAAATGTGTTATTTACAGTTTCAGAACAGGTATTAAAGACAGTCTGATGGCCTAGCTATGGGTTTCCCTCTCAGCCTTATACTACCTGAAATTTTCGTGGACCACTTCGAACAAGTTTTCTTGCAGATAGTGCCACTGAATTGCAAAATTAATTACTAGTTCGGATATGTGGATGATGTGCTTTATTAATGGACGGGTACCACTAGACAATCAGATACAATACTACAACAATCAAACTTCCATTATAATAAAATTCAGTTCACAAGGGAGGTGGGGGACGATTCTATAAATTTCTTGGACCTTAACATAGTCATTAGTACAAGGAGACACTTATTTAGCATTTACAGAAAAAAACGTATCTACAGTTACGATAGCCTAATCCTTATAAGCTCCCAGCGCACACACAGCCGCAAACATGCAGCTTTTCATTAGTTGGTGCATCTTCTCATATCTCTCTCATTATCTGAATCTGTATTTGAGACAGAACTACATACAGTCAAACTCATCACTTCCAGTAATGACTATAGCTCTGCCGTAATTGATAATCTGCTGAGAAAAAAATGCGTGAAATTATATCACTGCAACCGTTGCCACAGAGTTGGGCGTGCGACATCACACGATATCACTATGAAATTAAAGGCGACCCTATCCTGAATTTAGTAACAGGGAAATGTGAGGGGGGAGTAGTAAAAACTGTAGACGGATACTAAGGGACAAGTACAGTAAAGAGATTCGTATGGTTGTAGGTTGCAGTAGTTATTCAGAGATGAACAGGCTTACACATTATAGACTAGTGTCGGGAGCTACATTAAAACAGTCTTCGGATTGAAGCTCACAACAAAAACAAATGAAGAGACAAAATAGAAACCAAAATATGCCTTCTTACCATACATCAAATATCACACAAGATTAGTTACATATTTCATAAAATAGCTATAAAAACTGATTTTCGGACAGAAAGCAGAATTGAAGAAAATGTAGGGCATAGGCTGTGGTGGCAAAAGTCATTGGCTAGCGATAAGCACGTATACAAGTCCGGAGTTCGAGTCTCGGTCCGCCACACAGTTTTAATCTGCCAGGAAGTTTCAGCACAAATACTGATGGTGGTAGTATTGCGTACCCACAGTATATAAATATACTTCAATTTTGAAACATTCTTTCCACCTGAAAGTTTTCTGCATACATTGCGTTGGTACAAAAGGTGATGGTTAATGGTTGTTGACCAGTACCAGTCGCACAGGACAATTTTAGTGTCCTATTCCACCAGTCAGTTTTGAGCAACGACGTCATACCTAAGCCAAGACGCTACTTAAGGGCAGTCTTTGAAAGCAGCTGAACATATTTGTAAACAAACATATGTAGCATACAATAAAACAACTATCACATTTCAAATGATTTATTACTTAGACACCAAATATATCAAAAAGAATTGAAGGTATATAAGGCGTCTGGCAAATCCAATACCTTCCATGAAAACCCTGACATGATAAGCAAATCCAGTAGTATGTCACATAGCTCCGAATAAATCGTGACATTAAATTAACCAAAGTAATACGAGTAACGAGTGAGCAAATGGAATACCACAGACTAACACAAGAATGCCTAAATGCATGTCATACCTTCCCACCGTGAGACAGACGCAGTTCCGAGGGGAGAAACGAGAACAGAAGTCGAGAGCAGAACCGTGTTAAGCTGGAAGGCCCTACGATAAGGGACGGATGGACACCCACGTCGCCAGCTAACTGCTAGGACCACACCACTCGCAAGTTTTAGCGTGAGACTTTTTCGCGTCTCTGTTACGTCAAGACCACCCCCCAGCCAATGTTAAAAGCTGGAGCCCTCCAGAAGAACAGTATAGATCTTACGATAACACTAAAAGGACCACACCAGCTGAAAGTTTTAGCGTGAGACTTTTTCGCGTCTCTGTTACGTTGCAAACTTTAAAAACATTGCCCCACCACGAAAAGTATAACGTTTCTCATTGGATAGAAAGAATGTTTGTAGGCGGAGCTTAAGGTTAACATTGAGACCCTGATTGGTCAGATGAAAACACAGCCAGATAGTTTTTTTTTAAACCAACTTCGGTAAATTGTAGTAAGGAGAAGTTAGAAAAGAGTTGCTTCCGAGACGGCGAGCTGGATGGATCTGCGCCGGCCGCCGCCCCCTGACGAACACCGACAAGGTAATGAACGCACGCGATGCGCATAAGGCTTCACTCAGAACTGCTGAAGTCTCATCTGTTGCACCCCCTTTTTGCGTAATACTAGTGTCGATCGTCAATTAAAGCTCATGGTGTTCACATTTGCCACTTGAAGTAAAAATCTGAAACACGATGATATTTCTGTTATATAGTTATTGAGAAGCCACATCAGCCACTGCAATTTACGACAAGTTAGATAAGTAATAAAAAGATAATTGAGGGTCACTGTAGACCATTTTGATAGTTTTCTCCCTTGTGAAACTTAATTTAAACCTAGATTATAGATGTGATATGGCATAGGTCATCCTTCGATCCATTGTAGAACTTGGAAACCCACTCAGGGAATATTCGTTCACATTTTTGTTGAACCCAGTTGGTTTTTGTCATCCTGTATTAAAATATTTCCTTTTACAATAGTGCAATTTATAAACAATGTTTTGTAAGTAGAATAAAATTTCCAATGGTAAACTTAGCTGCTTTTTCGACGTTATTTTACCAGCTAACTAAAAACAGGAAAGCTTTGAACCCCTTCCACTAAATTTTGTTAGTCTTAAGATTGTTTTACAGCGAGTGCAGTGGAGCTGACGCTGAAATCATTAAGTATTTGGTTATATCATCGCTAGTCTCACTGAACTCTTTTGAACTCTACATGTCATGTGTGGTCTGGCGTCTCCTTACCAGCAACAGGTCCCAGGTTCAAAGTAGTCAATTCCCTAAAAAACACGCTCAGAGCGTCGTTGCGCGAAAGTGGTAGGGAGACACGACATAGAACAACAGAAACCACGCAGAATGTTAGAGGTAACAAAAGTAAACAAGAATATAAATAGAAATATATGGCTCTGCAATAAATTATTATCCTCATTTATGCATGTAAGAAAACCACAGAGAACCTTTAAATACATTACTGCATAGCAAAAGGTTGCTGCTGTAATACTGCGAAATAGCGTTAATTTTTAATAATAATTATTGACTCTAACTGCACTACTGTGAGAAAATGGGTATTTTGGGCAGGGAGTAAGTAAAATGTAGCATAACAATCGGAAAATGAAATAAACAATAACATGAAACAGAAAAAGAACAGTAGCACGAAGTGTGGAAAAACTGACACAAAAATCGTAAAGGAAAAGCCAATACACAAATAACGAAAATTCACAAAACGTAACAAATATTGGAATCGGTAACTATAATTAAGCCATATAGACCAATTCCAGTTACCGATTCCAGCCATTATGTGACTCATTCTTTAGATTGTTTTTCCAGCAGGTGTGTGCCCTGAAATGTAATACAACTTCTACATTTGCAATTGCTCTCTGAACTACTGCGAAAAATATCGGAATCGATAACTAGAATTGATCTATATAAGTTAATTATAGTTACCGATTCCAGACATTTCACGGTTCGTTATTTATAATGTATTTGCAACAACTGCGTGCGCTAAAGTGTTGTAGTATTTCTACATTTCTCTCATCACTGCTATGAAAAAGAAAAAAAACTTGGAATCGGTAGCTACAATATTTGTTTCTTTTCTACATTAGTTCATGTGTCAATAGGAACTCCATAAATCTTACAAAAACCAAGTTCACACACTTACTGCAAAGATGTCCAAAATTATGAACCATCCAATTGTCGGAATCGGTAACTAGAATTGATCCCCTACATCCATAAACTCTAGTTATCGATTCCAATATTTACCGCTTTTTGTGAATTTTAGTTATTTGTGTACTGAATTTTTTTAGGATTCCTGAGTGGGTTTTTCCACATTACGTGCTACCGTTTGGTATACATTATTATCTGTTTAATTTTCATATTGTTGTGTTACATTTTAGTTCCACCCCGCCTCAAATCCCCTTTCCCACCGTTAGATTGATTATTATAAATTAACGCTATTTTATAAAATATCGACTTAACCATGCACTATGGTGTAAACGAATTTAAAGGTTCTCAGTGCTTTTCTTACTCGCATAAATTATAACAATGATTTATTTGGTACATATATACTTGTCTTTAGTTTTGTACTTGTTTATCTTCGTTATCTTCAATGCCTTTCGATATATTTCGTGGCTGAGTAATCAATTGCGTTAATTGTGATCGTAATTTTATCGTATCCTACATTCCTTTGTTTACGAATACCATCTGCTGCTTTCAAAGATTACCCATTTGGGTAAAAAAAAAAAAAAAAAAAAGGAATGGAGTTCTCATTACGTCACAAACTTGAAGCCGACGTCCCCCATCTTATATAGCCCAAAACATTACGTTCATTCCATTTGTACCTCCTTGGTTCACCATGGTGACACTCCCCCAATGATGTCACTCTGACATGCCCGTGCCCAGTTTCGACCATTGGGGATATCTATCAACGTTTGCGGTCATATCCCAAGTGGCATGTGGTGTTTTGATTGTGTGGATACGTAACTGCTTCATTAAAAGTACTAGCTAACGTAGTTTACAAGTATACTAATCGATCCGACCCTAACATAATGTTTAAAGGAATCACGTTTCATTCGTAAATGGAGTCGGTTCAAGCAATATTTTCTTGTGTATTCATGGATTGTGGTTGCGTTGTTCATTTGTATTCTTTCCTGAGTTTTTCGTTGCCTTCAAAACCACAAATGCTCCGATATCCGAGCCAGATTATACGTATCAGCTGTTTCGTCCCCGCACAACACACGTCTGCATGAGTGCAGATTGTTGGCGCAGTATCACATGCCCTAAATTCCTCCCGCCGATAATTATTCATCGTTCACAATTCCTCTCTCTTTAAAAAAGATTCTGGATAGAACAGCCGAAGTTTGCTGTAAATAATTCATTGCACTTCAACATCAACAATGATGTACACTGTTGTGATACCAGAGAGGAAAAAAACATTAAGCCACATTTAGACAGTCTGTACCACAAACTGAGGTTCCCGATGATGCAACCAAAAGTTCTGACCGCTTACCCAGCGATATAAAATTGCCTGACAGTCAGCAAAGTAAAATTTGAAACCAAACTGGAAACGTTTCTCTTTTACAACTCCTCTTATTCCGCAGAAGACTATTTATTACTGTAATGTGTAAATGGAGATGCGTAGGAATTACTGACTAACATGTCTGTCTTTAATTAAAAACAAAAAAAAGTTATAAATGATAAGCATAGAGACATATTTACAAAATATTGTGATATTGATATAAACTGACTCGTTCCACATCATTACGATTTATGGCGCTAAAGATACATGGAACATGAAACTAACTAACTAATTATTGATATATGACAAAGCATGGTACAGACTTTGGAAACTTCAGAATGAAATTCAATAATAAAATGAAGCATTTGATCTAAGTATACGTACATTCCAATAATGATAGGTGTGGTTATTCCTGAAAAAATGAAATCGTTACAGGCGTGAAATATTCCAGGAAAAGAAGCAAATAGGCTACTGTTAAAAATGTACACCTGTATGTTACACAGGTTAGGCTATATTACAAAACAAATGACTTACAAGATGTTAAAGAAAAATACCGGTTTTAGGGCTCTAAGTATTTGAGATCATTCCCTTAGTTATATGCATAGTATTGCACAACGCTAGAACATGTTTAAAATAATGATATCATTTTTTCACCTTGTAAATTTCTATTACTAGTCACACACTGAATGACACGTCATTCATAAGTAATGTTCGAAAGTGAGAAGATGTGTAAACTTCAGTGAAACTAATACCGTTACACTGACAATCTAATAAAACAAGAACTCTGTTCTGCATGGATGTGTAACTCTATGCAGTTGTGATTCTTTGACGTTTCAGTTATCGTGCACTTTGTTGACAAGCACAAGATACAGTAGCTTGCTTTGCTTCTTTCCTCGTTGCACGCGTTTATTGGCTACCAAAGAACACATAGGCCTGTTTTTTTTTTAAACGTGAACAATAGAAAAGTTGCGCATATGATGCTGAAAACTGAAAATGTAACCAATAAGAAGCAGTAATACCAGTTAGCAAACAAGCATTGTTTACGGAGTTCCAGCTTCATTTGCCATCGATACGAATACAATAAAAGTGGAATCAAATGTATTATGAAAGTATGCTTTTCTCATCACTCCCTTGTATCCTTGGTTATTCGGAATATATAAACAAAAGACATGTACATTAACGAGGCCAAATGTGTCTTATTAGCAGTGCAATTAGGCATGCGAGAACAGAAAAACCTTCGAAATTAGCTTCCTGGCCTATGTCAGTCATGTGAGCACTGTAATTTTTAGTATTTAAATAATTTCTACGTCCACACGAGAGAAATAATGAACAAGAAGCAATGGTGAATAGTAGTCTCCTAATGTCTTGGGCTCCTTAAAATGGCAACAGCCTCCGCTTACTGTGGCTTCTAAACAACGTTAGTGTCATCTCCCTTCATTTTTTACTTCTACGAGTTTACCTCTGTGTAGCATCCTTGCCTGTGATATGACGTCACTGTTGAAAGTCGACGAGTGGAATCGGATACTAGAATTTATCCCGTACATAAAAGAATAATTTAAACATCAGTTTACGGTGTAACGTAGGCCTAATGTTACTTGAAAACATCAACGAAAACTGTTTTTGAGTTTTGTCATTGGTTCCGCCATTTTACTTAAATAATCAATGTCACCAGCTGCCAACAGATACATCGAAATTTTTTTTTTGCGTACCATGTGGTGCCTTGACTTTCGCTAAAGTTCTACAGCATTTTTGGCAACCATAGACTGAGAATCGCTTAAGACCTTTCACGCCACTGTACAAAAGATTTACAATAGAACAACTAGTAGATAAAGAACCTGGAAAAGCCATCAGGAAGTCGCGTGCACCCGTACAGCATCAAGAGCACACGTCGCGAACTGTCTGTTTCGCACGTACAGACGCACGTGCACGGGTGGTTCTTGTGCATGCACGCCATGACTTCCTACGCGGCCTCGGCTCGCCGTTCAAGCGTTGTGGGTTCGAATGGTTACTGCAAAGCAACTAAATACAAAAGCAAAACGAGGTCCGCCGCCACACTTTCCAGAGAATAAACATTTAATTTAATTTGCGTATTCGTTGAGTCTGACATCTATATTAGTGACATAGTGTCATGGAGCTATATTATATGAAACTTGATAGCGCTGTTTCTCATTTTGTAATGTCGTTTGCTTGAAATTAGTTGCAGTAGGGTCCAGAGCAATTTACTAAAGTAACTTCGTCTTTGATCAGTGATTAAACTGTCACCTCTCGGTGCTTATCACCACAGTATAAAGTAATTGCGCATGTCCCTATCTCTGCTGTGTTAACGCTTGAAACCGACATCAAAGTCACGTGACCCGGGGCAGAAAGCAGAGTTCCCGTCATTAAGCGTTGTGTGAAGTGGAGCTGACAGTTACAGTTTTGACAATTCGACGAACTGTAGTACTACTCTTACACATGCACATGGAGTAGAGCAGTTACCGTAGTTTCTCCGAAATTCCTGATAATAAAGCAGTGGTTATCGTTTCTACATGTGGCCAAATTGAGACGTATTGACAGTTCTTCTAACAAGCGACAGAATTACTGTTCTTTAGTGAATACTTCTTTTTTGTGTAAGTACATTAGTAAGCTTTAGTAAGAAAAAAATTCGTTTCTGTACACAATGTCAGGTATTTACAGAAAATAAGCACGTATTTTTTTACAGATACTGAAACGGTATCAAGATAGGAAGCGTAATATATCACAGAACGTTGATTATACTTGTGTAGTGAGCTGGATATTAATAATATGTCGTCTCAAAATCTTATTAATTCATGGAGTTGTACATCCAAGGACCATCATAAATCCTAACTTCCAACTCATGGAAATACTCTGCAAGGATTTTGACACAGTGAAATAGTTCTCTTTCACAAGTGAGATTTTCATCCGTTTGTGAAATTTGTGGGGTCAAAACACGATTTCTCTGGCCGTGTATGAAGGTCATTAGTTATGCTGCAAATACAAAGCACAATATCTGATCTGTAACGAAATTGCACTGTACATGGAAAACCTTCAGGGATGTGGAATGAGTCAAGATCTATAGTTACAACAAGCAGATTGTAGACAATCTGTATTAATATTAACGTATCTATTTCTATACTGCATAGTTATATTCATACATACAGCAGCTAATTAATTGAAGTAAAAAGGAACTTGCTACTTTGAAAAAAGTTGCTGTATCCATAGTTACACTAAATATTTGCTGTTTACCTCCCACGTGTAGCTTAATGACCACCTTGATTACACTTGAAGTTTTCGTTGAAGATAGTTACTTCATCATCATCATCATCATCATCTTGGACAGTTTCCAGCCACTGGCTGGGTCTGTCGGGAACACAAGCCTCTCCATCGTGTTCTGTCTTTCCACCATTCCCCCTCTTCCACCTTCGTCCAGTTCTCTCCTCTTCTCTTCACACATTCCTTCACTCCCTTCACCCATCTATCTCTTGGTCTTCCCCTGGGCCTCTTCCCCTCCAGTTGCAAATCATCCTCTTTGGAATTCTTCCCTCATCCATTCTCTTCATGTGTCCATACCACTGCAGTCTTGATTTTTCTATCCTGTCTTGTACTGGTTCCTCCTTTAGTCTTTCCCTCACATACACATTTCGCAATCTGTCTCGTCTTGTGTCCAACCCCTCGTCCAAGTCGTGGGAGATGGGCAACGGCACAAAGTAGGGGACTGCCTATAGGGGCGATGTACAGCGGGGACTTCGTGTGCCCCAGGACCGCTACGGTAGCTGGGAAGGCTCTATGGGAACCCTGAAACGTGACGGCTAACGGGGCTCTGGTGAAGCTGCGATAGGCCTAGCAAGCCAGTAGTGGATAAATCAACTGCTTTCAAAAAGGGAACATGCCTCGGATCACGGAACGGAAGATACACTCCTGGAAATTGAAATAAGAACACCGTGAATTCATTGTCCCAGGAAGGGGAAACTTTATTGACACATTCCTGGGGTCAGATACATCACATGATCACACTGACAGAACCACAGGCACATAGACACAGGCAACAGAGCATGCACAATGTCGGCACTAGTACAGTGTATATCCACCTTTCGCAGCAATGCAGGCTGCTATTCTCCCATGGAGACGATCGTAGAGATGCTGGATGTAGTCCTGTGGAACGGCTTGCCATGCCATTTCCACCTGGCGCCTCAGTTGGACCAGCGTTCGTGCTGGACGTGCAGACCGCGTGAGACCACGCTTCATCCCGTCCCAAACATGCTCAATGGGGGACAGATCCGGAGATCTTGCTGGCCAGGGTAGTTGACTTACACCTTCTAGAGCACGTTGGGTGGCACGGGATACATGCGGACGTGCATTGTCCTGTTGGAACAGCAAGTTCCCTTGCCGGTCTAGGAATGGTAGAACGATGGGTTCGATGACGGTTTGGATGTACCGTGCACTATTCAGTGTCCCCTCGACGATCACCAGTGGTGTACGGCCAGTGTAGTAGATCGCTCCCCACACCATGATGCCGGGTGTTGGCCCTGTGTGCCTCGGTCGTATGCAGTCCTGATTGTGGCGCTCACCTGCACGGCGCCAAACACGCATACGACCATCATTGGCACCAAGGCAGAAGCGACTCTCATCGCTGAAGACGACACGTCTCCATTCGTCCCTCCATTCACGCCTGTCGTGACACCACTGGAGGCGGGCTGTACGATGTTGGGGCGTGAGCGGAAGACGGCCTAACGGTGTGCGGGACCGTAGCCCAGCTTCATGGAGACGGTTGCGAATGGTCCTCGCCGATACCCCAGGAGCAACAGTGTCCCTAATTTGCTGGGAAGTGGCGGTGCGGTCCCCTACGGCACTGCGTAGGATCCTACGGTCTTGGCGTGCATCCGTGCGTCGCTGCGGTCCGGTCCCAGGTCGACGGGCACGTGCACCTTCCGCCGACCACTGGCGACAACATCGATGTACTGTGGAGACCTCACGCCCCACGTGTTGAGCAACTCGGCGGTACGTCCACCCGGCCTCCCGCATGCCCACTATACGCCCTCGCTCAAAGTCCGTCAACTGCACATACGGTTCACGTCCACGCTGTCGCGGCATGCTACCAGTGTTAAAGACTGCGATGGAGCTCCGTATGCCACGGCAAACTGGCTGACACTGACGGCGGCGGTGCACAAATGCTGCGCAGCTAGCGCCATTCGACGGCCAACACCGCGGTTCCTGGTGTGTCCGCTGTGCCGTGCGTGTGATCATTGCTTGTACAGCCCTCTCGCAGTGTCCGGAGCAAGTATCGTGGGTCTGACACACCGGTGTCAATGTGTTCTTTTTTCCATTTCCAGGAGTGTAGTTACTTATATCTGAAAAACTGAGTCTAGCTTGCAGTGCAATGCTATTTAACATATAGCTTTACAAGACACATTCGTACCTACCAAGTAACAAACAGAACTTTTTAATCATAGAATCTACATCTTCAAGCAATAAAAAGAGTGGTTGATTAGAATATAGGTTTCCTTTGAATTGGTAGAAATCCCAATTTCTTGCTTTATGTTAGATGGGAGCTTGCTGAATAAAATACCTATGCAGCAGAATCCGTTGCTCCTCTCAGAACACTGGACAAGAATGCAAAGTCCACATGGAAATGATCTTGAATGCATTGTGTTAAGTACATCACAGTTCCGCTAAAACTTGTTTCAGTTGTCAGTAAGAAAAACCATTAAGGAGTACAGGCAATGGGGAGTAAGAATTCCAAGAACCTTAAAAAACATTCTGCACAATGTGTGGTTATCTGCTTAACACAGTAATCATGCTGCTCACTTCTGGTGAATAGACGCATTTACTACACATGCCCAAACACTTTATTTACTTACAGTGCCCTGCCACACAGGATTCATTTAGAGCAGACTGAAAATACGCCTACACCAATGCCCAACATCCCCCCTCCCCCAGAGAAAAACATCATTTACATGGACAACAAAGTAAACTTTAAACACTTTATACAGACGTTAATCAAATTTGATACCTCTATGTTTGTCTTAATATTATTGTATATTTCTTACATATGAACTTCTCTGTCAAAAGAGTAAGCTAAACAGCGGTTTTTTAGATGGGATCATTATCAGTTTCACAACTTGTATAGGATCTGCAATATGCTGTGGTATGTGTGTCAAGGTTGCAGCTTTTTCTGATAAAGTGTCAGGGAGGAGTATATTTCTGATGACAACATTTCCACTTTCTGATTCGGTGCCAAAAAGTTGAACAGAACTCTAAAATCAGCATTTGACGCAAACTAAATAATGAAAGTACTGATGATAATAATACAAGCACTTAAATCATCACAGAAAACAACGCTTATGCTAAACTTACATCGTTGTACCGTGGAAATTTATTACTGTAGCATTTAACAAGGATCACTTAGAATTAACTTCATTTAATCCAGTTCTTGCTGCCAAGGAAACTCTGTATGAGGGGATGACAAAAAAGTTCAGTCATATTAAAAATTAATATGATAACACAGTTTTAAGGCATGGAAATTTGGAAACTGATATTCTGAATTACAGACTGAAACAAATATAAGGCATAATTTCTCACTTGTCAGCAACAGAGTTTAAGAAAAAATACAGAGAAAGTTTATAGAATGGGATTCAAACTCATTAATGATCTGAATTTTGCAGCTGTAGGTGTCACCAGATATGTATGTAACTCCATTTTCAAAACAATCACAAAATCACTGACTGTTAAACAAAACTATTTTTGTGTGGACACTTCTAATCAGAGAACTGTACAGCTCCTTGCCTCTTTTTTTTTTTTTTTTTTTTTTTTTTTTTTTTTTTTTTTACGATACTCGATGAGTACAGCTTGTTTTCAGCTGACGAATGTGAATATCAAGGGGAGGAATGTTTGAAACATGTTTATTCAGTTGAAGGAAGACATCATTCTTTATGTCCTGAAAGCTGAGCTAACCAATTATTAAAAGGATTTTCCACATGAGAAATAGACGTTTGTCTAATACTTTCTGGCCCATTTTATACAGATAAACATGATCATTGGACGTGGTAGACAAGCTGCCACTTTTTTTCTGTCAGATCTTCGTACAGGTTATTATAAACATATTGTGTGCACCTGGCACAAGATGTTTATAACGACCTGTACGAAGATCAGGTGACAGTAACATAGTTTTACCGAAACCTGTCACCTACAATATAGTGTTTATTGCGATCTTAGCTAAGAAGTTTTTCATCTCCTAAGAAAGAAAATCAAAGTGTCATTGTCTAATACTGAGAATGCTGTTAATACGAATAGAATCCAAGACTGTGGTGTTTCTCGATTCGATTATGTCTATTTTGACACTGCTACATAAAACTAAATAGGCCTTTCTAATATTGCAGCAATCGTAATACATGCCATATAAGTGAGCCTGTTTTGCCACAGCTGGTCCTTTTATCTACCTCACTTACATATTTATATAAATAACACGACAGAATATAATTCACGAAGTACCAATATCAAATATCTATTAGGCCTATTACAAGCAAAAAGTTTTATTTTAGAAAACAGTTTCACATGGCAATTACATGCTCCAGTTTCTCAAGGATGAGGTCGAAAAGTAGTAGTAGTACGAAATTTTTATATAAATCTGGAATCGTCATATTCTTCCATATAATTTGTGTGATGTCCTTGTTTCTTCTCCTTCCTTGATCTAACAAACAATCTTGTCATCACTAATTTTGTCACTATTCCTACCACCTTGAAACTTTACTCTCTAGATAATTTCGCTAACCATGCCAGAATCAGCGGTTCATTTATCCCGCGTTTATTCTCCGGTTAGGAGAATACCTATTGTAATCTTGAAATACCTTTTGTAAAACTATCCACCGTGATCGGTTTGGAAGTTGTCTGGGCATCGATTCGTCCCTGTCTCTAGCAAACGCTCAAACACATTCGCAACATTTTTACCCGTTTTTGATTTAATTTTGAAGTATGTATCAATAACCACTCAAATATATTTGAATCCATTATTCTCATGTGCATATTCCCTCATATCTACAACATTAAGCTGCCATAATTCATCCAATCCTTTAATCAAAATATGCCTACGAGGGTATGTTCTGCTTGCTGGTTTGTGCAGTTCTCGAACTACTGTCGCCTTACTTAGTCAGTGATACGTCTCTCTCTAAGCTCTGAGGTTCTTGAAACAGCCTTATTCGAATGAGGCAGCTGATGCCAGTAGAGGCTGTAGTCGATCTATTAGCTCGTTGGGGTCGTTATAATGTCGATATTGCGGAATTCGATTGTTCTCTGCTTTATGCTCAATGTCAATACCCTCGCCGCAATTCATGTTAGCCGCGCGGGATTAGCCGATCGGTCTGGGCGCTGCACTCATGGACTGTGCGGCTGGTCCCGGCGGAGTTTCGAGTCCTCCCTCGGGCATGGGTGTGTGTGTTTGTCTTTAGGATAATTTAGGTTAAGTAGTGTGTAAGCTCAGGGACTGATGACCTTAGCAGTTAAGTCCCATTAGATTTCACACACATTTGAACTTATTTTTTTGCTGCTGCTGTTATTGTTTTCACCATCAAGTATTGGTTTTGTAATGGTTTTATATTTCTTGTTGCTCAGGCTTTTTGCGATCTTATGCACATCAGTCAAATGCAGTATTTCACGATACATTTCCCTACTTGGTGGTAAGTTCCTTTGGAACCAGACTACTAGACTTCTAACATTCTGCGTGGTGTCTGTTTGTTCTAAGTCGTGTCTCCCTACCACTTTCGCGCAACGACACTCTGAGCGTGTTTTTAGGGAATTGACTACTTTGAACCTGGGACCTGTTGCTGGTAAGGAGACGCCAGACCACACATGACATGTAGAATTCAGAAGAGTTCAGTGGGACTAGCGATGATATAACCAAATACTTAATGATTTCAGCGTCAGCTCCACTGCACTCCCTGTAAAACAATCTTAAGACTAACTAAATTTAGTGGAAGGGGTTCAAGGCTTTCCTATTTTTAGTTAGCTGGTAAAATAACGTCGAAAAAGCAGTTAAGTTTACCATTGGAAATTTTATTCTACTCACAAAACATTGTTTATAAATTGCACTATTGATAAAAGAAAATGTTTTAATACAGGATGATAAAAACCAACGGCGTTCATCAAAAATGTGAACGAATATTCCCTGAGTGGGTTTCCAATTTCTACAATGGATCGAAGGATGACCTACGCCATATCACATCTATAATCTAGGTTTAAATTACGTTTCACAAGGGAGAAAACTATCAAAATGGTCTACAGTGACCCTCAGTTATCTTTAATTACTTATCTAACTTGTCGTAAATTGCAGTGGCTGATGTGGCTTCTCAATAACTATATAACAGAAAAATCATCGTGTTTCAGATTTTAACTTATGTAGCAAATGTGAACACCATGAGCTTTAATTGACGATCGACACTAGTATTACGCAAAAAGGGGGTGTAAGAGATGAGACTTCTGCAGTTCTGAGTGAAGCCTTATGCGCTCAAAAATGCGGCATCGCGTGCGTTCATTACCTTGTCGGTGTTCGTCAGGGGGCGACGGCCGGCGCAGCTCCATCCAGCTCGCCGTCTCGGAAGCAACTCTTTTACAACTTCTCCTTACTACAATTTACCGAAGTTGGTTTAAAAAAAAACCTATCTGGCTGTGTTTTCACCTGACCAATCAGGGTCTCAATGTTAACCTTAAGCTCCGCCTACAAAAATTCTGTCTATCCAATGAGAAACGTTATACTTTTCGTGGTGGGGCAGTGTTTTTAAAGTTTGCAACGTAACAGAGACGCGAAAAAGTCTCACGCTAAAACTTGCAGCTTGGGTAGCCCTTTTTGTGTTATCGTAAGATCTATACTGTTCTTCTGGAGGGCTCTGTCTTTTAACATGGACTGGGTGGTGGTCCTGACGTAACAGAGTCGCGAAAAGGTCTCACGCCAAAACTTGCGGTTGGTGTGTGGTCCTAGCGGTTAGCTGGCGACGTGGGTGTCCGTCCGTCTCTTATCGTAGGGCCTTCCAGCTTAACACGGTTCTGCTCTCGGCTTCTGTTTTCATTTCTCCCCTCGGAACTGCGTCTGTCTCACGGTGGGTAGGTATGACATGCATTTAGGCATTCTTGTGTTAGTCTGTGGTATTCCATATACTCACTCTCTGCTCGTATTACTTTGGTTAATTTAATGTCACGATTTATTCGGAGCTATGTGACATACTACTGGATTTGCTTATCATGTCAGCGTTTTCATGGAAGGTGTTGGATTTGCCTGACACCTTACAGACTTACACACTAGGCTTACACACTACTTAATCTAACGTAAACTAACTTACGCTAAGGACAACACACACACCCATGTCTGAGGGGAGACTCGAACCTCCGACAGGGGGAGCCGCGTGAACCGTGACAAGACGCCCAAGACCGCCCTGTTAACCCGCGCGGCACATTTCCCTATCATTAATTGAATAATTTATGGTCTTTTTTCATGGGTCCTAGGAAAATAAGATTCATTAAGACAGGATGTTCTCTCAGACTGCCTATCGCCAATTTGTACAGGGTGACCATAAAGTAAGTATCCATTTTGCGGAAAACGTAGATGTGGATTATTTCTGTTACAGGTACCGTGAAGATAGATCACAGTATTAACAATTGCCGAAAGAATCACATATCTGGAACATCGTTTACGTGGCGAAACCTATGCTGAGATCCTGAGACTGTTTGAGAGAAAGTATCGGAAGGACGCCCCCTACAAGACTTGTCATTCGGAAGCTCGTCAACAAATTCCGGCGTGCAGTATCTGTAGCTGATGAGACACGTGCTGGGCGACCACCGGTCAGCCCACAATCTGCACAGCGTGTGAGGGAAGCTATCGAAAGAAGTCTAACGGCATCTGTCCGCTGAGTCGTGAACTATCCATGCCGAAATCCACAGTGTGGAAAGTGCTTCACTACACCCTTAAAAAGAACGCATTTCATATCCAGGGGCTTCACCAGCTAGGGGATAAAGACCATGCGGCACTAGCAGCCATGTTTCATGATCTGTTGGAGGCTGTAGCCTAGGAGGACCTGATGAGTCATGTTACGTTCAGCGACGAGGCGACATTTCACGTCTGCGGCGTCGTTAACAAACACAATTGCCGGATCTGGCCAGAGGAGCAACCGCATGAATGCACTTGTGAGTGCCAAAAGGACTCTCCCAAAGTCAATGTGTGGCTTGGTCTCACGAAAGGTAGGATCTATGGGCCGTTTATGTTTGCTGAAAAGACAATTACCGGAGCAACCTACGTGGACACTGTGAGGTAACGAGCGAGCTGTGGCGCTCTGGAAATATTCTAAGTTCGGAGGAAGCAGTGGCCGGCCGACCACGTGATGGCAGACGCCGGCCGAAGCGAGAGGGGTCCAGCCGCGTGGTTGGGAATTCCGCTGTGACGAGGACGGTGTTTTGTGTCGATGAAGGAGATGGCTATGTCGGGAGTGACAAAGATGGCGGACTTTGTGAAACCTTAATGACAGACATTTCACAGTGCGTATAGAAATTAATAGTGGCCAGATGAATCATGATACTTCAAAAAGGAACATGTACATTACTATTATTTGCATGACGATTCTAATGATGTAATCAGATTTTCAATATCTTTATTAGTTTAAAGTTTATCATCTGATGGTAAATTATACAAGTAACACCCAGCAATGAATTTCCAAAATATAAACGCTTCATCCGATTTTGTCGATCGCCGTGTCTTTAGAAAGCTATTAGTGTAAACCTAAATTGGTATAAATTACAGGCATGTAACTTGAATAGTACATGAGTTATTGGAGGTCAAAGTGCCCGATTACTATCGATCGCGTCAGGCCATAAGTACGCCACAGTTACACGAAACAACGGTAGCAGCATGCTTATAAACATATTTATTCATCTATGTCTTTTTTATATCCGATATATACTATTCATGAAGAAATTGGTTAAATATTTACTGTGTTTGCGAAAGCACAGAGACATTAGGCTTCTGGCCTACCTTATTCTTCTTTTCTTTTGATATATGTCTATTTAATTGTGTATGTATTTATTAATGTGTGTTAGAGCGCGGCCGGCCGAAGTGGCCGCGCGGTTCTAGGCGCTACAGTCTGGAGCCGAGCGACCGCTACGGTCGCAGGTTCGAATCCTGCCTCGGGCATGGATGTGTCTGATGTCCTTAGGTTAGTTAGGTTTAATTAGTTCTAAGTTCTAGGCGACTGATGACTTCAGAAGTTAAGTCGCATAGTGCTCAGAGCCATTTGAACCATTTGTTAGAGCGTGTTTATCGTCCACTCGTAGGAATATTTATTTAATTTCAAGTATTTAAATGTAAATCCAGTATTTCGAATATGTTTCATTATGTTTGTGTTACTGTGCGTTGGCATGAAGACACGGCGCGAGCGCTCTAGCCAATCACAGCGTTCGTGAATGGGGAGACTGGATGGAAGCGGGTTTCCGGGGAGGACACAGGGTTACTCCGGGGGGTACAGCACTGGACACGGTGAGTTCTGGACGGTACGGCAGAGGACACGGGAGTGAGTGCTGGACGAGGACAGTACAGCGCAACGGACGCACAGTCGACGGATAGACTTGGACAGTGGAGCAGTTTGCGCGTGGTCGCGGAGAATAGAAATACTTCGGCGTGCCGACCTGTGCTCTTGTGTGATTTCCGTGGCTTCTGTAGTGAAGACGTAGTGTGCGTTTAGAAGTGAATATCTTGCGATCTGTGTTGTTGTTCATAACTAATTACGTGCAGTAGGAATCTACTGTTTCCCTGTTATCAACTTATATTTTGTTTAATTGCTGGACCATCGATACCAATAAGTGTTTTGCAGAAATATACCGCATTCTCAAAAGTACTTCTACTATCGTACTCAGCATTTAAAATCATTAAGAGAGTACCTGCAGATTTTATTTAATTGCAGTCTTTCATTGATAAATTTATATGTTACTTTCATAATTCGCAATTGCCCTGTGATAGAAACCTGCGACCATTCGATTCATATGTGTATTCTTATCGTATACTGTAGACTCAGCAGTATTTGGCCTGTAATGCGGCAACTACGTATCCCAGCCCCTAGACGAAGAAACCAGCCAAAACTTTTAATATTACAACGATGAGTCGGAGGGTGCGTAGTTACTTTGAAAGCCCGCAACATGCTGCAGTTGTTCTTGGAGCCACAGTTGCAACATGATGGTATCCTCGCTTCTGTCATGTATCAACAAGATGGGGCACCACCCCACTATGCAAACATTGTCTGGGACTACCCGTACGAGACCTTTTCTGACAGGTAGATACGAAGAGCTTGTGGGCTGCTCGCCCCCCCCCCCCCCCCTACCGCACTCCATTGGACTTTTTTGCATGGGGTTTCATCAAGAGCCGAGTTTATGCCACCAGCGTGCCACATTTGAATGAACTGAAACGGCGAATACGAGAGGCAAGAATCCGAAGAAGAAGAGAAAGAAGTATTCTATGAATCTTTCAAATGGTTCAAATGGCTCTGAGCACTATGGGACTCAACTGCTGTGGTCAAAAGTCCCCTAGAACTTAGAACTACTAAACCTAACTAACCTAAGGACAGCACACAACACCCAGCCATCACGAGGCAGAGAAAATCCCTGACCCCGCCGGGAATCGAACCCGGGATCCCGGGCGTGGGAAGCGAGAACGCTACCGCACTATGAATCTTTGGAAAGAGTATATGATGAGTGCTCAGGGCATGATATTAAAATAATAGCCAAAGACCTAAACGCTCAGGTGGGGAAGGAACAGATTTATAGACCGATCATTGGCCCCCACAGTAAACACGCAACAAGCAATGAGAACGGAACAAGGCTTATACTGTTCGCAGCATGTAGAAACATGGTAATAGGTTCAACACTGTTCACACATAAACAAGTACTTAAGGGAACATGGAACTCATCGGATGGAAACACAGTAAACCAGATCTACCATGTGTTGATAGATTTGAGGCAAAAAACGGACCTATTGGACGTGAGGAGTCTCAGAGGCCCAAACATAGATACAGATCATTTTCTGGCATGGGCACGGGTGAAGGCAAAGGTATCTAACGCAGCGAAAGTAGTCCGACACAGGACACAGAAATATAATATAAAAACTTTAGAATCAGTGAAAGTTAGAGAACAGTATCAGGAGAAGATAACGCGGATTCTGGAAAACGTTGGAGAATATAACAATATCGAAGATCAGTGGGAAGCGATATAAAAGACGGTGGAGACGTCAGCTAGAGAGATACTTGGAATTGGGGCAAGACAAGTAAGACCATCTTGGTTTGATACTGAATGCGAAATAGTGACTGAAGAAAAGAACAAAGCAACTAGAAGGACACTGCGATCGCACTATACGAGGAGGATAGTAGAAGAATACAAACAAAAACGGAGGACTGAAAAGAGGGCTCGCCAAAGAAAAAAAGAGAGAATGGATGGAAGCAAGTGTCAAAGAAATGGAGCTCATGAGAAGCAAAAATGAAATAAGAAAATTCTATAGAGAGGTGAATGCGGCACGGAAGCCTTATGAGACAGGGAACATAATAAGTGAAGAGAAGGGAATATGCGAAAGATGGCGCAGGCATTTTGATAGTCGCCTCAACCCTAGAATAACTATACCAGGCAATCCAGCAAAAACGAATGGGGAAGAGGACCCAGACAACAACATTACCCCACCAAATATAGAAGAAGTAAAAACTGCCATGAAGAAATTGAAAAACAACAAGACGGCAGGGACAGATGGTATTCCAGCAGAAGAAGGCAGAGAGCTGGAACAAAGCCTTCTGAAAATGGTCACCAGAATATGGGAAGAGGAGAAAAATGCCCCAACAATGGAAAGAGGGTGTTATATGTCACGTATATAAGAAAGGAGATAAGATGGAGTGTGGCAATTACAGAGGGATCACGCTACTTAATTTGGGATATAATATATTCTCTAATATACTATTCGACAGAATACTTCCAATCATACAGAGGGAGACGGGGCCGTACCAATGCGGATTCCTTCCCGGGAAGTCAACCATAGATCAAATATTCACCTTAAGACAAATCCTGGAAAAAAACAAACGAATACTGGGTTGGCACGCATCACCTCTTCATAGATTTCAAAGCAGCTTATGATAGCATAAATAAAGAGCAGTTATATTAAGCTCTAGATGAACTGGGAATCTCGAGAAAGTTAGTAGGGATGGTGAGAATGACAATGAGCGAAACACAAGGTAGTGTAAGAATAGGACGAATGATGTTCGATACATTGAGTATTACAAACGGAGTGCGAGAAGGGGATGTATTGGCATTTCTTATCTTTAATGCCGCCCTGGAGAAGGTGATAAGAAACGCAAACCTTCTGAATAGGGGAACGATCTTCGATAAATCAGTGCAGATACTGGCCTACGCGGATGACATAGATATAATAGCAAAAACCCAAAAAGCAATGGAAGAGACATTTACAGATCTCGAACAGGCTAGTAGGAACATGGGGTTAATTATTAACGAACAAAAAACAAAATATATGGCAGCTGGAAAAGCAAATAGAGAAGATATGCCAAATGCAATAACAATGGGCAATTATAAGTCTGAGAGACTTGAACATTTCAAGTACCTGGGCTCGACAGTTACGCATCTAAATGATACCTTATATGAAATTAAGCAGAGATTAATACTAGCCAATAGAACCTGTTTTGCTCTAACAAGACTTCTATCCTCGAGGCTCCTGACTCGTACCACTAAATTAACTATCTATAAATCACTTGTACGACCAATGCTTACATATGCCTCTGAAGCCTGGACATTAACAACTAAAGATATTGAAACACTGGATGCATTTGAAAGAAAGGTACTCAGACGAATTATCGGCCCAATCTGTGAAAGAGGAAGATGGAGGAGGAGATACAACCATGAGTTGTATATCATATACAAAGACCAACCCATCAGAAGGATAGTGAAATCGTCCAGACTGACGTGGGTGGGACATGTGGCTCGCATGAATGATACAGAAGTACCAAACAGAATATTACAAGGAAAGCCAGGAGGGCAGAGAGGACGCGGCCGACCAAGAGCCAGATGGGAAGATGGAGTAATCGAAGATCTTAGGAAGATGGGCTATAGAAACCGGAGAGTACAGGCAAAGGACCGAGAGAGATGGAAGGAAATTGTAGAAGAGGCCAAGGCTCATCATGAGCTGTAGAGCCAATAAAGAAGAAGAAGAAGACGCTTGCTAATAACCCCTCAAATGTTACAGCGCGTATTCCACACAACCACAAGGCGATGAGAACAGTGTGTTGACAATGAAGGTGGACATGTTGAACAGTATTAGCTACTCTCTCTAACTATAATGTTTATTTTGTTGTAGCACATCTGGAAAATGAAAATGGATACTTACTTTATGGGCACCCTGTACAGTGTCATCAGTTACATTTATAGGCTGCGCGTTCAACATGTACGATGTACGGTCTTCTCCTACTAACGCCGAACGTCCTATCTATCTCGCCAGGGACGCCACGAATAATGAATTCGTCAATGCCAACACCGTCGTCATCCTGTGGTTTTTTTTTTTTTTTTTTTTTTTTGCTGAAAGTGCCTGCTCCCCTTTCTCAACAACAAGCACCTGTACATTTATTTTCCCCGCAATAGCCTCGACCTTTTCAGTTAAGTCGGTTACTTTCTCACCGATTTCATTAGCTAACTCATTTAATGCATTGATAATTCTCAGAGGAGTCCGGTAATACGTCTCTAGCTACCTGCGCACACGTTCAACTTTAAGCACAATAGCATGAATTTTCGCATCCATGCACAACCGAATGTTCTGTGTAAGTACTAGAATTCTCTCGGGTTGAGAGCTAGATAAGCGGGCGAATTTGTCCATAGTACAGCGTACACTGATGTACTCACCTCTCTTACCGGGCCATATATACAGAAACTCTTGGAAGTTTCGGGTTTCTTGTTTTATCAGCAACGAGAAACCCACATCATGAATGATTCCAGCAATCAGAACATATCTTTACAAAATCATTGAACGACATGTCAGTTGCTACATGTAGATGGTAAATATGTTTTAAATTCAGATTGTCTTGTTTGAAGGCTATAATGAGGTTTGCATTATCCCTAACCAACTATTTCGGGATTCTGGAATATTAAATAAAACACATCAGCACCCATATGACGACCGAAACAGAAATATTTTCGAATCTGGTCTTGGTTATCCATAGCAACATCGTCAAATATGAAGATAGTGTTTGGCTTTGCTATTTCAGGTGGGGGGATATCACCATTGTCACTGAATCTCGTGTACATAACGTCTTTTACATTGCGCAATATCTCCTGTAATAGCTGATACTTGGGATGAAACAGTGTTTTTGAGGATACACGAATATGTTCAAATAGGACTCCGTCTACACGTGTGAGCAGCGTCACGAGGATATTCGTCTTGCCACAATTGGATGGACCTATAATAATTGCCCATGCATTATCAGGAAGGAGTATTCCATTCTTCTTCTTCAGGTCTTCTTTTGCATCTTCACAGGACCAATCACCGACAACAAAGTCCTTGTGATGAGGATGTTTCACCCACCCTGCCATGATACTGACTACTTCAGGTAGGTACTGACAAGTAGTAGGCATGTATAGAAAGAGACACTTGCAAGGACGGTAATAATTTGTGTAGCCACTATAGCTCCATCACTTAACCAACTGAGCTATATTGTCAACTATATATTTTACATATTAGGAGTAACTTTATCATTCAATATGTTAATGACAAGTGAGGGGATGTTTGACGCAGTTGTCTGCTGCTGTATGACTAGATGCAGCATTGAAAATAATGATATTAATAAGTTTAATACTTTGACTATAATGAGAGAGGTATGAAATAAAACACAAACACAGTTTGAGATTATATATACCTAAATTACTTAACTTTTTGATACTCAATAAATTCTGCGCGGATCTCCTTCAGGCCAACAGGTACCTCACAATACTCGGGTTTTTCACATGAACATATCACCTGTATCTCTTTTGGTTCTGCCTTCATGTGCAAACAAAGGTACTGCTCCAAATCATCAACACGTACACAATGCACACGTAGAAAGTTTACAACACCATTGTATGCAGAGTCTATGCTCCGCAACCAACAACTCACAAGGGGAGGCCGCCAATTGTGAAATTCAGATTCGGTTCATACTGCGCATAATAAAAGCTCATGGCCAGAGGTGTAATGTGGCAAAGCACCAAGATGCACTTCTCAGCCGTTGTCGAGAAAATCGACAGTTAGAAGAAACCGTTGCGGTGAAATACTCTCTACGATTAATAATTCTCTCCAACGTCGTGGTGCAGCGGTAAGCGCTCGAGTTCGTAATCCGAAGGTCGCCGGATCGAATCTCGCGCCATGCAATTTTTTTGTTATTAGTTTTTTGTAATTCAAATATATATATATATATATATATATATATATATATATATATAAACTATTAATGAATTGCTTATGCATGTTGGTGAAGGCGGATCGCTCTCCAATTGTACCGCCTCCATTTTTCCGTTTTTTTTTTTAACAGGGTGTACCAAAGCTCTCCCATCCGCACTGATTTTCAACACTGTTATAAGTTGCGCTACGGACCGCATCTACCTTCTTTCGAAGTTAGCAGGCAACTACGCTGTTATGCGGCGGCTCGTTTCGGCCCATTCAACATCTGTCATTCAAGTGTAACGAGCGAGTAACGGAGTTTATATTTCATACCTGCCACAGTAAATTTGTGTTCGTGGGGTCTCTATTCTAATTCGAACGTTTGACTTACGCTATACGTATTCGTTTCGGAATATCGTTTCTACGTCTTCCGTTAACTATACGTGGTTAACTTTATGAAGACAATTAATAACATTTGTGAAATACAACTTTGTTTGCGGAAAACATAATGACGTTCGAAGTCGCCAGTTTTTCCACGACAAACGACTTTCAACAACTTATTATATGCATAATTGTTGCAACTGATTGCCGGGAATTATATATATATATATATATATATATATATGAATTATAAAAAACAAATACTAAAAAAAAAAAGGTTGCATCCCGCGACCTTCGGATTACGAACCCGAGCGCTTACCGCTGCGCCACGACCCTGTAGTAAACCTTTAATCGTAGAGAGTATTTCACCGCAACGGTTTCTTTTAACTGTCGATTTTCTCGACAACGGCTGAGAAGTGCATCTTGGTGCTTTGCCACATTACACCTCTGGCCATGAGCTTTTATTATGCGCAGTATGAATCGAATCTGAATTTCACAATTGGCGGCCTCCCCTTGTCAGTCTCTCCAACTCAAGGCATAGTGCAGTCTCTAGATCATATAAGATCATAACAGAGGCATGCCATACCTAATCACACTTGTCACCCGATTTCGCACGTAGTGCAGTCATACACTGTTGTAATAAATAGTGTCACACAAGTAAGGCGAATGTCCAGGGGGGTACTAACTGGATAATACTCTACCGTTATCTACCGATTGATGTAGCGCTCCTCACGACATATTTCGTCCCAGTAGAACCCAAAAATAGGCACTTTAACATCCTTCGACGCATTTTCAATTTCTGTTCTCACATCCAAGCCCCAGTCATGATGTGCTTCTATATCCACATTTACACGGTTTGTTCCACTGGGAGTTAAATTGTATGTAGGACTGCAAAGCATGGGTACACTTGGTACCTTCTTATCCACAGAATCTGCACTCTGTGCCTGCACTAGTACACGGATGTTCTTCTAGGAGGGGTCGTATGTCGGTGACCAGTACTATCCTTCATCTTGCTGTTGTTTAGGACCGCCAACAGCATTTGATGTGTCGGGAGCAGAGCGTCTGTTCTCGTTACAAAATTCGATGAGTATGAACGGACAATAACAATATACCTCCTTCCAGAAGTACTAGTTCTGCAAGGTTCGCAGAAGAGCTTCTGTGAAGTTTGGAAGGTAGGAGACGAGATAGTGGAAGAATTGGTGAGAAGGGCTCGTGAGTCGTGCTTTGGTAGCTCAGTTTGGCGCCGGCACGGTAGTTCAGCGTGTTCGGTCAGAGGGTTACCTGCCCTCTGTAACAAAAAAACTGTCTGACTGGATCAATAATGAACTCCAACGGGCGTCAGGGGACGTCCGCCACGAACAATTACAACGAACTATAACGAACAAAATGAGATCACAAAAAGAAAAAGTTGGTAGAGTACTTGCCCGCGAAGGACAAAGGTCCCGAGTCCGAGTCTCAGTCCGGCACACAGTTTTAATCTGCCAGGAAGTTTCATTCGCGTATTAGATTGTGTATTGTTAAACTGTGGGGCGTATCTGGAAGCGATTTAATTACAGCCATATTTGTACATCTCGAGATAATTTTTTTAAACTCTGCTATGTAACGAGAAACAAATTAATCACCTGCATTTCGGAGGAAATTCTAATATTTCGTCGATTTATCAGTCTTCTTTTTCTTTGCAATAAATATAGGCGACAACTCTTAATTTGTAGCGTGTTATGTATCGTGGTCTGCACTATAGTCATCAGCGTTTTTTACGACTCTAGATTCTTCTGCTACCCGAAAAAGTTAACATTCTTCTTATGATGAGCGTTTCGATTTATTACTGTTACATACATACAGTTGTAGCTATGTATCGCAGACTCCAGTTGAGCTACAAGGCTAAAAGGTATTTAGCGAGTCTAGCTTCGATTGCTTGTTCGTACTATGTATCGCGGTCTGCACTGCAACTGTAGAGACATTTTTTTTTCGACACTGGAACCGTTTTCGTTCCGATAAATAGTTTAAATTCTTTGTGATAACAGTTATGATTTACTAATTACTTGAGCTATAAGGGTAAAGTCTATGTGGCGATATTTGCTTCGCTTTCTTTACGATAAATACGTTTTGTTGTTTTAAGTTCGTGCTGCGTGTCGTGGTATTCATTAGAGCTGTAGAGCTTCCTTTATATATTTCCTTTCCCGATGCAGTAAATTCGTATAATCAAAAGTGACTTCTATTTACGCATCAAAATATGTCCAAGGATTGAAGTTTTAGTTGCCATCCTTTCTTACGTCTCCTACGCATTCTCAGTAGTTCGCTGTTCAAAGCCTACTGCTAGCTTCGCAATAGCCACTTCAATAGCCTTACCGTATGTGTAACCACAACGGAGTGGTATTTATTGAGAGGCTAGACAAACGTGTGGTTCCTGAAGAGAGGCAGCAGCCTTATCAGTAGCTGCAAGGACAACAGTCTGGATGAATGACTGATCTGGCCTTGTAACATCAGCCAGAACAGCATGCTGTGCTGGCACTGCTAACGGCTGAAAGCAAGGGAAAACTACAGCTGTAATTTTTCCCAGGGGCAGGCAGTTCTACTGTATGGTTAAATGATGATGATGATGACTTTCTTTTGGGTAAAATATTCCGGTGGTAAAATAGTCCCCCATTCGGATCTCCGGGTGGAGACTACTCAGGAGAATGTCGTTATCAGGAGAAACAAAAGTGGCGTTCTACAGATCGGAGCATGTAATGTCAGATCCCTTAATCGGGCAAGTAGGTTAGAAAATTGGAAAAGGGAAAGGAATAGGTTATAGTTGCATATAGTTTAATTTCGATGGCAGGAGGAACAGGACATCTGGTAAGATGAATACAGGGTTATAATTACAAAATCAAATAGGCGCAATGCAGGAGCAGGTTTAATAATGAATAAGAAAATAGGAACGCAGATAAGCTACTACGAACAGCATAGTGAATGCATTGTTATAGTCAAGATAGACACAAAGCCAACATCCATCACAACAGTACAGGTTTATATGTCAACTAGCTCTGCAAATGAAGATATTGAAGAAATGTATGATCAAATAAATTATGCAGATAGTTGAGCGAGACGAAAATCTAAAAGTCATGGGGGACTGGCAGTCGAAAGTAGCAAAAGAAAGAGAAGGAAAAATAGTAGAGGAATTTGAACTGCGGGAAAAGAACCGAGCGTAATTTAATCGTCGCTAACATTTGGTTTAAGAATCATGAAAGAAGGTGGTACAAGTGGAAGGGATCTGGAGGTAGTGGAAGGTTTCAGATGAATTATATAAGGTAAGACGGAGATTTCGGAGCCAGATTTTAAATTGTAAAACATTTCCAGGGGCAGATGTGGACTCTGACCACAATTTATCGGTAATAAACAGCAGATTAAAACTGAAGAGATTGCAAAAAGGTAGGTAATTAAAGAGATGGGACCTGAATAAAGTGAAAGAACCAGAGGATTTAGAGAATTTCAGAGGGAGCATTAGGAAACGATTGACCAGAAAAGGGGAAAAGAATACAGTCGAAGAAGAATGGTTAGCTTGGAGAGATGAAGTAGTGAAGGCGGCAGATGATCAAGTAGGTAAAAAGACGAGGGCTAGTGGAAATCCTTGGGTAACACGAGAGATGATGAATTTAACTGATGAACGGAGAAAATACAAAAACGCGGTAAATGAAACAGGCGATGCAGGGGTGGCTAGAGGACAAATGTAAAGACTTAGAAGTATATATCACTAAGGGAAAAATAGATACCACCCACAGGATAATTAAAGAGATCTTTGGGGAATAGAGAACCATATCTATGAATATTAAGAGCTGATATGGAGAACCAGGCCTAAGCAAAGAAGGGAAAGCTAAAAGGTGGAAGGGGTATATAGAGGGCTGTACAAGGGAGACATACTTGAGGGCAATATTATGGAAATGGAAGAGGACGTAGGTGAAGATGAGATGGGAGATATGATACTGCTTGAAGAATTTGACAGAGTGTTGAAAGACCTAAGTCGAAACAAGGCCCCAGTAGTAGACTACATTCCGTTAGAACTACTGATAGCCTCGGGAGAGCCAGCTGTGGCAAAACTCTTATATTTGGTGAGTAAGACATATGAGACAGGCGAAATACCCTCAGACTTCAAGAAAACTGTAATAATTCCAATTCCAAAGAAAGCAGGCGTGAATATTGCCGAACTATCAATTTAATAAGTCACGGTTGCAAAATACTAACACGAATTCTTCACAGAAGAATGGATAAACCGGTTGAAGCCGATCTCGGGGAAGACCAGTTTGGATTCAGGAAAAATGTAGGAATATGCGAGGCAATACTGACCCAATTTCTTAAAATATAGGTTGAGGAAAGGCAAACCTACGTTTATAGCATTTTTAGACTTTGAGTATGCTTTTGACAATGTTGAGTGGAATACTCTTTAAAATTCTGAGGGTGGTAGGGGCAAATTCAATGTGCGAAAGGTACAATTTGTGCAGAAACCAGATGACAGTTGTAAGGGTCGAGTAGCATGAAAGGGAAGCAATGATTGAGAAAGGAGTGAGACAGGGCTGCGGCTTGTCCCCGATATTATTCAAGCTGTACGTTGAGCAAGCAGTAAACAAAACAAAAGAAAATTTTGGAGTAGGAATTAAAGCCCAGGGAGAAGAAATAAAAACTTTATGGTTTGCCGATGACATTGTAATTCTGTCAGAGACACCAAAGGACGTGGAAGAGCAGTTGAACGAAATGGATAGCGTCCTGAAAGGAGGATGTAAGATGAACATCAACAAAAGAAAAGCAAAATAATGGAATGTAGTCGAATAAAATCAGGCGATACTGAGGGAATTAGATTAGGAAACGAGACACTTGAAGCAGTAAATGAGTTTTGCTCTTTGGTCAGCAATATAACTGATGATGGCTAATGTAGGCTGGCAATGTAAGAAAAGCATTTCTGAAGAAAAGAATTTTGTTAACATCAAGTATAGATTTTAGTATAAGGAAGTCTTTTCTGAAAGTATGTGTATGGCGACTAGCCATGTTTGGAATGAAACATGGTCGATAAACAGTTTACACAAGAAGAGAATAGAAGCTTTTGAAATGTAGTGCGACAGAAGAATGTTGAAGATTAGATCGGTAGATCATGTAACTAACGAGAAGGTACTGAATAGAATTGGAGAGACAAGAAATGTGAAGGCACAACTTGACCAAAAGGAGGGATCGGTTGATAGGGCAATTCTGAGACATAAAGGAATAATCAAATTAGTACTGGAGCGAATTGCGGGTGGTAAAAATCGTAGAGGGCGACCAAGAAATGAATACAGTAAGCAGATACAGAAAGCTGAAGGTTGCAGTAGTTATTCAGAGATGAACAGGCTCGCACAGGGTAGAGTAGCGTGTAGAGCTGCGTCAAACCAGTCTTCGGACTGCAGACCACATCAGTAACAACACTTTTATCAGATACGCTTAAACACACAACTCACAAACATCTCGAAGGAAAGATGCCATTGTGGGCAAAGGACCGAAAAACCTTCCCAACTGGCCTTTGGATTAGGGATGTCGAAAACCGACGTGTTAAAACCGATACCAGTGTTTTAGTTCTGAATAACTGGTATTTTTTGGTATCTGTGTAGTCCCGGTTATAATACGTTTTTTACATTTTTACAACTGGGTAAAAAAATCGGCATATCAATTTGTCATAGCAGTATTGCTAAAATTTTTGGTTTTTAAATAAAACTTTTTTTATAAAGCAAGAAATGTTTACTCGTAAAATTCCCATTGCTTTGAAGTATTGGATTATTATAGAAATTGGAAAAAGCGATCAGCACTATTTTAATAACAACGCCCAAAGTTAGAAACTAGCGTCAAATACACAACGTTGGAACCGGTACGTCATTTCAGACACAACGATGTACTGGGTGACACTTAGTGAACTACATGAAAAAACGCTAATTAGTTACAAACTACGGCGAGCACATACATTATTCAATATGTAAAAAGTCACGTCACTGCGTAACACGCTTTACATGTAAGATCTATGGGTGACAATTATTGAACTGTATAAGAAAAACGTAAACTAGTTGCTAACTACAGCGTGCCCACACTTTGTTCGACATGTAAACGTCGCTACAGATATTCGGATTTAGGTTATCATTGGCGATGATGCGGCGCAGACGAATAGCGGAATTCTGCATGACCCGCTCAAGTTTCGGAACATCGATGCTGTCGACGACCTCATGAATGGCTGTTTTCTGATCAGCAATGGTTTTGGGTTTATTGCTTTACACCCTATCTTTAACATAGCTTCACAAAAAGGAGTCGCATGTGTTCAGATCCGGAGAATATGGAGCCCAATCGAGGACTATATTAGTGGCCTCTCGGTACCCCAAGCCAGAATGCGGTCCCCAAAGGGCTCCTCCAGGACATCAAACACTCTCCTGCTTCGATGGGGTCGAGCTCCATCTGGTATGAAACATATCTTGTCGAAATCAGGGTCACTTTAGATAATGGGGATGAAATCATCTTTCGAAATCTTCAGGTACCATTCGGTAGCCACCGTGCCATCAACGAATATTGCACCGATTATTGCGATTGCACACCACACAGCTACCTGTTGAGGGTGAAGAGACTTCTCGATCGCGAAATGCGGATTCTCAGTCCACCAAATGCGCCAGTTTTGCTACTGACGAACCCATCCAAATGAAAGTGGGTTTCGCTGCCAATCAATCAATCAAATCAAATCGGCGATCTAGGACCCTGTAGATCATGCGTCGACCTCACAATGCTTTTCCATAGACGGCGATCTTGTGCACTTTGGATCCAGTTGTCACGGACTCCTAGTTGACAGAGGTCTTTCTGTAGCTCATCCTCTTCCGATTGGATGGGTACCATCAGGTCTTCCCATAAGTAGGGCTTTTGCCAGAGAGGTGTCAGGTCTCCTAGCAATGTGGCCTGCCAAGCTTGTTCTCCGCGCTTTCAGTTTTTAAAAGATGTTCCGTTGCCTCATCAGCTCATACAATTCCTAGTTTTTCTACGTCTCCACGAGCTCCCTTCTTGGACGGGTTCAAAGATCCTTCTCATAATTTTTCTTTCGAAGACCAACAAGTTTTCTCCATCCTTCTTTGTTGTGCTTAGGGTTTCTGTCCCATACAACAATACTGGCAGTATCACGGCATTGTATGCTTAAGTTTAGTCTTAATTGACAGATTCTTGGATGACATTATCTGCTTTAGACTGAAGTAAGTTTTAGGCCCGTTCACAATACGTTGGTTTATTTCCTGTTTTAAATTATTTTGCCTGTTGAACCGTGTACCAAAGTATTTAAAATTTTCCGCTTTAGCGAATTTCCATATCCCTACCTATAATGGGATGTCATAAGGGGCTTGATACCTCCATTATCTCGGTCTTTTCCGCATTAATCAGTAACCCGACCCTGCCATTTAGCGTCACCCCTTTGTTTTCTCTTTTCATTTCTCGGATTGCTTTCTCTAGGACCAGATTAAGTAACAGTGGTTAAATAACATCACCTTGTCTCACACTCATTCTGATATGGAATTCCTCGGACAGCTCCCCTTGGTATTTGACTTTGGCTATTGTCTCCACTGTGCACACCTTGACCATATTTGTTAACTTCACTGGTATATCAAGCTCTTTCCGAATGTTGTAAATACTTATTCTGTAGATACTGTCATAAGCCTTTCAGAAGTCTATGAACGTCTCCAGAATCCGATGGTTGAATTCCCAGCACTTTTCTCAGATTTGCCTCATGGTGAAAATTTGATCAATGGTCGACCATCCTTCCTGGAAGCCTGCCTGGTACTCTCCTACAATATCTTTTGCAAATGGCTTAAGATAAAGATAGAACTTTATAAGGTACACTTAGGAGACAAATTCCTCTGTAGTTGTTACAATTCCTATTACGAGATGCATTCAAGTTCTAAGGCCTCCGATTTTTTTTCTAATTAACTACTCACCCGAAATCGATGAAACTGGCGTTACTTCTCGAGGTAATCGCCCTGCAGACGTACACATTTTTCACAACGCTGACGCCATGATTCCATGACAGCGGCGAAGGCTTCTTTAGGAGTCTGTTTTGACTACTGGAAAATCGCTGAGGCAATAGCAGCACGGCTGGTGAATGTGCGGCCACGGAGAGTGTATTTCATTGTTGGAAAAATCCAAAAGTCACTAGGAGCCAGGTCAGGTGAGTAGGGAGCATGAGGAATCACTTCAAAGTTGTTATCACGAAGAAACTGTTGTGTAACGTTAGCTCGATGTGCGGGTGCGTTGTCTTGGTGAAACAGCACACGCACAGCCCTTCCCGGACGTTTTTGTTGCAGTGCAGGAAGGAATTTGTTCTTCAAAACATTTTCGTAGGATGTACCTGATACCGTAGTGCCCTTTGGAACGCAATGGGTAAGGATTAGGCCCTCGCTGTCCCAGAACATGGACACCATCATTTTTTCAGCACTGGCGGTTACCCGAAATTTTTTTGGTGGCGGTGAATCTGTGTGTTTCCATTGAGCTGACTGGCGCTTTGTTTCTGGATTGAAAAACGGCATCCACGTCTGATCCATGGTCACAACCGACGAAAAGAAAGTCCCATTCATGCTGTCGTTGCGCGTCAACATTGCTTGGCAACATGCCACACGGGCAGCCATGTGGTCGTCCGTCAGCATTCGTGGCACCCACCTGGATGACACTTTTCGCATTTTCAGGTCGTCATGCAGGACTGTGTGCACAGAACCCAGAGAAATGCCAACTCTGGAGGCAATCTGTTCAACAGTCATTCGGCGATCCCCCAAAACAATTCTCTCCATTTTCTCGATCATGTCATCAGACCGACTTGTGCGAGCCCGAGGTTGTTTCGGTTTGTTGTCACCCGATGTTCTGCCTACATTAAACTGTCTCACCCACGAACGCACTTTCGACACATCCATAACTCCATCACCACATGTCTCCTTTAACTGTCGATGAATTTCAATTGGTTTCACACCACGCAAATTCAGAAAACGAATTATTGCACGCTGTTCAAGTAAGGAAAACGTCGCCATTTTAAGTATTTCAAACAGTTCTCATTCTCGCCGATGGTGGTAAAATCCAATCTGCCATACGGTGCTTCCATCTCTGGGACGTATTGACAATTAACGCGGCCTCATTTTAAAACAATGCGCATGTTTCTATCTGTTTCCAGTCCGGAGAAAAAAAATCGGAGTCCTTAGAACTTGAATGCACCTCGTACTATTCTTTTTATGCAGTGGAAGAATGACGGCTGATTTCCGCTCTTCTGGGATTTCCTCTTTTTCTCATATTTCTTTTATGAGATGGTATAGTTCTTCCTGAAGTGTTTCTCCTCCTGCCCGCATCTCGTGGTCGTGCGGTAGCGTTCTCGCTTCCCACGCCCGGGTTCCCGGGTTCGATTCCCGGCGGGGTCAGGGATTTTCTCTGCCTCGTGATGGCTGGGTGTTGTGTGCTGTCCTTAGGTTAGTTAGGTTTAAGTAGTTCTAAGTTCTAGGGGACTGATGACCATAGATGTTAAGTCCCATAGTGCTCAGAGCCATTTGAACCATTTTTTTTGTTTCTCCTCCTGCCTTCAGCATCTCTGCCATTATCCTATCCTCTCCTGGTGCCTTATTATTCCTTAGTTTCCTCATTGCTCTTTCTACATCTTGCTGCATCACTTGAATGTTTGCGGCTTCTCCTTCATCCTCTGTATTATTCTCATGTGGAAAGACATTCTCTGAAACTTAAGCATTTAATAGCTCTTCAAAATAGTCTCTCCAGTTATTCAAAATTTTTTTCTTGTCTGTTAGCATATTTCCATCCTTATCATTAATAAACAAAGCTTCGTTTCTGTGACCATTCCTCACATGTTTGAAGATCTGAAACATTTTCCGCTAAACCAAACTATATTCACATCAAAGTCCTGTTCATCAGTTCTGTGGAAATAGTGTTGGCGAGACACAACCACTGTTCCGTGGTCCTGGGGCCTAATGGTTGATGGTTTTGAATTCTGTGTAGGAAGAGATGCAGGTCTTCAACAATTGTCGCAATGTCTCCTGGTTGATTCCCATCTGTTGTGCAGCGCGTCTGACCGATTTCCTGGGACTGGTCTGAAACACAGCGCGTGTCTCTCGATGTTTTCAGGGGTTTTCACCCTTTTTGGACGACTGAAATTGCCAACATTATCCGTTGTCTCAAACTGGCAAATCAAATTCGTGATTGTTAACACACTTGGACCGGTTGTCTTCAGCTTGAACTCGGTCGCAAATTTCCTCTGAGCAGCAGTTGGGCTGTTATTGCTCGCATAGTAGGCGTTCATAAGCGCTATACGCTCAGGCACGCTGTACCGTGACATTTTCACATGCAAATGGCCGACAACAAGGCGCTCGCGTATGCGCATACTAATTCCCATCACGCCCCGCGGCCAAGCCTGCAGTTTAAGCGTTCTAACGCAAACCGTTCAGAATTTATGCGATTTTATTCTGCATAGTTCAATAATTGTCTCTCTGTACTTGTTGCCGTGAAGCGTGGCGTATTGAATGGTACGCGTGTATGTGCAGCGCACAAGATTTGCCTCCACCCGGTGTATACGATAGTTTCTTGTTGTCGTCCTGGGACATCGGTTGCATTGCAGAATCGCACCATCCCTTTTTCGAGACTAGGAAGTGTAATAGCAATGAAGTACAATGACCCATTAGCTTTAAGAAATTAGAAACGGGAGGAGGTACTAGAAACTTGCGACATCGCATGAGAGGAAAACATTCACACAGTTCCCTAGAAGAAAAAGGAAAAATGACGATTAAACTCCGCGATCAGGTCCTGAAGACCACGTGACAGTCGACCGATCGCCGTATCATCCTCTTTCACCATCGGAGAAGCGGATGAGCGGAGAAGCGTAGGATCAGCACACCGCACTCCCCGCCATTTTCGACGTTCCGGCCTTTGACGTTGGAGCCGCTACATCAGATGGATCTTCAGTTAGCTAACGAGGCTGAGTGCGCCCCATTCCAGTCCCGCACCAGGGAAAAATCCCTGGAAGTACCGGGCAGCCAGCATGAGGGTCTTTGGCGTCGACCATTCGACTACAGAGGAGGACGCTTCTTGGAAGAGAAGGTAAATTACAGTAACAGACCTAAAATTCTATTGACGTTCCATAAACTCGTGATAATAACTAAACCTTTAATTCTGTGGTTGTTTCAGGGTGAAAAACAGATACTATCCAAAAGTGACGATGCTGAAAAGTCAACAACTTGTGATCTTTCGCTCTCGCCCTCTCCGCGGGCGCCAGTCTTTGATGGAGACAGGGAGACCGATTCTGCCACAGCCTCAAGCCCGCGTCGATGGTGAACTCCTAGTCTTTCACCTTGCCAAATTTATTACTGGACGTAACAAGAATAAAGAAAAGCATAAAATCTTTTGTTCAAGAAACCGGTTATTTTGAGCGGTTTTAACACTCAGGTAAAACTGGTGACGAAATGAACCGGTGCGAACGAATATCGGTTGTTCGAGCGATAGCCGCCGCCCTTAATTCGGAGACTCCCAGCCATTTTTGTAATGCGTTATTCGCTGTTTTCTAAAAAACACTGGTTTGTCATCTCTGTACACCATAAGAATCAAATGCACTCCGTCTGAAGGCCACAAGTGGCCCATCGGGACCATCTGACCGCCGTGTCTCAGCTGAGGATGCGGATGTGGTCAGCACACCGATCTACTATTCGGTCGAGTAGCTCCGCAATTGGCGTCACGAGGCTGAGTGCATCCGAAAAATGGCAACAGGGCATGGCAGCCCGGATGGTCACCCATCTAAGAGCGGGCCACGCCCGATAGCGCTTAACTTCGGTGATCTGACGGGAACCGGTGTATCCACTGTGCCAAGGCCGTTGCTATAAGAATTAAACAGGTCTCTCATATTTTCTGTCTTGGCGCAATTCTAAGATTTTTGTCGGGTTTTCGGTCTTTTTATTGTGAAATGTCTAGCCAGTCGCAGGTCTGAGTATTGTGTCTGATTCTGCTGGTATTTTTGGAGATAGCAGTAGTGTTGACGGTGAAATTTCTGGGTGTCCTTTCCAATATTCTGAATACCACTGATGAGATTATAAATCTGATAACCTCAGTTGGCTTCTTGAAAAACTTTAGTGACTTATTGTAATAACCGTTCCGATTTACTCCTGATATGTACATAAAGGCCTGTTCATAGCTACATCGTAGATTCCACTTGAGCTGTGTGGCTAAAGTTATTTTACGAGACTACCGTCATATATTTTAGAAGAAATCTGTTGTTCTTTTGTATAGTTAGCAATTATTGTGTTTTCCATTTGGAACGTAACAGCCCAATTAAAACTAATAAAAACTCATAAATTTTAACCATTAACAGTAGTCTCTGACATAGATGTGTATGGAAATATGTACTTGTGAAAAAGTTACGAAGGAAATGATTATGGAATCTTAATTACACTAATGTGTAGAAGTCTGTTATGTCCATTATAATTATCCGGGCTGTTATGCCGTGGTCGGTTGATGAATTCTGTGGTGATTCCCAACGTTTCGTCTCCGACTGCGGGAGACATCTTCAAGGGGGTCCGTAGCTTGATGGAAGGTCCAACACACACACTGGCTCGCTACTGGCTGCCGCGAAATTCCGTGTCCGCGCGCCCCCGCGCCGCGGCGTGACGTCACGTGTTTTGAAAACGTCAGTGCAATTGGCCGCTGTCCGTCGCCGTCGATCGCCGTTGCCATCACCCAGTAGTGGACGAGTGGTACACATCTTCTTTAACACCGGCATCCATATACCGTTTAATTTGACGCCCTCCTCCTTTCGGTTGAAATTATTTGGGTGTTTAGCGATTTCGATTGCCTCCCTGTAGAGCCTTTCGTAGTATCTGCTCGTGGCCGCTAGTACTTGCGTCTCCTCGAAACGAATATTGTGGTTCCCTGGCTGGAAAGCACGCTCCGCAACAGCTGATCGTTCCGTTCCTCCTCTTCTACAATTTCCCTCGTGCTCTTCAAAACGTTTAGAAACAGTTCTTTTGGTGTTACCCACCTAAACATCACCACAGAATCACCACAGAATTCATCAACCGACCACGGCATAACAGCCCAGATAATTATAATGGACATGATATTTCCGGCCGTGAAAGTTTACATTTTAGTATCAGAAGTCTGTTAATTGTTAGGAACATTTTATATGATATGAATCTCCTGTAGTTAATCAATATAACAAGTGTATTTTTAACATTTGATACCTAATCGTTTATACTTGCTTCAACTTATAGAAGATTGGAATTCACTCATGTATTTAATATATAAGAATCTAAGTAATCAATGAGATGTGTAATTTGGTTTAGGATGAGAGTTTTAATTGTCAATTAATGGAATAATAATTTTAAACAATGCTGAGGATTGTTCGGGTTTGTTAAGAAAGTATAAATACGAGGGCCGTTCAGAAAGTAACCTCCGGTTGATTTAAAAAAATACACCAAGTTAAATAAAAATATTTTAATATATACATCTTACAACTACATCTTTGCACTATTTTTCTACATAGTCTCCATAGCGATTGAGGCACTTATCGTATCTCTTCACAAGCTTTGAAATTCCTTCTGCATAAAAATCACCCGCTTGTGCCTGGAGCCAGCCTGTGACCGCATCTTTGAGCTCTTCGTCGTCATCAAACCGCTGTGACCCGAGCCATTTCTTCAAATGCATGAAGAGGTGATAATCACTTGGCGCCAGGTCTGGGCTGTAAGGTGGATGGTTGATAACGTCCCACTTGAAGGACTCAAGAAGGGCCTTTGTTCTGCGAGCAGAGTGAGGACGGGCGTTATCGTGCAAAAAAACGATACCGGAAGTCAGCATACCACGGCGTTTGTTCTGTATAGCCCGTCGTAACTTTTTTATTGTTTCACAGTACACGTCTTGATTAATGGTCGTACCACGTTCCATGAATTCAACCAAAACACCGTTGCCATCAGTTTTCTGGCAGAAAAATCTTGCGAAGCTTTTCTTGGTTTGGTAAGCGAATTTGAATGTGCCCACATCTTTGATTGTTCTTTTGTCTCAGGGTTCACGTACTTAATCCAGGTTTCGTCACCGGTCACGATTCTGTTTAACAATGGTTCTCCTTCGTCCTCATAACGTGACAGAAAGTCTAATGCAGAGGCCATTCTTTGAGTTTTGTGGTGGTCGGTAAGAATTTTGGGCACCCATCGTGCACAGAACTTACGGTAACCCAATCTTGCTGTCACTATCTCGTACAAGAGAGTCTTAGAAATCTGTGGAAAACCAGTAGACAACTCCGACATTGAGAAACGTCGATTTTCACGAACTTTTGCATCAACTGTCTGAACGAGTTCGTCAGTCACCAATGAGGGTCTACCACTCCTCTCTTCATCATGAACGTTTTCTCGTCCACTTTTAAATAAACGTACCCATTCACGGACAACTCCTTCACTCATAACTCTTGGTACGTACACGGCACAAAGCTCACGATGAATAGCTGCTGCAGAATATCCTTTGGCTGTAAAAAACCTTATGACAACATGCACTTCACATTTGGCGGGGTTTTCTATTGCAGCACACATTTCAAACTGCCACAAAAACTAAACTAGTGCAGGTACGACGTTCACTCGACCACGGCTTAATGCCGACTGACCTGTTGAATGCGTGAACGCACAGATGGCGTCGCTACTCCCCCCACAACTCGCACTGTGACCAATCGGAGGTTACTTTCTGAACCGCCCTCGTACTAACTGCCATGTTGGTATGGAAAGTCAGTCTGGTTTCAGTTTTTGAGCAGTGAGCATGTAGCTGCTCTTTTTGTATTTTAAGTATTGTTTGCCTTTCTTATAACACTAATTTTGTTTTGAAAGTATAATAAAAAAGAAGAATATAATAATTCCAATCCCAAAGAAAGCAGGTGTTGCCAGATGTGAAAATTACCGAACTATTAGTTTAATAAGTCATAGCTGCAAAATACTAACGCGAATTCTTTACAGACCAATGGAAAAACTGGTAGAACCCGACCTTGGCGAAGATCAGTTTGGATTCCACAGAAATGTTGGAACACGTGAGGCAATACTGACCCTACGACTTATCTTAGAAAATAGATTAAGGAAACGCAAACCTACATTTCTAGCATTTGTAGATTTAGAGAAAGCTTTTTACAATGTTGGCTGGAATACTCTCTTTCAAATTCTAGAGGTGGCAGGGGTAAAATACAGGGAGCGAAAGGCTATTTACAATTTGTACAGAAACCAGATGGCAGTTACAAGAGTCGAGGGGCATGAAAGGGAAGCAGCGGTTGGGAAAGGAGTGAGACAGGGTTGTAGCCCGTCCCCGATGTTATTCAATCTGTATATTGAGCAAGCAGTAAATGAAACAAAAGAAAAATTTGGAGTAGGTATTAAAGTCCATGGAAAAGAAATAAAAACTTTGAGATTTGCCGATGACATTGTAATTCTGTCAGAGACAGTAAAGGACTTGAAAGACCAGTTGAACGGAATGGATAGTGTCTTGAAAGGAGGATATAAAGATGAACATCAACAAAAGCAAAACGAGGATAATGGAATGTAGTCGATTTAAGTCGGGTGATGCTGAGGGAATTAGATTAGGAAATGAGACACTTAAAGTAGTAAGGGAGTTTTGCTATTTGGGGAGCAAAATAACTGATGATGGTCGAAGTAGAGAGGATATAAAATATCGACTGGCAATGGCAAGGAAAGCGTTTCTGAAGAAGAGAAATTTGTTAACATCGAGTATAGATTTAAGTGTCAGGAAGTCGTTTCTGAAAGTATTTGTATGGAGTGTAGCCATGCATGGAAGTGAAACATGGACGATAAATAGTTTGGACAAGAGGAGAATAGAAGATTTCGAGATGTGGTGCTACAGAAGGATGCCAAAGATTAGATGGGTAGATCACATAACTAATGAGGAGGTATTGAATAGAATTGGGGAGAAGAGGAGTTTCTGGCACAACTTGACAAGAAGAAGGGACCGGTTGGTAGGACGTGTTCTGAGGCATCAAGGGATCACAAATTTAGCGTTGGAGGGCAGCGTGGAGGGTAAAAATCGTAGAGGGAGACCAAGAGATGAATACATTAAGCAGATTCAGAAGGATGTAGGTTGCACTAAGCACTGGGAGATGAAGAAGCTTGCACAGGATAGAGTAGCATGGAGAGCTGCATCAAACCAGTCTCAGGACTGAAGACAACAACAACAATAAAAAACTTTGAAACTTGATGCAAGCTTAAACTAAATTAACTCTCCAGTAGTTGTTTTACAGTAACCATAATGTTCTCAGGACCACGACTGCAGCAGATAAAGTGTAACAATAAAAACAACCCCATTATTACGAGTAGTTAGAGAAATGTCATACATTCCAGCGACAAACCTTTCACTATGACGCTCAATTTGCTGTAGCACAGTCCAGGCTCTGAGACGGACGATATATTGCTGAAAAATGACACCACCAAGGGGAAGACATCAATCATGAAGGGATGCATGTGGTTCGGAGCTGTTAACATGTCTTCGACTAGTACCACATGTCCCATGCAAGCGCATGGAAATATCTACCATAGCACAATATTCGTGGCACCAGCATAAAGCGTTCGTAGAGACGACCATCGAACTAAAGCCCGCGCCACCTAGGAAGGCAGGCACGCGCATAGAGGCGGAGCGGAAAGGAAGCGTGGGGGTATCAGAACTAGCCATGCGCGGCAGCAGAGAGTGGGCAAACAAAATCAACGTTGCCGAACTGTGCTGCTGCGGACAACGGTCAGGCTCGTTTGCCTGCAGTACATTGTATTATACATTGAAGTCTATGAGGAGAATAATAAATATTAAAACCAATGTCTATCCATCGTCATGAGAGAACTATTAATTGACGTTTTGACGACATTGCGTCCACTGCTCCCCCAGATTTACTCTGCGTGACGTCGGGAGGCGAGAACAGCTGACACAGCTTCGTGAAGATGTGAAGTACAATTTCTCTCAAAATGACAATTGTCTAAAGACAAGGTCGTTGAAACTGCTTGCAATAATTATCATTTATTGCGATTTGAACTGCATCATAAGTAAAAATGAAATACACAACAAAATTCACTTCAAGCACAAACCGAAATGTTTTTTTTTTTTTTTGCTTGACAAATGCTTCTACTCAATAGAACTTTTAAAAATGTGTAGGCGTGTGTGTGAATGTGTTTGAGTATAACTATGTATAATCACTGCATGTAAAAAAGAATTAGTGGTAGAAAAAACTAATGCAAAAAACTACCATAAAAGCGACCTGTTGGTTGTCATATTTTTTGCTATTATCGGGCGTTATGAGTGTAAACAAACGCATTCGACATTACAGTAACAGACCGCATTTATAATCCATTGGACAAGCAAACAGTTCAGCATCAGCTGCGAATAACTCCAGAGAATGCTGACGAATAACATCGAAAACCACCGATATCTCGACAAGTAACAGTTACTGTCATTTTAAGGCCTTATCCAATTCGAGCCTTGAAAATGACAGAGATTTACATGTGGAAATATCAGACTTCTGACGAATTTATCCAGATGCATTCACGTGTGTTATTAGAGCATACAACATGGTAGGAGAAACTTATCTCCTCCATGGGCAATATGATGAACATTATAGTCTGCATATTTAAAAAGATATGATGTCATAATCAAAAAGGCTAGGTAGTTCTTGTTATTATGTATGCAACTAATACGTTGAGAAACACATTTTCTAAACCACGAGTCTTTAAAACTAAGGAATATTATTAATTTGTTCCAAAGTCTACGTCGTATGTAATACCATCGTCACTTCTATTTGAATCTGTTTCCGAACAATCTGATTGTAAATAAGTTCAAGGCTTATATCCATCATCGCTTCCCTGTCAAGTTCTTCTTTCTGAGGCTTTTCAGCATGCCACACAGACTGTGCCACAGTTGGGATGTTGTTTACTGCTTCACGCACAAGCGATTCAGTGTATGTTATCTTGAATGTTTTGTTTCTTTCTCCCACATAGCCTTAAAACCATTTGCCCAAATTAATTTCCATGGAGCTACACTGACAGTGACACGTGAGTAAACACAAAACTGTGTGACCCCATTCACGTGCAAGGAAGTCAACTTAGTTCGTTCCATCACGTGACTTGTATTAATTAACGAGCTGCAGGAGATTGGCACGAGTCTGGATTATACTGTGCTTAATACTTTTATCTTTAACCTGTGGAAAAATATCTGCTTTTCTGGTGTTTGTACTTGGTGTTTTCTCTGTAACAGCTGAATTATAACAGGCAATGACTGACTTTGAAGCAAGGTGTGACAAGAACTGTGAATCACCTCACGAAATTGACAGCATTCATTTCCGAACGGTAGGCACTGCTGTTTTTCTTACATGTAAATACTAGTTTACTGTCAGAAACAAAACCAGAAGAAGAGTCAGCATGCAGAATAATTTTCCCAGGACCTATTCCTACGAGAGTTTTAAAACCGCCAGTACCATCACTCATTTTCCAGCAGATCTTCCGGGAATGATTACAGCTGACCCATGTTTCATCAAGGTAAATACACTGCTGAACCATCTCCTCCTCTTGTGTCGTTAATCTTTATATGGGATATAGATCATGCTGCACCTATGTCATCTCTCTGAACTAAAAACTATCCTCTTGACATATCTGGAAGATACGTCTATTAATAGTCTTGAATTGATGAAGCGTTTACCATTGAAGCCTGCATAGCTGTAACGCGTTTTTGTGATGTTGGACATTCATTATTCACATGGAGCATTTTAAAACATCGTTGTTAAAACTGTCCATTTATGTTACAGGTTCCTTGTGATTTCAGTGCTTTCCAGGCGACAAGAAACCAACTTTTTTTACAGCTGTGACACTTTCGTTTACAGTTCTCTTCCCGACATCTCGTGGTTCTGGAGTCCATTCTTGTTTCTTTCAAATATCATGATTAGGAGACCTGCTTTCAAATTCACGTATGAAAAGCCATAAATGCGGTAAATAATCCCCCTCGCCTGCTTGCGAAGCACTTCACATTTATTGCCCCTCACCTGGCTTTATTTTTAATCACACTTAAACATTTACAGATACACATTCACAGCTATACTGCTGCAAGAAAAAAAGGAAACAAGAAACTGTTAGTTGAATGAATAATTCGGTTGCCGCGAAGTACGGCAACAGTGCAGCATGTAGGAGCGAGATTCTCGCTCTCGAGATGCAACTCTCCGCTCGGAAAGAGAATGAATATTATTGGCTGCCAGTGAGAATCAATTCTGTCAAGCAGGGCATAAATGAAATGGTTGCTCACCTCTGTTATTAAAAAGTTGTGGAAATTTGACGTGATTTTTCTGGATGTAGAAGAACTGGCATTCGTAACATTCGAAAAAGTTTTCGTGCATACTTCTTGGTCTAGAGAGGCGATAATTAAGTGTCTGGTTTTGCATGGGTTGCCCCCAAAAGGGTAAAGCTTCATAGTATAATTTTGTAATCCGATGCATCAACAGCAACAATGACATATGGTGTCTGAACAGTTCCAGCCATAGCTGAAGACAGAAGAACCACCACGAACGGAACTGGAGGTGGGAGCAAACTGCAGAAACAACGGATATGCTACTGGGATTCCAACATTCCGTTAGTATGGGTCATATACCCATCCTGCTAATTTCCATGCACACGAAGGGAATCATTGTGGATAATAGGCACAGTGACTATAGACTCATAAAAAAGCCAAATAATTCGAATAAATAACAAAATATAACAGAAAAAAATTTTATCTTTCAAGGTGTTTCGAACCGTTACCATAAAGTCACCATGCTTCCTAGCCCTTCCCGTTCACAATTACACTATCAGTGATATGCCAAACAGATTGCTTGCAATTATACCTAGATCAAATTTATGTATATGTCTAATAACTGTCACGCTATGCCTTTTTTATTCAAAATGTTGTAGGTCTACTTGCGTTTCTTAATACGATTACTGTGTGTGAAAAGAGAAGCGTATGTTATAAAAAAAGTGTAATTTAATCGAATGATTTTCACATATTTATTATTTTGAATGTGAATAGTATGTGTTGTTTTATTGTTTTGTTAGTGTTTATAACGCAGATGTTACGCCATTTCGTAATAGGACAGTCAGTTAGCAACGAAGCTTTATTTTCGGATATCTTAAGCTTCATGCTATTGCTTGTCAAAAAGATTTCGACACTCTTGAAAGTGTTTCATGAAGTGTTATGTTGTGTTTCAGTATCTGTGCCGAGCCCGAATCTCGTACAACACAGAGCGGAATGAAACATCACTGTTTCGATACAATTAGTCCGTTCCAAGCGCAGGTGGACTGAAACAGCCTTATTTTGAAACAACGATAGAGTTTCTGTGTCTGGCTCGATATCGAATCTGGTGCGGTTATCCGAGACAGGGGCGGAATGAAACACCACTGTTTCGAAACAGTGAACCACAGCCGTTCCGAAACACTGAAACAGTTCCACGTATCGATACACTGTATCGAAACATAGAAACAGTGGCCAAGTCTACTGTACTTATCTGAAACGCAATGCTACAGCAGTGTACTGATGTAAACACATTATTATTATATCAGAACATTTTAGATATTTTATTGTTGGTAGTTGAACAAACTGCATACAAGTGCAATCTGCATTGTTGGCAGACTTCCCTGTGTAAACAATCATACATATGACATTCAAGGTCATCCCCTCCTCTGCCTCCAATTCTCTAGGCCGATTGGGTGAGATATAAGTGATAGGAAATTCAAATGGGTGTTATCCTATTGGAGCTGGATATGAGTGCAGCCTGCTTGGTTATCAGATCTCGAAACCCCTTGCTATTGATCTTAAGTTAAGCGAAACAGAGGGTGCACTAATGCTTTTATCGATTATTTATTTAAGTCCTGGTGTTTAATTGTTAATCTTTTGAAGTTAATAACTTCCACTGGCCCTATCCAAGTAGTTCACTCGTACCCTTATGTTACGTTTACATAGGCCAATCTTATGACTCACTATAATATCATGGCTGTCAGAAACTTTTACCATTTTCTTAATTACCATAATTGATTATCCAAAATAGCCACCTTCAAGTCCCTCTCCCCCTCACCAACTTTTCTCAATCAATTGGGTGATGTATTAATTGTGGAGAGTTACCCTGTTGATGTGACCCCCACCACTAGTCCCCTTACCAGTCATCCAAAAATGGTAGTCATCATCATGAGATGGGCTTAACAATTGAACTCTGTGTGTCAAACACCATCACAGATCAGCCACTGCCCCCATGCAGAATAAAAACAATAAGAAGACTGTCATATTCCAATAGAAGTATTATTAATAATCCATTCACATCTCTCATTGCTCAAAATTATTAAAGGTTTTCTTTTATTATTTCTCCCACTGTGCAATGGACCCCTGATGATGTAGTGAAGCAGCAACCATTCCCAGCCTTTGATTTCCCATCTTCAACACCATCACAGTCGACCTACCTGCTATACCAGATAAGTAGATGCGACTATTCAAGTTTCCACATTCAGCGCCGCAGCAGCGAACCAATGCTCTACCTGATTTGTCGAATTAGCCTTTTCCCAACTTTGAGTTTCTGGCATCTCTGTGGCAGCAGCAACACACCGACAATATATCTGTGTAGTATGCACGATACATCATCATTACCTGACTTTGCTAAGGAACTACACGCATATTTCAACTTATTTCTTTACCATACTACGTCAGCTCAAATTAAGAAAGAAAATTGTAGTTTATCTCTCTAAACAATGTTTCTTTCAGCTATAATCATACAAACATTTATATTGAGTGCAACGACCAATGCAACCAGGTTTGCGGGGATCAAGGTACAAGTTTTTGTAAATAAGAAAAACAAGAGAAATATATACGATAACAAAATAATTTCTCTTTTATTCACTACATGCATGCACACACACACACGCACACACACACACACACACACACACACACACACATATATATATATATATATATATATATATATATATATATATATATATATATATATTCTTGTAACACATTTTGTACAATATCACCATACGAGAAAGGAACAAGGGAGCTATGCCTTCAGCTACCTAGCTTCAGCTATTTTCCAAGGTCATCTGTAAACCAGGAACTTTTTTTAAAAATGTAAGGAACTTATGCTCACAGCAGATAACGTTAACAACACTAGTGATACCTGTATTTCACGTTCAAACAACTGCCACCACTACTGGAATAGGATAGGAGTAATTGAAACACATTTAAGCAAACACCACTCCGTGAACTACCCCAGTGCGAGTCAAACATTACCACTCAAGTGTTTCACACCATTGGCACTCTGATGCGCTGCTTATGAGTCTCACCGTGCACATGTTAATCGCGCCACAGCTACTGGCCCATTGCTGGGCTACTGACACTGCCACTATGAATGCACATGGGCAGGCAGCAGTATAAACTCGTCTCGCACGCCTGGAGCAATGGGACCACTGTCTTCCAGTCAGCACACAGGCTGAGAGCTCTGCAGGGAGGCTCCAAACCACCAGCCTAATAATTTTAACACCTTGTCTTTTAATTGTTGTCTATATTTCAAGAAATGAGACGTATTAACAATGCTCCACACTTTTCTTGTAGCAAGACCTGCTCAGTAACCATTTTTACATTGGTTGTAATATATAATAAAACACATGTCGATGTCTGGCGTGACTTGGCAATGTCTCTTAGGTAAACAACCTGCCCAGGTTCTCCAGCAGTAACCAAAAACCAAAGTGCTCATCAGCTGGTCTCACAATCATGTGTAATAGCTGACGAATGTTTATCACTTTAGAGGAAGCTACATTGACACTTTTTGCACAACAGGAAACGACCTATTTTGCAGAGATGAACTTAGGCATCCATCGCACTTGCACTTGACTCTGTGAACTGAGATTCAAACTATTTGCATTCCACTATGAACACACATGGGAGGACAGCTGTATAAACACGTCTCGCATACCTGGAGCAATGGGGCCACTGTCTTTCATCATCATACCCAAAAGAAACATACGGGTCATCATAAACAGGAGACTTTTTAGGATTTTGGCAGGGTAGCATACACTGTGAACAACAGCTTGGCTTAACATGCACAGTTACTCAATCATGCTGAGAAAACCTGAGAGATCAAGAAGCAGAAGAACTTAGGTAAATCATTTTTCCAAATGACACAGGACTCACTTATCTCTTTGCAAACATTGTGGAATGTCCTTTAGTATAGCATCAGGCTTCACAAGGAAAGATGTTTAAACTTTTTCCTCCACAACTAGAATAAGTCTATGACAGAAAACAACTTCCATGCTCAAAGAGTATATAGTGTGAATGAATCTGGATCTATTGTCCAAACTTAATTTTTGTATGTGACTGGAAGAAAAAGTAAAAGACAAATAACAGCTCTAACTTCTGAAGAGAGGGGTTCCATACTGCACAGTCCAGTCACATTCACATTAATGCGATGAGTAACCACATTTTGCAGTGCAGATGTGCAGACAGTGAGTCAACAAGGTTCTGGAAGCAACCAACAGGGATGTGGAGCCATGCGGACTCCAGTACTGTGGCCGGCTGTGCTGTGTTTCTCAGCTGAGGATCCATGGTGCCGAGAGCCCGATCGAGTTTGTCCCACAGATTCTCGATTAGGTTTGAATATGGCCACCTTAGTGGCCAGGGGGTGAATCACGCACGCACCCTGCAAGCTGTGTGACACATTATATTGTCCTGCTAGTAGATCCCACCATTAAGGTGAAAAATAAACTTCATGTACGGGTGGACATAGCCTCCAAGGGTAGATGCATATTTGTGTTGATCCACTGTGCCTTCCAGAATGACGAAATGGACTAGGGTATTCCGGGAAAACATTCCTCAGACCGTAAAGTTCCCTCCTTAGCTTGGATCCGTCTGACGATTCTTGCAGGGCCACACACGCTAACAGCCATCTGTCTGATAGAGCATAAAACGTGATTCATCTGAAAACGCCTCCTGTTGCGACTCTGTGGACATCTAGTTGAGGTATTGGCGTGCAAATTCCAGCCTTTGTCACCAATGAACAGCAGTCACCATGGGTGTATGAACCAGATACCTCTTGCAGAGGCTCATACACAGCAATGTCCCCTGAACGGTCATTGAGGAGACACTATTGGTACCCCCTTGGCTCATATGGGTGGTCTGCTGCTCAAAAGTTGCACATGTGTTTGCCTGTACACATCTTTGCAGTCGTTGTTCACCACTGCCCTTGTTTCACCACAGTTGCCTCGCTCACAGTTTTGGATAGCTCCATTTCGTCATGCACCATATACTTCAACTATAGCAGGATGTGAACAGTTTACAAACTTAGCCATTTTATAAATGCTTCCACCTTTCGTCTGAAAGCCAATGATCATGCCCTTTTGAACATCGGATAAATCACTCTGGCTCCGCATTATATCTTCATCCCCTCAAGCACATTTTATATACCCTGCAGTGCTAGGGCAGTCACCTGTCGCCTGTGTGTGGTTATTGGATGTTGATGTCGTTCTTAGGCAGCAGTCGCATCAATGTATCTGGATCATGTATAAGAGGCGATCAAAGAGTTTCCATTTGAAGGCTATACAGTCCACAATCGATATGCCAATCACGCAAAATCTCTGTGAGCATTGAGGCAATCATCCGAACGATGCACTAGGTTGAAGAGACCCATTTGGTAAAACACCATATCCTGCTGTGTAAAGAAGTCTGTAAATGCTTACTGCTCATCCTTGTCTGGCAGGAATCATCGAGCTTCTTTATTGGTTATAGTGTCACCAGCTTCGACCAGCACTCAGTTACTGCAAAAATGTATGCCAGTCCTCTCGTCTGTTTAGACAGTGGATTGCAGAAGTGCACAGCCACTAAAACCCATAAATACCTTGGTATTATTGGATAGAATAGCTTATGTGTTCCAGAATTTGATGGCTTCACTTTTTGACATAAGATGCAGGTCTCAAGTATTTTTTAAATTGCCTACTTAAATTCTCTAAGTAGTGGATTTTATCATATAAAGTACCTACTTTTAGCCTCAAAATGGATTAACTCTAGGTCTATGTACCATGTTAATAATGTCACTCAATTTTTTAGTATACACACTAGTCAATTGACTTCTCATTTTTATGACACAAAATTCCCCTTCATAGTTTCGAACAATCGATTGCTGTAGGTTGTTAGCTTTAATGTATTCATTAAGAATTTGTAAGTTCGTATCGTTTTTATTACTTATTACATTACTGAAAAAATATGTTGTATCCCTTTTGTATTTATTGGCCTGTAGGAAATGTATTCCAAACTGACTTCCTTCTATTACATTATTATCTGCTTGCATACCTAGTAGTATGTACCACATTATAATAGTCGCTTACATATCCTATACAGAATTTAAAGTCTTGTAAAAGTATTTTCCTTGTTGTGATTATACTGTGGAGTAACCTACTTTTCAATAAGAATGATAATGCACTATAGTCACTATGTACTATCGTTTCATTTCCTCCTAACTATTATTTGAAGTTCTTGAATGACTATACCACAACCGATTTTTCCTTCCCTTTAATACTGTGATTTCTTCTGTGAGAACATTATACTTGCAATGGTAATTTGCCTACATTATGTGATATCTTTCTCCATAACTTCCTGAAATATCCAGCATCCTAACCCAAACTGATGCATCTGCTGCTAAGTGAAATGGTAACTGAAATTCATATGGAATAATAACTGTGCAGTAGTTAAACTTTCTTTATCTACTCTGAACTCTGCTTTACATTGTTCAGGTCATTCACATGGTGTATTCTGTTTCTGTGAAGACAGTAAGAATGGTGTAGTTAAGAGTGCATTCGCTAGAAACTTCCTATAGAAGCCTAGCATTCCCTAAAATGAATTTAGTTGCCCTTTGTTTCCTGCTTCCAGTCATAGCTTTATTGCATACAACCTTTGTGGGTCTGCTATTATTCCCATAGCGTTAATAATATGGCCTAAGAACTTCACTTCATATTTCCTAAAGCGAGATTTGGGTAACTTAATAGTTATACCATGTGACACTAGTCTCATAAAAATTGTTTTAAAGTTTCACTATATTCATTCCATGTTTTAGACATTCCTACTTATTGTCTACATAAATTAATATTTTTTCTTGTAGCTGTCCTATAGTTTTATATAGCACTCTTATAAAAGCTACATTGACACATTTAATCCAAATAGTAAGACTTCAAACTGATAGCCTCTTACATCAAACAAAAATGCTGTGTACTTAATTGAATCCTTTAGCAACGCTATATGCCAGTAGCCTCATGTGAGATCCCTGATGCTTACATAATTAACTCCAGTAAATCTAATGAGTAAATTCATCAATTATTGGGTACATCTACCTTTTGATCTCTATTATTTTACTGCATTTCATATATCTAATACTAAATGGACTGATCCATCTGGTTTTTGACCACTCCCAATGGATTATTATAACAACTCACTGAAATATAAATAAATTCACATTCCCTCAATTTCTTTTCATGCTGTTTTTTTTAATCTTGGGGTATTGGATAAGATCTAAACTAAAATGGTTCATAAGATTTTATTTTTTGCTTACATTCAAAATTCTTTCTAATCCCTGGTCTCATAGAGAAAACATTGTTAAGCTTATTTAATATGCTAATAACGTGTTGGGCCTGGTGGTGTAGTTGTTCGCACTGTGGATCAGCGTTTCCTGTCAGAGGGTTGCATGTCCTTCATAATATAAGAAACTTAGTGGGGTATGCAATTTTCAACTTCTACGTGTGTCATGTCGCATCCCCGCAGACCAAACAATCAGAACAATGACAAATAAAATGGTAAAGCACCTGTCTAGAAACCAAAAGGTCATGGGATCGAAAGTTGGTTAGACTATGGATTTTTCACTCTTCTTTTAATCTAGCCTTGTCCTCTTAAAGATGCAAGGATTCACCAGAAACAAAATGTGGCTCAGATTCCACATTATACCATACGTTCCCTTTTGCCAGTTTTATAACTGGGGTAGGTCAGAGATGTCCAAGGCACTGAAGTGGAATCCAGTAGAAGGCTTGCACCTGATCACTGAAACACACAAATTTGTTATTATTGCTAGTAATGTGTTCTTCTCACTTGTGTTTATGCATGTAGTCTTATTGATTATTCCATTTATATCTACCTGAACAGTATTAGTAGTTGTTGCCATTTGTTTATTGGGAACATTGTCTAATAATTTAGCATCAGCTGTAAGTTTTATTTCTAACAAATGCGATGTACTAGGTTCTAACTGTAAGTGAACTTTTCCTACATTCTGTCCATATGGAAAACTCACTGTACCCTCATCATAGTTTAGTGGTACTTTATTTTCTGTGAGCTAATCAATGTCTAACAGAAAAGGGACACTGAGCCCAGTTCTAGAATATATTAGGTATTCAAACCTAAATTCTTCTACGTTAATCTTAATCACTAATTCTTCTCTGGTTAGTTTACTAGCCCTTCTTGTGGTTCCAATAACTGTTGTTCCAGTTACCTGTCTTTGTAACAGAGGGAGGGATAGTAATTGTGGCTTCCTTTCTCCAGGTGACATACCAACTAGGACAGGGATGGCAAACTCTTGTATATCTATGTGACATTTTTTTCCAAAGAAATATTTGGTAAGGCCATGGCATTTCATCAAACTAATCATGGAACTTAATTTTTATACCACATCTTACCCTTTTTCTTTGTGCTTATTTCGTGCATGTTTAGACTTATGATAATGCATGACCACTTGCACATTTTAAGATTTGATAGTGGACAGAAATTTGCACTATAGTGATTAATGAAACATAAAACTAAATGCTTCCATATTAGTAACCTTTTTAATTTTTTAAAATACATTGGATGAATGTGTGTTCATACAAATATATATGAATCGTCTTACCCCTAAAGCAGCAATGGTGGAATGTGATATATTCTCATCTCGCATGAAAAAATAGAGATATGCCAGCTACACACTCAGTGGTGTGCAATGCTGGCCATATTACTTTGAAATGCACATGAAATTCTTTCGGCTGATAAACAAAAACATTTAACAAAAATCCAGCTTCTTTGAAGACCATACAACCTGGACAGAGAGGTGGTACTCATTATGGTGAATGAGATCACTGAAGTTTTTTTGCAAAATTGTATTGCATGTTAAGTTTGTCTTTTCGTAACAGCTAACAATTAAAGTTACAATAGTCAGAAAAATATATCATATTTACTAATTTATTCATAAACAATGAGATTCGTACATCAAGTATTATCTAACCTCACTAAACCAGCATAAATGCAAATCATCAAATTACGTATCTTAGAAATATTACAAAAGTGAATTATCTATTTAGCCTTTTTATCAGTCAGTTTACGAACATTTTGAGGTTAGTCAACAAATGACAGTTATCAGCCAGCTCATCTATACTAATGCACTGGCAGAACGAAAAACGTAATTATTTAACATCATTACCTTGTTTGTGAAGACTTCTGCTTTCATGTTATCGTAATTCCTATATTAATCTAACACTGAGTGGCTTCACAGATCACACCACAAAAACTGCCTCCTCCATCTCCTTTTGCTCACAAGCAGCTACCCTCTACTGAGTGCCAAGCACTCTCTTACTCCAGCACTACAATCTCAGACCAGAAGCAGTATCTTTGGTTCTGCATTCATGCACAGATAGTGATCCACTTTATAAAACCTATTGGGGACATACACTGTTTATAGTACACTAGTTTCAATTTAGGTTACATTAATATTATTATAATATTTGGGTGCCACATGCAAGTGTATCCTAGTAGACTCCTTTCACAACCCTCCAGCGGGATTTAACAAATTTGTCACATATTTGGAAGTACCTTGTACAATAAATGTGTGGTAAATGTATCTCATTACTGATAAGTAGAAATCTTGAGTAGTATAGAACAATTACAGTGTAGATCTAAGGACCATTATGAAGTAAGACGTTATGATTGTACAAAAAAATTTAACTGTATATCATCATTAAACTTCAAAGAATTGTGAGTGCTCAGGTGCACTGGTATGATTCATAATCTGGTTGTATAATGAGTACATTGTCTGGTAAACAAGGTTGCTGACAAGTAAATCATATCAGGCAAAATCAGTACATAGTCCTAACTATCAGGATAATGGTATAGGATTGAGCAAGGGAAAGGAAGATTCATGGCTGAAGTCTATGAGCATCTTGAAGTGACTGCATCATGAAGTCCTTTTCTTTTTGTTTTGTGCAGGTTCAACAACTTAGTAGTGACCTATGTGGATTGCATTTAATCAGTCAATACATCTGAACTCCATATTATTTTCCTCAGTCATGTGCAGAGACATGATAGAGACTTGGCAACAAATTACCAACAACCATAGCTGGCTATTATCATAATGTCAGTAATGTGATGATCTGCATCATAATTGTTCCTCATAGTGGAGATTCTTTAGAGATCCATAGATGTATATAGTCACTTATACTGCAGTATGAATACCAGTACTAAATGCTGCAATACTATGTACAGAGGTAGGAGACTGGATAATGGAAGGTATGAAAAAGTAGCAAAGGTAGGGTAGGGGAACATAACCATTTCTGCCTCTGTCAACACTGAGTAATCTATCTGATCAGAAAAAGTACAGTATCCTAAGGAAATTACAGACTGGATGAAGAAATAATGCTTACATCAGAGTGAATAGGCAAAATTAAAATTGAACTCTGAATAAGACAAAAATCAATAAGTGTGGCATCAGGCTCTGCCAATTAGACACAGAATAACCTAACATGACAGAGAACATCACTGGTTCGTAATATTATACTATGGCTCTCAGTGGCGTTGTGTATGCAATATTGTGACATAATTACTTAATAAAACCAAACAGTAAAATCAAGAATTGAATGGCTCCAGGTGTCCTTGTGCTTGGAATACATGCAAATCTTAATATCTAAAACAACTGTATAGAAAATATCGATCAGAGGCTCTGTGAGGCCTTTCTACATACATAAATTCTGGTTTTGGTAGTCATAAAATGTTACAGAAATCATCTTTGTGGCTCAAAGTGGCCTAGGACATGAGATAAATGCTGACCTTGATAGCTAATGAGACGGAAATCATCTTTGTGGCTCAAAGTCGCTTCGTTTTACATAGTAAAACATCAAAACTTAGAAAGTATCATAAAATATCATTTACTTATAACTTTTATGGCACTCAGAGGCCTGCGCATCATTCATAATTTCAATATATAATTCGATATGGCTTTTACAAGAACAGAATGCAGTACTATACGGAAGAATGGCTCCGTGTGGCCTGTATGAGTACATATTAGACAAATAGCATCGTGAGATTTAAGTATGGCATTGTATGAGTGAAGACACAATATTTATAGGTTGTATAGCTCCCTCAGGGCTTCATAAATGATCTATTAAAAGATTTTTTATCTCTGACAATGTGCATATCTACAGGGAAGGATACGGGAATGTCTGATAAGGGCAGTGTGCTTTATCTGTAAAGAAAATGATTAACATTCAATTGTTATTCACCTTCAGTCAAGAACTGCTGTGGTCAAATCAAAGAAAAAATGTGATTGTAGTATATGCAAGCATAAAGACAAGAGTACTAAGTGTAATGTAGCTTACTGACTAGGTAAATGTAACACATCACAGTAAATCATGAGATAAATATGGACAGATATGGGTTAATTGCAGAAATAATGGAACTGGAAATGTGATTATTAACCTGAAAAAAAAGCAGTCATGCATTCTAACATATGAAGGCAGTATCATAAGCGATGTCATAAGGAATGTTGAAAAAAAATTTAGGTGCAAAGCTTCTGTGACAGTCTTCCACAAACATCTCCAATCATGTGTGACAGAGTAAGACAGATTTTTCTAAAAAGGACACAACATACACAAAATACATATTAGCATCATACAATATTATTATAGAGGAATCATCAATGTATCAAAATAATCCTCATTATTGTGGCGCAGTCTCCCATAAGTCCAACCCCTCGTCCAAGTCGTGGGAGATAGGCAACGGCACAAAGTAGGGGACTGCCTATAGGGGCGTTGTACAGCGGGGACTTCGTGTGCCCCAGGACAGCTACGGTAGCTGGGAAGGCCCTATGGGAACCCTGAAACGTGAAGCTGCGATAGGCCTAGCAAGCCAGTAGTGGATAAATCAACTGCTTTCAAAAAGGGAACATGCCTCGGATCATGGAACGGATTTAAAGGAAACCGACCAAGCAATGGAAAAGGATTACGAGATGGTTTACGACTGGGCACCTTAAACGTAAGGACGTAAGGACTCTAACTGAGAAGTTAGAAGAAATTGTAGAAATGATGGAAAGGAGGAAATTGGACATTTGGGACTTGCTGAGACTAGGTGGAGAGGAGTTGGTGAAAAACCACTAAGTAAAGGATGTAAACTGTACTGGATAGGGAATGAGAGGGGAAGAAATGGAGTGGCAATAGTGGTCAGAGAGGGTCTGCAGGAGGAGGTGGAAGGTATCAATGATCGAATGATAAAAGCCAGAGTACGAGTGAAAGGAAAAAGCATTGAAATCATCCAAGCATATGCCCTACAGGTGGGGTGGACAAAAAAGGAGAAGGAGGAATTTGAAGATGACATGCAAAAGCAGCTAAATGGAGGTAATCAGATTATAATAGGGGACCTCAATGCACATGTTGGCACAGACAGGAAAGGATTCGAGGAGATAATGGGACCAGAGGGCTGGGGGAACCGAAATAGAGAAGGAAAATTGTTGCTGGAATTCTGCAAGAGGAATGGGCTGGCGATCGCAAATTCCTGGTACAAGAAGAGAAGTAGCCACAAAATAGCTTGGTACAGTGGAGACTGGTCCCAAACTTCAGTAGTAGACTATGTACTAGTGGATAGGCAGATGATGAGCAGCCTCACAGATGTTAAGGTCATTCCATCTGAGGCCTTAGACAGTGACCATCGGCTGTTGGTAGCCACCCTGAGAGAGAAAAAAGATAGGAGGGCAACAGACATACAGGAGAAAAGGTTGAAGACATGGATGCTGAAAGAGGTTGAACGAAGGACCCAGTACCAGACACTGATCAGGAAGAAGCTGCCAAAGGAAGATCAGAGAACAGTGGAAGAAGAATGGGGAGATTTTAAGAGGGCTCTAGTTGAGGCAGCTGAGACTGTGTGCGGAAGTAAGGAAACTCCATGGTGGAACAACATATGTAAAGAGGCAGTACTTCGAAAGAACAAAGCCTTCAGAGAATGGTTCCAGACCCGAACAGAGGAAGATAGGGTAAAATATAAGGGAAGCAAGAAAACGGCACAGACCATAGTAAGGGTGGAGAAGAAGAAGTGGATGGAAAAATGGACAAGAATGTTAGAAGAGGACAGTGAAGGGAAGAAAAAAGTACTTTACACCATGGTAAGAAATAAGAGGAACGACAGAAGCGAGTGCCTGAGGATCATGGCTAATAATGGAAGAGTTGTGGAGGAAATGCATGAGCTCAAAAAGATTTGGAAGGAGTACTTTGAAGATCTGTTGAATGCCGTCAAGCGGGTAACTAACAGCGATGGAGAGCCTAAGGCAGCAGACGATTATAATAGTGGGAAAATTTATGATCTAACTTGGAATGAAGTGGAAGAAGCCATAAAGAGGATGAAAGGGGGCAAGGCACCAGGTTGGGACGAAGTAACTGTGGATATGATACGAGCAGCAGGAGAAGTAGGAACCCAGTGGCTGTACAGAGTGCTGAGGGTGGTGTGGAAGGAGAACAGAATTCCTGAGGATTGGAAGAAAGGAATTATAGTCCCGATCTTCAAGAAAGGGGATAAAAGGAGATGTGAGGACTACAGAGGAATCACCCTGCTATGCCACTGTGGAAAAATCTATGAAAAGATCCTGGAGAAGAGAATAAGAAGCAGTATTGAAAGTAGACTGCAAGAGGAGCAGTATGGTTTCAGACCGGGAAGATCAACAACGGACCTCATATTTGCAGTAAGGCAACTGCAGGAAAGGCACTATGAGTACGGGAAGGACTTAATCATGGCCTTTTTAGATATTGAGAAGGCGTATGACAGTATCTATAGGGACAAGCTCTGGGATGTGCTGAACGCAAAAGGGATAGATGAAGAGATAACACGAAAAGTCAGAAAAATGTATGAGGGAAGTGAGAGTTGTGTGAAAGTGGGGAGGGAACGTACTGCATGGTTCAACCTGGAAAATGGGCTGCGGCAGGAAAGTGCACTTTCGCCTTTATTGTTTATTATTGTTATGGATGAAATCCTACAGCAAGTATCAGATGCAATTGGAGATCATAAAATGAAAGCAGTGCTTTTTGCCGATGACCTGATGTTATGGGGAAATTGCGAGAAGGAGGTGCAAGAGCAGTTAGATGTATGGGAGGCAACGGCAGCACAATATGGAATGCATTTCTCTGCAAAGAAAAGTGAAATAATTGTCGCAACAAGGAAGAAGAATAGGCCAAATGTGGATATAACATGTGGAGGGGAAAAACTACAAGTGGTAGAGAACTTCAAGTACCTGGGAAGCATGATTGAAAGTAAGGGGGGAAACGCAATGGAAATAAATGAAAGGTGCAGAAAAGCAGGGCAGTTCTTCGAATGCATTAGGGGGCTTATTTGGAGCAAGGAGGTGCCACAGAAATCCAAGGGAATTATATACCGAACCTACTTTGTCCCCATATTGGCATACGGAAGTGAGACATGGGTAATGCACAAAAGCGACAAAAGTAGAATACAAGCTAGTGAAATGAAGTTCCAGAGGAGCAGGTTGAGTGTAACAAGACGAGACAGATTGCGAAATGTGTATGTGAGGGAAAGACTAAAGGAGGAACCAGTACAGGACAGGATAGAAAAATCAAGACTGCAGTGGTATGGACACATGAAGAGAATGGATGAGGGAAGAATTTCAAAGAGGATGTTTGATCTGCAACTGGAGGGGAAGAGGCCCAGGGGAAGACCAAGAGATAGATGGGTGAAGGGAGTGAAGGAATGTGTGATGAGAAGAGGAGAGAACTGGACGAAGGTGGAAGAGGGGGAATGGTGGAAAGACAGAACACGATGGAGAGGCTTGTGTTCCTGACAGACTCAGCCAGTGGCTGGAAACTGTCCAAGATGATGATGATGATTGTGGCGCAGTTCAGGGCATGAACACTCATTACACTTCAACATGCCATCATCATTCCATAAAATTGGTGCAACTCATGGCATGAACACTAATTAAATACTCTAGCAATACTCTAAAACAAAATCCAGAGCAAAAATATACATAATCCTAAACCCTTTATGGGCAATCTGCCTAATTTACCTAGCATGTTAACAGGAAAATGGTTATAAAGGCCTGCCAGGAAACAGTGTAAGAAGTGTCAGTGGTGTTCTAGTATGCCATATAAGTTGCTTATGCCATGCTTTCTGTCTAATGCATTTCCTGTACACCTTTGCAGGTTGCATATTTCACAATTTCATGTTCTTCTATTTATGTACATAATGGCTCGTTTGGATACACTGAGACTTTGGTACATTGGTTCTGATAAATGTACAAAATGTATGAGTATACGCAATAGACATGAGTTACTGAGTACATTGATTTCTGAAAGCTACATAGGTGAAAGCATCTAGTGACAGCGTCAAGAACAAGATATACACTCCTGGAAATTGAAATAAGAACACCGTGAATTCATTGTCCCAGGAAGGGGAAACTTTATTGACACATTCCTGGGGTCAGATACATCACATGATCACACTGACAGAACCACAGGCACATAGACACAGGCAACACAGCATGTACAATGTCGGCACTAGTACAGTGTATATCCACCTTTCGCAGCAATGCAGGCTGCTATTCTCCCATGGAAACGATCGTAGAGATGCTGGATGTAGTCCTGTGGAACGGCTTGCCATGCCATTTCCACCTGGCGCCTCAGTTGGACCAGCGTTCGTGCTGGACGTGCAGACCGCGTGAGACGACGCTTCATCCAGTCCCAAACGTGCTCAATGGGGGACAGATCCGGAGATCTTGCTGGCCAGGGTAGTTGACTTACACCTTCTAGAGCACGTTGGGTGGCACGGGATACATGCGGACGTGCATTGTCCTGTTGGAACAGCAAGTTCCCTTGCCGGTCTAGGAATGGTAGAACGCTGGGTTCGATGACGGTTTGGATGTACCGTGCACTATTCAGTGTCCCCTCGACGATCACCAGTGGTGTACGGCCAGTGTAGGAGATCGCTCCCCACACCATGATGCCGGGTGTTGGCCCTGTGTGCCTCGGTCGTATGCAGTCCTGATTGTGGCGCTCACCTTCACGGCGCCAAACACGCATACGACCATCATTGGCACCAAGGCAAAAGCGACTCTCATCACTGAAGACGACACGTCTCCATTCGTCCCTCCATTCACGCCTGTCGCGACACCACTGGAGGCGGGCTGCACGATGTTGGGGCGTGAGCGGAAGACGGCCTAACGGTGTGCGGGACCATAGACCAGCTTCATGGAGACGGTTGCGAATGGTCCTCGCCGATACCCCAGGAGCAACAGTGTCCCTAATTTGCTGGGAAGTGGCGGTGCGGTCCCCTACGGCACTGCGTAGGATCCTACGGTCTTGGCGTGCATCCGTGCGTCGCTGCGGTCCGGTCCCAGGTCGACGGGCACGTGCACCTTCCGCCGACCACTGGCGACAACATCGATGTACTGTGGAGACCTCACGCCCCACGTGTTGAGCAATTCGGCGGTACGTCCACCCGGCCTCCCGCATGCCCACTATACTCCCTCGCTCAAAGTCCGTCAACTGCACATACGGTTCACGTCCACGCTGTCGCGGCATGCTACCAGTGTTAAAGACTGCGATGGAGCTCCGTATGCCACGGCAAACTGGCTGACACTGACGGCGGCGGTGCACAAATGCTGCGCAGCTAGCGCCATTCGACGGGCAACACCGCGGTTCCTGGTGTGTCCGCTGTGCCGTGCGTGTGATCATTGCTTGTACAGCCCTCTCGCAGTGTCCGGAGCAAGTATGGTGGGTCTGACACACCGGTGTCAATGTGTTCTTTTTTCCATTTCCAGGAGTGTATATTGTAAAATAGAGCACATGACTGGGCATAAATGAGACGTGGTAACACCATAGAATACAAAGAGTAACTAACCTAACAACAAATGTAATAATAATTCATCAGACAATAGCTTAAATGACAGTAGTAATAGTATCATGCATAGTATGTGCAATAATAGCAAAGTTGATAGCATTATAAAAAAAAGCACATTACATGGTATCAGAAAAGACAAAAGAGCATCGTAAATAAATGAACATAAGATATATAGAAGCTGTATACCAAAGGACACAAGCTCTTATTACGAAAAAATGTTTGAGTTACAGTTTGTAGCTGCCAGACCACCCAAGGGATGTGATCCGCTGGACACATGTCAAAATGAATGGTGTCTCTCTCAGTAGTTGTGTTCACACACATGCATATGAAACTTACAGTAAGAGAACCGACCTGCAAGATTCTCTCTACTGGGCACATCGCCACCTAATAAAAGTGCTGAGTAATCAAGGAAGCGTGAAATCAAGGTACCAACAGAATTTGTACAAACATTGGAAACATGTAAAGTAAAAAGTTTTGTATGTTTTATAGGTAACTTGACTCACATGTGGAACCACAATAACCATAATATAAAGCCAGACATCAGTAAAAAATTGGGCAAGTATCATAGTACCTGAAAAGTAGCAAAAAAATTATACAAAGCTGAGAAGTCTTAAAAATATATGTATCAATGTATTATTTATGTATCATCAGTTAAGTAAAATAGCTGGTTACAAAGAAATTTTGTAGAATACGTGCCATAAAATATTCTTTTCAAATTCTTGCTGCTAAAATAAGCGTCCATATAATTTCGTTCAAAATCGTAGCCGTATTCTTGGCACTAAAGCTTACCTTATTGGTATTTCAGTAATTTTTCATTATTGCTATATGATGTTGCATAGCGACAAAAGACTAAAAAATGAATAAATTACTATGAAGAAAATTATTACAAATGTGTGGGCTGTAATAATATCATAAATTTGGTAGTCTCCAATGTGTCAAAATCATGTGTAACATCGCAGTCTGGGAAAGCAAAATCGTATAAAAGGTCATTTATGTGATGGCAGAATCTGCTATGTTGTATTTACGCAGCCCAATATAAATGATCCATCTCTGTGTTTGGCTTGGCATAATATTTTTGAGATGAAGGTAGACATAATTAGTTTTGGAAATCGATGTTTTCAGATAAACATACTTGGCAGTTAGGTGCTGGTGACATTGAGCCCTGGTTATTTTATTGTGTACTGATTTGCTGCTCATGACTTGGCAATTAATTTCATAGGATGTGTACACTGCTGTTAAGCCAGATGGGCACTGCCGAGTAAAAGGATGTAACTTTGACAACGGTGTGCTTGATGTATGTAGCGCAGAATTTTGTTTTGGTCAGCATGGCGCTACATTGCTTTGAAGTAAGCTGTGGCGTGGCGTTGTGCGGCCCGACGGTATTGTTGACCTTGCCGCTGCTGGTTTCAAGGACATCATGGAACTTATCTGTTGTAGATATCACGTTTTGTCTGTCCATGATGTCTATGCTTCCAATGGGCTGTACTACCCATAGCACTTGACCTTGATTAATTTGCAACACTTGAGAAATCATAGCATTATTAGAGCTTTTTTCAGTTTGTATAGGATGACTGTGTGGGGTCGGTATACAGCGGAATCTGTAAAATTTTGCTCTGTATTGTCGATGGGCTTTTATAATAGTATGTGAGGTTTGCGACGTGGGAATAACGTCTGTAACAGAATCTACGGAATTATTTGCAGTGGTCTTTATATCTGTATCTACTTATTTAAAACGGTTATCAGTCGTTTGTATGTACGATTTAGGCCCGTCACGTTTGCGGGAAAATTGTTCATTGAACTGTGTAGTGTCGTCATGCAGCTATTTTTGTACGCTGACGAACTGTTCATCATTTTTATTGGTTCAAATGACTCTGAGCACTATGGGACTTAACATCCATGGTCATCAGTCCCCTATACCGTAGAACTACTTAAACCTAACTAACAAGGACAGCATGCAACACCCAGCCATCACGAGGCAGAGAAAATCCCTGACCCCGCCGGGAATCGAACCCGGGAAGCCGGGCGTGGGAAGCGAGAACACTACCGCACGACCACGAGATGCGGACCATTTTTATTAAATCGTTCATTGATCTGAGCAGAGAAAGCATCTTGTTTTTCTCGTATGATGGCGAGCTGTTGATCGGTTTTGTTATTCTGTTTAATCAACATTTGCAGGAGAATTTGAAGCATCGCTAATATATTATTCTCAATTGATGCTTCGGGTGTCAACCGCAATGTGTTTTGCTCTGTGGAGATATCATATAAATGGTGTGGCAGCGTTCATAATAGGATGTTAAAAACACACCATCAGGCAGTAACTGTAATTTATTTTTTAACTCTTGTGTCAGTTAACGGTTAAAGGTATGCCATTTACTAATGTGTAAGTCATTGTCTATTGCGTGGATTACGTTTTGAATATAACTCCTGTCAAATGATGCCACCTCTGCACAACACATTCACCGAGGCAGCGTTGGAAGCTTTCCATAACTTGGCGTAACGTATTCCCTGGGACATTTCCAAAAGCAGTTCTGATGCGATCCTTCAACTCAGGAATGGTGGCACAACGTGTTCGGAACACTTCTTGCTTCAGGTAGCCCCAAAGAGAAAAGTCTGCACGTGAAAGGTTAGGTGAGGGAGGCGGCCAGGAAACGTCACCAAAACGGGAAATTACTCTACCGGGAAATGTCTGTCACAAGAAATCCATGCAAATTCTGGCTGTATGCGAGGTCGCTTCGTCTTGTTGAGACCATAATTGTTCCATATCCACATCGACCATATCTAATTGGGGAAGAACGAAGTTTTGCAGCATCTTTGCATAGCGTTCACTGGTGACAGTTACAGCCAAGCCGCTGTCATCCTCAAAGCAGTAAGCGCCAATAATACCAAAGGAAGAAACTCGACACCACACTGTAACACAAGAACTGTGCAAGGGCTTATTGTGCAGTTCATGCAGGTTTACATCACTCCAATAACGCATATTCTGTTTATTCACTGAACCACATAACTCGAAGTGAGTTTCATCTGACATCAGGATGGTGTGCAACATTTCTGGATTTTAGTGATGGAGATCACACATGATTAAGCAGAATGATTTACGTGAAACCCAATCGCGAGGCCTAATTTCCTGAACAAACTGCAGCTTATGTGGGCGAAAATGGAGATCATCGTGAAATATTCTTCTGAATGAGTAATCGAACATATGCACAGTTTGCTCATGATGATGAGCAGATCTTTTTGGGCTACGCAATAGCGCAGCACGAACATTTTCCACGGCTTCGGTGTCTGCACAGTTCTTTCCCTTCTTCCCAGTTTTCCATTGCAAACAGAACCTGTTGTTCAAAATGCACGCACCCACCTCACAATGGTCCGTCCATCTGGAATTTTCCCATGATGTCCCAAACTGAAACGTTGCTGATATAGACGCTGGGTAGCAATAACAAAGTCGTTATTCTTTAAATAACTTTCAACAGCAGAGGCACAATGATGTGCACTCCACCGCTCCATATCACTGTCACACTCGAAATGGCAGCTCATTAGTACACAATGTGGCATGAGCTGGCGCTCATTTCTGCAGTATGTCATTGTACTACGCAAGTCAAATTACGCTATGATGCTAGCAACAGCACATGGCGGCCCAGATGGTCACTCATACAAGTGCCAGCCACGCCTGACAGCGCTTAACTTTGGTGATCTGACAGGAACCAATGTATCCACTGTGGCAAGGCCATGGCCATAGTGTCTATTACATCATCTGTAAAACGGCACTATGAAACAATACAGAAATCTCTTTGTCAAAAAAGCAAACTAGACCAAAAGGAATTCAAATAGCTCTTAGCACTATGGGACTTAACATCTGAGGGCATCAGTCTCCTAGAACTTAGAACTACTTAAACCTAACTAACCTAAGGACATCACACACATCCATGCCCGAGGCAGGATTCGAACCTGCGACCTTAGCAGTCACGCGGTTCCAAAAGGAATTCATTGCTTGTGCTATTGAGGACAGGAATAGACAGTCAACATCTGTGATTAAGTATGTTAACAAGCACTCTTATATGAGCACCACACGTTTCTCAGCTATAGATGTCATTGAACGACATGCTAAACCTTTTATCAATGGACAGTTTTTGAAGGAAGCCTGGCTATCATGTGCACCATCATTTTTGAAGATTCAGAAAATAAAAGTAGGACAACTGGGGGGATCAAAGACTCACATTTATCTAGAAACGATATAAAAGACAGAATCCTAAAAAGGCTGGAAAATGTAGAAGAACAATAAAAAGTGGCCTCATCCACCATCTCCTCTCCTTATATTTCACCGTGTTTGGACGAAAGTACAGATGCAACTAAATCTATCACTTTAGCTGTGTTTTCTCAGTATTGTGTTGTAAACATCAAAGATGGACTGATAGTGATGATGTCAATGCTAGCAATTACTAAGGCCAGATATATCTATACAGCTATTCAAAATTTGATAATGACTAATGGTGCTCCCAATACGGTAGACAAAAAAATTGTTTTATGAATTTATTACAAGCACACATTCTTGAATTCCACTGCATATATATCAATAAGCATTGTGTGCAAATGATGGTTTCGTGTCTCTTGATAATGTCATGGTTGTAGTCACAAAAATATTCTCCCGAATATCATCGCAAGCTTCCAATAAAAGATAGAAATGTTTTAGGTGAAGTCAACTCAGTGTACAGTGCCTTATTGATAAATAACACTAGTTCAGTAGTTTATTGATGTATAGCAATGTCCACTGGTTGAGCTACATCAACATACTTCAAAGATTTGTAGACAGTTTGGAAGAAATTCTGCTCTGTATACAAAATCACTGAAAAATTGTGCATTATTCACAGTTAATACTTGTTACATAGCTTGCAAAATTCATATTTTTTATGGACATGTGATAGAATTTCAGTGATTTGAATGCAAATATTCAAGGAACAAACTAAAAGTTATTGCTATGATAGGTCTTATTTGTGCTTTCAAAGTTAAACTGCAAGTTGTTTCCAATAACTAGAACTGTTTCCCAAATATGAAAAAAATACCAGCAATTTGGATTTATACGAAAAGCCAGACCAAGAAGAAATAACTTAAGTATTTACTTCAGTACTACATTCTTCAATGAAATAATTTGGCTAGAGATTTTCCCGGTTCACAAAGTTGTCAAAAATTGAAATTTATTACGTGTCCATATGTGACTCCACTGGATAAATTGAACTTGTATAAATTCGATTGGATAGATGACGAAGAAATTGAACTGTAACTGGTTGACTTCCAGTGTAGTTGAATATGGAGTCAAAAATTTATCGAAACAACAAAAGAATTGGAACTAAATGAATTAGAAATCCTGTCAGGCAACATGAACATAAACGCCAACATTTAAATTATGGGAGTGTGGAATTCAATTTCAGACTCAAATATCTGTCTAAGGAAGTTGGTGACAATATTTTCATCTGCCTATGCCTGTGGGTCATTATTTTCTGAAATTAATAACACTAAAGATTTGCTAAGATGACTTAAGATCAGCTTGCTTCTTCTAAAAGTTACAAAGTATGCGTCTAATACAGATTATTTGGCATCGATTTTGCAACAGCACGAATCAAATTAATTTTTCTTACATTTAGATAAATTAAAAATGGTTATTTTATTATTGCTGCACAAAGGTCAATAACTGGTTGTAAATAAAGAGTGAAAGCAATCTACTGGGGTACACTTGCATATGGCATCCGATTATGATAATAATGTTAATGTAAACTACAATGAAACTACTATACCATAAACTATATACGTCTCTGATAGGTTTTATAAAGCGGATCGCTGACTGTAAACGACTGGAGAACCAAAGATACTGCTTCTGTCTGACACTGTAGTGTTGGAGTAAGAGATAACTTGGCGCACAGTAGCAGGTAGCTGGCTGTGAGCAAAAGGACATGGAGTAGGCAGTTTTTGTGGTGTGCTCTGTGAAGCCACACAGTGTTAAATTAATATAGGAATTATGAGAACATGAAAGCAGAAATCTTCTCCCAAGCAAGGTATAGATATTGAATAATTATGTTTTTCGTTTTGCCAGTGTGTTGGTATAGATTAGTTGGCTGATAATTGTCAGTTGTTGAATAACCCCAGAATGTATGTACACTGATTGATAAAAAGGCTAATTAGATATTTCGCTTTTGTAATGTTTCTAAGATTTGTTAACAGTGTTATATATGTAGTTTGATGATTTGCATTTATACTGGTCTAGTGAGGTTAGATAATACTTGCTGTATAAATCTCATTGTCCACAAATCAATTAGTAAATATGGTGTATTTTTCTGGCTAATGTAACTTCAGTTGGTAGATGTTTCTGAAAAGACAAACTTAAATTGCAATATAATTTTGCTAAAAAAAACTCAGTGATAGTAATTCACCACAATCAGTACCACATCTCTGTGTAGGTCATATGTTTGTCAAAGAAGTAGGATTTTTCTTAATTGTTTTCAAATACCAGCCAACAGAATTTCATATGCATTTCAAAGTATTATGACCAACATTGCACACTGCTGAGCCTGTAGCTAGTATATTTTTATTTTTTCATGAGAGACCAAAATATATGGCGTTGCACTATTCCTGCTTTAGAGATAAGACAATATAACTATTTGTATGCACTTGCCATCATTCAATGTATTCCATATGAGCACAATAATTTTACAAAGTATCCAGAAGTTAATTATTATAAAAGAACGTTACACTTGGCAACAGCTCTGTCAGTCGTTTGCTTTGTGGAATCTTTGATATTTCAATAGACAGGTATATATACTCTGTTCTCTCAACCACTCTGTAGCAATAACAGTAGTTACATTTTTTTTGGCGCAACACACTTTACTAACTTGCACAAATTTTTTCCACAATTCATGGGCATTCCTATGCTCCACCTTGCTTTTTTTTTTTTTTTCATTGAGTTGATTGTTGAATTTTTGTCTTTGTAATTGTACTCTGTATTTGATTTATTCTACTGTGCAAAAGTGTCAAGGTTCCGGTGCATAATCTTACAATTGAAGATACTGAAATGGTCGATTTTCCGATTATGGACAATGATGTTGAGAATGCTAGTAACCATTCTGTGGTACAACAGTTACCTAGCACCACAGAGAACATGACTTCCGTTTCCTGAAATACTGTCAGTTTCCTGACAGCATGATGTCACTCAATTTAACATCTGCTCCGACTGTCGATTCCGATATAATGGACAACACTGAGGTAGATGTTGTTAACACGCAGATGTCAGAACACAATTCTTACTGAATCAAATCTATGAACTTCCCAATTCTTGTACAGTCAATCAGATTGCCAATAGGATATCAGAGGACACAGCAGTACAAAGCACTCAGTCTGTTTTTGAAAACCCATTAGATTCTATTAGCATTAATTATGCAGATAATGCAACAAACTAGACATCCATGGATCATCATCATATCATTTGCAAAGTAACCTAGCAGAGATGATTATGAAAGAAATCCATCATCTTCGCTGATCATATTGTAACAAACAGCACAGTAAATGAGCTGAGATGATTAGAGATTTTAAAAGCATATTAAATTAGTTAACCATACATGAACACAAGTTTGATGCCTTACAAAACAGTGGGACAGAAAGTTATAAGGGACCTGTTACTACCATTGGTAATGGGACCCACAGGTCATCTAACTCGAGAACAGATATCATAGAAAAGACTGAGACAAAATAGTTCAGCGTAAAAAATTATTTAAAGAAACATAACGCAAAAGCTAGAATACCCGAGTTTGGTACTGGTGATTTAGTATTAGTCAAGGCATACCAATATAGTTCAAAAATTAAGAACAAAATCGGTAAATTTTGTTAAGAAACAATGGTCTATGGGAAGTTAGTCTGAAAATCATCAACGCTTAAGGGGATACGGAATCACCTATCCCCGCAATGTTAATATATGCCTACTATAGGGAACATTTTCTCACAAACTACTGGAGACAGAGAGGTAAAAATTTTACTGTATGTGCATTCATATGTTACAACAATACTGAAACAACAGTTTATTGTCAAAGTATTTTCTTACAGAGATATTGTACATTTATTTTTAAGTAAATTTTTTCCATCGCTTTTTACTAGACTATCACCCCTAAGTCTTTTGTAAATCAAGTAATTAAAAAATCGTTGTTTCAGTATGTAATAGGGACCTATGTCACTACGTCATAAAAATTTCAGACTTCTAGGTTGACCAGTACCTGAGATAATGTTCCTAGATGAAGTAAAAAGTAAACTTACGGGAAACGGAGAAAGAAGATTAAAACATTCCTGATCCGTAGCTAATACCCCCTTCACAGTCTTCATAATCATCTTCAAGTGTTCTTTTGGCACCCCTCTGCACCTGTCTTGCTTTTTTCACTAATGTCTTGATTATATTATCAGCATGCCTTAGTCTGTGCTGATCTAAAAAGAACATAGCACGTACCGTACGGGAACCAACACACATACCCAACTTTTGAAGGACCTGGCATTTAGTTATATTTCCAAGATTGAAGGTTGCCACAGCATCATACACACCAAAATGTAGTGTATTAATTCCGACAAACACTGTTTTTGGGAGACGATGCCATATCACACTATTCAAGCACTCGTTGGGGTTCTGCGTTTTTCCGTGAAGACATTTCATCAGAAGACTTCTGTCAGCCAGATCTCTGAAAATGGGCTTTATTTCTGCCATGATGGCTGATGGTAGACTGTGGTGGTGAATGTATTTCTCTCCTGTTGTTAGTCCCCTATTGTATTTACACCAGCTGTTTTCACCTTTGGGGCACAAACCATGTTGTGGATGCTCATCCGTGGATGCGGTGTGGAAATATAAAGCCCATATAGCTCTCCTCATTTCTTCAAGATTGCCTGTATTTTGCCTGATTGCAAGGCCATAGCAGTTCTGAATGTGGTCTATAGTTTTTTCCCTTTCATAACTGATTTTAACCTTCTCAGCCTGGCACCCACTCTCTTCTGCACATGTCCTATACATTCAAGTTTGCTTATATTTACACTGTTCCCATATGGTTTGCTTTCCAAAACTTCTTTGAATGCTTTAGAGTCACCATCTCCCAGATATTTGACATAGCGAACATTATACCACTGTGAAGAGCGATGAAAAATTTTCTTCACCCCAGCAACCTCCATGCCACCACTACTACCATAATAATTAGCAATACAGTCATCACTGTGTTCATTTTTCAGCCTGCCTGTGCACCTACAGTATTTAGACATTATTGCAACATCAATAACCTTGCCAGTATCAACACTAGTTGCTGTTACAACACCATTGTTGGAGGTGTGGCCCCTTTTCTGCCACGTGCCATCAAACGCCACTGTGAGGTCACGACTGCCGTCATTTTCTTCCACTGCTTCTTCCACAGCAACCTGCATTGACTTCTGTGCTACATCTTCAACTGCAGATCCTAGTACATAATTGTAAGCTTCAAACTTTGAAGGTGCACTTGGAAGATTTAGAACACCACATAGCATATCACCAGCTGCTTTGCCCTTACCAATTGCTCGCAATCCATAAACTAACCTAATATTTACACTATAAAGTTCAGTTTTCTTGTATCCATTATTTACAGTTACTGAAACCGAACTTGGAAACTTACAGCTGTATTTACAAACACTGCATATTAAATTAAACTGGGCAGCCAGGCCAACATGGGATTCTACTTTCAGAGAAACGTTTCCATGACATTTTTTGCAGCACAAACTGTTTTCAAGAGCTTCACACAATATATTCGTATCAATGAGTTCAAAAACTTCATTCCCTCTATCAAGTAAATTATATTTCTCTTCCAAATCTCTTAGTTTTTTATGAGAAGCACTGTTTTCATTTGGTGTAAGTTCGTTCGGCAAATCAGTAATAAGTGGATTCACATTTTCCAACAGTGGTGATGATGAACTGCTTTGCTTTGCTAATGAATCATTATTTCTTTTCTTTTGCCAGTTCACACGCTTTTTAAATACTTTTGCTTTAGCTCTAGGCATTTTCACTGCGAAAAATGAAGCACTAAATACGAAATAACTCAACAACAACTACTTTCTTATATCACACTGTTTACAAAACAGTCCCGCCACAAAGTCAAAGAGTAACTTGAGGAAACCAGAGAGAAACATTTTCGGGCAACTAGTGTATAAATAGTCGCTGGAAACCGGGATATTTGAATTCATGTCACTTTAAAGGTACTGCCAAAAAGTTCATGGTCAGCCACGAGAGACGTGTATAACTAAAGCGCAATACCCGATCTCACAAATATATAAAAATAAAATAGTTATAATTGTAGTAGAGCTATGTATGATACGTCATTTTAAAGAGGAAACATGGCAGAATATAATACGCCAATAAAAAAAAATCGATTTTTTAACCCAAAATCCGATTCCGTATCCCCTTAAAGATCCTAAAATGGGAAAAATCAAAGTTATAGAAAGGTATAACATCGAGCACATTAGACTATACAAAACCAATTGACTGACGATATAGAAAGATATTAACAACTCTGGACTCTTCCATATAAGAAGCGAACAAGATGGTAGGATGAAGTAACAAGTGTTTCCTGTCTGAAAGAAAAAGAATGCACATTTATGAAAGGGTATTAAACCACAAGGGAATAGACCACATATTGCGAAGGATGACTACGAGGAATGATTAGAAAGAAGAACCCATTTAACCTTATATCTAAAGTAATAATGGGGAGAGACAGGTAAATACTTAAGTTACACCATTCATTGATGTAATACAGATTTATTGCTTAATGAAATACAAACAGCAAGATGGTCTCAAAATTCATTTAAGCCTGATTAAGTTTCTTCCTGAAAGTTAGTGGAACCTGTTTTGGCACTTCCTGAAATTGTATATTAGTGGAGACACGTGTTCTGTTTATTGTAAAATATGTTTCTGTAGTACCACAACACACACAATCACACACACACACACACACACACACACACACACACACACACACACACACACACCCACACACACTCACACACACACACACACACACACACACACACACACACACACACACACACACACACACACACACACACACACACACGGACGGACGGACGAGAAATAAAAATCAAAAATTAGCTCCCAATAGCCCAAAGATTTCCCCCCAAGTTCCAAATTCCCAGAAAAGTGAATAAGCGAACGAAGTTCCATTTATCACTACTATTAGGACAATAACAAGTAATGAAAACAGGAATCTAAGGCTTGACAATTTAGCAATCTACGAAAGAAAGATTAAATTTCAGTAAAATCAAAATGAAAATCATGATAAATTGCAAAATTAGCATAAATTAACATTCGCAAAGTAGAACCAACGATCCCAAAGAATACTCAGTGTGAGTATAAGTCAATGCATTGTCACTATGTTATGAGAGTTAGCCAAAGCAGGTCATATATCTGAATGCTCGTAGGCGCGCTTAGATTGTTTTTGAGATTGAATAACTGCAATCTATTATGACACAGTAATACGATCTTCTGATTTCAAATATCATGGCATTAAAATTCGAACAGAGGACTTTTACCTACTAGAATAAACTGAACTTTTAACTAGATAATTGAACTAAACATTACTTAGACAGTGATTTAGGGAACGAACACTGATAGACAATTTTCATTCATAATAGCCAGTGGTTTATAGGTCTGAAGCATATAATTTAAATCCCCCCAACATCTGGGAAAGTTTTCTACTCAAGGCTCGGTTAGGAAGTGAATGATATTGTGCAATAAAACACGCTCTCATGCTAAGTCATGCATTTGTGATTCAAAATTCTATCAAATTATTGACATGAAACTCCCGAGTAATAATTACGCGCAGCGATAATATTTGACTGTAGCGCTCGGCGCTTGTGTAGAATCTTTGACTCAAATAACGATTTCTTAGATACTTGAAATTACGACCACCTTGTAGGGAATTTGTTGTGCATGTGACTGAATTGGTTTTATCATTAATATTTCATCATTAATCAGTTAAACATCGATTACAAACGATTAATTACGATTCTTGGTGAAGTAAATATCTCACACACGCCGACATTTCGGCTCAGCACTGTTATTTTGTGTAACATCATCTTCGTAACTTGATAACGATCTCAACACTCTACCGAGTGTCGCCGAGTTTTAGCCGAGGCCAAGTACAAATCAAACCACATCATCAAGAAGAAGAGGCGTTATACCATGTACATAATAGTACAGGAATTGTAACAGAAGAATAATGATATAAATAAAATATTTGTTGAGTATGGGAGTACTGTTCTTACCATCCCCGCCAAGCTGACGGCCATGACGAGCTAGAAGACGTCGTTGTTGGGACAGCAGTCTTTAATTATTATTTAAAAGATATAGATTTTTATTGTAAAAGAAAACATTGAAACGTTTTGTATGATTTCAGATCTGTATCAGTAAGTTTCATGACTGTCTAAAGTTGAAACTAATATGTTAGAGGAATCACAGTTACTGTTACTTTGTTAATAATGTGAAAATATATTATGGAAACGAATAAAACCGCACAGAAGACTTTATTTGTGAAATTTTAAAACCTGTTTCGAGAAGTTATTTGTTTCAAGACTGTTTGTGCTTGAATGTCTATAATCATAAATGCAATCAAGATCATTTCACTGAAAAGCGCTTCAGTTCTTAGTTGAGTGAGTGACTGAAAAGAAGTGGAATATCATTGTAGTAAAAAATCTACAGAAGAGTGACTAATTACTTGACCTGAATTTGAGTGGGGTTTTGAAAGCAATGTTGTCTTTCAAGATCGATTTTAAAAGGCAGTTATATTCTCTCTAAGTGATCTCATGTTTTCAGAAGTGGAAAGATGGAATATTTTGACATTTACGTGACGCTAGTTCAGGTATATGAGGTATATAACAGCGCTCATCACCATAGAGGTAAAAAAGAAGGGAAGTGGCATTACATACTTATTTTGAAGCCAGTGTTGGCGTTATTTTAAGTAGCCCAAAACATTAACATGTTACTGTTTACGAGTGCTTTTTGTTGATTATTTCTGTCGTGTGCACAAAATAACTGTTTTAAATGCTAAAAATAATAAAGCTTACATTAATAGCATGGTGTCAAGAGGCAATTTCGACCGTTTTTCTGTTCTTGAATGCGTACCGGTATTTGCTTCAGCAATACGACACAGAGTGACGTCAGAGGGATGTATCACTCGGCTGAAACTAATGTTTTGGATTAGTTAAGATGGTGGACATCGGCTTCAAGTTTGAGACGTAATGCCACCTCCCTCCTTTTCTACCTTCATGTTTGTAACTGATCATCAAGGAGGTTAGTTGTTCCCCATGCTCATTATTAACCTCCTTGCCTCCATGTGACTGATTTGCTGTATTCCCTAATATTGCTGGTCCTCTTAGCAATGGATGATAACAGCTGCATATTGAACTACGAAAACTCTATTAATGCTTGAGATGTGATGAGATTTATCTACGACAGATACACAATTAGTGTCCAGTAGTCCTATTAAACAAGAACCTTATAGGATAAATGATGTCTTTAGAAGTGGCTGTGGTGATAAGTACCCATTCAGTACTAGCGAAATTTTGTAGCATTTTCTTAAAGTTACAGCATTAGCTCAGTGATCCTACGCATCAGTATAAGTATTAAGTACCTGCCAAGAGCACTGAAATATAAAATTTGTCAACATACAGTATCAGAGCTGCGAGTATAGTTGCAAATCTACTGCTGTTAACTAATTACACAGTTAGGGAGATCGACAGACACGATGAACTGATTAGTATGTGCTCCCCATCCGTTGCAAATAGAACACCAAGTTAAATCTACATCTACATCTACTACATACATACGCTGCAAGTCACCATACACTGCGTGATAAAGGGTACATTGTACTACTACTACTACTACTAGTAGTAGTCATTTCCCTTCCTGTTCCACTCGCGCAAGGAACGAAGAAACAACGTCTGTCTATATGCCTCCCTACGAGGAATGTACGCTGGTGGTATTAGAATCGTTCTGCAGTCAGCTTCAAATGCCGATTCTCTAAATTTTCTCAGTAGTATTACTTGAAGAGAATGTCGCCTTTCCTCGAAGGATTGCCATCTGAGTTCCTGAGGTATCTCGAGAATACTTGCGAGTTGATCGCACCTATCGATAACACATAGAGCAGACCATCTCCGAATTGCTTTGAAGACTTCCTTTAATCCGTCTGGGTGAGATCCCAAACACTCGATCAGTATTCAAGAAGGGTCGTTCTAGTGTTTTATATGAAGTCTCCTTTACAGGTGAACGACACTTCCCCAAAACAACACTATAAACTGAAGTCTGCCATTTGTCTTCCCGATCCCTGCTACAATCCTTACATGCTCATTCCATTTCATACCTTTTTGGACGTTACACCGAATTATTTAACTGATGCAGCACACTGCTAATACTGTATCTCATAATTAAGGGCTTGTTTTTCCTACTCATCCGGATTGACTCACATTTTTCTACATTTAGAGATAGTTGCTATTCATCACACCAGCTAGAAATCTTGTCTAAGTCATCTTGTATCCTCTTACAGTTACCGAATGACGACACCTTCCCTTACACCACAGCATCATCAACAAATAACTTCAGGTTGCTGCTCTCCCTTGTCTGTCAAGTCTTAACGTATTTAGCGAATAGCAGCGATCCTATCACACTTCCCTTTAGCAATCCCGACGATACCCTTCTCTCTGATGAACACTCGACGTCGAGGACAACATACAGGATTGTTTTACTTAAGAAGTCTTTGAACCGCTTCCGCCCCTGGGAACCTATTCCACATGCTCATACCTTCGTTAACGCAGTGGGCCACCGTTTCAAACGTTGTCGGAAATCTAACAAATTGCAATCTGCCTGTGGTGCTTCACTCATAGTTCCCAGGATATTGTGTCAGAAAAGGGCAAGGTGAAATTTTCACGACCGAAGCTTTATAAATCCGTGCTGATGTGAAGGGCAGAAGCTTTTTCGTCTCAAGGAATTTTATTATATTCGAACTGAGGCGATGTTCAAGAATTCTGCAGAAAACGGATGTAACTTTGCTGGTCTGTTCTTTTACTCAATAATACACCAGTCACCTGCGCTTTTTTCCACTTGCTTTGACTTTGCGCTCGTCGAGAGATTCGCAATAAATACAAGCTAAGTAAGGAGCCAATGCCATGGAGTACTTTCTGCAAAATCGAACTGGGATTCCATACTGATTTGGTGACTTATTTGTTTTTAACTCTTTAAGTTGCTTCTATGCGCCAGGGATGTCTATTACTAAGTCATCCACACAGGAGCCTGTGTGTGATGGTCAAACAACGATTTATTCGTTGTAAGCTGACACTTGGCGCGACGCCTGTTGGGAGCGTGAATCGTCTCACACGTGTCTGGCTTCCGTGTAAACGGCACCCATACTCGATTGTCGGATGCTGCATTCTATCAGATATTTCATACTTGCCCAGCGCCGGTTAAAGGGCACATGGCTGCCGCGCTGTTGCTGTGGGAAGCCGGCAGCCCCAACTGTCGTAGGCCACTACTGGCGAATGCGGACCAAACTGACCAATGGAAATAGAAACTACGGGATAGCGCTGGCACTCACATCTGAAGTTATCTGTCGTTTGTCTCTATAGTTCCCAATATTTTTGTGTTCTTTCGTGTAATATTACACTTGTTGTTACCAGTTTTTATCTTGACAGACGTTGAAACGTTTAAGAAACAAACATATCTTAAAACGCAAGGAAGCAAGCCACACCTGGCTGAACTTTGAAAGCAGTATACTGGGGCATACTTATACTTGGCACCAGAATAAGATAAGAATATTAATAAATTAAAATGAAACTAGTGTACTACAAATGATGAATGCCTCTGATAGGCTTGATAATATGGATCGCTGACTGTGCGCGACCACATAGCCAAAGATACTGTACTGCTTTGTTGGAGTAAGAGAGTGCTGGGCAGACTGTTGTAGGTAGCTGTCTATGAGGGAAAGACGATGGAGTAGGCACTTTTTGGAGTGTGCTGTGTGAAGCCACCAAGAGTTAGTTTAACATTTAATATCATTGAACATAGAAGCAGAAGTCTTCAAGGAAATAAGGTAAAATATTAAACAATTATGATTTCTGTTTTTCTCAGTGCGTTAGTATAGATGACTTGGCTGATAATTTGTGATTGTTGAGTAACCCCAGAACGTATGTAAACTGTTTTGAGAAAAAGGCTAATCAGATATTTTATTTCTGTAATGCTTTTAAGATTTGTCAACAGACCTATGTGTAATTTCATGATTTACATTTATGTTGGATAAGGAAGTTAAATAATACTTACAGTTTAAATCTCATTGTGAATCAGTTGTCAGTAATGTAGCTTCAATTGTCAGATGTTTTTGAAAACCCAAACTTAACTTGCAATATAACTTCGCTTCATAAATAAATGAATGTTAGTAATTCATCATAATCAGTACCGCCTCCCAGTCTGGGTCATAAATTTTTAATGAAGTTGAATTTTCTTAAATGTTCTCATTTAGCAGCCAAAAGAATTTCATGTGGATTTCAAGTATTCTAGCCAGCATTGCACAATGCTGAGTCTGTAGCTAGCATTCATATTGTTTGTGAGAGACCACAGAATATGTCACGTTCCACCATTGCTGCTCTAGAGGTAAGACAATTTAATCTATTTGTTATATGCACAGGGACCAGAGTTATCAGTTTTGAACAGGGCCAGATGATTCAGTTCCTAAGGGGCTGAATGTATTTTGCAGTGACTGTGTTTCTTTATTGGTATTGAGAGTTGCATTGCCCAATCAATTCATGCAAGGTTTTGCTAACAATAGGGGAGTAAGCACACCACTTGCAACTACAACAAGCAACACAACAATTTGATTTTTGCATCCATTCCACAGATAAGATTTCATTTATTGTAATCGTGAAGTTTTATATATTTAAAAGAACGTTACACTTGGTGACAGCTCTTCCACGATGTTAGCTGTGTGAAATCTTGATGCTTAAGGTAGTCAGATATATATACTCTGTTCTCTCAACCACTCTGAAGCGAGAATAGTATTTAGATTTTTTTGGCACTATACAGTTTGCTAACTTGTAAAAAAAAATTCCACAACCCATCGGCTTGTTTTTTTCATTGAGTTGAGTGTTGAAATTTTGTCTTTGGATTTATGATCTGTATTTGATAAACGATGCCATACAAAAGTGTGAAGGTTCGGCTCGTAATCTTAGACTTAAAGATACCGAAATGGGCGACTTTCCGATTATTGACAACAATGTTGAGAATAATAGTGACCATTCTGCCGTGCAACAGTTGCAAAGCACCACAGAGAACTTGAGTTCTGTTTCCAAAAATAATGAACTAATTCCTGACACTTTAATTCCGCCCATTAATTAGTAATCAGACAGTAGATTCCGATACTGCGGACGCCGCTGAGCTGCACATGGCTGATGTGCACAATTCAACACTTGATTGTTTAACGAATGAGGTCAATGGTTTGCCTACTTTTCACACAATTGGTCTGATCGCCAATAATATGTCAGAGGAAAAAATAGTGCAAAGTGCTCAGTCTTTTCTTGGAAATCGATCGGATTTCATTAGCGGTAATTGTGCAAATAATGCAACAAACGACGTGTGCATGGTTGTAGATGATGTCCCCACAACACAAAATACAACACAGGCGACACCTGATGCATCATTTGAAAATAATACAGAAGCGGCGCTTCAAAATCTAGTGCAAATTATGGTTAACCTGAACACTCAGTTCAATGAACGATTTAATAAAAATTATGAACAATTTTCCATTATACGAGAAATACAAGTTCACACCAACACTCAGTTCAATGAACGATTTAATAAAAATGATGAAGAGTTTTCCATTGTACGAGAAATACAAGTTGACACCAAAACTCAGTTCAGTAAACAATTGAATTAAAATTATGAACGATTTTACACTATACGTGACGAGCTTAAATCGTACACAGAAGCGACTGATGACCGTTTCAAACGAGGCGAAACGTTGATGGTTGTAGGTGATGTCTCCACACCACAAAATACAACACAGCTGACACCTGACACATCATTTGAAAGGCCAGTGAAAAACGTTTTTGCGATAAAATTGAAGCAATAGCCAGGCAATGTGCACACAGTACCAAGCCCGTATCATAATTTCACTGAGAAATTAACCATGACCTTTCTTTAAAGTCAGTACAGCTATTAGAGTTTTTTATTTTCAGTGTTACATTTACACGATCATGATTTTGGCTTCAAAGTACCATTATCAAGCGTTTTAAGTGCTATACAGTGCCTAAGATGGCATACTGTCGTATTTAAAATACACTATTTGGCATATTGTCTAAGTGTCGATATTTCTGGTAAAGCCTACTGCATTGTTTTATCACTGAGTATATCATGGTATACCCATGTGTCTAATAGTGTCTTTTAAACACGACAGTATGCCATGCTAGGCACTGTATAACACATAGAACACTTGATAATGGCACTTTGAAGCCGAAATCGTGATTGTGTAAATGTAACACTGCAAAAAAAAAAAAAAAGAAAAAAAAAGAAAAACAGTGCAATGGCAGAACTGACTGTGACACCGCACTGTGAAAAAATTGTTAACCATGACCTCTCTTAAGCGGCATGACATAGTTAGTTCTTCCTCCAGCGTTACCGTCAGCAACAGCAGTTTGACTATTTCGGAAAACATTAATGAATCCATTGTGCCTATCAAATCTGATAACAAAACTAAGTTTCCCATGTCAGAAATTTCATTACATTCCATTGATACTAACGACAATACCATCTGGAGTGACGCACTTGACTGCTCTGTTGAGCCACCCACGCAGCCTGAAACAGTTAATAGTGAAGTTATCAAGCCCCATATTAAGCATGATGACACTAACAGGAAAGAAGATTAGATTAGATTAGCACTTGCTCCATTGATCATGAATACGACACTTCGTAATGATGTGGAATGTGTCAGATTAATAAAAGGTGACTATACAAGATTTTACATTACACAAATATTATATGACACTTAATATTTTTAATTTTTTTGTGGGGGTTGGGGAAATTACCCACATTTAATTTACTTTTAAATGCTATATGGTTATCTGTCAGACATTTGATGCTATTAGGTAAGTGACCAAAGACTTTTGTGGTAGAATAATTTACCCCAATCTGAGCCAAAGTTAGATTTAACCTCTTTTTCAGAACCAGACGTTTATGCAGCACCAGACGTTTTGTGTCAATCCAAAAATGATGCACAAAACTCCGCCTTTTGTCTTGAAAACCTTCCATTCACACCACAGCTTTCCATTGCACCTTGTGCAAACACTTCTCCCTCAATCAAACTTTGTGCTGATAAATGCTATTCCCCAGGGATCGATTTGCAGACCAGATTCATACAGCAGAATCTAACATCATCAAATAACTTCTATTTCCCTCAGATTAATAATGCGAACAAGCAAAACATCAGATGCCACATTGTGTCTCAACACAGAACAGAGTTTCTTCCTTTCCGTGATGCATACCAGAAATATTTAATTGTCACTGCGTCACAAAGCTAAAGTTTTTGAAGAGCAAGATGATTTCCCTTTCACTGAATCTTTAGGTTATGGAACTAATCCAGCCCAAAAGCAAACTACGTATTCTGCTCACAGCCCACTGACATACCTACTTCTGAGAAGCAAAATTTTTCTAACAACACTTCTGTTAGATCTAATGTTGCTACGGATTCCTGTGAAACCACGCAGTATATCGCTATTCCATTTATCTCTCTCAAACCAGATACATATAATCATGACAACCTACAGTCAGAACCCAAAATTAACAGCTACAAGAAGACGATGTCATTACTACAGAAAATAAAATACAGCAACTTCATGAAAGTCACATTCAGAATTGCAGTACGACTGCAGAATTTATTTTGAGCAAACAGAGTTTTATGAGCGGCGGTAAGCCAACACAATCTGATGTCACAGGCCATAAGGATATGGTCACAACAGTTGGAATTTACTTCAACAGTCCACTTCTAATTCTGACAAACAGCACATTCACTCTGATTACGTTAGAGAGCTACAATTGACAGCAGCTTTCATTAAAAAATTATCTCCTGGCACAGTTGACCTTACACTGTCAAGTAACATTTCTGATATTTCAGATAAAATTTGTGAAACAGCTCAGAGTAATACTTTTAACACCTGTACAGAAAAGCCAGAGTTACGAAAGCAACTTCGTAGAAGGCATATTCAGAAGCCCAATGTATATGCAGATGTCATTTTATGTGAACAGGATTTTATTATCTACAATCAGTCAGTTCTATGTAACGACACAGTCGGTCAGGCCAATGCCACAAACAGTTCCAAATTATTTTCGCAACAGACTATACAAAGGGAAGAAATATTTTATATTCAATCCAACGTTTTTTTTTTAATACAAGCAAACACACAGATTCCGATATACCGACCCTGTACAGTTATCCTAGACAAATTGAAAGCAGCTCTGATAACACTGAGATTCCTCCAATGTTACAAATTAGTCAAGGTCAAGGGCAATGCGTAGTCCAGCCTACTGAAAACATAGAGGTCACTAGCAGACGGAGTATGATATCTGCAACAGGTAAGTGCCATGCTGTCTTTGAAACCAGCAGCGGCGCGGTCAACAATGCCGTCGGGCAGCACGAGGGCACTCCACAACTTCAGCGCTACGCCGAACAAAACAAACCTCTGTTCCGCAAATTTCAAGCCGACTGACGTCAAAGCTACTTCCTGTTACTCGCAATGCACATCCGATTTAACAGCAGTGCACAGACCTGATGAGATCAATCGCCAAGTCATCAGCAGCAGATCAGTCCTCAATAAAATAACCAGAGCTGAATATCACCAGCGCCAAACTGTCAAGCATATTTATTTGAAAACATCGATTTACAAAACTAAGTACATCTACATTTGTCTCAAAAACATTATGCCAGCCCGCCGGAGTGGCCGTGCGTTTCTAGGCGCTACAGACTGGAGCCGAGTGATCACTCCGGTCGCAGTTTCGAATCCTGCCTCGGGCATGGTTGTGTGTGATGTCCTTAGGTTAGTTAGGTTTAATTAGTTCTACGTTCTAGGCGACTGATGACCTCAGAAGTTAAGTCGCATAGTGCTCCGAGCCATTTGAAACATTATACCAAGCCAAACGAGGATAATGGAATGTAGTCGAATTAAGTCGGGTGATGCTGAGGGAATTAGATTAGGAAATGAGACACTGAAAGTAGTAAGGAGTTTTGCTATTTGGGGAGCAAAATAACTGATGATGGTCGAAGTAGAAAGGATATAAAATGTCGACTGGCAATGGCAAGGAAAGCGTTTCTGAAGAAGAGAAATTTGTTAACATCGAGTATAGATTTAAGTGTCAGGAAGTCGTTTCTGAAAGTATTTGTATGGAGTGTAGCCATGTATGGAAGTGAAACATGGACGATAAATAGTTTAGACAAGAAGAGAATAGAAGATTTCGAGATGTGGTGCTACAGAAGGATGCCAAAGATTAGATTGGTAGATCACATAACTAATGAGGAGGTATTGAATAGAATTGGGGAGAAGAGGAGTTTGTGGCACAACTTGACAAGAAGAAGGGACCAGTTGTTGTCTACTCCTGGGGCCTTGTTTTGACTCAGGTCTTTCAGTGCTCTATCATACTCTTCACGCAGTATCATATCTCCCATTTCATCTACATCCCCTTCCATTTCCATAATATTGTCCTCAAGTACATCGCCCTTGTATAGACCCTCTATATACTCCTTCCAACTTTCTGCTTTCCTTTCTTTGCTTACAACTGGGTTTCCATCTGAGCCCTTGATATTCATACAAGTGGTTCTCTTTTCTCCAAAGGTCTCTTCAATTTTCCTGTGGGCAGTATCTATCTTACCCCTAGTGAGATAAGCCTCTACATCCTTACATTTGTCCTCTAGCCATCCCTGTTTAGCCATTTCGCACTTCCTGTCGATCTCATTTTTGAGACTTTTGTATTCCTTTTTGCTTGCTTCATTTACTGCATTTTTATATTTTCTCCTTTCTTCAATTAAATTCAATATTTCTTCTGTTATCCAAGGAGTTCTACTAGCCCTCGTCTTTTTACCTACTTGATCCTCTCCTGCCTTCACTACTTCATCCCTCAAAGCTACCCATTCTTCTTCTACTGTATTTCTTTCCCCCATTCTTGTCAACTGTTCCCTTATGCTCTCCCTAAAACCCTGTACAACCTCTGGTTTAATCAGTTTATCCAGGTTGGATCTCCTTAAATTCCCACCTTTTTGCAGTTTCTTCAGTTTTAATCTACAGTTCATAACCAATAGATTGTGGTCAGAGTCCACATCTGCCTCTGGAAATGTCTTACAATTTAAAACCTGGTTCCTAAATCTCTGTCTTACCATTATATAATCTATCTGAAACGTGTCAGTATCTCCAGGATTTCCATGTATACAACCTTCTTTTATGATTCTTGAACCAAGTGTTAGCTATGATGAAGTTGTGCTCTGTGCAAAATTCTACCAGGCGGCTTCCTCTTTAATTTCTTAGCCCCAATCCATAATCACCTACTACATTTCCTTCTCTCCCTTTTTCTACTACCGAATTCCAGTCACCTGTGACTATTAAATTTTCGTCTCCCTTCACTATACTATAATCACATTTTTTCTTTGCTTCGGCCATAGCAGTTCTTGTCTCTAGATGAATGATGATTGACTTAATCATTTTCTTTACAGATAAAGTGCACTGCCCTCATCAAGTATTCCCATCTCCTTCCTTTTAAATATGCACATTGTTAGAAATATAGGTCATTTAATAGATACTGAAGCCTGAGGGTGCTATACAACTTCTAAATATTGTCTTTACTCACATAGTACCATACTTTGATTCTATGCATCTATTTGTCTAACATGTACTCATACAGGCCATACAGAGCCATCACTTCATACTGCAAGCTTTGTTCTTGCAAAAGTCAATTGAGCTATATATTCTTATTATTAATTATACATAGGCCTCTGAGTGCCATATAAAGTTATACGTTAATGATATTTTATGATACTATCTCAACTTTGATCTTTATGCTATGTAAAACTAGGCCACCTTGAGCCACAAACATGTTTTCTGTCGCATCTTTGCCATTAAGGTCAGCATTTATTTCATGTAAAACCAGGCCACTGTGAGCCTCAAAGAACATTTTTGCCGCCTTTTAGTTATTAAGGTGAGCTATTACTTAACGTAAAACTAGACCACTTGGAGTCCCAAACATTTTATAGCCACTAAGATAAGCATTTTATGGATGTAGAAAGGTCTCTTTGCGCCTCTGATTGACTTTTCTCGATTCAATTGTTTTAGTTATTAAGATTTGCATGTACTCTAAGTACAAGGTCACATGGAGCCATTCATTTCTTGGCTGTCCTGTTATGGTTCTTATGTAATTATAGCACAATATTGCTTATAAAAGGCCACTGGGAGCCACAGTATAATTTTATGATCCAGTGATTTTCTATGTAATATTTGGTTATTCTATGTCTTAATTGGCAGCCTGATCTCACATTCATTGCTGTTGTCTTATTCAGAGCTCACATACAGTTTTGTCTATTCACTCTGATATAAAGCATTGTTGCTTCATCCAGTCTGTAATGTCATTAGAATACCGTACTTGTTCAGATCAGATGAATTACTCGAAGTTTACATAGGGAGAAATGGTCATGTTCCACTATGTTATCTTTGCTCCTTTTCCAATATACAGTTCCTGCCTCTGTTCATGGTATTGGAGCAATTCACTACTGGTATTCATATTTCAACCTAAGTGACTATATATGTTGTTTATTTCTCAGAAGAATCTCTACTATAAAGAGCAGTGATGATGATAGTCATTACGTTACTGACATTTCGGTATCGCCAACTATGGTTATTGGCAATCCACTACTGAGTACGTCTTTATCTCTGCATGCGACTTAGGTAAATAATATAGAGTTCAGATGTACGAGGTGCATTCAAGTTCTAAGGCCTCCGATTTTTTTTCTCCGAACTGGAAACAGATAGAAACATGCGCATTGTTTTAAAATGAGGCTACGTTCATTGTGAATACGTCTCAGAGATGGCAGCACCGTACGGCAGATGGAATTTTACCTCCAGCGGCGAGAATGAGAACTGTTTTAAATACTTAAAATGGCGACGTTTTCCTTACTTGAACAGCGTACAATAATTCGTTTTCTGAATTTGTGTGGTGTGAAACCAACTGAAATTCATCGACAGTTGAAGGAGACATGTGGTGATGGAGTTATGGATGTGTCGAAAGTGCGTTCATGGGTGCGACAGTTTAATGAAGGCAGAACATCATGTGACAACAAACTGAAACAACCTCGGGCTCGCACAAGCCGGTCTGACGACATGATCGAGAAAGTGGAGAGAATTGTTTTGGGGGATCGCCGAATGACTGTTGAACAGATCGCCTCCAGAGTTGGCATTTCTGTGGGTTCTGTGCACACAATCCTGCATGACGACCTGAAAATGCGAAAAGTGTCATCCAGGTGGGTGCCACGAATGCTGACGGACGACCACATGGCTGCCCGTGTGGCATGTTGCCAAGCAATGTTGACGCGCAACGACAGCATGAATGGGACTTTCTTTTCGTCGGTTGTGACAATGGATGAGACGTGGATGCCATTTTTCAATCCAGAAACAAAGCGACAGTCAGCTCAATGGAAGCACACAGATTCACCGCCACCAAAAAAAATTCGGGTAACCGCCAGTGCTGAAAAAATGATGGTGTCCATGTTCTGGGACAGCGAGGGCCTAATCCTTACCCATTGCGTTCCAAAGGGCACTACGGTAACAGGTGCATCCTACGAAAATATTTTGATGAACAAATTCCTTCCTGCACTGCAACAAAAACGTCCCGGAAGGGCTGCGTGTGTGCTGTTTCACCAAGACAACGCACCCGCACATCGAGTTAACGTTACGCAACAGTTTCTTCGTGATAACAACTTTGAAGTGATTCCTCATGCTCCCTACTCACCTGACCTGGCTCCTAGTGACTTTTGGATTTTTCCAACATTGAAATACACTCTCCGTGGCCGCACATTCACCAGCCGTGCTGCTATTGCCTCAGCGATTTTCCAGTAGTCAAAACAGACTCCTAAAGAAGCCTTCGCCGCTGCCATGGAATCATGGCGTCAGCGTTGTGAAAAATGTGTATGTCTGCAGGGCGATTACGTCGAGAAGTAGCGCCAGTTTCATCAATTTCGAGTGAGTAGTTAATTAGAAAAAAAATCGGAGGCCTTAGAACTTGAATGCACCTCGTATTGGTACACTGAATGCAATACACATTGGTCACTACTAAGTTGTTGAACCTGACCAAAACAAGAGATATGGACTTTATGATGCAGTCACTTCAACATGCTCCTAGGCTTCAGCCATGACTCTTCCTTTCCCTTGCCCAATCCTATACCGTTATCTTGGCGATTAGTATTGTATACTCATTCTGCCCTACATGATTTATTTGCCAGCAACCATGTTTACGAGACAGTTTACTGAGGTTATAACCAGATTATGATTTATAGTAGTGCATATGAGCACTTTCAGTTCTTTCGAGTTTAATGATGTCATAGTGTTAAATAAATTTACCACACATTTGTTGTACAAGGTACTTCCAAGTATGTGCCAAATTTGTTAAACCCTGCTGGAGGGTTGTGAAAGGAGAATACTGGGGTACAATTGTATGTGGCACCAGAATAAGATAAGATTATTGATAAATTAAAATAAAACTAGAGCATTAGAAATTATGAATGTCTCTGATAGGCTTGATAATGTGGATCGCTGATGGTACCCGAATACATAGCCAAAGATACTGTACTGTTTTGGTGGAGTAAGAGAGCACTGGGTGGACAGTTGTTGGTAGCTGTCTATGAGGGAAAGATGATGGAGTAGGCAATTTGTGGAGTGTGCTGGGTGAAGTCATCAAGAATTAGTTTAACGTTTAATATTGTTGGATATGGAAGCAGAAGTCCTCATTGAGATAAGGTAAATATATTAAATACTTATGATTTCTGTTTTTGCCAGTGCGTTAGTATAGATGACTTGGCTAATAATTTGTGATTGTTGAGTAACCCCAGAACGTATGTAAACTGTTTTGAGAAAAAGGTTAGTCAGATATTTCATTTCTGTAATGCTTTTAAGATTTGTTAACAGAGCTATGTGTAATTACATGATTTACATTTATGTTGGATTAATGAAGTTAGATAATACTAGCTGTTTAAATCTCATTGTTTGTGAATCAGTTGTGAGTAATGCAAATTCAATTGTCAGATGTTTTTGAAAACCCAAACTTAACTTGCGATACAACTTTGCTTCATAAAAAATGAATGTTAGTAATTCATCACAAACAGTACCGCCTCCCACTCTGGATCATATATTTTTAATGAAGTTGAATTTTCTTAAATGTTCTCATTTATCAGCCAAAAGAATTTCATGTTGATTTCAAGCATTCTACCAGCATTGCACACTGCTGAGTCTGTAGCTAGCATTCATATTTTTGTGAGAGACCACAGAATATATCACATTCCACCATTGCTGCTCTAGAGGTAAGACAGTTTAATTTATTTGTTATGTGCACAGGGCCAGATGATTCAGTTCCTAAGGGGCTGAACGTATTTTGCAGTGACTGTATTTCTTTATTGGTATTGAGAGTTGCATTGCCCAATCAATTTGTGTAAGGTTTTGCTAACTATAACACACAGTAAGCACACCACTTACAGTTACAACACGCAACACAACAATTCGAGTTTTGTGTACATTCTACAGATAAGACTTCATTCAACATAATAGTAAAGTTTTTCATATTTTATTAAATAACGTCATAACTTGAACTAATTGGTACGCAACAAGCACTTTTCTCACATGACATACTGAAAGCTTTGGATAAATACAACCAGGTAGATGTAGTATTTCTTGATTTCCAAAAAGCATTTGACTCAGTACCACATGTATATTTATTGTCAAATGTACAATCATATAGTGTAAATTTGTGACGGGACTGAGGATTTTCGGTAGGAATGACACAGAATTTTATCTTGGATGGAGAGTTATCATCAGGTGTAGAAGTAACTTCAGGTGTGTCCCAGGGAAGTGTGTTGAAACCGTTGCTGTTCGTCTTGTATATTAATGACGTTGCAGACAATATTAATAGTAAAGCCATGTTTTTTGCAGATGATGCAGTTACCTATAATGAAGTACAATATGAATGAAGCTGCATAAATATTCAGTGATATCTTGATGAGATTTCAAGGTGATGCAAAGAAATGAACAATTTTGCACTTTACAGGACGAAAAAACGTAGTATCCTATGACTATAATATCAACGACTCGCTGTTGAAATCGGCCAACTCATATAAATACCTGGCATAACACTTTCCCGGGATATGAAATGGAATGATCTAATTGGTTCAGTCGTGGGTAAAGCAGGTGGTAGACTTCGATTTATTGGTAGAATACTGGGAAAAAGTGTCTACAAAAGAGATTTCTTACAAATCACTTGTGCGACCCATCCTAGATATTGCTCAAGTGTATGGGACCTGTTCCACATAGGACTAATGGGAGATATTGAACTATACATAGAAGGGCAGCATGAATGGTGACAGATTTGTTTAGTTCGTGGGAGAGTGTCTCAGAGATACTGAAGAAACTGAACTGGAAGACTCTTGAAGCCAGACATCCCAAGAAAGTCTATTAACAAAAGTTCAACAACCAGGTTTAAATGATTACTCTAGGAATATACTACAACTCCATACATATCGCTCACACAGGGAGTGTTAGAATAATTACTGCAGCCTACATACAAACGATAAATCTTCCCACACTCCATACATGAATGGAACAGGAAGAAACCCTAATAACTGGTACAATCAGGTGTACCCTTTGCCATGCACCTCACGGTGATTTCCAGAGTATAGATGTGGAGGTAACTGAGGCAAAACCCACGTAGGCATACATCTTTCTTCAGTGGGGTAATACCCTGTTCAGACGGTTTTTATGACTGTGCAGTACTGAAATTTCAGCAGAAAGTGGTCCAAATCACTACTGAAATAAAGAAACGCAAAAAAGCTAGTAAACGCAAGTGTGGCAGCTTATCCTAGGACATTCCATGAACGCCATTCAACAGAGGGTAGCCACCACTGTACTCTACAGTCCCACTACCAAGACTGCACAGGGACATTGTGCACATCCCTGCTGTCTCAGATCGCTCAGAAACCTCTTACACTTAATTCGTTCGATTTCTGAATTAAATATTTAAAAATTTTCTTACCTGCTCTTTCCAGCAAAAATGCCCTCCTAGCCTTCTTGACTGATTTATTAACTTTAGTTACCATCATAGTTTTTATTACATCATGAGTGGTAATCCCTATCTCCCTACTTCACCTTCGATAAGGTCAGGACTGTTTATAGTTACGAAGTCTTATTTCCATTGCATGTGGCCTGTCAAAGTACCTGATCAAAAAAGTTTTCGCAAAATAAGTACAAAAGTAGCTTGCAGTGCTGTCTGGCCATACCACCTACAATGAATCCACAGATGTCCCATACATACTGGTTCAGCAAAGATACAGAAATTGAGAATCATGCTGCAATGTCATCAGCTGATAGCATCACAAGGTCAACACAATGACACGTTTTGCTAACGTGACAAATCGTCGAGAGTGGTGGTTTGGAACTCGAGTGATTGGGTAAAATGCGTTTAAATTACGGGAAATCTGGTAAAACTACGAAATTTGATGGAAAATACGTAAAATTGAGGTAAATACGACAAAAATATGGATGAATGAGAATACTTGCATGCTCGCCTGGGTGTCTGAAATCATTCCATTCCTCCACCAATGCGATTGACAACTGATGGTTCATACTATTCGTGCTCTATGGGTTTAAGCCTTGCAGAGTACCCATTTGTTCCACACTTGGTTATGAATTGTAAGCCATAAAAATAAAAGCTGCAGTGTCCAAAGATATGGTGGTCATGATGACTGCCACTTAGGACACCTAAACATTGGTCATATTCGTGGGTGTGCTATGCCCTGCCAATATGAGGAATCAATGCCTTTGGTCTTTCTGAAAACAGAACGTCGAGACATCTGCTACCCCATCACTGTGGAACATGAGTTTAAATGTAGAGGTCATCGCCTTCAGACAGCTGTTTGGAAACATTCCATACGTTGCGATATCTTCCACATTTTTGTCAGTGAGAAGCACCGCCTCTGTCTTTTAATTCAACCATCCTACGTGTTCTGGGACCAACTTAACTTACACCACACAATGCCCAGCTTTTCTTTGAAAGCCAATGGACTGAAATGTGTTAATGACAATTTAGCACTTGACACAGACGTCAAACTCATGGTAGAAAAACAAGATGTATGGCACTGTACAAAGCTGTAGTCCATGTCAAGGCGGTCCTCTACGTCATGCCGAGTCCTGCTGCCGACCTGGCGTGTTGACGGAGATGCATGCTCACGGCGGCAACTGGCGCTGCACGACCTCTGTCCTGGGGTGCTGCTTGTGGACATTGGGACATGAGCGCGCGGGATGTGCGAGTATTTCAGAGATCTCTGACTTATAATAGTGACAACAACTACTACGGAATGAATGCAATGTAAGTGTGTGGTGTTTACCGATTCTCAACGTAGTCCAGTGGACTCTGTCATGCAGCAGAAAGGTGGGAGCGGTACTCATTGTTGCTACTATCCTATGATTTACTAAACCCCTCTTCATCCTCCTCATTCTTCGTCCTGGTGTAGCTGGGGGAACCAGCTTAGGCATTATACAGTGCTTTAAAAACCAACAGCGACGTCAAATTCCCCACTGATCAATTTATTATTTACAGCAGTGGTATTGCGAGCACATCCAGTCAAACCACCATCCGTCTCCTGCAAACTGTTTAAGGACATAGCGCAATGGAGTTCGAAATTTGAAAGTTTCAGCTACCTCCAACGTAATGGACTTCCTCCCAAACGATCTACCTGCACCAGTATTCACCAATAGGGTGCAAGGGAAAATTCTGGGGGATCGAATCCCAGAAATTACCGCCAAATACACTACTGGCCATTGAAATTGCTACACCACGAAGATGATGTGCTACAGACGCGAAATTTAACCGACAGGAAGAAGATGCTGTGATATGCAAATGATTAGCTTTTCAGAGCATTCACACAAGGTTGGCGCCGGTGACACCTACAACGAGCTGACATGAGGAAAGTTTCCAACCGATTTCTCATACACAAACAGCAGTTGACCGGCGTTGGCTGGTGAAACGTTGTTGTGATGCCTCGTGTAAGGAGGAGAAATGCGTACTATCACGTTTCCGACTTTGATAAAGGTCGGATTGCAGCCCTTCGCGATTGCGGTTTATCGTATCGCGACATTGCTGCTCGTGTTGGTCGAGATCCAATGACTATTAGCAGAATATGGAATCGGTGGGTTCAGGAGGGTAATAAGGAACCCCGTGCTAGATCCCAACGGCCTCGTATCACTAGCAGTCGAGATGACAGCAATCTTATCCGCATGGCTGTAACGGATCGTGCAGCCACGTCTCGATCCCTGATCAACAGATGAGGACGATTGCAAGACAACAACCATCTTCACGAACAGTTCGACGACGTTTGCAGCAGCACGGTCTATCAGCTCGGAGACCATGGGTGCGATTACCCTTGACGCTGCATCACAGACAGGAGCACCTGCGATGGTGTACTCAACGACAAACCTGGGTGCACAAATGGCAAAACGTCATTTTTTAGGATGAATCCAGGTTCTGTTTACAGCATCATGATGGTCGCATCCGTATTTGGTGACATCGCGGTGAACGCACATTGAAAGCGTGTATTCGTCATCGCCATACTGGCGTGTCACCCAGCATGATGGTATGGGGTACCATTGGTTACACGTCTCGGTCACCTCTTGTTCGCATTGACAGCACTTTGAACAGTGGACGTTACATTTCAGATGTGTTACGACCCATGGCTCTACCCTTCATTCGATCCCTGCGAAGACCTACAGTTCAACAGGATAATGCACGACCGCATGTTGCAGGTCCTGTATGGGCCCTTCTGGATACAGAAAATGTTCTAATGCTACCCTGGCCAGCACATCCTCCAGATCTCTCACCAACTGAAAACGTCTGGTCAATGGTGGCCAAGTAACTGGCTCATCACAGTACGCCAGTCACTACTCTTGATGAACTGTGGTATTGTGTTGAAACTGCATGGGCAGCTCTACCTGTACACGCCATCCAAGTTCTGTTTGACTCAATGCCCAGGCGTATCAAGGCCGTTATTATGGCCAGAGGTGGTTGTTCTGGGTACTGATTTCTCAGGATCTGTGCACCCAAATTGCGTGAAAATGCCAGTTCTAGTATAATATATTTGTCCAATGAATACCCCTTTATCATCTGCATTTCTACTTGGTGTAGCAATTTTAATGGCCTGTAGTGTAATTCAGTCCTAGTATCCACCAACAGGAAGCAAGGGAAAACTGCCACACACAGAGAGTATCTATTTAATTAATCAGTCAATCAATTTGTTTTAGTGGGAGTGGCGCGAATGAACTATTTCCAAGACATCTACAACCCAGCATTTTGGGGAGGGCTGGAGATTTACCAGGTATTCACTGCTTTGTTCAAGACAAAAGAGGGATTAATGTGGTTTCTCGCGGCATGCAATAGACACTCAATGGGCAGGAAGTAGGCACTTGAGACAGAAAGGGGGAGTAGTGTTTCGAGAGAAACTTCTCAAGTATCAATATCAAAGAGTTACAGCCACCTGATGCTTTGTCCAGCTGGATGTAACTGGCGGGGTGAGGGGGAGCAGGGAAGGGGATAGGAGACATGAGGGGTGGGGAGGTATTTTACAAGACATGCATCATCCCAAATAAAATAAACAGCAGACAGTGATGAGCTTTTCCCTCCGTATAAAGAGAGCCAACCCCTGTTAATTGAATTTATACACTGAAACGCCAAGGAAACTAGTATATGCATGAGTATTCAAATATAGAGATATGTAAACAGACAGAATACGGCGCTGCGGCCGGCAACGCCTACATAAGACAACAAGTGTCTGGCGCAGTTGTTAGATCGGTTACTGCTGCTACAATGGCAGGTTATCAAGAGTTAAGCGAGTTTGAACGTGGGGTTATAGTCGGCGCACGAGCGATGGAACACAGTATCTCTGAAATAGCGATGAAGTGGGGATTTTCCCATATGACCATTTCACGAGTGTACCCTGAATAGTAGAAATCCGGCAAAACATCAAATCTCTGACATTGCTGCGGCCAGAAAAAAATCCTGCAAGAACGGGACCGATGACGACTGAACACAGTCGTTCAGCGTGACAGAAGTGCAACCCTTCTGCAAATTTCAATGCTGGGCCATCGATGAGTGTCAGTATGCAAACCATTCAAGCAAATATTATCGATATGGGCTAAATTTCCTGTCATGTGATTCTTCTAGCCCACCAGCTCAGCAACGTTTCCCCCCATTTTTTTCTGAGAAGGGCAGGGAAGAAGGGGTGAGAGGTGCGACATCTTATAGTGGTGGCATTATGCACCAGCTCAGTCGATCCCTGCATGTCAAGGTGAGCACACAAGCAAAAATATTCCAACAAGACAACACCTCCAAGCTGCAGCACTGTAATTACGTAATTTGGACGTGTAGTTGCTGGACAGTGTAATACTTGCGCCTTCCACCGCAACAGCTTTGCACAGACTGAACGATTTTCCTGCCAAGGGGAGAGGGGAAGTGGGGGATGGGATGGGAAGGCTGGGGGATTCCCAGGAGGGGAAGGCGATCATTAATTGATCAGTTTTTATTAATTAATTAGTCATTTAATTTGATATAAAAAATGAGCTTGTATTGGCGATGGGAAAGGGGGAAGGTTGGGGATTTCCCAGCGGTGTTGGGGAGGAGGAAGGAGAAAGGAAGGTGTGAGGGGTTTCTTACAAGAACAGATTATCCCCAGGAGGTCATACATCAACCACTTGGCGTCATAAATCAATTAACGTAACAATAGGCTAATGGGAGGGAGAAGGAGTCATAAATCAATCAAGTTTTTCCCTGAATGTATATAACTCACACAAAGTGTCATAGAATCTGCTTTGAACTAATAGTGCTGACAACCCAGTGAACAGGGGCGAAGGGGGCGGGGAGAGGAGGACTGATGCGCCATGTTTCTGCGTGGCAAGGTGAATGGTTCTTGCAATTGCTTGAGCAAAACGGTGTCATAATGATGACATTGCAAGACACCTCAATAACTAGGCATCCTGACACTAGACTACATGTTCAGTAAGTTGACACTGCAGAAGTCGCTACCTGGGGCTTCTGGGAGTTGAAATTATGACACATCACAGCACCAGCAGGCTCTTGGAGATGCTTAATTGACAGTAAAGCTCGGGCAAATGCTGTCATGGTTGCCTAATGATTGTCCCTGGGACCTCCAGCTTGTTATGACTTACACTGAGGTGACAAAAATCATGGGTTGTTTCCTAAAATCGTGCAGACATCCTTTTGCCCAGCATAGTGCAGCAACTACATATGGCATTGACTCCACAAGTCGTTGGAAGTACCCTCCAGAACAACTGAGCAATGCTGCCTCTATAGCCATCTATAATTGCAAAATAGTGGCCAATTTAGGATTTTGTGCACGAACTGACCTCTCTATTGCGTTTCATGTAGCGCAATTTGAGTGGCCTACTATTTGCTTGAACTGTCCAAAATGTTCTTCAAACCCATCATGAATAATTGTGGCCTGGTGACATGGCGCATTGTTGTCCATTATTGTTTGGGAACGTGAAGTCTATGGATGGCTGAAAATGGTATCCAAGTAGCGAAACATAACCATTTCCAGTCAGTGATCAGTTCAGTGAAACACAAACCATTCCAGTAAACACAGCCACCACCAGGTTGCACAGTGCCTTGCTGACAACGTGGGTCCATGCCTTCATGCCACAATTAAACCCTACTAACAGCTGTTACCAAGTGAAATCAGGACTCATCTGACCAGGCCACGGTTTTTCAGTCGTCTAGGATTGAAACGTTATGATCATGAGTCCAGGAGAGGTGCTGCAGGTGACGCCATGCTGCTAGCAAAGACATGCATGTCGGTCATCCGCTGCCATAGGCCATTAACGCCAAATTTCGTCACACTGTCCTAACGGATATGTCCACTGTACAGCCCATATTGATTTCTGTAATTATCTTACACAGTTTTGTTTGTCTGTAAGCACTGACAACTCTATGCAGAAGCTGCTGCTCTGACTCATTAAGAGAAGGTCACAGGCCACTGTGCTATCCATGGTGAGAGTTAATTTCTGAAATATGGTATTCTCAGCACATTCTTGACACTGTGGATGTCGGAATATCGAATTCCGTAATGATTTCCGATATGGTATGTTATATGCGTCTAGCTCCAACTATCATCCCGCCTTCAAAGTTCGTTAATTCATGTCATACAGCCACAATCACGTCAGAAACATTTTCACACGAATCAGCCGAGTACAAATGCCAACTCCGCAAATGCACTGCCCTTTGATACTTTATGTACACAATGTTACTGTCCTCTCTATTTGTGGATATCTCTATCGCTTGACTTATGTCACATCAGTGTATACTGCCTAACTCAGACAGACATTCTGTAGTCATTGCTGGCTGCTTGCTACAAACAGAGTCCATGACAATCGAACTGAGGTGAGTGAACAAGCTGCCATTGATGGACTCTCTCTTCTTTAGGTGCAGGTTGCTGCCAGAGCGATGTCTGTATGTGACTTGGCACCTTTCGACCGGTAGGTCTCCCTATGAGTGGCTGTCATTGCTACCTGCCATTCTGCGTCAGCATCTCTGCTACTGTGCTGGCTGTACCGATCTGCCAGCTGTCACCACAGTCTGAGCTAATGAGCCATTTGGTGTCTGTACAATGAGCTGCTGCTGAAACCAGCAAGCTTTGCTGGCCAAGGCTAACCTGAATTACGGATGGCACTGGCCATGTCTCCAACACTATCTCCACTGTTGTACTTGTTAAATGTGAAGGGATTATTCAACAAGTACTGTTTCCACGATGGACCATTGCTTGCCACTGGCCACCAGATGGCTATAGTAATTCCCACAGTTGCAGCTGCAGATATCCTGGTCTATCACAGCTAGTCCACCACCCACCATGTCAGTCACTCACCCTGGCTGCTACAACAGTTTGGAGGAAAGCGAGAATATGCTATTTCCAATACAGCTGTGCCTACAGTCAAGCCTGTATTAAGGAGATTCCCAAAGCTACCAGTACTGTTGCCAGCTTTCAGCTCATAGTGCTAAAGTCCGCAAACGAAAACGATAGTTCTCTATACAGCTGAAACAATACTGAGGCACTGCTATAGAAACTTTTACAAAATCACATTACCGGTACGTGATTGGTCGAAGTAGGCACACTAAACTGCCATGCCCAGGCCACTGCAACTGCCAGGGACCTTCTTACATCGAGTCGACTATAGTTATCTACTTTATCCGTCCAACTAACTTTCAGATTAAGAGTAGGTTTACTTAACAGTATGTAGAATATTGAATTTTTCTCGCTATGTGTGTGCAAGACCTTTCGTAAAGCAATGTTGTAACGAAAAGGGCAGCTGCATAATAACAGGGGTCGCTGTATGTCTGTAAGACAGTATACTGATAATTTAATCTATTTTTTCCACTTGTGCCCACAGTTAACATAATGTGGTAGACGCATCACACAGTTAACAATAATTCATGTATTCGTCTCTCAAGTATTTTGCAAACAGTCACATATATGAGTTGCAGTTTTACAGGTCCCTACCAACTATAATGAGCCTCTTGCTTGCCTCAGCACATGCTTATACAGAGTGAGCATTAATAAAACAGGTACCTAACTGGAAATAGAGGAAAAAAGTTCCTGTGAACATGTGCCCAGAAATGGACGATGACATGTGCAACGACAAAAAAAAAAAAAAAAAAAAAAAAGTTCAAATGTGTGTGAAATCTTATGGGAGTTAACTACTAAGGTCATCAGTCCCTAAGCTTACACACTACTTAACCTAAATTATCCTAAGGACAAACACTCACACCCATGACTGAGGGAGGACTCGAACTTCCGCTGGCACTAGCCTTACAGTCCATGACTGTAGCGCCACAAGACCGCTCGGCTAATCCCGCGCGACAAACAACAAATCGTCCCAGAACACAGCACAGAGCTACATCACATCCACGTCAAAACAGATGTTCAAAGTGACCTCCATCGGATTGCAGGTGATAGGGGTAGTAGCAGTTGTCATGCAGGATACACATAATCATACTTTGGCTTCCACCATGTTGGTGGGCCACTTGCCTGGAGCTTGTACGAGGGTTCTTCCATTCGTCCATTTGAAAGGATGATCACACAAACGCCGAAAAGGGGCTTCAAATGTTGTGTGATGTGACTGGTGTCTGTGAGGGTATTTGTTTAGGTATAACCTTGCTGCCTCTCGACCGTTTCCTTCTGCTTGATCGTACACAGACACCATCTCGGAATGTTCCCTACACGAATAACAGACCATTTTGTTACTTACAGTACGTTGCGTCAATCACACAGCCTTAACACGCGACACGTAATCAGAGGAACCGTCATTAGTCAGCGCCATCTACATCTGCGTTGAGTAGGGAAGACCACCGACCACTAATCCTCTGGTCAACGTCAACAACAGTTTCCAAAATTTGTTGTAGTTCAGTAGTGAAGCTCTCTTACAAACTGACTACGAGCTTTCAAAGTGCAATAATCCGAACTGCTGACCTTTCCCATTCCCCTGCAGGACCCTATGTGATTACTGTTATAGCACAATCTCTCAGTACTGTTAATCTGGAAAGCGATACTCATAGGGTAAAATTATTGTCTACTGAGTACTAGAAGTTTCTGATATCGTTCAAGATTAGATTACCTAATGATTATTCTAGGAATGTAGTCGTACGTATCGCCTCCCGTAGTCATCGTGAGGACAACATTAGATTAATTACAGTGCGCACAGAAACATTTAAACAGTTATTCTTCCCACGTTCCATACATAAATTGAACGGGAAAAAGTCCTCATAACTGGTTCAACGTGATGTAACTTCTGCCATGCTCTTCATAGTGGTTTGCAGAGTGTAGGCATAGATGAAATATTTAGCGTACTTTGAAATTGTGTTTTGTTATCGACAGAGTTTGGTCGATAGTTGGTTCGCGCTGCTAGAGCATCTCTTTCCACTTATAGCAACGCCATCTTTAGTAGCATGGTAGTGAATTAAGTTTTGCAAAGTTTAAGCTTCTCAAAATGAGTGATGCAGGCTTTTTTCGGGTAATGTTGATTATTACATACAGTCCCATAACGATAATTAGCTTATCGTGATTATAATAGAAGTGCAAAGAGTAATTTTTTTACAAGAAGTAGGGAGTAGGTGCGCAGCTTGTCGATGTGACTTTGACCACCCATCGAGATTTTGAAAAGTAGAAGTCTACTTTTGGAAATTTACGGTAACTGAAAGTGATCGGGAGTGGGGGAGAAGTTATAAAAACATTTCTGAGTGGACTGCGTGCAGCAGCTGTATTGTTTTTAGGATCGCCGTTTAGTACGGAAGTAGCAATTTTTTGAAGGGTACATAACTTCATTTGTAGGAAAGAGAAGAATACATCACAAGGTCTAACCATGATGTATACTGTAAGTTCACAAGCCATATATTTAGAACTACTTAATAATTATCTGTAATATTCTGTAATAGAGAAAACTGAGTGTTGAGGAGTGAGTTCGTAGGTGGTGCTCGTTAGGGTTATTTTGACTTTTGGTGAATCGGGTATTCAGTTCGTTTCCATCCACGAACACACCATTATTTTGCCACTAGGATTAATCGTAATTTACCTCCATAACTTTAAGTTTGTTGTTTTTTTTCTCAAAACTGCAGTAAAACAAAGACACATAATGGTAACATTATCATGAAAGCAGTTTACTGAATCTCTTTTTAGGGACAGGCTGCTTTAACCAATTATATCATGCTGCATGGGCTGACATAAGCTACTTAACTCACTTAACCTTGCTTCAATACACTACATTGTGTTGATAATTTGGTCTTGTCAGCTAACCATAATTTATTTTGACCTCCGCTGACAAGGTTACTTTGCGGAGGGAGTTGTTAAATGAGCTGCTCCTACTACCTCTGCCTCCCCTCTCCTTTTTCTTCTATTTGGTTTGATTTGTAAATATTTGAGGTTGCAGACTTAAACATATGCTGCACCTTGTTTGTTATTGTGGTTGTAAGCAGCTTATTTGTGTTTATGTAAACAGATCCTTCTTACTGGGTCATATTTATGTCTAAAGTTACTTAAAGTTAACAGGGTTTTCATAATGAAAGAATATTACGAGTTTCTTTCTAACTGTTTTGTCTTTCAACACAAGACTTTGCTTTCTGTGAGAAACGTTTAGTGTTGTTACTCGGTTTATCCCTGTGTTGTCATTTTCAGAACAGCTCTGATAATTGTCTGTTTTGTATACAATTTATTACCATTCAGAGACAGTTACTCATTTACTTAAGTAACTTGAAGACTGGAATTTGTCCGAAGACACACAGCATGAATGCACCTGTCACATATATTCTGCAAATTGTTTGTTGTGTTGTGTATTGTAATGTGCATTTGCTGGAATGCTTTAAATGCAGCATGCATCTTCAGTGTCTTACAGTCAAGTAATTGTCGATTAGATAGAGATAAGCATGTGACACTTTACATTCTTACGAGTGAAGAATTTACTTCCATATTTTCTGATCTACACATTTTCAGGTCCCAGGATTGGAATGTGACCATTTTGGGAGGGATGTACCTGACAAGAACTGAAAGCCTGCAACTGAAATTATTTAGGTTTTATATGAAAAAGTCCACTTGTAAAATGGCCACAGCGATTGAGGAATAAGTTGTTGCACTCAAACAAAACTAAAAGTTTGGAAAGTTTTGTAGTAAAAGTGTAAATTGTCTTTTTATGAGTGGGATGTTTCCCATTTACCTATTACGAGGGTTGTAGAGCCTCATCAGTGGACTCCAATTTTATAACTATTTAACAATTCACTTTATGTAGACAGTTATAATTTGAAATGATTTCTTGGCACACTGCATGCTTTGCATTTATTGGAATGCATGTCAAAATGCTATTGTCTTATTTCTGTATTAAAATCAGTTGCAGACTGTTTTTAAAATTCTAGTTGTGTAGGTTAGTTGTAACTATATGATGCTAAAAGTGTCATAAAATTGACAGGGTATTATGTTTTCATGTTTCTAGTAATTCTTTTTGCAAAGATTGTTTATTGCAGCTTGATGCTAGAATTTCGTCAGTCCTCTGAGCCTTCTGCTACCATCCCTTAGTTGTGCAGTTAATACAATCCTTTGTCAATTTGTGAACCCAGGAAGCTGTAATAAGGTGATGGGGAAACTACTGTTATTGCAGCACAGTTCATTTCGAAAGTGCTGCTGTTGCTGGAATGGCAGCCATGGTTTCTTTCAATTTATAGTGTATTTCATGTGTAGTATCTTTCTTTCTTGTAACTAGATGGTTGTCGTTTGCCACTACTGGAAGTTGATTGTTGAAGACGTAAGGTCAGTTATATTTGCTGACACCAAGATGGCTAGTATTATGACAAATTTTGTTATATACTACATCCATAATTTTATTCCTACGCAAGAAAGCAGTCGTACATAAAATTTAGACACAGCGGAAAGTCCGAGATTAAATATAACTCACTTTTAAGATGAAGTACTGAATTTTGATGTGGAACTTGTAAATTCCTTTAAGACTTGAAAGAAAATTGTGTACTAGGATATGTTTCCTGATGTGAAGTCTGTATTTTCTCCAGTGAACTAGCCCCCCACCTGTGTCCAGAATGGCCCTGTGTACGTAATACATGCATGAAAATTGCCCCTTTATTCTTGTCCACCCCTTGCATATAATTATGCTCTCAACACTGCAATTCTTCTGTTATGTTCTTACGCTTTCTCGTCCTCTTCTGCTTTTACCTGGAATTTGCTGAGAGTTATTTCTCCCTCCCCCAGTAATTAATTTTTCACAGGTAATGTTGTTGTATCTAAACATGAAGTACCGAAATACTAGACACATTTCTCTATTATGTAATGGAACATTTCCAACTTCACCTTGGTGTTTTGGTTGTTTCTACAGGAAAAACTTGTTGAATGTAGAGTGAATGTTGGAAATGTATGATTATCTGACTTTAGAAATGGTTGAACTGCTGACCTCCCAATTTTACTTTGTATGTGAGCAGATGTTGGGAGTGGAAGTTTGCAATTGGCTTGTAGCATGTTGACTGCTGAGATAAGCCCTGCCTCCCCCTTCCATAGCAACTAGCTTACAAAATATGAAAGAAAGGAAAGTGTCATAGATTAATATGTTGCAGAAGTGACACTTAATATGATGGCTAGTCGTTAGAAGAATAAAGTTCAGTCTCTTCCCTCATTTTTGTAATTAATATTAAGAATCACTACTCACAGCACACTTCACAAAAGCTACTTGTTTTTACGCCACAGTACTGTTCTGTAACTAATGTTGGCAGCCATTGTAAAGATTCCAGAACTGTGCGGAGTCAGCCGACTTCTGCTGATCAAAGAGGAGACAGGATAAAGTCTGTGAGCAGTAGTCACCAACCAGAGTTCATATATCTCAATGGCATGTGTTAAATACTGAACCACTGTTGGTGAACTTCAACATCTGGCTACACTGCAAATTGCTGTCATCACATCAGCATTTGCATGAGTGGTTCTAATGTGTAACTCAAGTCAGTTTGCCAATTGTTAATTGTTAGATGTATATTCTGTCACATCACATCTAACATGAGCTGTAATACATGATAGAGAAATCTGACAAGTATTTTGGTGCCAGTCCAGCATCACAATTTAACTGTTCCAAAATTGTGTTAATTGCTGTCTTAATATTTCATACTTTGTCTGCAGGAAAGGGGTGTTTACAAATACACAGTTATTGCCTTATATTGTACTGTAAATTTGACAAAATTAGGGAGCCAATAGTGTGTTAACCTTATTACAACAAATTTTGTTTGTCATGATCAACACATATTTGCTTAATCCATATCTTTTACTATATAATTTTATGTATCATTTTAATGTTTGAGTTGGAGGATTTCTTTTACATCCATTCTGAAAATGTATCCAAAATCTATTTACTTTTTCGAATTGGCAGCGTACCTGCTCAATCTTGCTGTAATAAACTGCCAGAGTTCGTCCGTTGTTACCGTGCAGACATTATTCCTTTAGAAGAACACTGAAATACAATAATCCAAGGAACATTGTAACACAAACAGTTTGGCTTGTTACAGTTCTTCCCAAATAATTGTAACATGGGATGTACATTTGATTTCCATGTAATCAGTATGCCACATAGATGACACTAACATACTCCGTAAACTAGAAACATATTAAAAGTTGAGAGGTGTTTTTAAATTTAATCAGCTGTTGTTTGTGTTGATTTGGCATAATTTTGCATGTGGATGGAGTAAAACTACACTTCAACTAAATCAAGTAATAGTCTGACCATAGTGGGAACAACTTGTTCAGGGTAAAGAGGAATATTTGATACTAGTTGTTACCTTTGACCAGTGCTGTAATGTTAATGGCCACAGTAATCTCTTCTTGTGGTGTGTATTTCACAGCTTGGTTGTTAGTTGGCGAAGCCAACAAATGTGGAAACCAAAACAAGTGGTTGTGTCACAGACTGACCTATAGTGTAGCACATTTGAAAAAATCACGACTATTAACACATTTTTTGCCATGTCCTTTACAACATTTTGTGATGTGTCCTCTTATCATTGGTCAAATCTGATGATTAGTAGTGAATATTCCTCTTTATCCCTTATTCACATGAGTAGATACTGGCATGTCACACTTTAAAGTAGAGCACAGTATTACCTCCAAATGCAGGCACAAAAAGACATTTTTTAGGGCAGAGTTAGCAGTTTTGCTAGTTGCATTTTCATTAAAATTATTGACAGCATTTTATGCTCACTGATGGAATTTAAACTATAGGAAGAGGTAGGTATTGTATAATGTTGTGGAAATTGAGACTCCACCTCAGCAAACAGTAAGCCTATAGTGAACAGTGTAAGAACTACAGACACTACGATAACTTTAACAGTTTGCAGCACACGGTGGTTTTTCATGGAAGTTGCGATGAAATTCTTCCTGTGTGATTCATTGGTAAAAGGTTGCAGAGTAAGCTTGATAATTTATGCAGGTTGAAAATTACAGGGGAAGCATACATCCAGTGGATCACGAATTTTGATTATCTTTCATACGACCTAGTACATCATTAGATATAACAAATGCTACTCTTTCTGGGCGTTTTTGAGAACAGGTTTATTGAACCTGTTGAATTCTATACCAGAGCACCCTCATCCAGCGATGCCATTAGCACAACTGGATAAATCTACCTATGCAGTGTTCCAGTCTAGTAGATTTCTTTCCCTCATCTTTTACCAAACACTTGTATGACTACAATGAATCGTGTTCCTTTCAAAAGGAACTATGGAGATCGTAGGGCAAGGCATAGAGGTATTATGGGACATTTGTGCTTGCTTTGTAATTTATGCTTTAATAGCAAAGTAACAAAAAAAAAGTTATAACAGAATGCTTCTGTATTTTGCTGCTGGAGAGAGAATCGTAGTATGAAGACTGCATAACTCTTCATTCTGTAGTACTGCATCAGTTGACAGCTTTGTTATTCATTCTCATGTTGAAATATGCTTGATTTGCATAAAAAATTATGTCTCAGTGGCCATTCTTTCTAAATATTGATGTGGGATTCTGCTGTCGTTATTAAAAATTAAATGTACGTTTCAGAACGTAGTATTCCGAAAATGTGATTGATGTACGTCTATACTGTGTTTTTCATGCATGTATGATGGATAACCATTTGATACATGCATGAGTGTATCAGTAAATAAACGTTGAGTTGGTTGTTGTGTTTTGATGTTACCTGCTCATGAATGTGTTGTTGCTGTTATTGTAATACCTTTACAAAGAAACGTGATTTTTTTGTAGTAATGTGTTTCGTGGAAAATAATAAAAAGGAAAATTAGTAGACTTGAACAGAGTATGGTCAGACTTCTTGCCTGTCAACTTACCTAGATGTACAGACATTGATGGTTGGTGCTCTGGTGTGCAAATCAACAGGCTCATAAAACTTTGAAACTAGATTTCTCTAAAACATTCAAGAAGTGTATTGTACTGCAGCAGCATGAGTTATTCAAGAAGTGTATTGTACTGCAGCAGCATGAGTTACATCTAAGTATGTATTATTATCATACAAAAGAACAACAAAATGAGTTCGACATTGAGTTTTTTGTTCATTCATTAGCTTTGAAGTGTGTTTGCTATGTTTGGTTTTTATGAAAATATGAGATTGTGATTGAAACTGTCGAGTTGCTTATTCAGCTAATGTATGTGTTCAAAAACATCATACTTTGAATGAGCTCAGTGCATATTAAATGAAAATTATGCCCATATTTAATTACTGGTAAACTAATAGTAAGCAGCAGCTCTTAATTTGAGATACCACTAGAGACTGTGTTGCATTTATGAGACTTTAGTTGTCCTTGTTGGGTAATATGTCTTTATTGTATACAGCTATAATGATTGGTTGCATAAATTCAGTTATAGTTTGTTGTTGAAGGAACACACAGACCAAAGGGCTGTGTGATGGAAATATGTGAAACTTGAAGTCCCTTATTATGGTGTTTGAGGCAGGAGGAGGAAAGTGGAAGTCATTGAGAGATTTTAAAAAATCAGACAGTGGAAACATCCAGGATGAAATAATAATTCAATATTACGAAAAGGAGAGAGTAGTGCTCACCATATAATAGAGATGTTGAGCCGTAGACACAATTAAAAGACCACTAAATAAGTAAGATTTTGGCCAAGAGGCCTTCTTTTGAGTTAGACAACATATGCACACATTCGCGCAAACACAAATCGCACACAGCCCCTGTAAGGTGGTGGTTATGAAAGCTGCACAGGCACAGGACAGTAGAGAAACACGGAGGAGCCTTTATGGATGGAAATTTTTATGGTTGACAAATCAGAGCTTTGTCTGAGTGTAATGTGCTCCTGTATTAAAATGTTTGTCTGGTGTGCATTACTAGCTTAAGTTGCACACGCCCCTCCCCCCCTCTCCCTCCCCCACCAAATTGTGAATTACATGCTTAATACTTTATTTACCATTCCAATTTTATGACTTCCATTGCATTTCTCATTCTGTTCCCTGATTTTTAGAAGAAGATACTTGGTCTTACAAACATGAGCTTCCTTAAATATCTTAGCTTCACCGTTTGCATTATTAGGATGTTATTTCAATATTTCAATAAGTACTTGCGTTTAATTGATTTTTCATCAATTTATCTAAAAAATTGTTTTACATTTATATTTCTTATTCTCTAACCTATGAGAGAGCATGTGGAACGATGTTTGTGAACAATTTGTCATTGTGAATGATGCTGGGTATGAAATTGTATAATTGTGCTTGAAAAGTGCACAAAAGTTATTTTTTGTTTTAACTCCCCTTGTGTGCTGTTTGGTTAAGCAGAACATTAGTTTCATTGGTTACCCAAGAAATTTGTATAAGCAACAAATGAACTAGGTGCTTTACCAATGTGCTTCTCTGCCAAGAATTTCTAATGTTTAGTTTGCAGTGAAGTGGGACTAATTTGTGTAAGAGTTCAAAGCTATTGTCTTTGGTTAAATTTTGTTTCTATCAGTATATTATTTTGGTATAGATTGCATCTGCACTATGCCAGTTTGTTTTCATTTATCATGTACCTTCTGCATGTTGCATTTTGTCTGTTAGTTGTACGCAGCTTACCACTTTTTTTCTATGCAGAATGTTGATGCAGTAAGTTGTCATGGATTACTTTGGTGTCGTGGTGTTGTCTGATTGGATTGTTTCTTTGTTTGCAGGGTACATCCGCGGAGCAGGATAACCGCTTTAGTGATAAAGAGAAGAAACTTCTCAAACAGATGAAGTTTGGCGATAGCTTGAGTCGGAAGGTAAGGGAAATGAAGTGTATATTTAGTGTACCCAAAAGCCATTCTCGATAGGAGTTTGATGGTTTTCTTGGAACTAGGAACTCAGTTGTAAATATCTGCACTAATTTTCAAAATAACACCTAGCGTGGATAATTTATCGTGAGACGTTAGAAACAAGATGGAGCCTTAATTATGGGACAAATGATGATGATCTTATGACAGCTGGAGAGACCCTGGTCTTCAGTGTGGTGCTTTACAAGGCACCAATGTTTGTCAGAACTTGGTATCAAATGTTTTATGGGAAGTAGATGCTGAAGTAGGAAAATAGGTATCTCGTTTAATCAAATTGTATGTTCAGATTTGCCTTCTGCGCAGGTGCCATGAATAAGCATAGTGCCCATTTTTAATAATAAAATTTCTTTCAGTGAAACAGTCACATGCATTCGGAAATAGCTAAACTGACTAATTTTTGTCTCCTACATTTATTTCATGGAAACAAGATGAAGTGAAACGTTCATTTTGCTCAGTTAATGAATGAGTCGTGGGTGTTTGTATTTTCTGTCACTATTGATTAAAACTAGGCAGTCCAACCAGTTTAGTCATTAAAGAATTAGTGTGAACACTTGACAGAAACAAATGTTATTTCAAATATCCTGAAACTACCATTTCAATTGAAATAAATATGACACAGTGGCAAGATTGGTGTTCCATGACAATGCTATTGAGATTATGACTTACCTCTGCATACCAGCATCACCAGTAAACCACGGAGCTTGTGGCATTATCCAATAGGTCATTTACATACAGAAAGCAGAAAATTTTGGTGTTAAGTTTTGTAAATTTTGGGAGATTTTCCTGTAGTTGCATTCCTATTTTCTGTCAGCTTAATTTTCTACTTTAATTTATTTCTTAGTCTTCTTGATGTGTGAGTTTTATTAATTGGGAAGAATACAGCTGCTGCTGTAGAAGATTGGAAATAGGAATGCCTGCTACTTTCTGACAATTCCAACATATGCAAAGTTGATTTTCAAATTAATCCTGAAGATAAAAGTTGCCATGACTTGGAGCAAGTCAAGACTAGGTAGGATGGTCACATGACCTCCAGGAGCTTGTCAGTAAAGTGCAAATGTTTATGTGAAAATATTTACAGCTAAAATAGTAGACATGCTTTACAGTGATTAGTTTGTTAATGGGTAGTGTAATGTCATTTAAATTATAGGGAAGATCATTCGACATTTCATTGGATGTAAACTGATGTTTATACTTTGTTATTGTTGTCACTTATCAGTTGTAACTAGAGGGCAGCCAATTTATACAGGGTGATTCACGAAGATATGCAAATATTTTAATATGATATTCTACAAGTAAAACTAAATAACAAAGTATATATAAACTTAGATCCGCAAATATTTAGTTACGGCTAATAATAGATTTTGCTTGAAATTTAGCAACTTTGCTAATATGAAGCCATCACAAAAGTGTACGAGGCTAAAGTAAAGCATGATTCCCATTTATTTTGTTGTTTTGGTCTGGTGAATCTAATAAAACACATTCCAGACATGTCTCTGCAGCAGTTTTCCAGAACATCCGGAGAAGCAAAGAAGTAATTTCGTAAAATTTTTAATTTATTAACTACTTGGCCCAATTTGTTTTTTAAATTCCAGACAATAACGCCAAGTTTTCAACAGAAGTTTTAGAGAATTTAGTTTTGGAAAAATAATGTAATAACTTTAACTGAAATTGTATGAATGTGTCAGGTAACCTGCTTGTAATAATACTGTAGCACATGTGAATTCGTGTTAAACCGGAAAAAACGAAGCTCAGTGTTAAGGAAGTTTTGCACATACAACTTCACAGTACATCCACATAAATGTTCAAAAATACCTCCACAGAGTTCACTGCATTTAGCTGCACGCATATGAACAGATTTTGTTGCTCATTCAGTTTCACGGGGTTGTTTTTAATTTCATCTATTGCATTTGTAAAGCGAGCAAGTAATGCTTCACGTTTATTGACTTTCTCCTCATAAACTATGTCTTTCATCGATCCCCATACATAAAAATCTATTGGTGTTAAATCAGGTGATCTGGGTGGCCACAGATGTGTAGCACCACAACCAATCCATTTCTGGGGAAAATGTTCGTTTAAATGTGGAATAATGGCGTTGGTGAAATGTTTAGGTGTGCCGTCATGTTGAAAATACATTTGCAATTGCGTAGTGAGTGGAGCATCTCTGAGCAAGTGGGGCATTTCTTCTTGAAGGAATTGTAAGTAAGTCTCGCCAGTCAGATGTGCTGGGAAAATGAATGGTCCAATAAAGTTTGTGTGGATTATACCACACCACACATTTATGCTAAATCACTGCTGGAAATTGCTTTACATTGTTGCATGTGAGTTTGTTTCAGACCATACTTGCTCGTTATGTAAATTGTTTATACCATCTCAAGTAAACTGTTCCTCATCAGTAAATAAAATGTATTTGTATAACCGCCGATTGGTATTTAACCAGTTGCACAACTTCAAGGGAAGGGTAGGATCTCCCAGGTGTAAATGATGCACTTTCTGTTTATGGTAAGGATACAGCTTATTGTACTTCAGTGTACGCTATGCCTTAGGTTGTGAAATGCCTAATCATTGAGAGATACGTTGTGTACTGGCACCAGGGCTAAGTTCTGCAGCATACATAATATCCTCATCATCTTCACATATCAAGTGCTCATACTGATTATGAACGCTAGGTAGAGAACTTGTCTCCTGTAACATTCGAAATACTCCACTATTGGTTCGTGCATTTGGAATCCTCTGAGTTGATTATGTACACAATATTTGTTAACTGCAGCTGTAACATTACAATCACATTCGCCATAAATAAACACCATATTGGCATGTTCCACTGTTGTAAATTTGAAAGGCATCCCTATTTCATAAATAATCTACAAACTATAACAGTTACAAGTGGATTCACTTAAATACACTGTTGTTATTATGTTCTTTCACTGAACAGTACAGAAAACTACTTGTTTAAAGGTTAGGAACTGACTGAAACAACTCGCTAATGGTCACCAACAATAACATAAATGTTTCTACATTCTTAATCAAAAGTAAACAAATTTACTTGTATAATAATCTTTGCTTCTCTGGATGTTCTGGAAAACTACTGCAGATACACATCTGGGACATGTTTTATTAGATTCACCAGACCAATAACAACAAAATAAGTGGAAATCATGCTGTACCTTAAGCTCGTACAGTTTTGCGATGGTTTCATATTAGCAAAGTTCCTAAATTTCATACAAAATCTATTATTAGCCATAACTCAAATGTTTGTGGATCTGTGATATATTAACTATTTTCTTTAGTTTTACTTGTAGAATAACATATTAAAATATTGCATATGTTCGTGAATCGCCCTGTATAGTGACAAAATACACTCCTGGAAATGGAAAAGAGAACATATTGACTCTGGTGTGTCAGATCCACCATACTTGCTCCGGACACTGCGAGAGGGCTGTACAAGCAATGATCACACGTACGGCACAGCGGACACATCAGGAACCGCGGTGTTGGCCGTCGAATGGCGCTAGCTGCGCAGCATTTGTGCACCGCTGCCGTCAGTGTCAGCCAGTTTGCCGTGGCATACGGAGCTCCATCGCAGTCTTTAACACTGGTAGCATGCCGCGACAGTGTGGACGTGAACCGTATGTGCAGTTGACGGACTTTGAGCGAGGGCGTATAGTGGGCATGCGGGAGGCCGGGTGGACGTACCGCCGAATTGCTCAACACGTGGGGCGTGAGGTCTCCACAGTACATCGATGTTGTCGCCAGTGGTCGGCGGAAGGTGCACGTGCCCGTCGACCTGGGACCGGACCGCAGCGACGCACGGATGCACGCCAAGACCGTAGGATCCTACGCAGTGCCGTAGGGGACAGCACCGCCACTTCCCAGCAAATTAGGGACACTGTTGCTCCTGGGGTATCGGCGAGGACCATTCGCAACCGTCTCCATGAAGCTGGGCTACGGTCCCGCACACCGTTAGGCCGTCGTCCGCTCACGCCCCAACATCGTGCAGCCCGCCTCCAGTGGTGTCGCGACAGGCGTGAATGGAGGGACGAATGGAGACGTGTCGTCTTCAGCGATGAGAGTCGCTTCTGCCTTGGTGCCAATGATGGTCGTATGCGTGTTTGGCGCCATGCAGGTGAGTGCCACAATCAGGACTGCATATGACCGAGGCACACAGGGCCAACACCCGGCATCATGGTGTGGGGAGCGATCTCCTACACTGGCCGTACACCACTGGTGATCGTCGAGGGGACACTGAATAGTGAACGGTACATCCAAACCGTCATCGAACCCATCGTTCTACCATTCCTAGACCAGCAAGGGAACTTGCTGTTCCAACAGGACAATGCACGTCCGCATGTATCCCGTGCCACCCAACGTGCTCTAGAAGGTGTAAGTCAACTACCCTGGCCAGCAAGATCTCCGGATCTGTCCCCCATTGAGCATGTTTGGGACTGGATGAAGCGTCGTCTCACGCGGTCTGCACGTCCAGCACGAACGCTGGTCCAACTGAGGCGCCAGGTGGAAATGGCATGGCAAGCCGTTCCACAGGACTACATCCAGCATCTCTACGATCGTCTCCATGGGAGAATAACAGTCTGCATTGCTGCGAAAGGTGGATATACACTGTACTAGTGCCGACATTGTGCATGCTCTGTTGCCTGTGTCTATGTGCCTGTGGTTCTGTCAGTGTGATCATGTGATGTATCTGACCCCAGAAATGTGTCAATAAAGTTTCCCCTTCCAGGGACAATGAATTCACGGTGTTCTTATTTCAATTTCCAGGAGTGTAGTTTCATTTTGTAATTGAAATTTTTAGAACTGGAAGTTTTTGCTCTAACCAGTTATTTTCCAGCTGTGAAACAAATTCTGTAGTTAAGTTTAATGTTTTCTTATTGAGTGAAATTATTGCTTACATTTTAATCAGATACCAACTAAATTTGATATAAGTTGCTAGAGGTTGTTACAAACAAGTATTGTTAGATGGCAGAAACCACTAATTCGCTATTTCTCAGATTCACTACTTTTTTTTACTCAAGAACAGAGAGAGTATAGCAATTTTTGCAGTTTCCCCAATTATCTTTTAAATGAGTTTTTCAAATCCCTATTTCTGGGATGAAATAATGTGGATTGCTGCATCAAACAAGTCCTGGGGCTGAAGATGACACCAGCAACAACATTTATGTATATCCACCAGCTGCGACATAGTTGTGTATACAAACAGTGATCCAATACTGTCAAATGTTTTCTATTCCAGTCTTTGATCACAATATCAATTCTTTTGACTATGACCGGTTCCAGTCCATAATGACCATCCTCAGATCTTTTCTACACCATGTCCTAAAGTGATAAGGCCATAATGGCAACGTCAAAACATATAATCAGCACAGCATCCTCACATGTTTTCGTATGTTTTGACATTGCCATTATGGCCTTATCACTTTAGGACATGGTGTAGAAAAGATATGTGGATGGTCATTACGGACTGAAACCATATATTCCTAGAGTCATCACTTAAAGCTGGTCTATGAAAATTTGTTAGTAAACTTTTTTGTGATAGGCATAAATTATCTTCAGGAGTCTGCCAGTTCAGTTTCATCAACATCGCTGTAACAATCTCCCATGGTTCAAACCGACCTGTGACAATTTGGGCTGCCTTTTTCTGTATACATTCAATATAAAGCTATGTCGCTGCAGTTACGTGCATCATTTGGTTCACTGTCATCAATCATCCTCCATAAAGTCCCGACTTGGCCCCATCCAATTTTCATGTTTTTCCAAAACTTAAAGGGCGCCTTTGAGATTTTCATTTTGATGGCGATGAAGCAGTGCAAGCAGAGGTGACGTTATATCTATCAACAAATTGGAATGATTCAACAGTGACGGTATCAACAAACTGTGCTCTCATTAGGAGAAGTGTGTTCATCATCAGGGTGACTGAATAAAGATATAAGAAGTTGTTAACTTTTAAATAAAAAAGCTTTGAGAGATTTCACAAAAGAATTTCAGATTATTACTTTTCAGCAAGCTCACATACATTGTAAACAGTAACGGTCCTACAACTCACCCATGGAGTCCACACGAGCTTTTTCTAAGTAGCTTCTTCTAAGGGCTACATTGAAAGACCGATTGTATAAACATCATTGATTGGAAGTCAGTTTTGACCTTAGTCCAGAAATTGAACTCAATTCAGGAAACTGCTGTATTGCATAACACTAAACTTAGATCCAGTGAAGGAGATGGCACTGATCAAGTTACCAAGAAAATTGCTTGGTAACATCGCTAAAATTGACTATCAACACAGTTATTCTGCTTCGACCACAAATATTATTGATACTTCACAGGTACATAGTATTTATTATTAATGGTACCGTCTTATAAAACATGCAGGAAAGTAAACAGAAAAAGAGCAGTCTTCAAACTGCATCCCAGCCAAATAAGATTTGTTGGTGGAAATTGTGTTGGGGCAGTTAAAAAAAAAGTTACTACGGCCAACAAAAAAGAGGCTTGGAAATTAGTTGTTCTTGATCTCAGTTTGCAGTACAACGGGAACAAATCATGATTTGAAATGTTTGAAAATGTATTATGACAAAGGACCAAGATAGCTTTCACACGTGACTGTGTGTACTTTCAGGACACCTTCAAGTATTACATTTCATCTCTATGTAATTACATGTGCTGAAACCAGTGCCAAAACTTTTCGCAGTTGAAATTAATAAAACTGGAAGTGGTAATTTAGTCAGACCTGCTGTTACAAAAACTGGGCAGAACCTAATTGCAGTTCTGAAACCACAATTTATTCTTATTTCCAACCTCAATGACAACAGTGCAGATTATCATCCGAAGGTGTGTGGTTGTTTTGAACACATTATAATACAATTGTGTAATTTTTTGAAACAAATTTGCTATGTGAAAGGTAGTTAAAAATATTATTCATTACATTTCTGTTGATTTCATGTTCTGATGCAGGTAAAAATAACACCGAACGTTGCTCTTCATTCACGTCAGTAAATGAGTAGGTAATCATAATGTCAAATGAATATATTGTTCTCCTTGAAGGTGAAGAAAAGTGTGTTCGCATTGTGTTGTTAAGGCAATATTTTAATTTAACAGTGACAGCAGTACGTCCCGTATTTTGAATTAAAAATAACCTCTAATTACAAGTAGATGTGCAATGCACAAACCAGGAGTCTGGTACTGAATCCTAGGGGTTAGAATCATTTCCCAAAAACAAAAGAATATAAATCCTTTTCGACGTGAAAATCAATTTTACGAAAGAATCCTTGAGTGCAAATAAAAAAAGTTTCACTTGGGGAACATGAAATAAGAATGGTAACACTGAAGGTACAATGAGAAATCAAAGCACTGAACCAGAGAGAATGCAAGAGAATAAATGCTTCACGATTTAGTTTCATTGCTGAATCATAAACTTAAAACAACTCAGTATTTTGCAAAAGCATTGCCAAAGGTTGAAAAAAAGTGGCAAGTGGAGAAAGAGTTTTCCACAACTGATGTGGAATTGACTCTGAGATTAACCGGACTGCACTGCAGTACATTTCACTGAGCTACCGCCTGATAGTTACAAACTGACTTACATACACTGAGGTAACAAGAGCATGGGATAGCGATAGGCATCTATAAGGGTGGCACTAGTATTGCGTATGCATGGTATAAAAGGACAGTGCATTGGTGGAATAGTCATTTTTACACAAGCGGTTAATGTGAAAAAGTTTCTGACGTGATTAGGGCCACCTGACAGGAATTAAGACTCTGAAGATAGAATAGTAGTTGGAGTTAGACACTTGGGACATCTCATTTTAGAAATCACTAGATAATTAAATGTTCCAAGATGTCAGGAATACCAAATTTAAAGCATTACCTCTCACCAAGGACAATGCGGCATCCAATGGCCTTTACTTAATGACAAAGAGCAGCGGTGTTTCCGTAGAGTTGTCGTTGCTAACAGATGAGCAACACTGCATAAAATAACCACGGAAGTCAATGTGGGACATACACGAATGTTTCAGTTGGGACAGTGCGATGAAATTTTACGTTAATGGGCTGTGGCAGCAGACGACTGACAAGAGTGTCTTTGCTAACAGCGTAACACCGCCTATGATACCTCACCTGGGCTTGTGACCATATCATTTGGACTCTCGGCAACTGGAAAACCATATCCTGGTCAGATTCGACCCGATTTCAGTTGGTAAGAGCTGATAGTGCAGACCCCATGAAGCTATGGACCCAAGTTGTCAAAAAGGCACTGTGCGCACTGGTGGTTGTTCCATAATGATGTGGGCTGTGTTTATATGGAGATCCTCTGGTCCAATTGAACTGATCATTAACAAAAATGTTCAGCTACTTCGAGGCCATTTGCAGCCATTCATGGACTTCATATTCCCAAGCAACGATGAAATTTTTACAGGTGACAATGTGCCATGCCACTGAGTCACAGTTATCCATTATTCATTTATTTGAAGAACATTCTGGGCAATTTGAGTGAATGGTTTGGTCACGCAGATCGCCTGACCTGAATCTCATCAAACACTTATGGGACATAATCAAGAGGTCAGTTGAGCACAAAATCTTGCACTGACAATACTTCAGCGATTATGGACAGCTGCAGAGGCGGCATGGCTCAGTATTTCTGCAGGGGACTTCCAACTACTTGAGTCCATGCCACATCAAGTTGCTGCACTGTGCTTGGTAAAAGAAGATCCATTGCAGTATTAGGAGGTATCCCATGACTTTAGTCAATGTAGCAGTGTAAGTACTTCTTTTGTTGTGAAGATTTTAATATGAACTTACCGATATTTGAGCGTAGAAAATGTGTTTGTAAGTGGTTCATTTGTTATTGTCTCTGTTAGACTCCTTTTTTTTCCATTGCAAGTATTTTGAGTTTCCCTCTCTTACTCAACTGCTAACTGTATAAAATGCCTTAACACATTCCATTTGGGCCATAGTTCCTACTGCAGTCCCCCAGAAGTAGTAAACTTTTTTGATCTCTTTGCATTGCATGTGAAGGAGAAAAGCAGATATCAGCTGGTTTCAAAACCATTGTCAATTTCGGAACCAGATTGTTCATGTGGCACCAGAACTTTTTCATCAAACTGTCCCCCATTTTACAACTAACTTCTGTGATCAGACAGCTACGGAAGCACATGGTAATAACAAATTCGCGGGTACTGATCATGCCTGTAATATGTTTTCCAAGTCACCTAATGGCTCTGTGAATTACTAAAAGATCAAACTACTGGCTTTGAGCCATCACTGCTCAGAAATAATGGTTCATGAAGTAATGATCAGAAAGACTGCACTTAAGAGATTCTTCACCAACTGACTGTTAGAGAACAACACACCCGCAATTTCTATGGGCAGTGTCCAGAATGTGTTAATTGATCACACATTAATTAAGAGACATTTTCAAGAATTGTTAAAGAGATCAGTTACTATCTGCAGTCATCACTTACATAGCTGATTATTTCTTAATCCAACTTCACTGCTTGAAAAACTTATTTCAGATTTCTGCCACTTGGGAATGGCGTACTCGGGTACTTACTAAACATTTTCTTGTGTTTATAACAACTTCTCTTTTGCTCCTTTCTATTTTGTACTGGCACAAAAAGCATTTTTTGTATTGGAACTAAGTTGTGAACTGATGACTTTTTTTCTGTGTTAAAGCTAAATGCTTTAAACAGTCGGTCATGAGTGTGATATCTCTGTTATTAACAATCCTCTGCGTTATAATTTCTATCCACTTTTCTACCCACTCACTTGATACTCCATATGCTCACATTTCATTCGTTATCAGTGCTGAACTGTATTAAACATTTTTGATATGTCAAGGAATACTGAATCAATCAGGGTGCCAGTACCTGCTTCCTTCTAATGAGATGCAAGACAGAGTCACAGAACAGGATATCATTATTGAACTGAATGGAAGGGCTGTAAATGAATCACAGGTAGCAAATATATTTAATAATGATTTCATAAATTCAGTAGAAAGTTGAAGACAGATACCACAACAGTTTGTTGAAGCAACTCTCGTAAAATTCAGCCATATGAATGTATCACTAGCTTTTCCACGTGAAATTAAGGAAATTATGTTTTCTCTTAAAAATAAAAGCTCACCTGATTTTCATGGTGTTTCCAAAAGAGAACAAAATACTTACTCCCGTATAATAAATGCTGTTTCATCTAAAATATGTAATGCGTCACTAACTCAGCCATTTTTCCAGAGAGACTGCAATACGCCATCGTCAAATCACACTTTAAGAAAGTTGGTAGGAAGGATGTCAATATCTACTGACCTGTTTCATGGTTGACATCATTTTACAAAAATTTTTGAGGGGAAGATGAATTGTATAATATCATCTTGCCTGAGCAACAGTATCATCGTCAGTGAATCATAGTTTTGATTTCAGAAGAATTGCTCTACTGAGAATGCCATTTACATGTTCGCTCTTCAAATTTTACAAGCATTAAATATTAAAATTGCACTGGTTGGTATTTTCTGTGATCTATCTAAAGCATTTGATTGTATGAATCGCAGAATTCTCGTCCATAAATTGAAGTTTTATGGAATTGATAGTGTAGCCGGCCAGGAGATAACGTCATATTTAATCATAAGAATGTGGAAAGTTGTATCTAGTAATTCAACCAATGTAGTCTGGGAATGTTCTGATTGGGGAGAAATCATGTGTGGGTTTCCGCAAGGCTCATTCTTAGGTCTGCTGTTTTTTTTCTCATGTATGTAAACCATCTTCCATTTAACGTACAGGCAGAATTAGTTAATGCAAATGTTGAAAACACCAATTCTGTAGAAGAATATCTATTATGGTAACATGTAAAAGAAGGTTGGTAAGAATTATTAACTCACATCTATATATCTAATAATAAATAAAAAACTTACTAAATTCACATGCAGTCATATTTACGAATTAATTTGCAATGTGACTGTCAAATGACTCGTCCCACTTAATTACGATTCATTGTGCAAATGGTCTATGGAACATAAAACTAACTGATCAGGACAGAAACAAAGGGTTATATTGTATGGCCAATTTCGATATTACAGTGTGTGGCTATTTTCTGCCAATTTCGAGACACTTTTAGTTCCTTACAGCTTGGTTTTTAGTACAGTATGTTCCATACTTTTGTCCTATTTCTTTATCTTTCAGTATTAAGATGAAAATATACCGACAAATTGTTTGTTGATGTAACAAGTCACTTCTGTTTATATTATTAGAAATGCATTTATAATAAACCCAGTAAATCTAATCACGTAAAGAAAAAACACTTCGTAAGCATATACTGTTCATAGTTTTCAAAAGGAAGCATTGTCATAACTTCAGAGTTCCCTTCTGAGATTTTATGCTTTAGATCCCAACACTTCAGTATATATTGTGAAAAAAGCCACTTGAAATCTGAATTTGAACATGGAGGACACATTGCCTTCAGCACAAAACTAGATTTTTTAGTGTCCACATGTCTTGTTGAGATGAAAAATTACTTTTTCCATCAGTTTACGAAGGTAGACTCCTGTCATTTTAGGTACACGTACCGAACTTTTTGCTGTCTCAGCATTAATAAATTTCATTATCATTGTATGGTTCAAATAAGAGCCTAGAGATGTGAAAACAGATTGCATAAATTTGTTGCAATAAAAAATTTTAGTCTAATTTCAAGGTTCTACTTGTACCTTTGTATTTCGTTCATCTCTGTCCAGCATATTCATCCCGTCATGTTTCTTGAATGCTGGGTGGTTTTCCCCATAATAATAAAACTGTCTTTATACATGTTGAATAAAAAACAATGAGGTTTAGAGAGATTTTTAATACGGTTCGTAGATTAAACTGTGTATTTTTGTAGTACACAGCTACAAATATGAAGATCACCAAATATCACACAAATCTGCATCACAGCTGGTGTATTTGCTCCTATCAGCCCGTCACAGCACATTACATGTGACATTATGCATATGTGTATCTGATAGTAAAACAGAACAATGACAACGTTTTTTTCTATATTTATTCAATACTTCTTTATTACTCTGTGAAGGAAGTTTGTGGTTGCAGTGGTCCTTTGTGTAAACTAGGGTCTAGCTTGAGTTCAAAGGTGATCATCAAATGCCATGTTGATTTGTGTGTTTGCAAACCTATAATATTGTATTTGGTGGTTTTTTTTTTCCCCACACTGTAACCATAATACAGGCCTAATCTGAAAAGACCTCCTGAATGCAGAGTAGTGTTGTTTATACATACGTAGAATATTGCAGAATATGCAAACATTAGTCTCAAGAACCTTCCAGAAGTGATCAATTCATCTGTCAAAAATGTGACATTTTTTGTTAGATTGATTGTGCAAGAGTCATGAAACAATACATTGGTGACTATATGAAATTTGTTGGAAGTGTGTGGTATTTTTGTTTCATGAGGAAAGGATGAATCAGCTGACTGTGGAGATCGCATGATGGCATGCGAGAGAAGCTACAGTGCTGAGGTTAGGGAAATGTAGTAAATGAATAATAACTGTGGTAGTTTTAATTGCAAAAAAAAAAGATTGACCAGTTAGTTAGTAGTGCTTATTGATGTGCATCATCTGAGCTAGTAACATGTTCTATTACTTAAGTAATTAACCTCTGAGAGATTTTAATTGGACAACTGATTAAGATCAGGATATTTTATAGACTGAGGCAATTACATACCAGCAAGGTGGTATGCTTTGACAGACATATAAACATGTCACAGACAACTTTTAGAGTATAATCTTTGTTTTCATTATTTTAGTTAATTGTTTATTATTTTGCACAATTTTGCCTTTAGTTCAAAAACCATTAGTTACATTCATTCTGATTCCAGCAGATGAATTCTTACAAGAAAGAGATGTCCAACGTGTTTGTACAATAATTATTCAAGCCACTGGGAGCATAAACTGAATTTGATCACCGCATTTAAAATATGTATTTGTTTAATCTATGGGTAAACTTTTATGAAGAACCAAGTGTAATACATAATTTTATTCATATGTTCAGTATGCATTTAATTGTGCATCCCAATACAAGATTTTATTACTGTATAAAGAATTGTAAATAATGCTGTTAATTGCTCTAAGTCATTAGGTGAGGTAGATACATGGAATTTACAGAGAAATAGGTGCCAAACTTACAAAAGGTGGTCATCTTACCTTGATCGTACTTCTAGAGGGAGTTGTAGAGGCAACACCTATGTCGGTTTGTGCGGTGGTCTAGCCACGCACATTTGGGCGCTTGAGCTAGTTAGATACACTTCACTCTGTAACTGAATTTAATAGCAAGTCTACATTCAGAATGTGTGAAATGGAGAATACACTTCATTATTGAATAAACAGTTTTTAGTAGGGGAACTTCACATAGACTCAACCAAAGATTATTTAAATCTGATTAATAAATCAGAAAGAATTTTATTATTTTTATTAATTAACAAAACTTATATAATAACAATCTGCAGAAAAAGTCACATGAGTACTAGTCAAGATGTCAGATCAGTATCATTCCCTTACCATTAAGAAGACAAATAAAAAACACTTGTTACTGTTTGCAAATTGTTTTGGGAAGCCTAATTTCCAGAAAAGTGTGTTAAACATCAGTAACATTTAAACATTTTTAACTTACAGGTTGATATGTCCAAAGTAAAGCTGGAAGTAATAAAACCCTGGATAGCTCAGAAGATAACAAGTCTCCTAGGAATAGAAGATGATGTTGTTGTGGAATTTGTTTTCAACCAGTTGGAGCTAAAGGTAATGGTCCAGATGGTTTGTCCCAAATTATATAATAAGTCTGTTTAGTGTTGACTTTGTAGTTGCTATTGTAATATCTTGATGGGGATATCGTTTTGTGAAAACTGTGGTTGGAGAGTTTGCACTTTAATAATTGTAAGGTGTTTTTTTAAAATGGAATTACTACTGTGGCATAACTGCAGCAGCGTTTAGTTTGGCTATATTGCATATATGATTTGTTTTGCTGAAAATCAGTAATTTGTAAGATGTTTTGTTGGAGATTCATGCAACATTTTTAAAATTTGTTTCGTGCAAACTGCTGTTAACCACCAACATTTAATTTGGAATTTTTGCTGAAAATGCTGGTGGTTGTATGAATTTCTAATAAGGCTTGGAATGTAAAAGCAAATGGGGGTAAATATTAGTGCTTAAAAATCAGCATAGAAGTACAGTAAAGTAAAAAAACTGATTGTTGCCGGTTTCTTCCGCCCAATTAGACAGTTACGTTGTAAACTTGTCCCATCACCTCACCTCTGTTGGAGTGCGAATTCGCTCGGTTCGCTTGTGATCGGGCTGTCGGCTTCTCCTCTCCTTCTCAATTAGCTGACTGCTCCTGCTCTGCTGACATCCGGGCAGGGGTTGTCAGGGTTCAGTACAAAATGAAAAGGTTGGTACACTACATTGAAACCTCTCTTAAAACTGTAATAATTAAGATCCCATCTTGTGAATGTGAGCAAAAAGTGTGTATCATGTACATGGTAATTTCCATGAAAATTAACAGAAGAAAGCGCAATTTTTACATTAGTTACGTTTTAGTGAAAAAATTGTCCACCTCACTGTGCATACTATGAAAATTTTCGACTCACTGGTGTATCAAGTTGGGCAGACAGAAGGACTTTTGAGCTCTCCATCGTTAATATTCCTTGAGCATTAGCTGTTAATATTTGATCCCGTACTATCACATTCATTTTCAGGCTGCAGTCTTTATAGTGCTTATCGTGTAACTTGATTTTCCCCCTTTTTCGTGTGTGTGTGTGTGTGTGTGTGTGTGTGTGTGTGTGTGTGTGTGTGTGTGTGTGTGTGTGTGTGTGTTTGCTTGCTTGCTTTTAGTTAAAAATTATGCTGTAATTGTTACTAGGAAAGATTTCATGTAACTTTAAAGTATTTTTCATCAAATACCTGTGTTACTGTGATAAAAGCAAGTATGTTCTGATGTGCTGTTTTGTAGCATTAATGTAACATTACACTTACACGCACTGTGCAGTTTGTAGGCCACCCAATACAGCTATCTGATAATTCTCTATAAACTATCTAGTGTTAAAAACTATACTTGCTGCTATGTGGCTATTTCAAAATACAGAAACTACCTCATTCAGGCTTTTCATTTTTAAATTTCAGTGAAGTAAAGTAACAACACATATGACATTTCTACCTTGTCAAAACTTAAAGGTTTTTGATAATTCTTTATGAAATTTTTGTGGTCCTGAATAGTATCAAACAAATCTTTTAGATGATTTAAAATTTTTCTTTTATCGTGAGCTGTGTGGAAAACATTTTGATTGATTGTTTTGTTCACATTAATGTTGTGGTTTTAATTACATTCATTGTGCTGTACCTTGACTAAAAGTACCATTAATTATTAGCCTTTGTGCAGTTCCCAAACAAAGAAGTAAAAGAGGCGAAGGTAATGTTTCAGCTGTAATGCTATATCCAGTATGTTGTAAATTGCTCTTCTTCCATTTGTAATAATGGTTTGCTCTGTCAAGTGTGTATAATATCCTTGACGTATTAGGATTCTTTGAAATGCTATCCTCAGTTGTGTTCCAGACTTTCATGATGAGGGAATACATCTTGGATGAATAGTTGATAGCAAAATTTATTTTTTTGTGCACATTTGTTCTAACCGTTTCTACTTAACCCTTTAATCTGGATAAAACAGTCTAGTTTTGTATATTGTCATGTATCATAACCATGGTAGCCTGTGATCCAAACTTACTGTACAAAAGATTTAAATCTTTTGTGATTTTATAGTAAAATGGGGTGCTGTTTTTGATGCTGTTAGTGTAACTAAGAGCTGTAGTAGTACAACAAGCTCTTTGAAAAAACTTCTCTTATTTGAGAGCAATGGGGATCATTTTTCTGCCCGTACAAGTGGAGGTTGTTATAATAAATCAAAAATCACTTTAAGTGAATACCAAGATGTTTGCTTCAAAAAGTTATTGGCAGATTTTCTGTTACATCCTTGTCCAGTACGATGAATTACTTTCCTTCATTGATCTAATTTCATGTAGTAAGCATAAATGTTTCCATCAGCCAAGCAAAATTTGGTTATTGTTTTGGATATAAGTTATTTTTTATACATTTGAAAATTAAGATTGGTTATAAATCAGTAGTTTCCAATATGAGTCTGAAGGAAAAAAATGTGATTTCTTTTAGATGTTTAGTTTACAATCCTGTCTTGAGGAAATTTTGTGGGTAGGTTCCTGAATCGCAGTACATCTCTCCAAAACACAGCAGCAGTTATTTCCATCTGTTGTTTGTATTTTGTCAGGCATTGTGTCTGGCTTTACACAGTTGTATTAAAAATGGTTAATGTTGCTTGGATTTGTGTTCAGTGCATCACAGATGGCTTAAGAACTTGAAAACACAGTTAAAAATGCGCAGATCAGTTTTTTTATTGTAATTTGATTAGTTAAAAACATGCAGATCAGTTTTGTGTTGTAACTTGGCTCACATGGCTCAAGGAATGCTAGCCTGTTTTTATAGTTTTTCATGATAAGTTTATAAAAATAAATTTATAGCAGTATTGTGATGGCAGTACATCAGTGGCACAAATGTTAGTAAATATAGGTCATGTCACTGCCATGTGCCAAATCTAAAGCCTCATTTGATATCTGCAACAGTATGTGTAATTTTTCTTGTCATCCTCTTCGTTCAAAAGAAATTGAGTTATGTGTTTAGGGTATGGTTTGTCATGTTTATGGCAGTGATCTCATACTGTCGTTCAATTCAGTCTTCTAGCAGAAGAGGAACCATACGAAGTCTGGAGCCCTTGCTAAGACGAGATGTGGCAGGTGGTATAAAGAATTCTCTCAGCAGTAGAAGCCGGTATTTTCAAAGCAAAGTGCCATTTGTTGAACCAAGTACTGAAACTCAAATAAGAGATTTACAGTGTCGTGTAAATTGCTGTGCTGGTTTTGAAAACAGCGATGTCTTCTAACAAATCTGATAAGAAATATAATACATTTGCACTGTTTTCCACGCTAACTTATGTATTTTCTGTTGTATATGTGGCAAAGGAAAAGATGAACTCTTATCCAATAGAAAAACCATATCTGGCATATTTTGCAATTACAAACTGGCAGCTTTATTACCCATGTGCATTTTGTAAGATTTTTTATAATTCAGCCTTGATTGAAATAGTCTAAGCTAAATGGTTTGGTAGCGGCAATTTGGTTCAACATCTGGCACATTTTACTTTTTTGCTCAGATATTTTTAAGTTATTTAAAGTTGCTACTTTGAAAAGTACTCATAAGTTACTTCAGTATTGAAAATTACATGTACACACAAGCTGATGGCATAATGAAAAGTATTTAATAAAAAAATGTCGTGGGGGGGGGGGGGGGGGGTGTTTTGATGACAACGTGTTAATTTATCTCTGTTAAGAGAAATTATCAGTTACTTAAGAACTGAGTGTATGTATTATTACTGCAGGCTTTTTGCAGTTATCAAACATTTCCAGCTTTTGTGTACAACACTCCTTGTAAAGTACTGCCAAAACAAGTCACAATAAGGGAGGGGTTATCATAATTTCACTCAATCACTGCATTATCTAGCACAGTTTTCTCTTCTGTTTGTTAACATTTCCAAAGGCAATAACAATCATAAAAAATAGTAGTAAAAAACGATTAAAAAATTAAATCATAACACAAGGTATCGGAAATGCCAAAGCATTGTGAAGAATTAGAATTAAATTTGTAGCAGTAATAAATTATTAGCCATGTTTTGTTACATTTGTTTTGTCATTGTTAAATAGCTTCTCACAAACCAGTGGTGCTTCTGTACATATACAGTGAAGCCTCACTTTTAAAGGGACTTCAGAAAAATGGTGTAAAATGACATTTTAATCTGTAAAAGTTATACATAAGATATCCCTTTGCAGTTTTGCGCTTCATGTATGATATATGTGCATAATAGACATCAAAGTACTTTGTCAGGGACTTGTTTATTATATAATGAAGGTTTATTATCTAATAAAAACTACTGATGTAACTGGAACAGGTAACTGTCTGGGAAGTAGAAAAATCATAATCATTGTTTTTGGAAAGCCTTGCAGCTGTCATTCATTATTTAAATAATGAAACACTGCACCAATTACATATTTTTTCATGCTTAGAATGATGCGTTTCGAGAATTTTTTCTCATTGTCAAGTGCAAATATTTACAAACATATTTTGTGCAGTATTTGCATATGTGTTGTTCCTCATCTCTTGGACGGTTGTCTTTTTGAGGTTGCCAGGTACTGCGCCTCGTTGGTTATGTTGAAAACCACACGCACACAAACTATCACTCACAATGTTTGTTTGTGTAACATCAAAAAAATTTGTACGTAGATATTGCACTTGACAACGAGAATTAGTTCTCGAAACACATTTTGCCCAACGTGAAAAAATATGTAAGTTGCACTGTATTTAAACCAAAAACATTTGAGCAATGCAGAGTGAGTGCAGGCGCAAAAAGTGACCAAACAACAAACCCTGGCAAATATGCTTTGACGGGGGTGTCGTGACGTTCACAACAATGACAAAACGGCGCATGCGCAGTAGAGACAGTTTGGTAATGGTTGCGGTTGGTCATGATATCTTTATTCGAACGAACCTAGTTACTCTCAGCCACCACACAGAGCAGAGCCTGGCAGCGGCAGGAGACACGGCATGAATTGTTCCAACTTTTACCAGTTTGCTGGATCAGATCTGCTGAGTAGAGCACCCTGGTGTCAAGAAACTTAACCATATAACATTTGTAAACACTACTTGATGGCAGCACCATGCCGGCATATGTTTTACTTCAATTATTCTTCACTAACATTTTTTCATGATGCATAAATGGCTGGAAAATTAAATGTTGACACAGAAGTCGGGTGTGAATTAACATTGTGTATATAGGTAATTTGTCGGGAGCAATAAAAAATAATGTAAACCCCAGGAAAATGTTATTTCTGGGAACGTAAAAGTGGGGTTTTACTGTATTCCTATGTTGCCAAGGTGTGGTTCTCTGGCTTTGTGTTTATTTTTCCTGTGGATATAGTGACAAAAACATTTTCATAGGCATTGCGTGGCACAGTGATGTTCCAAATTTTTTTCTCAAGAACTAATTTTTGTATTCAACACATTAATGTAGAGAAGGAATTGCGATAATGATTGATCCATATGTTAGCAGGTTGCATTAACTCCAATGTTGTTGTCTTTGATAAATATAATGAACAGAAGGAAAGAGTGACATTGAGATTGCTTGCCTGACAACTTATGTATAAAATGTCGCAGATAACAAATTACAATTGGCATATCAATTAAATCAACTTGTAACTCGTAAAATCACAAAACCACTATTGTAGGCTCTATATCTGAAGACAGAATTTATTTCCTGTATATATCACTAAAATATTAATTCACTATCAGTGGCTGTGTCATCAGCCCAATGAACTTGGTTGAGATAGTTATTTAGAGATTGTCAGTAGTGTTCAAATTAAAAAGAAAAATGGTTTAATGCTTTAATTGCCCTTGTGTAACATTTTTACGATATTTTAGATGGTCAAATGCATATAAATGGCATCACTAGGAAGTATGTGGCAAACAGACAGTTGAACTGTGCTAGAATGAAGTGTGGAATATATGTAACAGTGTTCTGTTACACTTAACGATGCTTAATAAAACATTAAAGCTAAACACACCTTTTCTTCCCACCTGTCTGTTTCTGTAATAGCATCCAGATCCCAAGAAAATCCAGATCAACCTAACGGGCTTCCTTAATGGAAAGAATGCAAGAATATTCATGTCGGAGTTGTGGGAGCTATTGCTGTCAGCACAAGATTCAGTTAGTGGGATCCCTGTGCAGTTTCTTGAGCAGAAGAAGGAAGAGATAAAAAAGAGAATGGTATGTCTAATAGCATGTGTAAAAAACCTCATTATTCTCATTAAAGTGTGTCTTCAGCTGCCAGAGGCTGCAGGTGTGTGTGTGTGTGTGTGTGTGTGTGTGTGTGTGTGTGTGTGTGTGTGTGTGTGTTTTCGACAAAGACCTTGTTGGCCGAAAGCTTATATTGTGACAGTTTTTGTTGTGCCTGTCTGCGACTCACGATCTCCACTAAATGGTGAGTAGCAACTTTCCTTTTCAAATATTGTTACCTTCCATCTTGGATTTTTCATTGTTTGAAAAACTCATTATTTTTATTAGCATTTGATCTCTGCTGAGTTTCTTGGTGAATTAGGTTGTACATGAGTATAATATTGTTTCATGAAGAAAAGGGCCAAACAGTGAAAGCAGTTCACCATGTTTGTGGGATGAGGTGCCCTCAGCATTTGATTGGTGAATTCCCAAATGATGTTGACATAGATGTGTTTAGAGACGTAACAAAAAAGAAAGGGTTTAAAATGGAAGCAGATGTAATTTAAAAATAGTCACAACAACATGTGGGCTGGTACATAGACGAAATGCTGCATTGACTATCACAGCAGAAATTGGAGATGTTAGTCTCATCTCCAGTCAAAACATTTTATATGTATTACCAAGGGAACATTTACTAGAGATTGGTGCTATCAAATTTCAACCCTGTTTCATTCTGTTTGAAGTTATTTATCGTAAACATTTGATTCTGGTGTGATTGCAGTTTGCAAGAAACAGGCCCTGGTACCAGAAATTGCTCACAAGAGTTAAAAAAAGAGAAGCATTGTCACCCATAGCCAATGGTGTAGGTTTGCGAAAGGGAAACAGCACTATTTAAATTTAGCGAGGTCTTTAGCAGGAAGAATAATATGTAAAAGTGCAAATTCACACATTTTGTAGGAAACACCTGTATTCCCAGTAGTATTTTGCAGAAGTTTACTGTGTTGCCCTACGTGTTATTGGCCTAGACATAAAGTTAGTAACATAACATTGATGTGCAGTAATGTTTGAGATAAAGTAATACCAACATCCATTTTAATGGCTCGAATGTTGGTCTGTTTCTGTGTGTGTTTCACCTGGTGGTTGAATGATGGCAATAATTTTGTCCTACAAGCTCCATATTTTTAAGTAAATAACATACTCCTTCAAAAAAAAATATTATAGTGTGGTGCTTAAATTAATATATTTCAGCCCTGAAGGAAACATATTAAAAGTGAAGACTGTTCTGATTAAAAGAAGTAAAAGATTCAGATAAGAGTCATCCATTAAAAAAAAAAAAAAACTTCATTAAGTGGCCCTGAGTGATAGGATATGCTGGAGATGTCCTAAAAGCCAACTAGAGCTATCATGTATGCATTGGATTGTATGTAGGTACCTTTTTTTTTTTTACATGTGTATACCATTGGTTGTAAGTTTGTTTTTAAGACTCTCAAATTGGAAACAACACAAATGACTCTTAAGAATTAATATAATCACAGTATTCGATACTATATAATGGCTGATAGACTTAATTTTAAAGTGTGTTCACTATTTTCCATAGGCAAAATAGTACTAACATCTAACCGTATAGAAACACTTCAGTTATCAAAAGAACAATAAATTAGCTTTCAACGTAAGTCCTCCAAATCTACTCTCACACACACACTTAAACAATGTTGTCTTTTGGGTGTGTATTTTGTTAGTCATTGAACAGGACTTTGTCAGAAAATTATGCTGTCTGTTACTATTTATATCTGTATGTCTACTGCTTAGTGTCTCTTATGTTTGCTGAGTAATGAGCTATCATCATACACATGTGTTCCACACTAGATATTCTATTGATGTGTAATATGTAATGTAATTTATGGGAGAGGGGTTGTTCAATAAATAATGCATGCTTTTTTTTAAGTAGGTTGGTTTTATTCAGGGTTATAATACACCATATTATTCTCCACTATTTTAGTTACAAAAACCTATTTTTCAACCTTATTTCCATTCAATGTGACAACCTAACACGACCTTACTGGGAGGTCCTGTATGTCCTCATGGTACCGCTCTACGACCTTGTTGCGATGATGAGACAGCTCGCTGAAAAACTCATCTTGCTTTTGTTCACTTCCAGGTATCCGTAGATGTTCTGCAAGTGCCTAAGAATTTCTGCGGTGCTCTGGTTTTCTGCCAAAAGAAACTCGATAACAGCGCTCTACTTAAAACTCACATCCATTACAGATGCTGTTTTGAAGGCTACATGTAGCATTGCCACATGTCAGAACTTCATGAAACTATAGGGGCTGAAATGGGAACACTCCACCATGCTCCATAACAAATTACACATTTTTCAACCAAAATTGGCTGAGGAAAAAAAATATAATTTGCATCACTTGTTGAACACCCCTTGTAAATGGGCAGTATTTGTGTAATGTACCATTGGGACAAACAGTGGTACTATCTTTTGAGCTGTTCCATATAGGGTATTCCCTTGACATATCTGTTGACTAAGCAGTTTTTAGAGATAGTGGCATTCATTTTTCATTTCAGGAAATCGTTCTCATTTTGTCTGTTTTCACAGGAGGAACAAGACAGGCTTCAGGAGGCAATGAAGACTAAACTTGAAAAGGGTAAGGAGCGAGACAGCAGTAAAGATCGCAAACGGAGCAGAGACCGTGAAAGGGAGAGAGACAGGTATGTATAAGGGCAAAAAACTGTCTTGTTTGGTATTGTAGAAGTCTTAATCTTTTTAGAGCTGTAGTGTCTACTAGCTCCGCTGCACCTTAAGACTCCATTCACTCTGCACGCCAGGTTGGCCTGGGATGAGATGTTCTCCTCCCTAGGGCATGGGTGTGTGTGTTGTTATTAGCATAAGTTAGTTAAAGTAGTGTGTAAACGATGGCCTAAGCAGTTTGGTCCCTTACGAAGTCACACAAATTTGAACATTTGATGAGATGTTCTGCATCAGTCCATGCGTAGCCAGTGCAGGCTGCCATCCACAGTATTCAGGGGTAGGTTCCTTTCTCCTATTTTCGTGTTGGTGGTATATAAGATTATGCCACAGTTTCCTTAAGTGCTTTTATTTCCATTGTGAAAAAAGAAAAGCCTACTTTTCGTTTCGTGTGATTTTTTAGTTCTGTGATACATCCCAATTGATTGTCAAGAAAGTATGCAGTTCAAAAAATCTTATTTTTCTTCATGTGGTAATGTAGCATCTAAGCTTAATAATAAACTATTTACCTTTTCGTAGTTTGTAACAGTCATTGAGAAATGATGTCATATGTCAAGCACATGTACTAGCTTTACAAGTTATGTAATCAGAGAGTTTGATAGTGGGTAATCTACTGTTAAATATGTTTTTGACCATACATTATTGCTAGTGGAATATAGTTAAAAGCAATAACTAAGTTTTTGAATTGGTAGTGACACTGAGGTGAGTCTCATTCACGAGTAAGTGTGAGTTATTGAGTAGCATTAATGCTGTGTTCGCAAGCCTACCTAGTTCATGTGGATAGAAAAACCAAATTACTAGCAGTGCAGGCGTAGTGTTGGCCCCACATGTTATTTTAATGATTTTTGCCCAGAAAACCCAGATGAATACTAATTTTTCCCTCAACAATGACTGGTTACACTGGATGTGGTTTTACAACAGGCCACCGTTGACATTCTGAAAAGCAAGCAATTATTTGCTGTCCACATTCTACCATTAGTAGCATGTACGTTCAGTATTTGGAACTAGATGATAAGCATAAATTAGTCTTAAGATGAGAAATTGCTGTGGATGGATTATTTATAAAAACTTGTCATTCTTCATAATGACTTTCTATTTGGAGAAGAAATATGGCAGAGGCCAAAAAATAGAAACATCTATAAATATACTTCTATGTCTAAGTTGGTTAACGCACAAGGTTTTCATTTCTGAAATTTCCACTTTTGTGTTTCTGTGAGAGGTAGTAGCACAAATTGTAAATAATTGCATCAACTCTGTCTCCACTTTCAAAGAACTGTACACAGCTCTTAGAAATAATATTTCTTTTAGGAAATCCATATGATGAAACCAAGGAGAAGTGGAACTGTGTGAGTTGCTTGATTTCACCATGCCAAATTTCTAAATTCTCATCTCTGCCCTTAAAGGAGATTCAGTTTTAGCTTTTGCTATTTTAATAGAAAGAAGAAAGGAAGATTAGGATTTAAAGTCTGCTTGACATCAATGTCATCAGAGGCTGTTAACAAAAGACTAAGGACAGGGTCAGCAGACCTCCAAACACTGCAGGGCTGGTAAACTAATGCAGGCATGCATGTTGTTCCCAGCCTCCACCCCGACCCCTCCCTTGGCAGACCGATTTGCACTGCAAGGGGAATCAACACTCATTAATGGCTGACACACAAAGTTGTAGTTCATACATGTGCAGCCATCAGTTGTTTACTGTCAACCAGTCTATGCTATCATGTAGAACAAAGATTTCAATGCTTTTAGTGGTACTGTTTCGATGGTGCAGTGACTCGTCGAGTTTGAAAGCATAGAAGAAATGGGAGGTTACGGACTGATCCCATAAATAGCACCAGATATTTATGAGAATTCTTTACTTCACATAAAAAAGTAAAAACTATCCCAAAAAATTTTATTCGTATTCTAGAATGAATCCTAACAATGGAAACTCCAGGCAGGAATATAAACAATATAGGAAAATACTAAAATGTAGACTTTCACGGCCGGAAATATCATGTCCATTATAATTATCCGGGCTGTTATGCCGTGGTCGGTTGATGGATTTTGTGTCCATTCCCAACGTTTCGTCTCCGACTGCGGGAGACATCTTCAAGGGGGTCCGTTGCTCGATTGAAGGTCCAGCACACCCACTGGCTCGCTACTGACAGACAGTACAGTCAGTAGCGAGCCAGTGGGTGTGTTGGACCTTCAATCGAGCGACGGACCCCCTTGAAGATGTCTCCCACAGTCGGAGACGAAACGTTGGGAATTGACACAGAATTCATCAACCGACCACGGCATAACAGCCCGGATAATTATAATGGACATAATGTAGGAAAAGATAGGTTGCTACTTGCCATAAAGATAGCACATTAAATTATAGACAGGCTTAGTTAAGACACTTACAATAAGCTTTCAGCCACGGCCTTTCTTGGAAAAAGAGTAACGCACACCATTCGTTCACACAAGCATGCACACCTCACACACACATGGCCGCCAACTCTGGCATCTTGGGCCACAATGGGTAGCAGCAATCTGGAGGGGGTGGGGAGGGGATAGCTGTGTAGATGTGGAGGAAGAGAGGAACACTGTCTGGCAGAGTGCGCAATGACTAGAATGCCAACAGGCACAGTGTCAGGAGATTGTAGGGCAGGGAGGTGGGGAAAAACAGCGAAATAGGAGAGGAGTGGGGAGGGACGGGGAGGTACAATGGCAGAGGATGGCAAACAATGTATGTCCCATCTCCTACAGTCTTTGTTTGCCACCCTCTGCCAACACATCTGCCCATCTTTTCCCTGCTCCTCTCCTCCTTTGTTCTGTTTTCCCCACCAGTCTGCTGCACAACTTACTGTCACTGTGCCTGTTGGCATTCTTATCCATGCACACTCCGGCAGGCAGTGCTCCTCTCTTCCCCCACTTGTACACTACTATCCCTTCCTCTTCCCCACCCCCTCCAGATTCCTGCCACTATCCACATGATGTTTCATTCTGGCCTGAGCTGCAAGAGTTGGCGACCATGTGTGCGTGAGGAGTGCTCACTTTGTGAATGAATGGCATGTGTTTATATTTTTCTAATGAATTTTGTGGCCAAAAGCTTATTGGTAAGTGTCCTTTAGTTGTGCTTGTGTGCAACTTAGCATGGTATCTTTGTGGTAAGTACTGATCTATCATTCCCTACATTGTCACAACGAATTCTGATATATTTTAGTATGTGCTGCAGAACATTCTAGACCTGAGACACATCAGGAAGTAATTAGCGACTGACAAGGAACTGCGTGTAGCTCTCCAAATTAATGTCTTTTAAAGAACTTGAAATGAAATCAAGGCCAAGGGTATGACATTTCACTGGACTTTTCCCTGGATCACCTAACGCGATTTTGCCAAGTTTTTCACTTTTATCTGCCGCTAGGGTGTTTCCCTTTCATTTGAAGAATAATGAAAGAGTGGAAAAAATATGAGTCTTCAGTTCTGTATTGTTGTAGATGAAGGAAAATATGTGGACTAGTTAATTTAGATGGACTAAGTAACTTTGCATGGATCATTACAATATCCGTAAGTTTTCTTCACTGATTGTGAAATGTGAAGGAACTTCTTAGAACAAAAGAAAACATAACCATTGACATTTCTATTAAAAGCAAATGGTAGATTTCTGATACATAATACTGCAGAAGCTGAAGCATGACTCAGCGACTTGCACCTGCCCCAATCTCACACTGAAAGTATGGAACTTTCTGAATGTCACCAGCTCAGTATGGCTGTTGCTGTGCCGATGTGGCCTGCCACTGGTGTAGACCACAATGCAAAACAGGAAGTTTGGTATCACAGCCTGGCCGGGCACTTCTTGGTCCAGCGCGCAGTGTGAACACACTTTAAAACTTCACTGTAAAGCAACAGAAAATTCAACAAACCTAACTTCTTATCTGTATGTATTCTTGCTTGTTGAGCTGTATTGTAGAAATACGCAAAATAAGGGAAAGGCAATCACTCACCAATAGCAGAGTGATGTGTCGAGCATAGTAACACAACAGAAAACAGCATTCACACTAGCTGTTTTTTCTAGTAATAGTACACACACTCTCTCTCACAACCACACAAAAACCCAAATGCATGCACTTGTGGCTACGACAATTTCAGGTTTGCTATGGCAACGGGGAGTGAACATTTGGATGTCTGTGTGGTTGTGTGTGTGGCTTAACTGAGCATACTATTGCTAGAAAAACAGCTAGCATGAATGCTATTTTGTGTCATGTTACCATGCTGCACACATCAATCCACTTTAGGCGAGTGTTTGCCTTTCCCCTGCGTTACATACTGCTCAGTCCAGGAATTTCCATTATTATTTATTGTAGAAATGAAAGGGATGGCAACTTGGAATTCTTTATCAGTCTGCATAATTGCTGTTTCATTGCTGATAAATTACTTTGAGTTGTGGTTTGTATTTGTGGCCTTGATATAGTACTTCGATTCGGATGTGGTATTCTGATCCTGCAATATTACGTAAGAGCTTCTGTTAAATAGTTTCCTGTTAATTTAATCGTTCATGTTTTGATTTATGTGACACAAAATTTTTTATTTCACTCTGTAGAGTATTTCGATAATACTGTTACTGGAATCTGTCTCGTAATAACTATCATTGTTGGACATAGATATTTACTTTTAATTGATAGGTCCTGTTTTCTTTTGTTTCCTTTTGATATTATGTAAATTATTCCAAAATATGATTACCACATTTCTGTTTTCTAGGAAACGGAGCAGATCAAGAGAGAGGCACAGAGACCGTGACAGAGAAAAGGAGAAGAAAGAGCGTGACAAGAACAGGGAAAGGGAAGAGAAGGAGAGGGAGAAAGAGAAGGAAAGAGAAAAAGAACGTGAAAAGGAACGAGAACGTGAAAGGGAAAGAGAGAAGGAAAAAGAGAAGGAGAAGGAGAGGGAGCGAGAGAGAGAACGTGAAAAGGAGAGGGAAAGAGAGAAAGAAAGAGAACGAGAAAAAGAAAAGGAACGTGAGAAGGAGCGAGAAAGGGAAAAAAGGCGGAATGAAAACAACCACCATTCATCTTCTGGGTATGTTGTAAATCTTTCTTCAAGATTATGATAATTTTAGTGCGTAACTCTTCACACAGTACTGCAAAACAGCTCAAATGGTACCAGAAATAATATTGTTCCACAATATGTATGTGAATGTATTGTTCAGAAAAAGGATGACAAGCATTTGACGGTATGTGCATATGAAACTTCCTGGCAGCTTCAAACTCACTCCCTCTGTAGTAATTGCCGTGTTGGCATCACAGTCGTAGAAACTTGCATATACCTTCTGTTTTGATAATGTAAAGAACCAAATCTCTTACAGCCATTTATACATTAGCAACAAGTATATTAATAACTGTTCATACTATCATATTGTACTTTCCATGATTAATGAGGCAGTGAAAATAATCAATAAGGCAATGAAAAGAAATAGCTTTGATGTGATAAACTTATGAATTGATTACGGAAGTGCAGTAAATCGTGGAGGCTATAGAATGTATAAATTGTTAGTTGAATGGATAAATATTAGTAATTGTGCACTGAATTGGTATTTACAAAGTGAGATAATAAATTTAAATGCTAATATGTGTCATAAAAGCTGCTGGTATTCATTAAAAAATAGTCCTTAAAGTTGGATTCCATTGGGAACCGTGTGCTCAGTGAGTGCAATATTGGTATTGTAAACAAGAAAACTGCCAGCAGTGTTCATTTGCACCGGAGTTTGTGTCAACATATTTTTAATTTTCTCGCGATTTACGCATTACAAAAAAAATGTTTGTAGAGAGGATATGATGCTGGCATTATGTTGGCCATCCAGTAGTGTTTATAAATATTAAGTGGTTATGTTCCTTGACATCAGAGCACTCTATTCAGTGGATTTGAACGGGTAAAGGAGTGCAAGTTGTAACAATTTGTGCTATATCTCTCACTGCTTGCTTTGGTGTACATGGCATGGTGGCTGATGGGAGTAACTAGGTTTGATCAGATAAAGATATCATGACCAATCACAACAATTTTCAAACTGTCTCTGCTTTGCAAATGCAGTTTTGTGATTGTTGTGATCATCGTGACACCTTTGTTGAACCATATTTAGCATGTTTCGGCGTATGGCCACATGGAGCTTCAGTTGACACAGTCATTCACTGTGTTGCTCAAATGATTTGAGTGTAAACACAGCGCCGGTTACGTATTGTATTCATGCTGAGCAAAATGTATTTGGAGAATTTATTCTTGTTGGCAAGTGCAGTATTTACGTATGTATTTTTTGTAATGTGAAGGAAAAAAAAAACAGTGTGGGTGATAGTTTGTTTGTGTGTGTGTGTGTGTGTGTGTGTGTGTGTGTGTGTGTGTTGGGGGGAGGGGGGGTTTCTACATAATTGATAAGGCACAGTACCTGATAACCTCAAAAAGATGAGTACAGTGCAAGAGATGCAGAATAAAATATATTCAAACACCATACAAAATACTTATTTACATATTTGCATTTGACAGCGATAAAAAAATTCTCGAAACGTGTTGTGCTAAGCATGAAAAAATACGTAACTAGTGCAGTATTTCATTATTTAAATAATGAATGACAGCTACTGGCTTTTCAAAAACATTGATTATGACATTTGAAATTAAGTCAGATGTTTCCACTTCCCAGACAGTTAACGATTCCAGTTACATCAGTGGTTTTTATTAGATAATAAACCTTTATTACATAATAAAAAAGTCCCTGACAAGTCTTTTGATGCCTGTTACGTACATACATCATATATACAGTGCAAGGGGGTATCCTATACGTAACTTACACAGCTTAAAGCATTTTTCCCCACATTTACACAATTTTTTTTTTTTTTAAGTCCCTTGAGAAGTTTAAAAGGGGGTTTCGCTGTATTTAAAATCATTTATTACAGCAAATCAGTTACAGACAGTGAAGCCATCTTCAGTTCTAAAAAAGTATGTCATAAAATCAGACATGAAGAATATACACGCAAGCCACATCTACACTCATGCTTATAAATTACGTATAATTGCAGAATGTGGTGCCACACAACATGGCACTACACAAAACTGGTGCTAATAGCATAGAGACATAGGGAACACACACGACAGATCTGTAAGTCCACGGTATTGGTTTTAAGTTGAGAAAACCATCCTGAAACACATGCTACAAAATGCCAATGTGGGATATGATCACCATGTACACGTGCACAGGCTGCACAATGGGTTGGCATATTCTGGATCAGGTGGTTGAGCAGCTGCTGGGGTATAACCTCCCATTCTTGCACCAGTGTCTGTCGGAGCTCCTGAAGTGTCGTAGGGGTTTGAAGACTTGCGGCGATACATCAACTGAGAGCATCCCAGGCTTGCTCGATGTGGTTCATGTCTGGAGAACAGGCAGGCCACTCCATTCGCTTGATATCTTCTTTCAAGGTACTCCTTCACAATGGCAGCTCAGTGGGGCCTTGCATGATCATCCATCAGGAGGAAGGTGGGACCCACTGCACCCCTGAAAAGGCAGACATACTGGTGCAAAATGGCGTCCCGATACACCTCACCTGTCACAGTTCCTCTGTCAAAGAGATTCAGGGGTGTACGTGTACCAATCATAATCCCACCCCACAACATCAAACCATGACCTCCATACAGCTCCCTTTCAAGGACATTAAGGGGTTGGTATCTGGTTCCTGGTTCACGCCAGATGAAAACCTGGCGAGAGTCATTGTTCAGACTATACCTGGACTTGTCTGTTAACATAACCTGGAACCACTGTTCCAATGACCATGTACTCTGTTCTTGACAGCAGGCTTTACGGGCTCTCCTGTGACCAGCCGAATAAACCATGTCTGTTCAGTCGTCTGTAGACTGTGTGTCTGGAGACAACTGTTCCAGTGGCTGCGGTAAGGTCCCGAGCAAGGCTACCTGCAGTACTCTGTGGCCGTCTGCGGGCACTGATGGTGAGATATCGGTCTTCTTGTGGTGTTGTACACGTGGACGTCCCGTACTGTAGCACCTGGACACGTTTCGTGTCTGCTGGAATTGTTGCCATAATCTTGAGATCACACTTTGTGGCACACGGAGTGCCCGTGCCATGGCCTGCTGTGTTTGACCAGCCTCCAGTCACCCTAGTATTCTACCCCTCGTCAATATGTGTTCTTTGAGCCATTTTCAACACACAGTCACCATTAGCATGTCTTAAAACATCTGCACACTTACTTGCTGCACCGTACTCTTGACATGCACCAACACACCTCTGCGTATGTGGACTGCTGCCAGCGCCACCGTGCGACGACTCCAGATCAAATGCACCACATGGTCTACCCCGAGGTGATTTAAACCCGAAAACCGCCCACCAGAGCATTGTTTCACCATGTATCAGCACTATCCTTAATTTATTAGCTTGACTGTAGTAGATTACAATTACAATGTATAGTATGTACTGAATATTAAAGTTTTTTATATCATTGTAATAAAAGCACATATTACAACTTCAACATGGTGTTAACAAATAGCAGCCGCTCATCCTAATGTGTTCCTTCTTCTTATCTAACCTTTGGAGCTTCTCTTGTCATAGATGGTTGACCCACGATAGACTTTTCAGGTGAACCTGTGTTCCTTGATCAATTATCGTGAGTTTTGACTTGCTAAGGTTGAGATCCACTCCTTATGATAGATTAACATTTTTTACTTTTGTTAGTAACTCAGCAAGTTCGTCTTCATTGCTCGCTAAAGCTCAGTGTCCTCAGCAAGTCGGAGTTTATTAGTAGTTCTACCACCATTTGAGATACCTGTTGTCCAGCCATAAAGAGTGTTCATAACAACATTTTCTGAACAGGTGTTGTACAGTTGGGGGTATATAACACAGCACACAGCTCTGTCCGACACCTTTTGATACACTGAATAAATCGGATGTGCCAGCACTTGTCTTCACAGCAGTGAGGTGATTATTGTATAGGCTGCTAGTAAGTGCTGTCAAGTGTTGTGAGACTCCAAACTCTGCAAGTACCTGCTACAACTTTTCCCAGACAACACAGTCAAACACTTTCCTTTAGTTAGGGAAGCAGATGAAAATAGGAACAGAGAACTCTCGTGATTTCTCAGCTATTTGTCATGCATGGAAGATCTGTTAATGACTTCCTTTTCCTTCAACAAAAGCTGTTTTTTTTCTGTGTATTTGCAAGGCTGAATGTATGGCTTCAGATGCTGGTTTAAGGTGTAGAGCAAAATTTTGCTTATACGGGATGTAAGAGCAATAGTTCAGAAGTTGGAGTTGTTCCTGATGGACTTTTTATTGTGTGGGGATAAAGAGAGACATATGCCAGTTTTCTGACCAATACCCAGTTTCCCATATTCCTGTAATCAATGAATGCAGCACATCATCTCCCTCCTGTCCCATGTCTTCGATCTCAGCAGATATACTGTCTAGACCATGGGATTTATAGTTCTTCAGACTTCGAATTTGCTTTCACTGTTTCACTGAATAATATTGTAGATTTTGAAGCTAGTTGTTAAATTGCTTTCACATCACTCTTTCCATCTCGGAATGATGTCGTCCTTGTCTCTGGTAGACTTGCTTTCTTATCATCTAACTCTTACGCCCTAGAATTAAATTCACTGGTGATGCTGTAGAGTTACTTGAAGAGATCATGTGCTTGATTGTGATACAATGTTGTTCTATTGTATCACAGTTGCTGTGAATGAAGTGTGAACCATCCTTCCAATAATTCCGTTTTATTTCTCTGTGTAGGTTCTTATATCTGTCTTGATCCTGCATGATGCGGATACCAGTTTTCTTCAGACTGCTTCTCTGTCAAGTTAATTGTAGTGTGAGCTGTAATATCCTGGGATCTTTTGCACTTTGTGGCCATTCTTCTTGGTGGATTTGAGCTTAACCCACATTTTCATGGCAGCAGAATGTGATCACTACTGCAGTCAGCAACAGGGAAGATCTTAAAAACCCAAGACTGAAATGAAGTTTCGCACTAGGATGAAGTAAGCTGCATCATGTGACATCTCTACAAATTTATTCCCCATATCTACATATTTGTATCTGTCTGCCCCTAGAGGGCTCAGAATTGTATGTGTAATATGGCAGAGTGTAACATAACTATATTGGTGTGTGAGAAACAGTGTGCTGTAATCAAGTTTTGAATTTGAAAAGTTTGTCCACACTTGGAGTGCCCTCTCTTTCAGCATTACAATGCCAGACCATACACGAGTGCACCAACATATGCAACATTGCAGTGTTTTGAGTTCACTGTTGTTGATCATTCTCCATACAGTCCCAATTTGGACCCATCCGATTTTCATGTCTGCAAAACTTATAAGAACTTCTTTGAGGACTTCACTTTGCTAGTGGTGAAATGGTGCAAGCAGAGGTGAGATTGTTGCTCTGTCATCAAAGTCAAACATTCAACAGCAACAGTATCAACAACTGTATTTTTATACTAAGATGGTATCTGTTCTTTCGGACATGTCAGATACCAGATACCATCTTAGTATGTATATAGTTAAGGCTCACCGGCCACTTGACCATCTTCTCCTGTGCGAATGCACAAACAGTGCCCGAACTGTTGCGGGAATCGGCAACGCGCACGAGTAATGAGTATAATGGGTGGGAGCACTACGAATGTAGTGCGGGACAATACGTTGAGAATGTGGGTTTCGCAGGAGGTGTGCCAGAGATAAATCCCTGCAGTCACGCTAGCCTGTGTGTCCTCGGTGGCTCAGATGGATAGAGCGTCTGCCATGTATGCTGGAGATCCCGGGTTCGAGTCCCGGTCGGGGCACACATTTTCATCTGTCCCCGTTGACGTATGTCAATGCCTGTAAGCAGCTAAGGGTGTTCATTACATTGTAACAGCATTTTTGTTGTAGTATACAACAAAACAAGCAGAAAGAATCAGTTTTGATGGCTTGCTTGGGAGAGATGTGTTGGTCACCGAGGTTACTATGTTGAGAAATAAATAATGTAGGCATGGTGAATAAAGATATAGAATGTTAACAGGGTTTATTTTATTTAAGGTACTTCAAGAGTTTTCTCATTAATTCTGAGGCATTATATTTTTATATTTCTGCGTACCCTCATACCTGCCTTATTTATTTCTCTTGCCTAGACTGTTAGGTCCAACCACAGATTGTAAGTGCATGTGTAGGGTAGTATCTCCAGTTTTAGTATTATTGCCTGTTGTTAGTTAGGGATCTTACTAAGGACTTCTTACTGTTGTTCATAGAACTCTTCTATCTCCTCATCCAATGCTGCAGCAGTAGGGGCAATGGTCTGAATGATGTGGACTTTACATGAAGAAGCATTCAATCTGATAGATGTGATCCTGTCATTAATGGTTTCATAATTGAAAACTAGGGAAGAGAAATCTTTTTCATTTTGCAGTGAATGTGAATATAGATGAGATTTCTGCTAAAAATGCAAAAACCCAAAATTTCCTATTACTTGCTATTTCATAGCAAATTGTATCCAGATTAACTTTTTTGTTGGAGATAGTTTGAAATAGTTTTATTTACCACTTATAAATATTGAAAATGTAACCAGTTTTCGGTTATTGGAATTGCACATCATCTGACAAAACCCAGTTGGAGAGTAATGTGCATAAGGACATGTTTGAAATATAAAAAGTTCACGAATGCAACAATGTATCAGTGTGCTTGAAGCTTTGCCACCATGCCTATTGTGGGTATTTGAATGGTCTGCTTAAGATACACATCACATAATGCAACATATTACTCAGCTGTGGGAACTAGCATTTGCAACAAAGAAACGCATACATTTGTTAATTTGCTCAAATTTAAAAGTTGGTATAATTTGGAAGTTTTTAACTTAGGCGGTTAAGTCAAGGCTGTTATGAACTGAACTGTGGTTGTGTCGACTACTGCTATAGCTCAGGCCACAACTGCCTTGTTAACAATACTCCCCAACCTCAAGAAACAGTTGTTCATTAGCTGTTCTTGAATGCTGTGTGTTGTGCATTGGTCATTCTTTTCTTATTTTGAAAGAAGTGAAATAGCTAATTGTCATCCATCAAGGATTTAGATTACAACCCTCGCATTACCAGACAGCATTGACACTTGTGACAGTGTATCAGTTCTGCTTTCACAGAACATGAGTGTTGGCTGCTGTCCTGCAAGATGAGGGTGAACTTGTTTCCCCACACCGCTCCTCTTCTATCTGATGGTCAAAATTCTACTGTGTTTATGCTCATGGCCATCTAGCAGTTTATATTGTCCGGCCTTTGCACTTAAGCGATTGGAAAAAAAAGTCACACACATTTCAACCATGACAAAATTCTTCCCCTGACCTTCCTATAGAGTTGCTTGCAGGTCTACTTCTACAGTAAGTGCCTTGTTGATTCGACCTGTAGTGCTGTCAAGTATGGGTCGCATGGCTAGGGGTGTCTACAAAAGGTCGAAATTAATGTTCTGTACATTTTATAATCGCTGAATGGAGCAGGATTTTGGAAAAAAAAAACTTGGAAATTTTTACAAAAGCAAACATTCCAGTCAGATAGTTCCTCAATTGATACTTTGTCAAGTCAGTTTCAAATCCTGAAGACTTTGTCTTTACTCGTCTAGCATGAGAACATTTTAAATGTGTGCTTCTATTTGTTTACCAGAATAGGGGAATTACATTTAGATTTTGCCAAAAGTAGATGATATATTTTCTGGTCCTTACCAATTACACTTTTATTCGTATTTCTGGAAACAACTTTTGCAACACGATTTCTGCTTTGGTCACTACTCCCTATTGGTAAGTAAATCGTTATAATCTATTTCTGACATTTTATCTGATTAGTCCACTTTTTAGCTTTGTGTTTATTCTCATTCTGCCACTTAGTCCGTAATTTCTTCAGAGATATGGCAACCACATAGCCTCTTTTTTTAAAAACTAACATGTTGTTATTCACAGTAAATCTACTAATTCATGCTTTATTCTGTTGTGCTTATATATGTGCCTGATGCTAATTTGGTTGATCTCCCATTTTTTACTGCACTTACAACAATGTTATATCCTATTTGATCTTACTTAACTAGTCATTCAACTTCACTAACCTATCTTCAGACCCTAATTTCTGCAGTTTACTGTATTTTCCACAGGCCTTTCTCCACAACTGTAGCATATTTTATTAAAATCATTTTGATAAACACCTTGACACCTGCTAAGACACATTCACACCTACTAAGTTAATTTTTCTTATTGTGCTACCAGTTTGTCTGTAAGATAGTAAGACGAAAAAGTTATTTAAATTTTTAATATTATATTTTGTGGCCTGATGATCATCTTTAAGAGAAAAACTGGTCCCACAGTGGATTCACAACTATCAATGTATTTTCTTGCAGGTTTGTGCCCCAGAATAAAACATAATGGAAACTCTCCATAAAGAAGGCACATTAAGCTGCAGACAGGCACAGTTAAGACACTTAGAGCTTTTGGCCACAGCTTCATCAGCTAAAGAGAAACACACACCATTTGTACACACAAGGAAGCGCACCTCATGCACACATGACCACCACCTCTAGTATCTCGGTATGAGAGGGAGGTGGTGGTCGTGTGTGCATCTCGATCAGAGATGCTGTAGTTGGTGGTTATGTGTGCTTGCTTATGTGTATGAATGGTGTGTGTTTCTATTTTGCTGATGAAGGCTGTGGCTGAAAGCTTTATGTAAGTGTCTTTTAATTGTGTCTGTCTGCAGCTTAATGTGTGTCCTTTACAGTTAGTAGCGATCTATCTTTTCCTACATTGTTCACATTCCTACCTGTAGTTTCCATTGTTCGACATAATGGAAACTATTGGGTTCCTAAGGTCCATGTTATTGCCACTTTAGGCTAACTTTATGTAGGAGGTTGTTGGCACAGAAGTTCCTGTGTGTGCATCATGGTCTGAATTAATTGCCTTAGTTCCTTCTGTCCATTATTTTCAATATTGTCACTCAGATATGAACATGCAGGAATAGAGTGTCCAGCAACTCTTTCTTTATTGCTAAGCAACTAATTGGATTCATGGCATTTCCTGTTGCAGGTTGCCTGTCTAATAGTTTCCACAGCCAGAAAAACTTTGATTTATCAGTATTTCATATAATTATTGAGTGAATTTAAAAGTTTAAAATCACCATGGTTAACTAAGAGATATTACCTTATGTTAAAGATTTAACACATGAAATCAAATATTTAAATCATAAACTGTATATGTCTAGAGGCAGTGTTATTCAGTGGTGCACAAATTACTTGGACTACATTTATCCAGTGACTTCCAGCAAACTTCACACGCAATTTCAGATCTTCTGTAAACTTTTTCTCCCTTACATGCTTAATGCCAATTAATACACCTATTCAGTTGTCCAGCAATCAGAAATTTAAAGCTCTTTTATGCCTGGAAGTAACATTCTTTAAAGAATCTGGAGTTTACTGGCAGTACACTAGTCTGGCAGGCCAGAAGAGTTTGGGAGGGCACATGAACAGCACTTACAGACATAACCCTACACTCAGTACCGTCATGTAAAAGTCTGTCTGTCTGTGTGTTAGCCGTAATGCCAGAGGGTAGCAACCTGTTTCACTGTACTATGTGAATGCATGAGTGATTCATATTTGTTCTCCACAGATCTATCCATCCATTGTGTTGTTTTATTAGTATAACATATGCATGATATATACTTACTTTTGATATCTGTTTGTGTGTGGGGGGAGGGGGGGCGGCGTCTGTTGTTTACAAATCCGCTTTTGCATTGCTCTACTTTGTTACCCTCCTTACCTTGTTCATACTTCCCTGTCCCCTCACTACATATATAACTCTAGCAAACAGCTCTATATTAACAAATGTCACCACAGTAATAAGTATGTGTGTGGCTGTTTCTGTGTGAATGTGCATAGTTTTTTCATAAGAGCCAGGGCTTGAAAGCTGGTTAATACTGGGTTCTGTTAGATACGTGTGTGTGCCATACAGTAGTCTGCTAAAGGTGAGTGGTCACCTACCCTAGATTTTTTTTTATAGATAATCAACAGTGATTTAAAGAGCTACCACAAATCATTAAAGCTTGTAAATGTTGTGTGTGTAACATGGTCCTGTACAATAAATTTACATCTATTTTCAGATCAGAATCACCACCACTATCAAAGATTTCAAATTCCCACAGTGGAAATGGTCATACTAAAAGGGAACCTTCATCCTCTCCAGAACCACCTCCACCAGGAGAGGAACCAAACATTGAGCTTCCAAAAATGTAAGTAAACTAGATGGTATACCTTGCCACCTAGATTAGTCATTATTCTCAATTCCTCTGGAGGAAAACAAAACAAATAAACATCCTTTCTGCAAGGTAACTGCAAGGAGATAACTTAAAGCTTCATTCCACAAATGATTTTTGTATACATGACATTTTAAAATTAGTTTTGGGGTGTCTTTGCATGTCTAGTGATCCTTAGGTTTAGCCATGCTGTAATATTTGGCACAGTGATTTTCTCTACTGTTCATCAACTGTTCTGGGCAAGGACAGATCACGCTCAATTTCATCATCTTACACACACAGAAAGACTGTGACTTGCAAATGTTACAGGACATTACGATATGGTTAGTATGATACATAATAAAATACTTCAAAACCACTTGAACAATGACATGCATGCTGTATCAGTTGTAGAGTAAAATAGATTTTGTTGCTAATGTCTTATTATTATTATTATTATTTCGTTTGGTCCCTTCAACTAATAGTTCACTCAGTCATTTTTGTTCCTATTTGTTGAACTACTTCTTCGTACTGTGAGTGTTGGGTTGTCACCATTCTAATTACCAGGCATTTTTTAATTTGTATCGTTTATGTTAGTGATTTCGACATCAACTTAAAAGAACTGATGTTCCAACAGTATGTTGTCCAGTAGTTCAACAGTGACTTCCTTGAGATCATTGTGTGTGTCGGCTAGTGATTATACTTCGGTTAGTGATAAAATGTTGGCTCAGCCAACTATTTACAGTGTAAAAAACACTAGAATTTATGCTTCTTGAAAGTCAAGCCTTCACCCTCAGAATAACCGTATAAGAATCTATAAACAGTCATTAAGTGTAATCAAGAGCAATAAAAATAATAATTATAAAATTGATGTGGCTATTTCACATGCAGCCGTGTCCTCTTACGATGTACGTGCACATAACCCTAAACAGATACAATAAATTAAAATAAAGTTTCGTGTGTTGTCCTGGATACTGGCAGCTTCATAGTAACAGCTATTGTAGTTTGATCCAGGAATGGTCGTGCTAAATGAAGCTCATGACACAGGAGAGGTTTGCATTGTTGCCGGTTCCCCACCATGGCTTGCGGCAAGTGCATATACATACTCTGAGCTTGAAGAAAGTATGGAAATTATCTCTCGCTTGCTTATCCAGAATTTGTCACTTACCACCACCATCAGCCATGACGCCTCGCAACAAGATACTTCTATGGTGTAAAAATTGGCAATAGACCTTAAACAATGAAAAGTGTGAGGTCATCCCCATGAGTGCGAAAAGGTATCCATTAAACTTCGGTTACAAGATGAATCAGTCAAATTTGGAAGCCGTAAATTCAACTAAATATCTAGGAATCACAATAACAAGCCACTTAAATTGGAAAGAACATGTAGAAATTTAGGGAAGGCAAACCGAAGACTGAGTTTTATTGGCAGAATACTTGAAAAATGTAACAGATCTACTGAAGAGGCTGCCTACACTATGCTTGTTCATCATCTTTTGGAGTACTGCTGCACCGTCTGGGATCCTTACCTGATAGGGTGAACGGATTACATTGAGAAAGTTCAAAGAACAACAGCACATTCTGTATTATCCCACTAACATGAAACAAGATTTGGGGAGGACATCATTAAAACAAATGTGTTTTGCGTTGGGGTGGAATGTTCTACCGAAATTTCAGTCACTAACTTTCTCTTCTGAATGTGAAAATGTTTTGTTGACGCTGCCCTACGTAGAGAAATGATCATCATAATAAAATAAGGGAAATTGGAGCTCACACCGAAAGATATAGGCGTTTGTTTTTTCCATGCGCTGTTTGAGATTGAAATAATAGTGAATTCTTGTGAAGGTGGTTCTATGAACCCTCTGCCAGGCACTTAAGTGTGATTTGCAGAGTATCACTGTAGATGTAGATGAAGTGGTATAAAAATTTACTAGGTAACTCTCTACAGTCATTTTTAATGCTTGTATTGGCTATGCCATTCACAGCAGAACACTGATGGAATACTTCTTAACACCTGTAGGTTGCCACAGAGTGCATGACATAGATGAGCAGAAGCAGCCTAAGCTCATCTGCCTTCGTTCGTGACTCCAACTATAGTGTACATGGCCTGTGTATTGTCCTGGAAACTACATCATGCAGACAAATGTAGACCTAATTTGAGTGAGCACTTCATGAATGTAACATGAAATCCAAAGAGAATACCAAAGAAATAGAGATGCCGGGTAGCCCAGAAATTCAAATCTCGGCATGAACAGAGGGCTGTAAAACCACCAAATAATAAACATATATTAAAAATGATCTGAAAATGTTCCAAAAAAGTTATTTGTATCACCTGTAAACTGTTCATTTAATGTATTATGGTTTCCCACACTATGTATATTGTCAGCAGATACAATTCCTTGCCTTTATCCTGTATATGCAAAATTGCGAGATCCTCAGTAATTCCCAACATGGGATGGCCACTTTTGTGTGTGTGTGTGTGTGTGTGTGTGTGTGTGTGTGTGTGTGTGTGTGTGTGTGTGGCTGCAACTGACTCTCCCGGTGCTGCAACCTGGTGCAGATCCGCTGGTGGTTGATAGCTGTCACCCTATCAGTCTTACCAATGTTATGTGCAAACTCCTAGAATGGATGGTGAGTCAGCGGCTCATGTGGATCCTCGAAGCTCGGGGCCTCCTGGCCCAGCAACGGGGCCTTCCATCAGGGCCGCTCAGCGATCAACAATTTAGTCTCGTTAGAGTCGGCTATTCGTACAGCTTTTACTCGGCGACAACATCTAGTTGCTGTTTTCTTCGATCTTCGGAAGACGTACGATACCACCTGGCGCCATCATATCCTTGCTACGCTGCACGAATGGGGCTTACGGGGTCCACTTCTAATTTTTCTCTGGAATTTTCTCTCCAATTGCTCCTTTCGGGTTAGAGTAGGCACTTATTTTAGCTCAGCTCAAATTCAGAAGAACGGTGTCTCGCAGGGTTCGGTTCTCAGTGTTCCCCTCGTTTTGGTGGCAATTAATGGTCTTGCAGCTGAAATGGGCTCATTGGTCTGTTCCTCTCTATATGCCGATGACTTTTGTTCCCCAAGCATCAGTGACGCTGAACGGTGGCTGCAGGAAGCTATCCGTAAGAGACATTTTTGGGCATCCAACCATGGTTTTCAGTTCTCAGCCTCTAAGACCCGAGTGATGCATTTCTGTCATCTTCGAACGGTCCACCTCCATCCAGAGCTCTACCTTGCCAATGAACTCCTTTGTATAGAGGAGACACATTACTTTTTTGGCATGCTGTTTGGTGCTCAGCTCACTTGGACACCTTATCTTCGCAAGCTTAAACAACGGTGCTGGCGGCATCTCAACATCCTTTGCTGCCTCAGCCACACTGTTTGGGGGGGCTGCACGAACAACCCTCCTGCAGCTCTATAAGGCCTTAATCCAGTCCCGTCTCGACTACGGGAGCGTGGTGTAAGGCTCAGCAGCACCTTCAACGTTGCAGATCCTCGATCTGATTCTCCATTGTGGCGTCAGACTGGCGACAGGTGCCTTCCGCACTAGTCCGGTGACTAGCCTTCTTGTAGAAGCTGGAATCCCTCCCCTAAGATTCCACCGACAACAGTTGCTTGTGTCTTACATCGCCCGCGTCCATGCCTTGCCCGACCACCCAAACCGCAGGCTCCTTTTTCCATCTTCTGCACTCCCCTCACCACGACGGCGGCCTAGGTCAGGTCTCCCAATCGCGGTCGGCGTTCATTCCCGTCTCTCGTCACTCGAGTCCTTTCCCCTTCCTCCATCCTTCCGGCCGTCTTCTTCTACCCCTCCTTGGTCCCTCCCTCGCTTGCAGCTTTGCTTGGATTTGTCCTGCGACTCCAAGCCCTCTGTTCCACCTGCCAGTCTTCGTCAACAAATCATGGCTGTTCTTGCCTCATTTCGCAATGCAGATGTAGTCTACACCAATGGGTCTGTGGTCGATGGACTCACTGGGTTTGCTCTCATCCACGGCGACTATGTTGAGCAGCATTCACTGCCTTGTGGGAGCAGTGTTTTCACTGCGGAGCTGGTTGCTCTTTATCGTGCATTCGCTTGCCTTTCTTCCTGCCCTCGGGAGTCATTTGTCATATGCAGTGACTCCCTGAGTGGATTGCAAGCACTCGACCAGTGTTTTTCTCGGGACCCTTTGGTGCGCGGTATTCAATATGCTGTTTTTGCTCTCGCCGAGTGTGGTCGTTCAGCGACATTTGTGTGGACCCCGGGCACATCGCCATTCCAGGAAATGAATGTGTCGATCGGTTGGCCAAACAGGCCACCACTTTGCCACCCCTGGAGCTTGGTCTTGTGGGAAGAGATCTCTGGTCAGCCATACATCACCAGGTCCGCAATGTCTGGAGCCCTGAATGGTCTGTCTTGAACACGCCAAATAAGCTCCGCATGATAAAGTCATCCACGGTCGTATGGAACTCATCCTTGAGGAGCACGCGTAGGGACTCAGTTGTTCTCTGCCGTCTCCGAATTGGACATATGTGGTTGACCCACAGCTACCTCCTTCGCCGTGAGAACCCGCCCAAGTGTCGCTGACAGTGGTCCATCTTCTGATGGACTGCCCCCTTTTAGCCCCCTTGCGGCAGTCCTTTAATTTACCAGCTGCACTTTAATTCTAGGTGACGATGCCTCTATAGCTGACTCAGTTTTATGTTTTATCCGTGCATCTGGTTTTTATCACTCACTCTAGTGTGGGTGCTCTCGCGTGATTTCTCAGGCTACACCCACTCCAGCGACTTTAAATTGTGACATGGATACCAAAACAGTGTCTTGTATGGTAACAAGTTGTGTTGGTTCCTCTATCAACGCTTTCCAGCTGGAGGTTCTTCATTTGTAGTTGAGTGGTTGACCTTTTACCTGATCCATCAACCACTGTAGTCTGTTTTACTCTAGTCAACTATTTGCTCTGCTCCTTTTAAGTGTCCTCTATTTTGTGTTATTATGGTGTTCATTTTAGCTCTGTACCCCTTGATGTTCTCTCCCTCTGGGTGCAGAGGTTACACGTTTACTGTATAAGCCTTTTACAAGTATGTCTGTTTGGAACAGGGGACTGATGACCTTGATGTTTAGCCCCCATCAAACCCCAAAACCAACCAACCAACAACTGACTCTGAAATTGCTGAACTGAAAAGCATGCCATTGTTTTTTATACTTGAACTTAAATGACCTACATGGCTCTTGTTACAGGTATTACATTGAATTTTGTGGATATCAGCACTCATATTTGTCGATTTCATATTGCAAATTGGTTCTTAGCTTATATCGCAGTATATTGTTCTTAAATACAGCACTGACATGAAAAGATTTGAAAATACTAGCCATTTTCTGAGAAACATTACTGAAATATGGAGTTTTGACTGGTTTAGTATTCTACATGGCGTTCTCCTTCACATTTAATTTGTTCATTGTTTTTGTGGCAACAGTTAGCTCTGGCTAGCTGTTCTATGACATGTAGCTCTGTGGTTGTGTGTTCCTCATTCATCAGGATTTAAATCCTCTGTCTGTCGGACAGCAAAAGTCAGAGAGCTTGTAGCTGTTTGGATGACAAGATTCACTGTATATCAAAATATCTGCTGTTGTTGGTTTCCTAAATACTTTGGAGGTTTGCCTACCATCTTGATTCGTGCATAAATATCTTAGATCAAATATTTCTTGCAATATTTCCTATACCTTTCTAGTGATAGCATATTGATAATGTGTTGGTGTCATTCGTGTTTGGTAAGTAGTTACACTACTGTTTGATGCAAATGAATAGGTTTTCTGCAGGATAGGGTTTCCCCAAAGAGTGATGCAATGTGTGTGGCAATGTCACAACAGTTGAAAGGGCTGTATAATATTTTTTCAAGCCCAATGGGACAGGAAACCTGTCTCAATAGTAACTTCGGTCATTTCTCAGTGTTCTTCGGTGTTACATTGAAAATTAAAATATGTCGTATCAATTACACTATATTTATTGATACCACAAATGACATTTGCTTATGTTTTTGAAAAGAAAGAAGTCGTTTAACATATTGAAACTAATTGGTTAAAGAAAAATTAACTTTGAAACCATGCACTGTTGGAAGTATTCAAAATGAAAGCATCGTAATTAATTGGAAGCTTTATTCTGCGATGATACACGCCACCCATCAACACTTAACTCTGAAGTAAAAACAGCTGCACAGAGTCTATATTTGAAGATGGAAGACAAACTGACTTCTGTAAGATATGAGACATTTAATGATATCCACATTTCCAGCTTGCATGGAAAGTTGCTATATCATTTGATTGTTAAAGGATGTATGTTGCTTTAGAACATTCACATCACTTCAGACTTGTCATTCCAGGTGTACTTCATGAACCCTTGCCATGTCGAATATTGGAAAATGTAGGATGTAGTAATGACAGTATTATGAAAAGGACAGTGTGTTACTCTCCATATAGAGAAGCTGTTGAGTAACAGACAGGCACAACAAAAAGCTGCTAAACAAGTAAGCTTTCATCCAGAAAGCCGCCTTCTGAAGTAGGCAACACACACACACACACACACACACACACACACACACAGTGACCCAGGAGGCGGCTGGGTTTGGGGAGGGGAGGGGAGGGATAGCAAGGTAGGTGTGGGAGACAGTAGAGCACTGTTTGTGTGAGCATACAGGGACATGGTGGGGAGAGTGTAGGCAAGTGCAATCAGAAGGTGATACAGTTGTGGATGATACTGAGTCATGAGAGGAATGCTCCGTTGTTGCTGGATGGCGAAATTTTGGGAGGAAGTGGGTGACTGGTGAGGTAAGGCGTGGGAGATCTATTTCTGTACAGTGGTGGAAGGATAATTTCAGTCTGTGGAGGCATCAGTGAGTCCCTTCGTATATTTTGAGTGAGTGCTCTGCTAATCACTATTGATGTGATAGCCCCAGGTGGCTAGGCTATATGGAACACACTTCTTGACATACAATGGGTGACAGCTGTCGAAGTGGATGCATTGCTGGTGGTTGTTGGGTTTGATATGGATGGAGGTACTGATGCAGCCATCTTTGTCAACATTAAGGAAGGTGGCTTGTTGGGTTTAGGAGGAGACAGTGTTGAGGTTTTGGAGGAATGTGGATAGGATATACACACCCTTGAGCCAGATCATGAAGATGTAATAAGTTAATCTGAGCCACGTGAGGGACTTGGGATACTGAGTTGTAAGGAAGGAGGCCTCTAGATGACCCATGAGTGGGTAGGCCCAAAATGGTGCCATGCGGGTGCTCATTGCCATACCACATATTTGTTTGTAGGTGATGTCTTGGAAGGTGAAGTAATTGTAGGCGAGGATATAGTTGAAACTTCCTGGCAGATTAAAACTGTGTGCCCGACCGAGACTCGAACTCGGGACCTTTGCCTTTCGCGGGCAAGTGCTCTACCAACTGAGCTACCGAAGCACGACTCACGCCCGGTACTCACAGCTTTACTTCTGCCAGTACCTTGTCTCCTACCTTCCAAACTTTACAGAAGCTCTCCTGCGAACCTTGCAGAACTAGCACTCCTGAAAGAAAGGATATTGTGGAGACATGGCTTAGCCACAGCCTGGGGGATGTTTCCAGAATGAGATTTTCACTCTGCAGCAGAGTGTGCGCTGATACGAAACTTCCTGGCAGAACTGTGTGCCCGACCGAGACTCGAACTCGGGACCTTTGCCTTTCGCGGGCAAGTGCTCTACCAACTGAGCTACCGAAGCACGACTCACGCCCGGTACTCACAGCTTTACTTCTGCCAGTATCTCGTCTCCTACCTTCCAAACTTTACAGAAGCTCTTCTACAAACCTTGCAGAACTAGCACTCCTGAAAGAAAGGATACTGCGGTGACATGGCTTAGCCACAGCCTGGGGGATGTTTCCAGGATGAGATTTTCACTCTGCAGCGGAGTGTGCGCTGATATGAAACTTCCTGGCAGATTAAAACTGTGTGCCCGATCGAGACTCGAACTCGGGACCTTTGCCTTTCGCGGGCAAGTGCTCTACCAACTGAGCTACCGAAGCACGACTCACGCCCGGTACTCACAGCTTTACTTCTGCCAGTACTTCATCTCCTACCTTCCAAACTTTACAGAAGCTCTCCTGTGAACCTTGCAGAACTAGCACTCCTGAAAGAAAGGATATTGCGGAGACATGGCTTAGCCACAGCCTGGCTACATTCTGGAAACATCCCCCAGGCTGTAGCAAAATACCTTTTTTACATGTGAAATTTCATCATTTTTCACTTATTACTGGCTCCATTTGTTGCTATAGGTACACTTCTCTTCCTAAGTAAGAGAGATTCTTCGATGAACGTTTCATAGCATACAAACAGTAGTTACAGGTGTATGAAACTCTAGAATTTTCCAAATCTATTAAAAAACTGTGGAAAAATTGAGATAATTGAATTTTTTCTAAACATGAAGTTTAAAATGTAACAGTTCATTCATTTTTTCATAAATTAAATAACTTCTAGAGTTTCATACACCTGTAACTATGGTTTGTATGCTGTGCAAAAGTCATCAAAGAATCTCTCTTACTTAGGAAGAAAAGTGTACCTATAGCAACAAATGCAGCCAGTAGTAAGTGAAAAAATGATGAAATTTCACATGTAAAAAAAAAGGTTTTTGAACTTCCACTGCGATGAGTGTGAGTCCTCAATCCTTCCTCATCATGGTGACAAAGTTTTATGAATTTATTTGTAAAAGTATAGACAGTGGAAATTAAAATGTCCTGTAGTGCCTCTCCTGCTCCAAGTCGGCCTGTTTGACGTCCTACCCCCTTAAAAATTAGAAACTATTAAAGTACTTCATTTCAAACAATGCTTGCTCTGATCATGTTTTGATATCAAAAGTGTACTACATACAAGCAACAGTTTGGAATGACACTGTTTACCTACTTCCATGTCTAAATCATGTAGAACAAGCATTATAGCTGTGCATACTCAGGGCACAATTCTTAAAATACTTCATTCTGAAGTGCAGAGTATGTACTTCAATGAAGGATAGCTATGACCTGTAGCTAAATATCTTATCAGTTACAACCTCACATCATCCAGTATTGCCTTACAGTAGTTACTGTTTGATTTTCTTATCATTGAACAGGGTGTATACGGCCCGGGAGATCCGGGGAAGACCCGGTAATTTTTTCGTCCGGGAAAAACCCGGGAATTTTTTAGAATTCCGGGATTTATCATTGTTCTAGATTTCAGTTTTGTAGGTTTGACGTGTAAGATCAGATACGCTGACAAAGAACTTTAGTCCACTACTGCTGAATAGTACTGCAGCAATGAAACATAAATCAGAGAATAACACCAAAATAAAAGTTCAGTTGGGTAATTTACACAATGCACAGACCAGTTTGCCAACACCGAAAAGTGTCAAAGGCTTTAGGTCGAAGATTATGCAGTACGTCCATAATAACTAACGTGCATTCGATGTGCGTGACGTCACAACTGTTTAAATTTCTAACAGATCAACAGAAAATATTACGAGTAGTGGCTTGAGATGCGTTACTTTCAAAGTAAATTTCCATGCAATGTGATTTATGTTACGTGTGAGAATGTGCAGTGAATTTCTTAAATCACAGGGATTTATAACTCTCATTCAAAACGTAACACTTTGAGGATCAGCTATTTGAAAAATGTCGGGCCCAGAAGATAAGTCATTTATGCCACTATTTAAAATTTTACCGGCACATTTGTATTTGATATGACCTTAACATGTAACACACGCTAAAAAAACACCAAGCTTCAGGTTAGTTTCCATATTTAATGTTGTTCTTTCATAGATAAAAAATTATGCAATCGATGCCAAAAAGTGTAATTGACCTTCAAAAAAATGTGCATAATGTGTTACTGAGCAATGTCACAAGTCTCTTCATGCCAGAACACTTCGACTTTTCTACGCAACTGATAATCATTTTGGCACGATTTTAATTGCCAAATTAGAGCCTGTTAGTAGCCCTACGGACTTCCTATCATTGTAGGACTAATAACAGTGGATGCAAATAGACGATGCAATTCTCGTTCGTACGTACACATCTGCTTAAGAGTTAACCGGTGTAGAAACGCACTTAGCTGAGTTTCGGAAGCTACCGTGCTATAATTTGTGGAATTTGTGTAAATACTTTCGCAGTACGAAAATAATTGTCTCGCATCAAACAACTTTCCAGGATTTCGTTTCTTAAAGTGGTGGGACGTCCTCCGCCGGTATAGGACCTTTACGATTCAAAGGACTGATACGTTTTATAGCTCCGAGGGAAAGTATACTGTTACTTAACCCGGATGTATTTTCACCCACTTTATACGCAATTTCATCTGGGAGAAATTGTGTTTTTAACTGGGAAATCCGGGATTTTTTTTTTTTTTTTTCTTGTCCACGTAGACACCCTGTTGAAATGATTTGATGCAACAAGTACGTAAAATCTTCTAAACTCATCGGTGTAGAATTCCTCGAAGTTCCACAATCATGCACCAGTTCCCTAAAAAATTAAGGTTCTTGACCACCAATAAATAGTTATATTCTCCATCATCTTTCTTTTCTTCTTTTACTTCTGTTACTCAAGGTTAGAACGAAGAAAGCAGCTGCTTCTATCATTTGTGTTGGCACTGTGAACTATTTTGATGTTGCTTCTGCCGGCTGCAGTGGCAGAGTGGTTCTAGGCGCTTCAGTCTGGAACCGCGCGTCCACAATGGTCGCAGGTTCGAATCCTGCCTCGGGCATGGATGTGTGTGATGTCCTGAGGCTAGTTAGGTTTAAGTAGTTCTAAGTTCTAGGGGACTGATGACCTCAGATGTTAAGTCCCATAGTGCTCAGAGCCATTTTGATGTGTAATTGACTGAGGCACATGCTGCAGTCAACCTGCTGTGTAAAACACAATGTGCCATATTTTCTGCACAACAGCAACTTTGAAGCGTGGTTTGAAGTTGCACACTAAAAGTTGCCATCACTAAGCAACATGTAGGGTTAACTCAGGGCAACATGTTGCTTAGTGTTGCCTCGGTGGAATTCTGCTTTTAGAGCAAAAAGATGTATATGTTTGTCTGCTATGCAAAGTTCAAAAGTTAGTATAATCATGTGACTTAACTTCTAGAAGATGAAAATGAATTCTGAAATCTGTTTTTTGCTGCTGTGTTAACGTGTTCAGGATTGAGATAATTTCTCATGACAGGTCAAATATTGCATCTGGAAATCAGCTCTTCCAGTTTCTGATTTAGTCAGCTCAAAGGTTGATTTTTTTTTTTTTTTTTTTTTTTTTTTTTTCATACAGAGTCTATTATTTCTGCTTCTTCACTGCACAAAAAGTCACTCTGTCTGCATTACCCAAAAATGTTTGTCAACAAGACATAATCTGACAATCCAAACATGTTTCAGAAACAGTTGTGTGATTATGTGGGGATGAAAATTGATTATGTAAGTTGAAATTTGACAACTAGAAAGCCACATTTCTAGCATAAATATTGGAGTGTTTCCATGACCAACCAGAAGCGGGATTGGAAAATAGGTTTACAAAATCCAGTTTTTGTAGCCCCATGTGAACCTAGTGCATGCACACACTTTAATGTGGCTGTTTGAAGTTGTGGGTGTTTTGGATTGCAAATCGGCCAAATAGGTCAGGCGTGAACTACCACATTAACAACACTGCCGGCCTATGGAATCAACTGTGTGATAAATGTTACTGAAAGCTTTGCGTTGTGTGTTGCTTGTTGTTTTGATTTCCTATTTTTAAATGAGTGAAAAGACTAATCATGGTCTATCATGGAGTTCAATTGCAACCCTATTAACCTGAGAAGGGGTCGGCAATTCCTATGGGGATCCCCTCTGGCGGTCAGAATTCTAGTTTATTTATGCTTGTGACCGACTGCCGGTTTATAATTTCTGCAGTCTGGACTAAAGCTGCCCAAAAACAAAACCTGTTGACTTACTTTGACCACTCCGAATCTTTCCTTAACATGTAAATACAGTTATTTTCAGTTATAATTTCACACTAGGTATCTTGTCAATTTTATCTGTAGAATTGTTAAGCATGGATTGGGTGGTTACAAGTGGCCACGAAAAGTAGAAATCAATATTCTGCAAATTTTATAATTACTAAGTTAATTGGGAACACAAAAATAATAGCAAAGAAACACCTTAAATCGGAGCAGAAAATGTCACTAATTCTTGACATAAACATTTATTGAAAGCTTTAAACAGAGCCAAAAGAAGAAAACAAGTAAAGACTGCTTCAGAAAAAAAAGCTATTGAAGTTTTTGCCAAAGCAAAAAAAGATGTTTCCAATTTTGTAATTTTATTTATTTATTATTTTTAAGTCACTTTCAATGCATGGAGGAGGCTTTATCTTCAGGCACATAACATGACAGCTTTTTAAATTTATATGTCTAATGATTTACAAACAAGCAAAAACTAAGACTTGAATTTCATCAAAAATAGATCTGAATGTCACAAAAAATTGATGCTACAATTTTAGATGCCTACCCATCATCGGATCAGAATAATACTGAACCATAGATAAAATTCATCACATCAACTGATGTACTATACATGACAGTGAGTCTGCACTTATCATTGCTTTCTTTTTGTCTAATGTCGGCTATGGCCAAAATGCACCTTAAGGAGTAATAACCACAATATGATTTAGACAAACTCTCTATGTAAATACATATTACTGTATTTAGTAACTTTATTTCTGTAGGTGTATTTTCCTTTTACCTGGTCTGTTAGGATGTGCTGACTTTTAAGCTCTGCTGACATTCTCACCTGTCATGCTAAGAGGAAGACGAAATAGTGGGGTGAACTAACACGCAATTGTTTCAAATCAGATTGTGTACAGAAATTACGAATGCCATCTTTGTCCAACCAAATGCTGTGCAAGCAACAAACTATTGAAACATTATGGATAGTAAAAAAGTATTGTTTAATTGTGAGCAGCAGAGTGAGAGTGATGTGCAGCAAGTTAGTGTCCAGCACCTGCACTTCCTATAGGAGCTTCCATTCAGATAACATTGTGTGAAGAAAGGTTACTGTTCCGAAAATGTCTTTGCTGTTAATCTACCACTAAATGGCGTGGGATTTGTGCATGCATGTGCATGTGCACACAGATGTGTATGCTTGTAAGGAAGCGAGTGAGTTACTGCATACATCAAAAAAAGTTTTGCATCCCCCTGGTTTCCCCAGACGTTGACTGTGGATATTGTATCACAGACACTGTCCCTTTCACTGTTCAAAGATGTCACTAAACCCTTCCAAAGATGTAAACAACCATGCATGCACAGCGCCTATTAGACGGAGGGGTCAGACAGCCTATCAGTTCCAGTCATTCCACCAGGAAGGAGGTACAGGGCTCGTGTTGTCTGTAGTTCAAGCATGCCTAGACGGTCAATAATGCTGTTCAATCGTGGCCGCATTGTTACTTTGTGCTAGGAAAGGCTCTCAACAAGGGAAGTATCCGGGTGTCTTGGAGTGCACCAAAGCGTTGTTTGGACATGGAGGAGATACAGAGAGACAGGAACTGTCGATGACATGCTTCACTCGGGCCATCCAAGGGCTACTACTGCTGTGGATGGCTGCTACCTACGGATTATCTCTTGGAGGTACCCTGACAGCAATGCCACCATATTGAATAATGCTTTTCATGCAGCCACAGGACATCATTTTACGCCTCAAACTGTGCACGATAGGATGCATGATGTGCAACTTCACTCCCGACATTCATGGCGAGGTCCATCTTTGCAACCACACCACCATGCAGCACGGTACACATAGGCCCAACAACATGCCAAATGGACCGTTCAGGATTGGCGCCATGTTCTCTTCACCGATGAGTGTCGCATATGCCTTCAACCAGACAATCATCGGAGGTGTGTTTGGAGGCAACCCAGTCAGGCTGAACGCCTTAGGCTCATTGTCCAGTGAGTGCAGCATGGTGGAGGTTCCCTGCTGTTTTGAGGTAGCATTATGTGGGACCAACGTACGCCGCTGATGGTCATGGAACGCACCGTAATGGCTGTACGATATGACCTATAGTGCAACCATATCGGCAGCATATTGGCGAGGTATTCGTCTTCATGGGTGACAATTTGCGCCCCCATCAATGTGCATCTTGTGAATAACTTCCTTCAGGATAACGACATCGCTTGAATAGAGTGACCAGCATGCTCTCCTGACACGAACCGTATCGGACATGCCTGGGATAGATTGAAAAGTGCTGTTTATGGATGACGTGACCCACCAACCACTCTGAGGGATCTACGCCGAATCGCCGTTCAGGAGTGGGACAATCTGGACCAACAGTGCCTTGATGAACTTGCGGATAGTATGCCACGATGAATACAGGCATGCATCAATGCAAGAGGATGTGCTGCTGGGTATTAGAGGTACCAGCTGTACAGCAATCTAGACCACCACCTCCGAAGGTCTCGCTGTATGGTGGTACGACATGCGATGTGTGGTCTTCATGAGCAATAAAAAGGGTGGAAATGGTGTTTATGTTGATCTTTGTTCCAATTTTCTTTACAGGTTTTGGAACTGAGGTGATGCAAAACTTTTTTTGATGTGCGTATTTTTTGTGAAATTGGGCTCATCATTCTGTTTCTCTTCCTGCTTTTTCCCCAACCATCCTTAATGTAAAACTTGTACTCTAATGTTTTGTATTACATTTTTTGCAATGTTCACGTGATCATTGTCAAACGCTTTACCACTGGAAGATGAAAAGGAAATAAATGTGTTCTTTTTGACTTTTAATTGATCAGTCATAAATTTGGATCTCACATCCATGTTGGATAAGATGATAAACGTGTTGAGTGGGTGGGGTTTCCAGGCCAGTGTCAAGCCTGCAGGCGAAGCTGATGAGCCTTGCGGGTGGACCCCGGCCGAAGACAAGATCCAGATCAGCCTCTAGATCGAGGTCACGCTCACATACCAGCTCACCATCCAGATCACGATCGCACTCCAGCCATTCGCGGTCGAAGTCAAGGTCACGTTCAGTGGACAACAGCAGCAAAAGGTGGGGTTCCCCCCCCCCCTCCCCCCCCCCTCACCTTCCCCTCCACCTGCATGGTTGTTTTAGGTTATCTTTCTCATTAACACATCCACACATATTTTTATTTTATAAACTGGTCTCAGAATATAAATAAAAGAGCTCACTTTTAAGAAACAGTTAATGGAGATAACTGTTTTAATTTGTTAGTTGTTCTTGAGTAATGTCACACTTCAGTTCTTAACATCATCTTTGATCTTGTTGCAGAAGAAATGCGAGAACATTTCTGGAATATTCAAGCCTATCTTATTTTCAGTTTAATACTAATTTTCTGGGTTGTTTGGCACTGCCTGATATGAAGCTGAAAATAGCAATACCAGATTTATACCATGTATGTAGTGACAGGAAAAATTGTTTCATTTTATGTCAAGTTCTGACGTTATTTAATGCCAATTTTGGTGTTATTTTCGCTGTTTTTGGTGCAATATTTGTGTTTTTATCACTTATTTTTGAAGTACTGTGTTCTTATTTTGGGCTTATCTAATTGTTTTTCAGTGTTTAACTGAAAATGAAAGCATACCTATTAATTACATTATTTTTATTCATGTTACAGGTCACATTTATTTACATAGTTAAAAAAGAAATTATTTATATTGAATCTCTTAAATCCAATCAGATAAAGAAAAACAAATTCTGCAAACATACACTGTTGAAAGACTTTTCTTCTGAAACTTTATACCACAGCTCCCTCCATACTTCACTACATGGGAAAACAAGGGCCTGAAGTCTAAATTTGAGCACAGAACACTCTTGTCCTTGTATCCCCCTGGTATGGAAATTACCACAGAATGATGAAGGGATTTCCATCCCTTCCGAATACTGTAAACAGTGGAGACCTGCCATTCTAGATAGGAAAGGTACACACGAGAGTCTCTGCCATGTCGGCATTAATAGAGTTCCTTACATCCAATGGTTAAAACAAGAAATGTGAACTCAAATTTAATAACAGGATCTATGGCTATATGAGTTGCTGACTTAATTTGTAGGTACAGTGCAAAGCATTTCAGTGGTTTGTCTATGCCTGAAGTGTTAGTCCCTTCATATTTCTTAGTCTTGCTGGTGCAATCATAAGAAATTCATTGTCCTGCACTAATGACACTATCTTAATTTACAAATTGGAATACAGATAATTTTTTTACATACAACACTTGATTTTCCAATATTTTTGCGCAGCAGATTGTACCTAAAATTGTGTCGTTTGGGAAGATCTTTAATATGTTGCTCAATTGAACTGCATTTTGTTGTACTACACTTGTATAAATATGAAAATCATCACATTCGGATCTTCAGCGTCACCAACACGTTAATCAGCATCATGGCTGCTCGGTTTGCTTCTATCAGTCTGTCTCAACACAGGACATGTGACATCACACAAATGTGTTTTTGGCAGTAAAACAGAACACTGAGAATACTGCTTTCAATATTTATTGAATATTATTTTTACTATTATGTGGAGGTGACCGCATGATATGTTAGACAGGTGGGGCCTAGGTCAGATCAGTAGCTATGGGATGCTCTGTTGATTTACGTGTGTGGAAAGTGTGTTGTATTTCTCAAAAAGATACCAGATTCTGTATCATAGGTTGTGCAAAAGTATCTGGAAATGTCAGACTGGTGACTAAATCTGTATTATAGTTTGTTTGATGTCATGTCTAGAACCATAGTTGCTTAGACTTTAAATCAGCTGTTATTTTAAGATTATACACTACTCTGAGTTGAGAAAAAAGTCAAAATCCAATTTCAGTATTCACTGTCAGTTACCAATATTATCAAGTGGTGGCAGGAGACAACGCATAAGATATGGAAATGTGCAAGCTTCGAAGCAGTGGCTCCTTGTTCCAGCAGAATGGTTGAAGTGGAAGGAAGAGGAACAAAGGAAAAGGACTAGTGAGGCTTGGGAAATGTGACAAGTTACAGAAAACTTGCTCAGACTTCTGGGATGGAAATGACTTTACTGGGCAGGATGGGAAGGAAAGAGTGATTGTATCTGCACTAGATGAGATTTGAAAACCTGTAAACTTACATGGAAGATGAGAGTGGACCTCATTTCAGGGAATGATTTTAGGAATTATAGTCCTGTCAAAGTAATAGCTTAATATATTCAACACTAGGATAGAATTGAGTAGGTGTACCTGTACACGTAGGTTGTTTGTTGGAGGGATCAGCCACTGGTGATGTCCTGGTGTTAACAGTTGGCATCTGTTTGCCTCGAATGCTAAGTCTGTGTGGGAGGGAATGTCAAAATTTAAGTATTTTTTGTTCTAAGGTTTAGTGTGTATTTGACGCTCTGTGAGAAAAGTTGTGTTAGAGTTCTTATCATATTTTCCAATTTTATCATGAACTCCTGCCTCATCTTGGCCATTCATTACATCTTTCGAGGTCTTGTCTGTTCTCACAATTTTTCTGTGAGTTTTTCTATGATTTTGATTTTTCTGAGTTTTTTGTTTCTTCCCTTTTTGCGTCATTTTTTCTAATTTTCTCCCTCTCTACTCTGGTTTTTATTTATTTTTTTTTTTTATTATACCATGCCCACTATACGTAATGCTCCAAACTCTCCTCTTATGTCAAGATGGCTCTCATCACACATCATTTTCAGTCCTTTTGAAAACATGCTTCTGCACTCAACAAACTGAGATCCCATATGCTGTTCCCTCAACCATGCTTGTACCAAGGAGTTACCCCAAAGGCCTCACTGTGAAAGTTCTTATTTCTGGATATAAGCCCACTCTTCACCGCTCCTTTTACTGTTTCAAATACAGCAATTCTTTTGCTAATATGTGACCTGTACACCTCGTCTGCCAATCTCTTCGTATGAAACCTTGCAGTTATCTGCCCCTCATGTTTCGTTCAATGGTATTATCTTCCAAGCCAACTACAGTCTGCAACAGCTGCTAGACTCACTTAAAAAATGTATTATTCCTTCTGTTAAACTACCCCTTAGGTGGTGTTTCCACCTCTTACTCCCACCCCGTAAACAGCCACACTATCAACCACCACTCCTCTTCTACAAATTGAGCCTGACCAATCTTCTTAACACCCCCAAGTAATAATGTCAATTGGAAATATCACTTTGCAACCCAGTCTCAATACCTTTCCAACAGCAGACTTAACAGTGAATCCTCCTTGAACAGTTATGACTATGATCCCAACTTAAATCACTACTACTCCAAAATCAACTCTTACAAGCTTCCCAAAAGTTCCTAACAGTCAACTATGCTTCACCGTTATTCCTCGGGTGACTACATTTTGACCCTATCCTGTTCTCTGCAGATTGCAGGCATTTTGAATCCCTCAAAACTAATGACACAATTATCCTCCCAGTGTCATATATGATCGATGGAAATATATGAGCAAGGATTTGTACTGGCTTCCTGACACTTTCACTTACAGTGTCTGCCATCAAGATCCCATCACTGTGTTACAAACTGACCTACAATCCCTCCTTGAACCTCAGGCTCTTTGCAGTGACAAAAACCTCAATCCACAGGATTTCGTAACCCATACAAACCCAACCACCTTGTCCATCCCGTTGTTGCTGGCTTCAAAGCACCCTCTGAATGTGTCACTGCATTTCATGATAAACACCTGCAACTTACACTACAAAGACTCCCCTCCTATAGTAAAGACACAAACCATTTCATAGATAGTCTGATATCTGTGCTCTTCCACTTACACCATACACCTTACTTGTCACCACTGATGCCACCTTCCTCTCTATCAACGTTGCCTATGTACGTGGTCTGCATGGTGCTGAACATCACATCAACCAGAGACCACCTTATTCCAACCCTAATCAACTTTGTACTTATTAACAAGCACTTTACCTTTAGGGGACAGGTGTACAACATTCCCCACTATACAGTCTTGGAATTTGAGACAGATACACTTGTTCAGGTGCAGCCTGTTTACAGCAGTACTACATCAGTGTTCTCAGCTCAGCCTTCACTGTACGTAATCAGCCTACCAGCTGAGTTCAAAAGTCAGATTCCTCAGGTCATTACATCCCATCCTGATACTGTTAATGCCCCCCCTCCCCCCCCCCCCCCAAAAAAAAAAGACACGTACACCTCTAATTACTCAGTACTAGCCTGGTCTCCTGGTCAATGTAAGTAGATTAATGATGGAAAAGACCCACCTTGGTTTAATAATAAAATTCAGAAAATGCTGCAGAAACGGATACTGGTGCACTTTCAGTTCAAAAAAGAACATGCAAATGACAACAGGCAAAAGTTAGTAAAATTTTGTGCATCTGTAAAGAGATTGATGGATGAAGTACACAATAACTTCCGCCACTATACCACATGCGAAAGATCTCCCTGAGAAATTTTGGCCATACATAAGTTCACTAAGTGAGTTGGAAGGCTTCTATCAAGTCACTTACCAACCAGTCTAGGGTACCAATAGAAGATAGCAAAAACAAACCACTCACGTAGGAGGATCAAACAAACATGTAGTGGTTTGACTGGTGCACAGACTGCCACATGGAGAACACAGAAATAGTCGTCATTGCATAGAGAAGCAACTGAAAGAGTTCAAAACAAGTAGTTTGCTAGGATCAGATGGAGTTCCAATTCAGATTTACAAAGAGTACTCTGCAGCATGACCGCTTACTTAGCTTGCATCTATCATGAAAATCTCAACCAGTGCAAAGTCTCGAGCAACTGGAAGAAAGCACAGGTGACTTCTATATATAAAAAAAAAGTAAAAGAACAGACCTGCTTAATATCAGTTTACTGCAGAATTCTTGAACACATTCCAAGTTTGAATGTCATAAATTTCCTTGAGGCAGGAAAAACTTCTGTCCACAAATTAGCATGGACTTAGAAAGCATTATTTGTGCGAAACCCATGCTAGCCCTTTTCTCATGTAATACTCTGATAAGCACGGATAAAGGGTAAGAGCCATATTCCAGAAGGGGTGCCCTACTGCAGACGGTTAACAAAGGTCTGATCATACAGATTAGGTTACCAGAAATGTGAGCGACTCAGACTTCCTAAATAATAGATCCACTGTGTTGTTTTCAGTGGCGAGTGTTCATTGAAGACTAGGGTAATCTGTGACTGCTGATTATGCTGGGGCGTACAGGAAGGTGTCGCTGTCGAATGTCAGTAGGAGGATATAGGATGACTTATGCAGGACTCTTGGTTGAAGTGATCAATGACAGCTTCTTGTAAATGTAGAAAAATGTAAGTTAATGCAGATGTGTAGGAAAAATGAGCCTGTAATGTTAGAGTACAGCATTTGTAGTGATCTGCTTGAAACAGTCCCATTGATTAGGTATCTAGGCAAAGCAGTAAATGGAATGAGCATGTCAGGTTGGTAGCAGGAAAGGCGAATGGTGAACTTCATTTTATTGGAGAATTTTGGGAGTTTGTCACTAATCTGTAAAATAAATTATGCAGAGGATAATAATGCGACACATTCTTTAGTACTACTAGAGTGTTTGGGTTCTCCACCAGCTCAGGTTAAAGCAGGACATCAAAGAAATTCGTAGGTGTGTTGCTAGATTTGTTACTGGTAGGTTTTATCAGCATGCAGTATTACAAATGATGTTTCTTGGACTTTAGGGAAATCCTGGAGGGGAGACAATGTTCTTTTCATGAACCACTAATGAGGAAATTTAGGGAACCGGCATTTCAAGCTGACTGCAGAACAGTTTTACTACTGCCAATGTATGTTTTGCATAAGGATGTGAAAATAAGATGAGAGAAATCAGGGTTTGTACACAGTTTTATAGATAGTCATTTTTCTCTCACTCTATTTACAAGTGTAACTATTTACAACTGTAACTGGAAAGGAAATTACTTGTTGTGATATATGGTACTCTCTGCCAACGTCTTGCAGATTATATAGATGCAGATATATGCTGCTCCTCACCCATATGGCTCTCCACTGTAAGACCTGTCCAGTGACTCCAATTGGCAAAACATATACTACCAGAGGGGGTACGCTCAACAACATGACAGTCAAGAGCTCTGGATGTGTTTCACTCCACATGCCATTGGAATTCTCCCTCCTGCCATTAAGGCTTTGGGGGGGGGGGGTGATCGTATTCCACTTCTTACAATTATATTGAGTGCTGCTGCAGTGCAGGGTTAATGGGTCATAATATGCAGTATTCTGTTACATTGCCCAGAAATTCCTTTTAGTTTGGTGCTCAAAAAAATCCGGGTCTTAGGATGGTAGGTAGAATTTTTAAAAGCTCCATTCAGTGAAGCTTCTGTTTTTGTCCAGGAGAACAATTTTTTTTAAATTAAGAAAACTTGTTACTATAAAAATTTTTGTTGCTCACTAAATAAGAATATGTGTGGATTCTTCCCATTTGAAACCAAATTAACAGCCTTGAGTGTTTATTACTGCTGTTCATATTGATGACTGTGGTTTTATATATTCTGAGGCTTCTTTAGTATGCTTTCAAGGTACCGTTCTTTGTGTTGAAATGCAGTGTGGGATCAGGGTGATGTTACCTTAAATAGTTGTTCTTTATCATAAGGACACATTTTGTGCCACAACTTCTATTTCTGCAAATAAGGTTTCTGCTTGACAGTTCATCTATTGTTTAAATGAATTACTCTCAAGTTGCATGATTCTTTAAGCTAGATACTTCATCTTTGAGCTAACACTTCGCTGTTTAAGGTCCCCATTTGTATAGCTTCTTTGTTTTGTCATTTTTTTCTCGTCTGTTTGCATAGCATAGGTGTGCTGGTATTTGTATAATTATTGTAAATGGGAAAATAGTTGCATCTAATGAATATTGCCTTGTTTGACATTAATTTTCATGGTTTTTCAGTGTGTTGGTAATTTGATGCATTAATTTGTTATCCATAAATAACTTTCTCAAAATTTAAACATCTCATGTGTTCATTGTTACTTAGAACATTATAAATGAGGTATAATACAAACAAAAGTGATGTGGTCAGTTTCAGATGGTAACTACTTGTTTAGCAGTAATACCTTATTTTCTATTTTTGTCAGTAACACTCAAGCTCTAAATTGTAAACAAAGAGTTGTTCAAGTTAAATAGCTTTGACTTTATTCATATTTTAATTCTATTTGATACATGATAGCATTCAATATGACACTCCCTGCCTGTCTCATTGGTGAAGTAAGGTATATTTGGTCTGACTTCTCTGTTGATGAACAATTTATGAAGTGGATGGATTGGTACTCACTGTAAAGGCGACAAATTGAGTTGATGGCCAACGCCTTCTTCAGAAAACACACACATTCACACAGACAGGTACAGCTCACCCATGTGACCAGTATATCCGGCCGCTGCAGCCAGAATGCATTCTGTTGTAGGTAGTTGTAGTGTGCTTGTGCTCACATGCCTTAACAGTCCTTTTGTTCTGATGTCTGCAGCTCTTTCATGGTGAGTAGCAGCCAATGCTTTTCATAATATTTCCACAGTTTGATTTTTCCTTAATTACTGTTTTAGTGAGACTACTCAGATTCTATTCAATTTGTTGAATTATTACTATTTTGTGACACACGCTAATGCTTAGTTTATTAATTGCTCTAAAGAATGTTCACTTCTCTTCAGTTTGACTGCTTCCTTGGTAATGATTGTAATTGAAATGGGATGGATAACTTAATAAAGGAACTCATTTAGTACCCGTTTTCTGTTGAGTATATCCTATGAGTTACGAAAATTATTACACTGGTCGAAAGATTTTGCCAGTCTTTAAATTGTATCTAAAGAACACTTCAAATATTAATGTTACTTTAGGGAAGAAACAGTAACAAATGGCTTGTGCCTAAAAGAAGGAACTGAGTCCCATTTGTGAAAGCAGTCTGTGGGACTGAGTAAAAGAATCTGCCCTCCCACCTTATAGATAGACTGCCTGACGAAAAAGTGAAGCGCCTGGAATACTTGGTCACATAGAAACATAATTTTGTACGCTTTCACACTGTTGGCAGGTGTGTAAATGATCAGGAATAGGTGACATTTTCAACTTCCGCTGCAATAACTTATTAGTTCATAACTTGTTTCAGTCTTGTAGTCCTTTCTCAAATTATTTTTCTTCTTTTTTCTTCTTCAAGCCAACTCTAGATATTGAAATGGCAAAGGCTTGTACCTGTGTTGATTTACAAATGCTGGTATGTTGTTTTGATAGCTTGACATTTGGATATTTATTAAATTGATCAAACTGTCAAGGGGGAAAAAACATTTGTACATCAACAAGAATAGAAGACACAGATTTAAACACGCTGTGATTTCAATACGTATGGCAGTTTTCTATTGCAGAATCACAGAGTCAGTTGAGCATTGGCTAGAAGGCTGAAACTAATTGTAGACAAATTAATACAGCAAAAGCGGGAATGTGACCTCCTTCGCTGTGGTATCTGCTATGAAGAAAATACATGAGAAGAGTTGAAATTCTCTGACAATTGAGAATGGCCACCCCAGTGCCTTAGGTAGGGTCATTCCATGTGAAATAAATGAATAAAAGAATAAATTTGAATCTTGATGCTTTAGAATTTTGTAATTTTTGTATTATTTTTATTCTATCTATGAAAATAAAGTAAAACCCAAAACAGAAGATTGCGTGTACATTCTGTTTTGAATGATTGGTTTCCAAAGTTTATAAAATTGTATGATTTCTTTAATGTTTTGAAATCTTTACATAACTGTATATCAAAAAATTTATTTTACGTACAGGAATCTTGAAAATTTCATAATGGGAACTTCTTTCCTTTTAAAAATGTGTTTCATGCTATTTGTTAATGTGTGTCAAATTTCATGAAAGTATTCCAAGGAGAACACATTGAAATAAATTTTATTTTACTGCAGTTAGCATTTCCAACTGTACCACAACTGCACGGTTTGCAGGCTGGTTCATAAACCTAGTTAATGAGTACTAATTACGTGCACTTTGGTGTGTCTTATTTTAAAATTTATTAAACTATGCCATACAACGATGTAAACAATGTAAATTATGATATATCATTTGTATTTTATATAACTTATAATTTAGTTGTTTGTTTGTAGAACAATAGAAAATGTATGTTACCAATATGCAATCAAACAAAACACCCACTTGTAATTAGAGAGCAATTGTTGAGACAAAATTAGCAAAGCACGGGAGTGGGAAAAGGTGCAGGTTGCTGCATGCATGTATAACTCATTAAGTGCATGTGCTCAGGTAACAGAGTGGCAGAAATGAGACAGTGGTGTGATTTAAATCCCAATAAAATAGTTGAAACTCACACATTGAAATACAAGAAGTACCAAGCACGATCAATGGAATAGAATATTGAACTTGTATTCTAGTTTGTGCCTTTCAATTTTTTATTTGGGTATTAGACATTTTAAATCATGTCTCCCAGGCTGTGCACAAGTCAAAAAAACAATTGAGCCCCTAGGGAAGACAGCGTAATCCCAGAATTAATAAAAAGTGAGGTTATAATGAATGAACTGCACACATTAATATCAGATGTATGGGAAACAGAAACTGTGCTGGATAATTTGTAAACTGGAAAAATAATCCCCATTTGAAAGAAAGGGGACAGAACAGCACGTGAAAACTATAGAGGTACAACACTCCTAAGCAAAGCTTATAAGACCTTCACAAGCATATTAAATGAAGGGATACAGAAGTGCGCAGAAGACATACTAGGGGAATATCAGTGTGGCTTTCAACCAGACAGGAACAACTGATCAAATATTTGTGATAAAACTAATCATGGAAAAGTTCCATGAACATGATATAGATCTGCATTTCCTATCCATCAACTTCAAACAAGTGTTTGATGGCATAAATTGACAAGAACTATACAGAGTACTAGAAGAAGTGGGTATATGTGCTAAACTAATAAGACTAATGAGAATGATGATGATGATGATGATGATGATGATGATGATGATGATGACAGAGACAAATGCAAAAGTAAAGGTCCTTAGCAGAACAAGTGAAAGCTTTGACTCTCAGGCATGAAGCAAGATGACAGTGTCTCCTGTTCAATATAGCCCTGCATAGTGTAGTAAATAAAATCAACGAAAGAGGCACCATATTTATGAAAACTAGCCAGATATTGCATGTGCTGATGACATTGCTATAGTAGGAAGAAATATCAGTACATTCCAAGAAACATACCAGGGAATGGAAACAGAAGCCTTAAAAATTGGCCTCATAGTAAATGAATAGAAAACAAAATATATGGTAATGTCACGATCCGAGGCCAGAAGAACCCAAAAGACCTAAACATCAATGGGAAATGCTTCAAAGGAGTGCCCTCTTTCAGCTACGTGGGAGTCCTAATAACAAATGATAACAGTATTGGAAAAGCTATAAGGGAAAGAATACGAACAAGAAACAGAGCTTACTTTGCAAATATGCACATTTTCAGAAACAGCTTTGTCACAAGAAAAACAAAACTGCTAATATATAACTCCCTGGTTATAAGCCACATAAAGTACTACTGAAAAATACCTAATTTGGCAACAATTTTTTTACTGGTGAAAATGTGGAATTTGGGGTACTATATTTGGGATAATATGCGATCATAACACCACAGTTTCTCATGCTGTCTTAATAAATCATACTTCAGTATATGACTTTTTAAGAACTTGTACCAGAAGCAAGTAAAGTGACATTGGCTAAATCTGATATATTGGATCTGTGCTCATCTGCCATTGGAATGCAGGAAAGTTATGTGACACGAAAGTGTAACCTCTAATGTGAAAAATACATATTTGGCATGTGATGTACAAAAAGAAAAATATTGTACACTAAAACTGCAATTTTTATTTCACTTCCGGAAACAGCCGAAGGTTTCCATTTTAAGTCTTTACATTAGTGAATCACTACTGGTAGTTGAATAAGGGTTGACATTTCAACAAAAGTATCACTATATCATACATCTTGTTAGCCTGATGTACACCATACCACAAATTGATTCTGTTTGTACTCCCATCCTCACAAAGCATTGAAAAGCATATCAGTAGTTGACTCTTTGTATTTTCCATGTAAGTTAATATGTTCATCACTCCTCCTCAACTGCTAGGGAGCTAGGATCTGGAAGTAGTAAGGTGCTGAGTATAAATAAAATATAAACATTTGTTTATTACAGTAAAATTTATTTGCCACAAGAGGTAAACATTTGATTACAAAGATCGGCGAACTGAAAACAAATCTTTATATTCTGATTTATGATTTTAGGAGCAGTTCCTATACTAAACAATAACAGATAGCTGGTGCTTAGGTGCTGTACATACCTCTGAAGCAGACAGTGAAACCATTAATCCAAAGTTTTTAAAAGAGAATCTTTTGCACACGTCTGTGAAGCAGGCGGAATAGAATTTTTTACAATTAGTACAAAAACAATCAGCCATTAAAAAAAAAAGAAACAAGCTATACACAGTTGTGAAGCAGACATAGAAGGATGTTAATAAAAATATTCTAAAGAAAAGTAAATGACACATGTCCCTGAAGCGAACAGAGCAAAATGCTGTAATTGGACTTAAGCTGTTCAATTATGAAAAACAGCCACACTTTCAGGAGCCCACATGGCTGTGAATATGGAGAACTTTCAGCTTTGTAATTGAATTGACAACAGTGAAAATTTTGGCCGCGCAGGGACATGAACCCAGATTTCCTGCTTATCGCGAGCTGTCGCCTTATGATTTGGCTGTCTGAGTATGACCCACGGCCAGACCCAAACTTCCATTTGCTGTCAACCCGGTGTCTACAACCAGTACATGTACATCTGTTATGTATACTCCCGTACAGGGGAGACATTTTACTTGAAAGTCACTTGCCCGCTGGAAGCAGTGTTCCTTTGGAGAATCGTGCATAACACGGGCACTGCAGTATCGTAGATTCTAGAACATACGGAATACAAATTAGACTGGCATGGTAAGCAAATGACAAACCGTACATTAGGGATATGTGAACATGCAATCACAAGTTGTCGTCGTCGACTTTTTTCTTCCCCACAAAAACAAAACTGAGGGAAATACTTAAATTCAGTGAAGTTGGTTTTCAGGTTTACCAATATACACACCAATAGCACAAATTACAATTAAATAAAATTTTGACTTGTTATAAATAGACAGAAGAGACCATTACACTTGCTAATTACAAAAATGTGTTACTTCCTGCTTTTGGGAACGTGGTACAGAGGCAGTATGTATCCTAAAACATACACTATGAATGCAAATGAGATAGCGAGTGAAACATCTCACAGGCCTCCTCCGAAACACCTCAGAAATAAAGCACAAGTATCAAACTTGAGAGGGAATGTTTAACTTCAGGAACACAAAATACTGAAATGTACAAATCCACATACCAATGATACAAGGCAAGAATTACAGTCAAGTAAGTGTTAGACTTAGTGACATTCAGGATGCTAATCCACCTTCAATGCATTGACAAAAGTATGGCCAGTAGAGTGACCAGGAAAGAACAGTGAATGACACTTCATGGTACCAGAGTAGAAGTTTGTCTCGTAAACTGCCACTAACCATTAACGGGCTCCAAATATTTAGCTTACAATAGTTCTTACATTAGGCCAGAGGCAGTTGTGGACAATTTAGGTCACCACGTCCACAAAGGCAGCAGGGATATTGCTAAAACAAACTGTAGCATGTGGCCTTGTCACCTCATGCATAGAGTAAGACCTCAACTTTCCAATAGTTGAAAGCACTGCCCGCGAAGTAAACATCAGCCATCAGAACACGGAGCAGCCCACCAGGGCAGCGAAGCACAAGCCATGATTCCAAGCATGGCTTCATCCAGCTGCCAACTCCCACCCAACCTCCAGCCAACACCCTCCTGAGTGGACAGCCCAGTTACGAGCTATCTTGCCCTTAAATTCTCCTCGCATTGCTGCAGGATCACCCAAAGAAGCCACAACTTAGCAACACAACCAAAGTAGTTCAATGAGTACCAGAATCCATATTGGGATACCTGCTCAGCTCATCTTTGTCAATCCTCAAAACAAAATGCTTAACTGTTAGCCCAGCCAATGACCAAAAAAGTTGATTGGGGGAACAAATCGTGTACTTGTAAAATTCTGCACTGCACAGTAAAAATCTTGACTGGTGGGCTATGAGCAGTGGGGTGGAGGGTGGCTGCAATTGCCAATCAGTACTGATACAGCCAAAACTGAACACGCTAAGTGGGGAGGAAGGACAGGCAAATTGGATGTACTTTGTTGGAAAATGTGGTAATGGTACATACCACCAAGATTCCACTGTAATAAGAGCTAAACCAGTTTTAATCAATAATATTAATTAATACTATTGTATTTGTAAAGTAAAGGTACAAATAAGTAAATTCTTTAGAGTCTTTATTAAGCATGTGATTTTGCGGTATAGGTTAAAATATTTTCATAGTTAACTTAGGAAACCCAAATCTGAATTTAAATTTACATGAATAATTCCATGGTGGCGATTATCTGGAAAACCTGGAACTGTCAGGGAATTACATTTTACTTGGAAAACTCAGTGAAATCACAGGGAATTTCAGGAATTTTGTAAATTCTCAGGGAATTCTGTATTTTTTAAACAAACTTTGTAAAGTAATTCTGTTGAGCTTTATAAATCAAATTTGAAAATCCTAAGTGTTTCAAACTGTGCTATTTATTTGAATATTGGTCCATTTAAATTATCTGTTTTAAAACTGCACTTGAACTACAGCTGAGAGGAAAGAAAATCCTCAAGGGCCTTGCCCTCCTCCCAACCACTCACTGTTAATTTCGCAGGAGCTTCTTATGATATCGTCTTCCCATACATGGAATTCTCAATTTTTTACCCATGTGTGAGTAGCCACCCTGAATTGTTACAATGCAATAAATTGTCAGAAAATAAAAAATAATTATTTGAAAGCCTTATATGCTTTCCACATTTCAAATTTGTCTTACAACTTTTAATAAGTGCCAGTTCTACATATTACCTGCTACAGGCTGCAGTTACTAGTAAAATAAAATTTGGTTTCAGTATGTTCCCATTGGAATACCATCATGAAATTCAGCAAACAGATTAACAAATAGTGTATGATGACATACATTTTCTTTAAAGAAAGCCATGTTTTGGAACTTCAATAATTAAAAAAATAGTATCACGTATTTTAAAGTTTATAAGTAATTGAATAAAAGGATAATAACAAATGTAATTGTTGGGTTCAAATTATTGTTGTTGTTGTTGTTGTTGTGGTGGTGGTCTTCAGTCCAGAGACTTGTTTGATGCAGCTCTCCATGCTACTCTATCCTGTGCAAGTTTCATCATCTCCCAGTACCTACTGCAACCTACATCCTTCTGAATCTGCTTAGTGTATTCATCTCTTGGTCTCCCTCTACAATTTTTACCCTCCACACTGCCCTCCAATACTAAATTGGTGATCCCTTGATGCCTCAGAATATGCCTACCAACCGATCTCTTCTTCTAGTCAAGTTGTGACACAAATTTCTCTTCTCTCCAATTCTATTAGTTATGTGATCTACCCATCTAATCTTCAGCATTCTTCTGTAGCACCACATTTCGAAAGCTTCTATTCTCTTCTTGTCCAAACTATTTACCGTCCATGTTTCACTTCCATACATGGCTACACTCCATACAAATACTTTCAGATACGAATTCCTGACAATTAAATCTAAACTCGATGTTAACAAATTTCTCTTCTTCAGAAACGCTTTCCTTGCAACTGCCAGTCTACATTTTATATCCTCTCTACTTCGACTATCATCAGTTATTTTGCTCCCCAAATAGCAAAACTCCTTTACTACTTTAAGTGTTTCAAATTAATGATATGAATATAATAGAGGGGAAACATTCCACATGAGATAAATATGTCAAAAAACAAAGATAATGTAACTTACCAAACGAAAGCATTGGTATGTTGATAGAGACACTAACAAACACAAACACACACACACAAAATTCAAGCTTTCGCAACCCACGGTTGCTTCATCAGGAAAGAGGGAAGGAGAGGGCAAGATGAAAGGATGTGGGTTTTAAGGGAGGGGGTAAGGAGTCATTCCAATCCTGGGAGTGGAAAGACTTACCTTAGGGTGGAAAAGGGACAGGTATACGCGCGCTCGCGCACACACATATCAATCCGCACATATACAGACACAAGCAGACATATTATAATATTATAATTAAATTATAATTAAAGGATACAAATTTTAGGTCTGTAAGTCAAATAGTTTTTGAGATATGGTCATCTCAAGGTTCCAGAACATACAGTAAAACCCCTTTTTAACAAATCTCAGGGGACCAAAAAGAGAGTTCCTTAAAAGAGGGTTTTCCTCAACTAAGGGTTTAGATCAAAATACACTAGATAAGTGTTCCAGAATCAAAATTGGAACCTAGGCTATTTAGGCCATAGAATTACTCCATAATCACAAATTAACTTTGTAATGCATACAAAAATACAGTGAACATGAAAATGTTTCTTGGCAAATTTAAAAGAACTCGATATATTTATAATACTCCCCCCCCCCCCCAAGATATTTTGGATGTTAGGTCACATCAAAAGTCATCAACTGGTATCTTGATTTAAAAGGAGAAAATTTTATTTCGCTAATGGCACTCAATGAATTAGATATCACAATAATGAATAAAAGTGCTATACTGTTGGAGTTTTAAATTTACCCATATTTAAAGGTGGCAACTTTCCACTTCTGTCAGTGTTCACGCACAATAATGCTGTCATTCTCTCTTTACTTTTTTGCTCCCCGTGACATTTTTTGCCCTTAATTGAAAGTGTTTGAGGTGGAAGGAGGTTATAGAATACACAAGTCTCATTGGCATTAAAAATATTTTTGGAATCATACCCTTGAATCAGACATGGCAAAGTATAACTTTTCCAATGCTCCACACTTTCATTGTCCACAGACGCACTTTCTCCACTTAAATTTTGGGTTGAGAGATTGTGACATTTTTTAAAATGATCTAGCCAGCCGTTAGATGCACTGAAGTTCTCATATCCCATCCTCAGTGCAATATCTCGCGCCTTCTCACGCAACACATTGCCACCTATGGGAATATTTGTGGCTCTTATTCCCTGAAACCAGTCTAAAAGAGCAGTTTCTACGGCTTTGGGAGACGACTCATGAATATTCTTCCTATTTGATGAACATGAACCGTGTGCTTCTAAATTTAATAAAGCCGCCTTATTTTTCATTATTCCGCACAAAGGTGATGGCGCCAAATTGTACTTCTTTGTAACATCGCATAATTTCATACAGGTATTGCGATTCTCTTCAAAATCTTGAATAATTGTTAGCTTCTTGCTGTATTGTCGGTTTTCTTCATTTGCTGGCCATATTACACGTACGAAAACACTATTGTAAGTACATTACACAACTACAGTGTACATTTAATGCTTTCACTTTATAGCGTCAGACACGACAGCTGGAGTGCTGTAGTGCAGAAGAATTGCGTTTTCAAATGATCAGTTTAACATTCACCAGTCTCGATAACTTCACAACTATCGATACGAGACCAATATCTGAACGCTATCACGGACATAGATTTTAAGAATGTGAATGATCAAAGCCTAACATTATGATTTAATGTCCAAAAACAAGAGGTGCAGCTGCAGACTGTATTTTAATTTGCGAATTGTAATGCACTTATTCCTTAAAAGCGGGATCTAAAAGAAAGCGCGATTCATTAAAACCAAATTTCGGGAACACTGTTTTTATGGCGTTATCACCGGGACCAACGAAAGTATTTCTTAAAAGTGGGTTCATTAATATGGGGTTTTACGATAACAAAAATCACTGAATTTTGAGAAGTTTAAAGATTAATAACTTAAAAATGAATGGTCAAAATAATCAATTTGTTATATTTTTCCTGAACAACTACTATTAATGTACATAAAATCACAGATCCCAGGAACTACACTATGGTTGATTTCACATGAACTGTCTATTAGTGTTTTTTGTGTTCAATACTTGTTATCAAGCATTTGGAGTGATTCCATGACGGGGAAGGATGGGTTGCTGATGAATGGTGTTGCATTGTTTTCAGTGATGAATCACGGTTCCGCACAACCCCAGCTGACCATCATCAGCAAGTGTGGCTGGGCAGAGAACTCATTGTTCTAATGTTTTGGAGAGGCACAGCAGTGTTGCATCTGGTGTCATGGTGTGGGAAGCTGTTGTGGATGATTTCTTGCCATGTCTGATAGTGACAGAGGAAGCTGTGATGGTACAGCAGTATATCATGCACATCCTGCATCCTCAGGTGTTACCTGTCATACAACACTATCATCGTACAGTTTTTCAACAGGATAATGTCCTCCTACGAATTGCACATATTGCTATGTACTGTTTTTGTGGTTTTGAGGTACTGCTCTGGCCAGCAAGATCCCCAGCTTGGTCCCCAATATAATGTATGGTACCAGTCAGACATCAACTCTATCCCAGTACCAGTACAAAGGGTGTTAAGGGCCATTTACAACAGTTTTAGGCCAGCTTGGCTTCCCATCACAATCAGTTCATGCATCCAGGCTAGAAAAGGTTGTAACATCATACTGATAATAGGGCTCATACTGCCAAGTTCTTTGTTAGTTTCATATGGTTTCGTAATCACTACAAGAACACCACATACCATCTCAAGCTTAAGTTCATTTCCTCCTCCTCTTATGGGATGCTTCACTGTTTGTCAGAAAGTGTAGTTTGGTGATAAGATAGGTGTGATGATATTGACTACTGGAGAAGTGTTGAGTAGGTGTTCGGTGTGCACCAGTTCTATTGATGATGAAATCCCAACAAGATTCAGACTGTTCGCAATGAGGTTTCGTAGAATTGGTATGGAACAGTTTGATGAGAAGAAAGAAACATTCATAAAGATAGAAAACTTGTAGATACGATCGACAAAGTGCTCCTATATAAAAGATACCAACCATTTCCTCCACCGACTCTCCACAATTCCTGTCCCTTTACCACATGGTGCCCTGCTCGTCACTATTGATGCCACCTCCCTTTGTACTAACATTCCAAATGCCCATGGCCTTACCGCTATTGAACACTACCTTTCCCAATGCCCGATGGATTCCAAACCAATAACCTCATTCCTAGTCGCCATGACCAACTATATCCTCATCCACAATAACTTTTCCTTTGAAGGCATTACCTACGAACAGATCCGTGGTACAGCTATAGGTACCCACATGGTACCATCCTATGCCAACCTATTCACGGGCCATCTTGAGGAATCCTTCCAAAAAACCCAGAATCCTAAATACCTCATCTGGTTCAGATTCATTGATGACATCTTTGTGATCTGTATTGATGGTGAAGACACTCTATCCCACGTTCCTCCAGAACCTCAACTACTTCTCCCCTATTTGCTTCACCTAGTGCTACTGAACCCAACAAGTCATCTTCCTAGATGTTGACCTCCACCACGAAGATAGCTACACCAGTACCTCCGTCCATATCAAATCTACTATCTACCAGCAATGCCTCCACTTCGACAGCTGCCACCTGTTCCATATCAAGAAGTCCCTTCCGTACAGCCCAGCCACCCATGGTTGTCGCATTTGCAGTGACAAACGGTCCCTCTTGAAATGTTCCAAAGGTCTGAATGAAGCCTTCACAGACCATAATTGTTCTCCCAACCTTGTGCAAAACAAATCTCCCGTGCCTTATCTTTCCAGTCTCCTACCAAGTCCCAAAGTCTGGCCACAGAGGAGCATTCCCCCTGTAACTCAGTACCACCCAGGAATCTGGAGGAACTGAATTACATACTCCGTCAGGGTTTTGACTATCTTTTGTCATGCCCTGAAATGAGAAATGACCACCTGCCCTCTGTTCTTCCCACCTGTCCCACAGTGGTATTCTGATGTCTGCCGAGCCTACACAATATACTCGTCCATCCTTACACTACCCCTGCTCCCAACCCCTTAGCCCATGGCTCATACCCCTGTAATATACCTAGATGCAAGACCTGTCCCATACATCCTCCCACCACCACCTATTTCAATCTGGTCACGAACCTCACCTATCCTATCAAAGGCAGGTGATCTACAAGCTAAGCAGCAACCATTGTGCCACATTCTATGTGGGCATGACAACCAACAAGCTGTTTGTTCACATGAATGGCCACCAACTAACTGTGGCCAAGAAACTAGTGGACCACCCTGTGGCTGAACACGCTGCCAAACATGATGTTCTTCATTTCTGTGACTGCTTCACAGCCTGTGCCATATGGATCCTCCCCACCAACACTAGCTTTACTGGATGCCACAGGTGGGAACTCGCCCTGCAATACATTCTATGATCCCACAACCCTCCTGGCCTCAACCTTCGTTAGTCACTTTCCTCACCAATCCAGCCGTTTCCCTGTTCCCATCCCAGCACTACTCATCCGTCATTCCACCGTCACACTCAGTCTTTTCACTTCTCTTCTTTTCCGCTACTTCCCCCCCCCCCTCCCCCTCTCCCCTGCCCTCCATCTAAACTGCAGCACTTCACTGTCTGCCCCCCCCCCCCCACCATACTATCCCTCCCCCTCCCTGCCCCAGTCTCCTCCTTACCCCCACCCAGTCTCCACTCCTATCATCCACTGGTGCTGCTGATCACAGTTCGGTTGCCTGAGCCTGCAGGTTTTTGTGTGTGTGTGTGTGTGTGTGTGTGTGTGTGTGTGTGGTGTTGTTGACGAAGGCCTTAATCGCCAAAAGCTTTGCTTATTTGTGACAGTCTTTTTGTTGTGTCTATCTGTGACTCAGCATCTGTGCTATATGGTGTGTAGCAACTTTCCTTTTCATAATATTATTATTTCAAAAATATATAGAAACAAATTAATAATTCACCATGCCATAGCAGCTTGTATTACTTATTACTGTTTCAACCAGAAACAAGTATGCCACTACATACATATTTGTTGAAACAGGTGCTGTTTAATGATTTACTGCAGTAGCTGTACCAGCCTAAGCATTCATAACTCTGTGGCATTTCTGTGGCAGCTCATAATTGTCTCTTAGAAATTAAAGCCATCAACACTTCTACATACTTCACACATTAATGCATCAGTTGGTATGGTCTACTTCATTTGTATGGTCAGATATGTTATTTCAGTTCTTACCGCATAGTTGTTACAATGGTTTAGCTTGCCATGTTAGAGTAACTGTAAGATCTTATCCATCTTTCAGTCCAGCTGGGTATGTCACCACCCATGTTTCTTTCCTAGTGACAGATTCTAGCCCTGTCACTTCAGGTTTTGCAGCTAACACTAGCCACAGTTTCACTTCTGCACAGCAGTGCCTTATCGTCAGATGCATATCTTTGCCTAGTATGGATCTCCTCCTCCTCCTCCTCCTCCTCCTCCTCTTCTTTAGTTGTCACTCTCATTGTCACTTCCTTCGCAGTCAGTGTTGCCTTAATTTGGGGTTCATGCTGGTACCAGGTATTCACCATATTAAAAACTAATTGGCTTTGAACCATTGTTACTTTTGGAAATAATGTGAAATAATATATTATGTAGAAGTCGGCAATACTCACAAGAAAGCAACACTCCTGTCTAGTGTTTTGTTCAGTTAGAGTATTGGTAACAGTGCTGTTTCATGAGAAGTTAATCAGATATTTCATCAGTGTGGAGAGACAACTGTTGCCTTTGTTGCTTCACCATTGATGTTCCGTTTTATGTAGAACGGGGTTATTTATGTGTCAAAACAACAAAAGAATGGAGCACATGAAACAGTCCAGATACACTTCAAGTTTCCAAGTAGAAATTTGGCTTTTCAGTTTACTCTTGTGCTTCCAAAACTTCATTCTTTCCCACCTGGCAGCCCTCTGTTACTCATGTTTTGTTTTAAAACTCTTGTCTCTGTTCTTCAAAATGCTCTTCTCTGTTTCCAAATTGTTGCATGTTTTATTTAACTCATCTAAACCATCTTGGACTGTTCCGAATCAGTTGTTCTTGGTTTGGTTTACGTTTTCCAAAAGTAGATTACTAGTTCTTTCAGTTGCCTGGTTGCAGTACGGCAGAAAAGGAAAATCTTTTCTGTTTTTTACCTGTTACAGACTCAGTTTCCCGAAATATGAATTACGTTTCTTCATTTATCGTTAAAAATATCTCGTTTTGATTTGTATATGTAACAACGTGTATTACAGTCACTTTTAAGAAGTGAAGTTTTTGTAATTTCGGAAATGCAATAACCTTTTTTGTTAACATGTTAGACATTAATAAAATTTACATTACCAAGGCTAGTGACAGTTGGCAGGAGCTGCTGAAATTCCATTTCCGTGGCACTTCTTGAAGTATCTGTTATACATTGAATTGCACACTTACAGAAAAATACATAGTTAATATTGTCTTGTTAATACAGGCTGCCACCACAGAAGTCAGAATCTCGGTCTCGGTCACGATCGCGATCCCGTTCCCGCTCACGCTCACGTGGCAGTTCATCGGCCTCTGACAGAGGTGGTGATTTTGGTGAAGGATCTGATGGTCGTGCATCTCGTTCCCCTAGCAAACATTCTAGAAGTTCAGTTTCAAGTCGTAGCTTGTCTTCATCTTCGGACCAGTCAGACAAAAATGCAGGTAAGTGTGGTATTTAGTGGCTAGAAGATGGGAGGATTTTTTTTTTAGAAGTCTCTCTCTCTCTCTCTCTCTCTCTCTCTCTCTCTCTCTCTCTCTCTCTCTCTCTACACTTTATGTATGCAGACTTGTCTCTCTTTCACTCTCCTAGCATTATTGTTTATTATCTATGACTTTACATAAAAACATAGAGTTGTGGTGTTTATGGCTTGTTTTTTGTGCGTGAAAGTAGATAATAAAATCGCTTATGAGGGTTACATTAGCTGAATAAGTATCTAAAACAAGAAGTATAGTGTTGGTTTGAATTTAACTTCGTACTGCTGGTTCATTACAAACTAATATTAAAAGAAATAATAGTGGCATCTCAATTTTTGAGAGTATACTTAAATGTGTTTTAATAACTTATAGATTAATTCATGTGTAATTTTGAATTGATAGTTATTCACTTTGTAGGTTTTACTTTAATACCTTATTTGCTCACAGATAGGGATGATTCTCGCTTAATGACACTTCAGTGAGTGAGTGATGTGGTACAGTGGTTTACACACTGGTCTGTTATTTGGATGGCATCCAGTTTAAATTTTCTTCGCGGGTCTTCTTAAGTGACTTCAGATCAGTGTTGCAAGGTTGTTTTTCTTATGACACCAGTGAAGAATTCCAGCACCATCCTTAATAGTTAATCTAGTGCTTTCCCAGTTGATGCTAATGTTCTCAGAATGTTTAATTTAAATTTGCGCTTTGAATCGGTTATGTAAAAGAAAGAATACTTTTAAGGAAATGCTATTTCATTTCTCTGTACAAAACAATACTTTCACCCTTTATTTTCTAATATGGCAAATGTAAAATATTCTAAAGGGAATGATTTCTGGTGCAGTAAATAATTGCATGTATTCCAATGAGTGTTCATGATAGTAATACATTTATTTTTTCTTACATTTATGCCATTTTAGACTGACAGTAGAGCATAGTCAATGTCTTTCACTATTTGTATTTTTCCTCCCATTTTTGTCAGTTTTAACTACTGTCTCATAATTTGTAATTTAAGTTTTATCGTAAAACTGGATTAAAACTGAGTTTTCCTAGTGATATGTTTCATTAATTGGATGTGGATTCATCAATTGTACAGCATAATTATAATTAAACTTTAGCTCCTTGAGAGGGCCCTCATGAAAAATGAGTGGTCATAGGACACTGAAATTTTATTGAAACAATTGTAAGGACATACTGGTATTGCATTCCAAGGTACATTAGTAACCAGCAGCCGTATTAGTGGAGCCTTGCATATTGTGTTACAACAGCTGTATGCAGGACCATGCGGTCTGATATTAACAGTTCAACATTCACAGGTGACGCTTGTCCTTGCTCTTCTGGAGTATTGATGCGCAGTAGGGGATTTGCACCAAATGCAGGATTTATACACCTTCGGACAACTGTGAAAGCCAGGAAAAACCTGGGAATTTTTTCCTAAGACCCGGTAATTTTTTAGAATTACGGGAATTTTTCATTGTTTTAGTTCCAGATAAATTTTTGTAATTCTGACTGGTAACAACTGATACTCTAACAGAGAATTTTACTTTAGCCTGCTACTGCAGCAATAAAACATAAATGAGAAAATAACGCCATAATAAAATTTTAATTGCGAAGAAAATGCACCATTTATGATGACGAAATACAATTCCACACAAGTGTCTGCCAGCAGCACATTGTGTCTTGGCTTTAGGATGAGACAACGCAATACTTCGTAAAAACAAACTACTTTAGATGAAAGTGACGTCACAACTATTTACATTTGTAATGGGTCGTTAAAAATACATTTTGAATGGTGGTATGCGAAGTGTTACTTTCAAAATAAATTTCTATTATTCATACGAAATGAATTTTGCTACATGTGAGAATGTGTGGTAAATTCCTTAAATCATTGAACATTTGACTCTCATTCCAGCTTAACTCCTTGAGGATCAGCCACATTTTTAAAAAATGTGTGGTATTTTAGTTCTTTCATAGATAACAAATTATACAATAACAATGGCAAAAAGTACAATTATTCTTTTTTTTTTAAAAAAAGTGCAAGGTGAGTGCAATTTCACACAGAAATGGCTTTTCTATGGAAAGTTAAAGTGCTCAATGGAACATGGATTCATCCAGGTAATCCACAAAATGTTCAGTGCATAGCAGTGAAATTTACAGCTGCTGGAACTTAAGCTGTGCTCTTTAAGGTCCTGCGAACCACACCATCAAGAAAAACACAGCAAAAAATTTTTGACCACCATTATTAAATGTTAAAGCTTAGCTTTTCTTGTAGCTATACTGTATGTATATTAATTTAAACCATGAACGTTTCCTGTTAGTGTGCTTGCATTACTAAACAGTGATGTTACTGTTGGCTGACTACATTGCATGTCTACGTTGCTGTCAGTGGCGAGATCCCATAACATGAACTACAGTTGTACAGTTGGCTGAAAAAAGCACATCACAATCTTAATTTCAGTACTTTGGAAGCTGCTATGCAGTATTTGCTGGAATTCATGTTTACAATTTTTAAATACAAAGTATGCAGTCTACATGTTGCGGTGTATCTAAGATCTATCCAGAGTGCATTGTTTTTTCGCTGGGTTTCGTATCTTACAGTACGAGGTAGTTCTATGCAAATGTATAAAACCTTAACAATTGAAATGCTTGATGAGTATTTCAGCTCTGATGGAAAACATATTGTTGCTTAACAAGGAAAAAATGTACTTTCACCGGGCTTACAGCTTATCTTCATCCAGGAAAAAACGCCTTTTTAAACAGGAAATCCAGAAAATTTTAGCCTTGTTGGGATATACAACCTAAAGTAGGATTGGTGGAGGACATTGAAATAATTTTTTTTAAAAAAGAAGAAATGACAGCTCATTCTGTGTTATCACAAAATAGGGGCGAGTGTGCCATGGATATAATACACCAATTTGGGTGACAATGATTAAAACAGAGGCAGCTTTTGTTGAGACAAGATGTTTTTGTGAAATTTCAATCACCAGTTTTCTCCTTAAAGTGTAGAAATATTCTGTTGATGCCCACTTATATAGAGAGAAATGAGCATCATAATAAAATAAATCAGAACTAGCAGAGGAAGATTCCAGTGTTCATTCTTCTTTTGTGCTGTTTGAGAGTGAAATGGTAGAAAAATAGTGTGAAACTGGTTCGATGAACCCTCTGCTAAGCAGATGACACGTACTTCAAAATGACGGCAATAAGTGATTCTTTTAGTTGAGGATGAAGTATTGTAGTTGCATATTTCAAAACCTAATTTTAAGCTTATCTCCATGACCTGTGCAAGGTTCACTTGTAGCTTGTAATGAAAAATTCCTAGGTTCCTTCAACACTGTCATTATTATTAACCGTGCATCATATATGGCATTGCTGTATAATGTGTTGAACATCATAAAATCATGAAAATAATGTTATCATGTTGTACTGGAAGTACGACAGTGGAGGGCTGCTTTGTGACAAAAGCCATATGCCAACTAATCATACGATTCTTCATAAATCAGTGTGGAGTGTCAGACATCCATTTTGTATGCAACAAATTCAGTCTTTTCAATGTGCGATCCCACAGGTCCCCCAACATCCTAGTGTTTTTGGCGACTAAAAGTACAAGCTGTAATTATATGGCTGTGTGCAGTTCAGGCCTACAGTTGCTTACTTTACACTAGTAATCTGATTGCCTAATAGCATTGTAAGATTAATGACATAGGCTTTCCTTTCAGTGTCTAGATACTGGATCGTGTCTGTTTCTGGGCCTTAAAACAAAAACTTGCCCCAATGAGGTTCATGCGATTAGGCTATTCCTTGACACACTGAAGGCTCTGGTTTCAGTCCAAGATGAATTACTGAAAGATAACTTTACTAAATCTGTAATGTTCCAAAATCTTTAACAAGATCTGATCTTGATGTGGCTGTTCATCTCAAACATGGGCTCTACAAGGACAGTCAACCCATCAGAAGTTGCTGTATACTTAAGTAAACTTCATAACTGTTACTCTATATCCTGATATCTGGGCATAAGAGTTGAAACATCCCCTTAGAAAACTTAGTGAATTACTATGCAGAAAAACCTCTTTCATTATTTGATTTTCAAACAGCTGAGCAGAACTGAACGTACTCAGACATTTCGCTCTTTACCTATTCTGATCAACAGTAAACTGACATACAATGTTTTTAGCGCAACGCAATCTGACTTTCAAAAATCCCTACAAAAGAATGGCCCTGACTAACATTAACCTATACGTTTCACAAATCACTTACCTCACAAAAATCTTCGGTACTCGAACTACTGCAGTACAGCGAGCGCCACTACTGCCAGCTAAATAAAAGATTCAAACTACTGAAGGCACTAACTACTGATAGGCTTAGTTAGCAAATGAAAGATTTTGATAGAGAACAAACAATGTATTTACCTTAATAGTGTTCAAAAGTCATAATATATATAGCAGTTCATGACATCCATTCTTATAAATGTACTGTTTCTGATGGACACACGTCCAGATCATCCGCTCTCAAAAATCCGCCATCTCACTTCCCACATCCACCACCACTGACGGCTCACCTCCAACTGCGCAACGCTACGTGCTGTTCACATCCAGCTGCCCAACACTACAATGGCAGACAACAATGCAAACTAGCCACAGACTGCACACAGCACAGCCAGTGATTTTCATACAGAGCGCTACGTGGCGTTACCAATAAGAAAACCTAAATAGCCTACTTACAGAGTCACTGATTGCCCTTGCAGGTGTTTCAAATGAAACACCACTGGCCACCTTTGCTGCTGCTCCTGTGTGTGGCCACGCACTCAAAGGGCCGGACAAAGTTTTCACATGTACTTACACTACCAGGCTACACCATTAGCTCAGAATTCTGAAAATAGTAGTACTTCAACCCCTGGTCTTGATATCACCCGTTGGCTGCTGGGTGGCTCAAATGCATAGCTGTGGTGACACTTACTCTTTAGCATGCAGTGACATGTGACAATCTAATGTATGAAGTGTAGCATCATGAGCCCATGACCCATGTCTGATCTTGGGCCGTGACAGCAGCACCCAGATGTTACTAGCGCAATATGACTAGACATGGACCCCAGCGGCAATATCAGGATCCTAAGTCAGCCACAGGTAGTCGTCCGACAACAGGTTGTGGTTATGGGAGCACACAGCAAGACATGACTGCCCCAATGACAACATGATGCTGGGCAATAGATGGCTGCATAGGTGGGTGGCAGGCAGTCAGTAAGGCCTAACGGCCAGGACACGGTAAACAGAATTCACCATGTCCATGGACTTCGGGCTGACTGGTGAGGCCACTGTGGCATTCTGGACTCACAGCATGACTTACACCATGTGCACAGGGAGCCATGTGGCTTTGCTTTGTGGCTTGACAGACTTTGCCTGACATAGTTGGTAGAATGTGCTAATATAGCGCTAGGCAGCTGACTGCTCATGACGCGCCTTGGTGTATGAACGATGGCTCAGTCAGCTCCAAGATTAGTTTCAAGGCAAGAGTTGGCACAAGAGAATAGTGGCCCTGCCTTATAGACCAAATAGTGGACAGCCAATTTTGATACCCAACTGTTCAGGTGCCAGAGGTATTGTTTGTGTCCAAAAGAAGTAAGAATGAAACAGAATGTTTAAGAGGTAAAAGTGTTCTGTATCGTGAGTACAGAGTACAGCTGGTGAGCCTTGCGGTTGGGAGTACAGCTGGTGAGCCTTGCGGTTGGGAGTACAGCTGGTGAGCCTTGCGGTTGGGAGTACAGCTGGTGAGCCTTGCGGTTGGTGAACTAACCACCAGCTAGTCAGGATGGTCACGGTAGTTGAACAGCCAAAAAATCAGTGAGAGAGAGGCAGTCAGAAGCATGTCATACGACGCAAGGTGCCAAGGCCATAGACCAACACTCTCGTCACATCACTTTGGCAAGCATGTGGTTCTCTTCTGATGCCCCTCATGAACCATTTGACATGATGTTGGGAAACTTGTGTATCAGCATCCGGTTCCAGGTCACACTGTCTTTTTCTGCTGATGGGGATGGTTTGAGCTGGCAGATAGGCCATGAGAGGTAACACTAGAGCACTTGCGACAGAAATCGACATTTGAGAGAATTTTAAATGAACAAAAAAATTATCCCTGTCCACTTTAGACTGGCGGGGACTTGCACACAAGATATCTTGTCGTTAACTTTGTATTGTCCTTAATTTTAGATTCTTTGAATTGCACGTAAGTTTCAAAAAATAAGGCCTTCTTTGGCTGGTCAGAAGAGAGCAAAATTTTTGTTTCCTGTCTTAAAATAATTGTATTTCCTGCACAGTAGTAAGTATTACGTTAAAGTTGAAGTGGCTGAATTGTGATATATAATTTGAACGTATAACCCAGTGTTTGATGCTAAGCCTGACTTTCATGTTGTCTCAAAGCTTAGACGGCCTGTGTTGATGAGCTGTTAAATTAAACTATCAATTTAAGGTTGGGCTCATGAACGATGTCAATGAGTCTTTTGGTTGCCATCTGAGTAAAAGTCCCTATTGAGTTTTCGGAAAATGCTTGCTTTTGATCAAGACTCCAATAATGCCACAACAGTGTCAACAAATGCAATATATTTTTTTTTTTTTTTTTTTTTTTTTTTTAGTAGTGGACCATGGTTGAACAGGTGTGCCATTCTCCATCATCGTGAGTGATGCTGAGCTGTGTCCTTCGGCGAAATATGTTCGCACAATTTCTGACATTTGTGCCCGTAACATTTTGATATCTTTTTTTATTTGTGAAGAGAATTCTCAGCAAGCTGTCTTCGTAATGCTTATCCATGTTTCACCACCTTTACACATATATTAGTATGTGTGGAAGGCTAAGTACTTCACGAACATTGCCAGTTTCTCTTTGTTACTTGCTACAGTGGTTCATACCCTTTCCTAGATTATGAAGTAGTTACTAACATTTAACTGTAGATCAAGTCCTATTTCTACTTTCACCAGTTGCAGCGTTTGCTTGCTATTAATCCTTCGCAGAGACAAATCTCCTGGTGACTTTCCTGTGATCTTTTCCCAAGATTTCATACCAATTTTCTTGTTTTAAATGTAGTTTCCATTGACATAATTTTTCTAATTACCACTGCTCCATGGTGATTTTTTACAGACAGAAACATAACGCATTGAAATATGAATAGTGTTAACCAAGCACAGAATAACAAAGTTTTCTCCTTGAGGTGGTTAATAAAGTTCAGTTTTATGCTATGGGATGTTTTGGAAGTTTAAATATTTTATTGTAAACTTCAAATATTAAAGAACAACTGAAATACAGCACTGTGTGAAACAGAATAGTACAAGACACTTCATCCAGAAGTAAAATTTATGAAATGTGAAGAAATGTAAGAAAGTGGAAATTAGAAAATTTGTCTAGGCAAGAATATTTGTAGCAGAATGAAGTAAGTGCGTCACTGCTGCACATTTAAGCACAAAGAACAGTAAAATGCCAACTATTTACCGCATACTTTTTTCCACACTAATTCTCCCCCTTTCTGGTTTTTTACTGCCATTGTTATCAACATCTATAACATCTTTGTGTGTGATCATTATTTCTTTTGTACTGTACAAGACATTTGGTAATTAACACATGGCATAAACAAGACTTCAAATCTCCCTCCAGAGATTCTATTTTCAGATTATCAAGTTTATTCTAAATCACCTGGTCAAATGGTAGAATCCCGGCATAAAAAAAAAACCCATCGCCACTTCCTTTCCTCATTCTTGTCCAATATGAGTGTACATTTTCGCTTGCATTTCATTTGTGACAGATAAAATTAAAAACTTTTCTGTAATGTTTGATGCACTAACTGTACTAGTATCCTTATTTATCCAAAAAGTTTGCTTCATTGGGAAACTAAGTAAGTACACTATCGAAGTGAGCTACCAAAATGAAGGCTACGATGGAGGGTGTGTTTCGCATTAATTACCTACATGAAAGTAATATGAGAGAATGCAAAGTAATTTAATACTTATGTCTTACATTACCTCTCAGTGATACTTCTGCCAATAGCGTTCCTGTAGTTTGTGCTAGACACAAAACTGCCTTGGTAGATATAGAAATGGTTTCCATTACAAGAAGTAAAGAAGTACTATAAATGCCCATTTTTCTACTACTGTTCCACATCACAAAACTTTATTTTACTTACCCTTAACAAAATTGAAATCTGTATGAATTTAATTTGTGATATCTTGCAATCAGACTGAAGGCTAGTGTTTGTTGGTGTGAAGGGGGCAAAGAAGAGGACTTCGAAATACATAAAAAGGAGGACAGCATTCAGAAGAAGAGGCACTACCGAAGTAACAACAAAGATGCGTCATCAGGCAGCGAATCTGATGCAGAAAAACCTAATCGCAAGGTGAGTTACTAACACACAAGCAAATTGACCCAGAATTTGATTAATATTAATTACTTCGTGTTTGTAATTTTTATATTGACACCTCTTGTTATAATACAATTTACATATATGATATTGACAGCTGATGTGTGTACTTGTTCGTAAGTAGTATAATAATGTCCAGGCCTTATTCATGGGCATTGAAGAAAGTGCCTTTCTGTGATGACTTGATGCAGTAAGCTAAATCATATAAATTGTCAGTCTGCCACTTTGTTATATTTATGCCTGTCATGGCATTTCCCGTCAGTGATACATTCACACCCACCAAAAATCATAATAATAATAATAATAATAATAATAATAATGAGTATGACTTCTCTGAACATGATTGTGATGTCACATTTCCTAATACACTCCTGGAAATGGAAAAAAGAACACATTGACACCGGTGTGTCAGACCCACCATACTTGCTCCGGACACTGCGAGAGGGCTGTACAAGCAATGATCACACGCACGGCACAGCGGACACACCAGGAACCGCGGTGTTGGCCGTCGAATGGCGCTAGCTGCGCAGCATTTGTGCACCGCCGCCGTCAGTGTCAGCCAGTTTGCCGTGGCATACGGAGCTCCATCGCAGTCGTTAACACTGGTAGCATGCCGCGACAGCGTGGACGTGAACCGTATGTGCAGTTGACGGACTTTGAGCGAGGGCGTATAGTGGGCATGCGGGAGGCCGGGTGGACGTACCGCCGAATTGCTCAACACGTGGGGCGTGAGGTCTCCACAGTACATCGATGTAGTCGCCAGTGGTCGGCGGAAGGTGCACGTGCCCGTCGACCTGGGACCAGACCGCAGCGACGCACGGATGCACGCCAAGACCGTAGGATCCTATGCAGTGCCGTAGGGGACCGCACCGCCACTTCCCAGCAAATTAGGGACACTGTTGCTCGTGGGGTATCGGCGAGGACCATTCGCAACCGTCTCCATGAAGCTGGGCTACGGTCCCGCACACCGTTAGGCCGTCGTCCGCTCACGCCCCAACATCGTGCAGCCCGCCTCCAGTGGTGTCGCGACAGGCGTGAATGGAGGGACGAATGGAGACGTGTCGTCTTCAGCGATGAGAGTCGCTTCTGCCTTGGTGCCAATGATGGTCGTATGCGTGTTTGGCTCCGTGCAGGTGAGCGCCACAATCAGGACTGCATACGACCGAGGCACACAGGGCCAACACCCGGCATCGTGGTGTGGGGAGCGATCTCCTACACTGGCCGTACACCACTGGTGATCGTCGAGGAGACACTGAATAGTGCACGGTACATCCAAACCGTCATCGAACCCATCGTTCTACCATTCCTAGACCGGCAAGGGAACTTGCTGTTCCAACAGGACAATGCACGTCCGCATGTATCCCGTGCCACCCAACGTGCTCCAGAAGGTGTAAGTCAACTACCCTGGCCAGCAAGATCTCCGGATCTGTCCCCCATTGAGCATGTTTGGGACTGGATGAAGCGTCGTCTCACGCGGTCTGCACGTCCAGCACGAACGCTGGTCCAACTGAGGCGCCAGGTGGAAATGGCATGGCAAGCCGTTCCACAGGACTACATCCAGCATCTCTACGATCGTCTCCATGGGAGAATAGCAGCCTGCATTGCTGCGAAAGGTGGATATACACTGTACTAGTGCCGACATTGTGCATGCTCTGTTGCCTGTGTCTATGTGCCTGTGGTTCTGTCAGTGTGATCATGTGATGTATCTGACCCCAGGAATGTGTCAATAAAGTTTCCCCTTCCTGGGACAATGAATTCACGGTGTTCTTATTTCAATTTCCAGGAGTGTATAATATCATCTTTGAGATTATTTTATTTGTAGAGAGTACTGAAAGTTAGTCTTCACTCACTCATTGTGGACTGATTTCTCCTGTCATAATTGCTGAAATGGCTCAATATGCCAGCTATAGATGTGGGGTGCAGTGATTAAGAAGTAGAGGTAGAGCTTATCTCGCCACAAAAATTATTTTATTATGATTTCATGAATTGAATTCCAGGATGGTTCCTGCAGTGAGACCAGCCAATATGTCTCATTATTATCCAGTTAACTTGATATTTCAGAGACATGGCAGGATGCTTTATGTGTGTTTCTCGATAATTTGATACATCCTTAAATTTGTAGTGCACCGTTCATGTATAAGAAATGGTATTCTCATGACGTAATAATCTATCATCCTGTATGGCAACATGTGATGTTACAGTGCAGGCATGGTGAGTTGCTCATTGGCCAGTGAGCATTAGGAAGTTCTGGAAGAACAACAATTTTCATTACATGTTGAGCTCAGTTGATTTTATATCAGTTCCTATGAATGGAAAAACTCTGGAGATACATTAATACCATACATCAATACCATAATTCACAACAAAGCCAACAGAATACTCAGTGTCGACAGTGCAGGGGCTCTGTTGGGTACTTGTAATGAGTTGCTATTGTTGCATGCTGCTGCTTGACTGAGACAAACAGCAATGTAGGCTGTTGTTGGTTGTGGTGGAAAAATGGAAGAAGAGTGTAATGATATTTGAAATAGCTTTGTAATTCACTCCAAAGTATACAAATATTGGAAGGCTCAAAAAGGAATTTTTGTGGTGTTCTTTTCTTGGCATTTGATTTTGCAGTCATAATATTCTTTAAAACAAGTCACTGCATGCCCATCTGGCTGCAAAACCTTCATTGCCAGGTTCTGTCTGCCAGTTTCAGCAATAAAGTCTTCAGGTGAATACCTTGTAGTGCATTGTGCATACATGTCAGACAGCGTTATTTACAAAGTTTGTGTTGAAGGCTTCAGACCTCCACCTACTGAGATGTACAGTGAGAACATGAGTGGGGTAGTGTGCAGTATATTGGAGGGTTACATACCGTATTTTCCCCTTCAGCCTCATAGTATAGTGGTAGCTGAGGTTTGTTAGCACACATTTTTCAAATGAAGTATAACCTGTTTGAGAGTCTGCTTATCATGATCACCGTAAAAAAAAGGGGGGGTGGGGGTAGACAGCACTGTGGAAGTTTGGTGTATAGTAACTTTCGGTGTGTGGAAAGCTTTCACTAGGTACTGGAGTATACTACTGCACGAAAGTTAGAACTGAATTGGGACAAGATGCAGCAAAAATTTGACAATTGTTCAAAACTATCTCAAACCTGAAGAAAATGAAGTGCTGCTCCTGAAATTGGAGAAGAAAGTTAACTTGATAGTAAGTGAATGGTCTGTCAATGTCTTTCGACTGATTAAATACATAAATTTTAAGACTTGAAGACAACATTCAAAATGCAAGCCCTTGTGCAGAATGATAAATGTAGTTCTTTTACAAGCATAGGTTTTAGATTGTGATGTGTGTATGTAATGCAGTATTGTCCATTGTTGTTCGTTAAATGAAGTGTACTTAGTTACATGTGTGTTATTTCATAATTATATATAGGTTCTATGTATTTCAATTTTCAGGAAAGGAAAGTTAGGTCTCTCTCGCGTTCTCCCACCAGACGACCACGCCATGGTGAGACTCGGGAGGTACATCGAGAAAGAGAACGTGAAAGAGAGAGGGATCATCGTGATAGAGACAGAGAGAGGGAGAGAGATGCTGAAAGGAGGCATTACCAGCGCTCTATGGAGCGCATGTCTGCAATGGAGAGAGATAGGGAAAGGGAACGTGACAGGGAACGTGAGCGGGAACGAGAACGAGAAAGAGAACGGGAGAGGAGAAGAGAGAGGGACAAAGAGAGAGAAAGGCACCGTATGCCACCACCTGTTGCACATCGTCCTCCATCCAGGAGGAGGTAAGTATTGTAATATATTAATGAGTATTGTAATGAACATTCGATAAAATGTACATGAATTGTGTTTTTTGATGTTAGTACCTACAACCTGTCCTGGAATGAAGTGGATAAATTTTGGAACTATGTGATATGTGGTGTGTCCAGTGTGTGTTGAATCCCTTTATGTAGGAAGAGCAATAAGCTGCTGGAGCAGCAATAGATGTTAGGTGTGCGTGTTGGTGGTTTTCCTGCTTTTGGAGGAGGACCTTTTTGTCTGAAAGCTGAAAGTTTGCAGTCTTTTATTGTGTCTGGCAGCTATTCTGTGTAGATGACCTGTAAATCAGACACTACAGTTGGTAGCAAACAACCCCTTCTACCTGCTGTGGGAATGGATAGCTAAAAAAAAAGAGAAGTGTTTTCATAGAATTGTAGCTGAGGTGGTATTTTTATTCTGGGGGGTTATTATTTTGTTTCTGTTTATTTCTTAGCTATGGAGGATTAATTTGCAGTGCATCTGAAACTTTGCATATAAATAGACTGAAAATATCCACAGTGTGTCTAATGGCCGTATCTCTCCCTGTGATTCTGAAAGTCTTTCAAATAAGTATGAAGCTAGTTTTGAAACTAGACCAAATGCAGTCAGCTCTCTCTAACAGTTCCTTAACAACAATTTGCACATACAATGACAATAACAAAGGTTACCTATGCAGTTAGAACTGATTAATATAAACATATAAACAGGCACCTTATAAATCAGTTTTAAAATCACTTTACTACAAAGAAATAGTGACCACTTCAAGTATCACATGGTATTTAACCTGGTTGTCACTTGTACACAGTTTCAATCTTCCTGGACTGAGACCTAATTTAATGTTAAAGACAATCACCATCTGAAGACACAGTGACACATTGAACTATGCTCATTACTAAACCACATTACTTTCTACCTGATTATTCTGTGGCAGTGCAACAAGTGCACACGTGCCCAAGGACTGCAGAAGCTAGTACTTACTATCAGTCAATCCACCTTAAAGTTTTGTGTGTTTGAAATTTTGTGAAAGTTTGGTTGTGAAATTGGTTAATCCTGACAGAAAATGAGTTCAATTTGTGTACTTAAACTGTAAAGTTGCATAGCTAAATCATTATCTAACAAAGTTCCTTATTCTGTGAAACAAACAAAAGTTGTTAGGCATGTATTTGTATTCAAAACCTACACATTTAATGCATCAGAGGTGGCAAACCATGTATGCAGTAAACTTGTTTGCACTTACTTGAATCTATGCAAAGTTAAATGTCGTATGTATTAAATGATTTATATGCTACAATTGCCAAAGTATATACAGTTCAGTATTGTTATCTTTAATTGACGTTTTAGGTAGCATACAAAGAAAATTTCTTCTACCGTGTAGTTGACTTGCATGAGCTTAGTAAATAGGCTCAACTCTCGTATTTGCTATAAGGGCCTAAACATTAAAACTGAACATTTGAATATAGTATCCTTTAAATAGTTTTGCACATAGAGCAAAATAATTCACTGGCTATCTGAATATATTGCAACTGCATTTAGAGCTGATATTTCCTTGCATCAGTGATTTTCCTTACATCAGTGATTTAAAGACACACACATTTTACTGAACAACATGGTTATGAATATTTAACTCCGTACTAAACTAAAATTAGGGAATTACTAAGCTTCTTTAATAGTGTATACTGGTTTTCTCATTGTGAAGCAGCATTACTAGCCAATTAAGTAATTGAATCACTTTATTGTCTACAGTACATGATATATACATACTGGAAAATACTAAGACGGAAATGACAGGGTAGTGTTTAGCTATAAAGAACACAAAAAATATTCTTTTCTGTATACTTAATAGTTACACAAGAGAATATAACTAATACAGTACTTAGATGTGACTGTGGGGCGAAGTCCACAAAGTTTTATGCTCATTTAGTTGCTGTTCACTAATAGCAGTCCATTTTGTACAGATTGTGTACTAATTGCACATTCATGAAATGTATTCACAGTTGCGATATGGACAACCATCAGTTGTATAATGGAATGATGACAATGAAAATTCGTGCTGGACCGTGACATGAACCCAGATTACCAACTTACCACGAGTGGTCGCCTTACCATTTGGCTATCTGAGCATGACTCATGGCCAGACCCAAACTTCCAAATGTCGTCAACTATGTATCTATAACTTGTACTCATACGTCCATTACATACATTCCAGTACGGAGGAGACATTTTACTTCAGCATCCCTTGCCTGTAAAAAATATAAATACAATGTTGCAGTGCCTGTGATATTCTGAATTACAGTGCAAAGTTCTGCAGTGCCTGTGTGTGTCCAAAGGAACAATGCATTGTAATTCGGAACAACCCAGGCACTGCAATATTGTAACTGTTCATTTGTATTGTCAGGCTATGATGTCTCGAGCAATTCTGTTCTGATATATTGTTGACACGAGCCTGGGTTGTGCAGAACACACAACTCCGTCCATTCAGTCTCTACGAACTACTTTTTACCAACAATTTTAAATGCTAAGCACTGTTCGGTATCTCTGTGTATGTACGACTTACTGCTACATACTGACTGACTTAACGGCAGAAACCATTACTGCAGAGCACAATCGATACTGGTACTGAGTGTGTACTGCTCTGCTAACAGTTTATGACTTTCTATCTACCGACTGACTAATACACTCTCTTTTGGCAAGTGCAGTAATTTTCCATTTGCTTCCATATCACCTATACATACCATCCAAACATGCATGACTATTAACTCTACTGAGGCTGGGTTGTTTAGAGTATTCATTTATCTTACATATTTCTACAGTTAGAAAATGATGTGAAATGAAACTTACAAAAAAACTACGTGATTCTAATAGTATTTTTAAATAGGTGTAATAAAAACATTTTAAAGAATTTATACAGATAAAGATAGTATGGTAAGTTGTTTGTGACCATATGTGTTCTACAAATGAAATAAGTTTTTTCCCCCTAAGTGTAGTTACAATACAGTAATACAATTAGGACTTTTTGAATTGGAGGGTTGTTACGTTCCTATTATTGTCAATTTTGTGTAAGTCTAAATTTGTTAAGGAATTGTAGTAAACTGTATGTGGGAAGTGCATGCACTCACACTGTAAACTTACTGTATTAGTACATTTATGTTGTTACATTGGCACTGGCAGGAGCCCAAGGAGAAGTCCTCCTAGGAATAGTCGCAGTGGTAGCAGACGATCACCATCTCCGCATCGCTCTAGATCACCGCTGGTAAGTCACAGAAGTAATTCTAACTGGCAGTAGAGCTTGGTAAAGACACTACAGTAAATGGATGTATTAGCAGAAGTTTGGTCTGAGAGTCGTCGTATGTGACGATTTTGTTACTGATTATTTAGCATGTAAGATATTGTCGTTTTTGTGGTCTTCCGTCCAAAAACTGGTTTGATGCAGCTCTTGATGCTGCTCCATCCTGTGTGAGCCTCTTTGTCTCTGAATAACTAGTGCAACCTCGTCCTTCTGAATCTGCTTACTGTGTTCATCTCTCGGTCTCCCTCCACGATTTCTACCTCCTACACTTCCCTCCAGTACGAAGTTGGTTATCCCTTGATGTCTCAGAATGTGTCCTATCAAGTGATCCCTTCTGTTGGTCAAATTGTGCCACAGGTTTCTTGTCTCCTCAATTCTATTCAGTACCTCCTCATTAGTTATGTGATCTACCAGTCTAATCTTCGACATTCTTCTGTGGCACCACATTCCGAAAGGTTCTATTCTCTTTTTATGTAAGCTGTATATCATCCATGTTTCAGTTCAGTACACAGCAACACCCCACACAGATATCTTCAGAAAAGACTTCCTAACACACAAATCTATATTCGATGTTAACAAATTTCTCTTCTTCAGAAATGCTTTTCTTGCCATTTCCAGTCAACGTTTTACATAGGACAACAACAGTGAAATGTTATTCTATCCCATATTCTCCATTGTTCAATTACTCTTATGGTGCATTGAACATAAAAGGAAGCAAAACCTACAGCACATGTAAGCTCTTGGGTATAGATATGCTGTGAACATTGTTTATGAATGTATTGTGATGTCAAATACGCGAACAAATCATCAGTAAACAGAATAGAAATGTAATGAGTAGACAGAAAAACACATTCACAGCTTTTTTTTAAATCCAATTTGCTAGTACCAAAGTAACACTATCTGCTCAGTACTAGTATAATTCTGAGACCTCCAACGATATCTTCAGATTAATTTTAGTAATCTCTGTGACACTCAAGTCCAGTTTAGTTTCAGTATAGCATGGCCTCTCTCTTACCAGGGCTGTACTTGCCCAATGCTTTGTCATGGCAGCTGTATGAACTGTGTGAAGTTCACCCTTGGCAAAAGGAAGTAATTTGCTCATCATGGCATCTTAATACAATAGCAAGTGAACGCAGTGTTCTGCCTTTCATGTTAAGTAGCATGCTGAACTTAAGTATGTTATGTGCCACCTCTCTGTAAAGGTAAAGTTACTGTGTGTGACTCTTCCGGCTTTCTCCCCAGATGACTGTTCTGAAAGACAAATTCATCATACATTCCACTAAATACAAGTCCAGCTGAGGGAACAAAGCAAAGAAAAGGAAGTAACCACTATCACAGCTTTCTTACCACAGTTTGCCATTTCCTCAGGTAAAGGAAGAGTCCTTGACAGACAAGATATTATTGGGTGTGTCATTCATCCCCCAGCGTGTAGTTAAAGGCCAGTGTGACAAACACCATCATCAAACTTGTCTGGGCCAACCAGATAAATTTGTAATTACAGAGAGTTGCTTTAGTAAAGAACACCACATGATGTATTATATCTTCAGTTTTGGCCTTCTTGAGACAGTGTGATAAAGGTGGCAGATAGCCTAGTACGGTCTCAGGATTCTAATTAAGTACAGCCTGTGATTGCTGCCTTTAGATATATAGAGAAACAAGAATTTCCAACAACAACAGTTAAACCTTAACATAGTGGTTTAGTCTTGCAACAGTCTGTTTGCCTCCATGCCATAGTACCACTTGGCATCAGCACTTGTTTACCTGTAATCTCTGCTGAGGGCCACAGCTTGACTATTGGTTTGGAGCATTGGACACATAACTGTCATCCATATGCAAGGAGTTCGACCATGCAATTCCAGCTTTCAGAGACTGCGTACAGACAGTAGGAATGGGACACTAGTAGCTGTTACTTACTAGCAGTAATAAGTAGCCACCACCCCTAACAGTATCAAGTGGTTGCCTGAAGAAAATGTACACTAAATGACAGCAGAAAAGCAGTGACATTTTTCCTAAAGATGAATATTGGGCTCCTTTATGGATACAATTGGCAGAGGACATTGAAAAAGTTCAAGGATGGGTAGCTCATTTTGTATTGTGGTGGAATAGAGAAGAGAATGTCTTGAATATGATACACGAGTTTAAGTGGCTCTGTAACGGTGTGGGGCATGTGCAGTTGGAGTGATATGGGACCCCTGATATGTCTAGATACGATTCTGAAAGGTAACGTGCGTAAGCATCCCGTCTGATGGCCTGTATCCATTCATGTCCATTGTGCATTCCGATGGACTTCGGCAATTCCAGCAGGACAATGCGACACCCCACACATTCAGAATTGCTACAGAGTGGCTTTAGAACACACTTCTGCATTTAAATTCTTCCGCTGGCCATCAAACGTCCCAGACATGAACAGTATTGAGCATATTTGGGATGTCTTGCAATGTGCTGTTCAGAAGAGATCTCCACCCCCTCGTACTCTTACAGATTTATGGACAGCCCTGCAGGATTCATGGTGTCAATCCCCTCCAGCACGACTTCAGACATTAGTCAAGTCCATGCTATATCATGTTGTGGCACACCTGTGAGCTTGTTGGGGCCCTACACAGTATTAGGCGGATGTACCAGTTTCTTTGGCTCTTCAGTGTATATTTATACAAGATATTGTATGGTGCAAAAAGTGACGGTTGACCTTGAATAAAACGTGATAGTTCCTTTCATAAGAATACTAAAAAGAACACATTAAATTTTGGTTACATGATAAATAACACAAATTTAAAGGTGTGGATGCAACTAAATATCAAGGGATTACAATTACAAGCAGCTAAAATTGAAACTATCACATAGATAATGTTGTGTGGAGGATGAGCGAAAGACTGTGTTTTATTGGCAGAGCTCACTTGGAAGAGGCTACAAATGTACTAAAGAAACTCCCTACACTACACTTCTCCATTCTCTTCTGGAATATTGCTGCATAGTGTGGGGTGTGATGTAGAGTGTCAGCAATTCAGTCACATCATTTTGTAATTTTACCAAGAGGCTTTTCCTTTTGATAAAAGTATGGCAAGGCCACAGAAAAGAATGTTACATGATTGATAGGAAGTACTGTGGGCAGTAGTAAAACAAAATGGAAATGAGTTTATGGTCTTGTCTAGTTGGCTGATGGTGATAACCTTAATCAGTTTCACTAAAACATAAATTCAAGTTGCTGGGTGAGCATAGACACTGGAAACAGGTGGATGAATATCCTGTATATTATGGAGAGTAGGCTGATAAGTCTATAACCATCAGTTTTTTTAGCAGAAAAATTGTGTTGGTGGTGGTTTGGGGACTTACATTATTCTTCAGATGTTCGGTAAATATGGTATTTTAAATTCCTTGGCTACTACTTTTCCTCTGGCATTAATAATTCCTATTGAAATGCCATCTTCTTTGCTCTTTCTTTTCTTCTTAAAATTAATGTGACAGAACAATTTGAGCTTCTAATTCATCTGGTCATTAATTTTTTCATTTCTGTTTAAAAAAATGTATTGAGTTTTATCTGTCCAGTATACAGATTAATTTGAATATGTTTTGCCTAGTGAGGAGAGGAAGTGGGCTGTCTTCTTGTGCTCTGACACAGGTAGCTTTGTACTGGTGGCATCCCCACAAACTATGAACAGTACTGTCTCTTGAGTTAGTAGGGCTGTGCTTTATGAGGTTTGTCCAGAAAATACGTATAAAAGTTGAATAATAAGTTTATTTTACAATTATTCAGGTATTACAATATGGTCTCCTTCAAAGTACTCGCCCTGAGACGCAATACACTTCTGCCAACGCCATTTCCACTGTTGATAACACTGCTGAAAGTCTTCAGTTGTGATGTTGTTCGGTTGCCGTGTTGTTTCCGCCTTGATGGCTTCCACATCTCCCAAGTGCCGCCCCCAAAGCACCATTTTGCATTTCGGGAACATGAAGTAGTCACACGGGGCTAAATCGGGTGAATAAGGCGGGTGGTCTGTCACGGTGATTGAGTTTCGGGCCAAAAACTCGCACACGAGCGACATGTGAGCGGGCGCATTGTCGTGATGAAGGAGCCACCTGCCCCCTTTTGTCAACTCCGGTCGAACTTGGGCCACACAAGCTCTGAGACGTGTCAGAACTTCAACGTAAAAAATTTCTGTTCGCTCTCTGGCCGGGAGGGACAAATTCCTTGTGAACAATGCCCCTAGAATCAAAGAAAACAATCAACATTGTCATCACATTGGACCTTGATTTTTGCAACTTTTTTGTTCTCAGTTCTCCTGCTATTTTCTATTCCTTGCTTTGAGATTTGAGCTCCACATTGAATTCGTAAAACCAGGACTCGTCTCCAGTGATGACTTGGTTGAGAAAGTACTCTCATTCCTCTGCTTCCAACCAATCCTCACAGCACTCAACCCTCTATGCTTTCTGTTCTGGTGTCAAGATTTTCGATACGATTTTCGCACACAATTTCTTCATTTCAAGGTTTTGTGTCAGTATTTCGTGAACGATTGTTTTGGGGATTGACAGCTCGTCAGCAATCATTCTGACTGTCAATCTATGGTCTTTAAGAACACAAGCCCAAATTTGTTCAACATTTGCATTGGAACTTGATGTCGACGGGCATCCTGGGTAAGGGTCAGCGTTCACTTCTTCTCGGCCAACCCGGAACCTTTTTAACCACTTGTTCACGGTTGGTTCCTTCAGAGAATTGTCTCCGTAAACCTGTTTCAAACACTCAAAAAATCTCACGGCCATTCTTGCCTAGCTTTGCAAGAAACTTGATGTTGACGCGCTGTTCGTCAATCAGAGAGAGCTCCATGCCGACGGCAGGTGAAAAAGGGTAACTGTCAACAAGCTGCCGCACACTCCCACCTTCACGCAGAGTGCTCTGACTCGAACTGAGGATTGAAGGGATTGATTACAGCAGTAGTCCCACCTGGCGGTGACTGCAACCTGTAACATAAAGACATTATTCAACTTTTATACTTATTTTCTGGACAAACCTCGTATTTGAGGGTGTCTGTAGAAATTGTATGTGCTTATTTTGTGAATTTAAAGTATGTGAAGATTGCAGGAGAAAGTGGTGTTAGGAACTCTAGAACTTGCCCATCAAAGTTGGGGGAAAGAAGAAAGAAAGCCTTGTGTTTAGCTCTCACAGACAGATCCCTCTATAGAGAAAGTAGAGTTAAACGTGTCTTCAGACCTCGAATTTGTAAAATGAGTGTGAGTAATTGTATAAAAGATGGTAACCTGACTTGGAATTGTTTCATGTGTAATGCTAATTTCATAGAGCAACTTGTCAGAGAAGACATTGCCAGAGAAAATGTAATGAACAAATCAGTGTGGAACACAACAGCAATTCCATTAAAAAGTTCATTTAAAAGCAAGAAACTAGAATTTCGTGATTTTGAAGTGAACAAGACCAGCCAATGTTGAAATAAATCTACTGGAAAGCAGCTAGGTGATGAAAAGAATAGGATGGATTGGTCAGATCTCCCAGGTTGTTGTAGTCTCAATAAGGAAAAAAAATCATCGTTGGCATAATATTACAGAAATTAAAATTAAAAACAGTATGGGAATGTGGTATAAAGTGTTTCTTCTGGGCGGCATTCTTTTAAAAACTAAGTCATCCAAAGGATACAGATGTTGTTTGAAGCATGAATTTCAGTTACACACTGTGAAAACAGATTTATGAAGTACAGGAAGAGTCCGAGATGTCCATAAGGAACGGAAACACCTGCTGTGCACACAATTGGATGTTTCTTTTGGAAAGAACACAATGAAAACAAACTCAGCTTCTTCAGCTTGTACATTGTGCAATGTGTTTACCTTTCTGAAAACTGTCGTCATTCAGTGGAAACTGTAAATGCAAATTTAAATGTTCATTGACATTGTGTATAAGCCAGACTTCCAGAGAAAAAGATAAGAGACCAGAGGTTTGGAACTGGAAAATAAAGTTAAGAAAACACTTTGTGGTCCACAACTTATCTCCATTGAAGCTCAGTCTGCTTCATCATGTTTGCTGGAGATCCTTCAAAGCAACTCAGCAAAGAAGTATTTGGTTTGTCATCTGACCAGTTACACACTACACCTGCCAAGAAGAGAGAGAAACTGCCCCAAGTGTTTGTCCATTCTCTGTGTGGATTCATCTAACATGTCATTGTTCACTTCAAGAGATTAGAGAATATAGCTCTATTACAGGAGAGGCATTTCTTGCACGTCCATCGAAAGGTGTCTTCAGTGTTATTATGCAGATAGAAAATGTCACTGCAATAAAACTCTGTCTCGACAGTTTATGGGCAACCTATTTTGTGAATATGTAAACAATTTGCATCACATTACTGGATAAATTTCTAATGTAGGAAGCTGTGAACATAATTTAATGGACATCTTGCCTATGATTATTCTTAATTACATCAAATTCCAGTTTTTCATGGATATTACATAAATTCAGATGGATCTCAAGCCTCAAATATACAGGAATTTGCACAGAAACTATCTAAAGTAACTGATAATTGATACTGGAATATCTTAATTAAATGCATGGATTTGTTCACTAAACTATGTAAACTTTTATTTTTGTGTTGTTTTGCAAAAGTGCTACCTTGGATCACAAGTGGAGCAATTGACATGTATCCACAATTGTAAACTATGTGAGCCGGCACATTCTCCCTTCAACTTGCTGTGTGTTTTGCTTTGCCTATTGATTTGATGTAAAGTGACAAACACCCATCAGCAGTGCTTCCTTAATGCAGTTTTTGATGTGACTGTTTTGCCTATGATGTGGACATAGTATCAGGGGAAATAATTTGCCCTCTGGGTCTCCCTCCCCTGCTACCAACTCTGCCACAGTATGTGTATGGTTGGAAAGGATGCCAGATAATTCCAAGACCAATAATAACGCACACCTATCTTTCTCTTACTCATTCTTAATGGCAAGTATTTGCTTCTCAGCTAACTCCCCGGTAAATTAAAAATTTCTTGTCTTGCAAGTTGAGTTGGACAGTTGCGCTTAAATTATTGCATAAAGTTTCCTTCCTTTTGACATTGATGAAGCAATGTGCATAGAGTTTTCATTGAGAACATGTTGCAGAATTCACTTTAATATAATTTGGCACAGTCAAAAGCAGAATTTTTTGAATGGATGTTTTGCTGTGACTGATGTGCCTATAACAACAGCATGGACATAGTACCAGTAGAAGTAATTTATTCTTCTGGGTCTCCCTTCCCTGCCACAAAAACGCTTGAAGCAGATGTATGGATGGGAAAGATTCCATTTAGTTCTACACAAAAGGCATATCTGTTTGTCCTATATCTGTTTAATTAAAACTTCTTCAGTATGTTGTAATACCAACTGTTTAATTTTAAACCTCAGCATTAGCAGCAGTATATCCATTACAGTGTACATCTCCTTGTGTTTAGATTGTCAGTGCTTACCTGTGTACTTCATTTTGTACATGAAGACTCTTACCAGAAGCTCTTCTGCCCTGTAGAGCTTGACAGCTCACTAATACTATATACTTTCTTATTCACCATTGACAGCATGCTCTAAGTCCTGAAATTCATAGTTGTTTGAAGGGTGTGTAGTGAACAGAGGTCTTGCGTGTATTACAGGATATGATCTCTCTCTCTCTCTCTCTCTCTCTCTCTCTCTCTCTCTCTCTCTCTTCTCCCCCCCCCCCCCCCCTCCTACGCGCACGTGCACACACACACACACACACACCCGCGTGCGCCATTTTTTGGGAGAGGTGATAAACTTTATTCCACAGTTGATATTGTGAAATGTAAATTCACTTGGCATTGATGGTACGTTTCATGAATTTTATATTCTTATTTTCAAATGCACATACTAAATGCTGTTTTCTCATATGCCTGGCGAGAGTTAAACATTACAGTGAATATTTGACATTTGTTGAATAAAATAAATGAATGTGATTTCAGTTTAAGCAGTTTCTTAAATGAAACTATTTTTGTTACCGAAATGTTCCTTCCAACTGATATAAAATGATAACCCATAGTAAAAGTGTGTGTGTGTGTGTGTGTGTGTGTGTGTGTGTGTGTGTGCGCGCGCGCGTTCGTTTCAATCAACTTAGATGATAATTATTAGGAAACTTAAACAATGATTTTTTAATTAGTCACTTTGTTGATAACTGAACTCTTTATCTTGGCTCCAAAAAATATTGTTATATGCAATTAAGTATATACAGTCACTGGTTGTTTCGTGATTTTTAGCACTCTGCAGGAAATCAGCATTGAGATCTGAAGACATTCAGCACTAACCGAAACTGGTAGTGTAAGAAACAAAAAGTTTTGCGATTATTGATGGAATTAAAAGAAATTTATTCTACAACATTAGCTCACCTCTCAGTCTTACATTAGCTCTTGAAATGCATCACAATTTTGCTCATGCTCCTAGTTTCCATTTACCCAGCTACATATTCAGCCAACCTCCATGCTAATTTGAATACAGTCATAATTATGTTGTATACTCCAATTTTGTTCCCCAGTTTTTGTTCTCCTGGCACTGCTAGTCAATTTGAGTATGCACCTCTACATTGATCATGGAAGAGTCCTCCGCTTGGAATAGTTATTGTATTTAAAGTTCAGTATATTATTTCCACATTTCAGAACTATATACAAACAACGGTGGTAGAGTTTAGGCTTGTTCTGCGCACCTACTTCACGCATACTCCGACAGCCAGTGAGCATTCCGTAGTGTTCTGAGCTCTCTGCTCAAAATGCCATAGCTAATGCGAACTTTAGACGTGATCGTAGTGAGTTGTTAAATGTATTTCTGTTTCATTTGTTGTGAGTTGCCATCGCTGATGGTGGTAAGCGATAAATTCTGCATAAGCAAGCAAGAGACATAATTTGTAGGATATACACTTCATTCAGGCGGAAAGCTGCTCATACAGCAACAATTGCCAAAAATGCCATTCCCATCCAAGCCTTAACATGGGCGAACCACCGTTGGTCCTGGATCGGACCGTAATAATGCTCACTAATTGTGAACAGGCACGTCAGTAATTCAGTTTTGAAAATAGTTTTGTTTGCCAGTTGTACTTGAGGCCATTTTGTACCCCTCAGGATTTTTTTTACCTGTCGCAATTACATTAGTTCTTTTGTTCACTTTGTCTTAATTTGTAAAAGTTTACTCAGATGTTTTGCTTATGTACACTGGTATGCAAAAATTGTGGACGTATGTAACTTGTGCAGATGTGTAACGGTCAGATAACATAGCTCAAAGAAGTATTGACCATACATATAAAGAACTGTTACAATACAGTACAGAAGTTGACTGAAAGAAATCTGTAATGAGATGAAGAAAAATAATACTGTTATTCAAAGACAGTAATTACACTGAAGTCACTGCAGTTCATGATATTCCTGTGGACATTATTAATGGCCGAACATTGTTCAGAATGTGTTGTATGATCATAATGGATGGCAATGCATGCATGCTCTGCAACATGCTCCCTTGTGGCCACAAGGTTGGTAATGAGTTTTTGTGGTATGGTATTCTGTTCCTACACCAGCACGGTTGACAATTTCTGTGTGGTTCTTAGTGTGTGTAGAAGTTCTGCAGTACATATTCCTAGTGCGTCTCATACATTATCACTGGGGTTTAAATCAGAGGGATGAAGAGGCCAGTCCATTCATCAAATATGTGCAGTTCGGTGCAATTGCACATTGTTGTCCATAAAAATGGTCAGGGCTGAACTGAATTCACCCCCAGAAAAGAGGCACTTGGGATACAAGTACAGTGTCATAACAACATTGACTGGTATGTGTACCGTGTTCAGAGAATCTGAGATCAGTACATCCAGGCAACAATGTTACCCCACACCATGATACCGATACAACCAAAATGATTGTGTTTAACTGTGTGGCAAGAGGTGGGAACATGTAATGCACCCAGGAACATTAAAATCATCGTTTTGATGGTCCAGGTGTTCAGATGCATAATGTTGCAGGGTGTGCTGTTCGGCAAATCTTTCAACATGTTACACTTTCCAGCCAACAGTACTGTGACACTGTACTTCTTACCCAGAAACATCTTGTCATGGGTGCATTCGCCCCTGACTTGATTTTCATGCATGACAATTTGTGACCAATCGGGTTGCACAGGTGGAAGAACTCTTGTATGTGAGACTACACAGCAAAAGAGCTGGCCTGCTCGTTCCCTCGACTTGAATGGCTTTGAGCTCATGTGGGAGGCATTGGGGAGGCATATTGCAGCACATTTCCATGCATCCAGTGACTATCCAACAGTTGTCAACAGAGGCAGTGGGAGAGTGGAACCTCCTACCACATGACCTTTTTGCCAACCTTAGGGCCAGCGTGGGAGCACATTGCAGATCATGCATTGCTGTCCATGGTGACCACACAGCCTATTTACTCACCACTAGTTGAGGCATTGTGTTTTCAGCTACTCTGTATTTTAACTGCCCATCACTTCCAGTCAGCTTCTCGGAATATTGGTACCAGCTGTTCTTTGCAGCAGCGCTCTTCTTGCCATATGCCCCTTGCAGCACTTTGTTGTGCTACTTTTCTACCCATAAATGATAGTTTTTTATGTTCATGGCTGTTGTATGGAATACAATGTATGACAAGTCTTATTCATATTCTCTACATCTACATCTACATCTATACTCCGCGAGCCACCTTACGGTGTGTGGCGGAGGGTACTTATTGTACCACTATCTGATCCCCCCTTCCCTGTTCCATTCACGAATTGTGCGTGGGAAGAACGACTGCTTGTAAGTCTCCGTATTTGCTCTAATTTCTCGGATCTTTTCGTTGTGATCATTACGCGAGATATATGTGGGCGGTAGTAATATATTGCCCATCTCTTCCCGGAATGTGCTCTCTCGTAATTTCGATAATAAACCTCTCCGTATTGCGTAACGCCTTTCTTGAAGTGTCCGCCACTGGAGCTTGTTCAGCATCTCCGTAACGCTCTCGCGCTGACTAAATGTCCCCATGACGAATCGCGCTGCTTTTCGCTGGATCATGTCTATCTCTTCTATTAATCCAACCTGGTAAGGGTCCCATACTGATGAGCAATACTCAAGAATCGGACGAACAAGCGTTTTGTAAGCTACTTCTTTCGTCGATGAGTCACATTTTCTTAGAATTCTTCCTATGAATCTCAACCTGGCGCCTGCTTTTCCCACTATTTGTTTTATGTGATCATTCCACTTCAGATCGCTCCGGATAGTAACTCCTAAGTATTTTACGGTCGTTACCGCTTCCAATGATTTACCACCTATGGCATAATCGTACTGGAATGGATTTCTGCCCCTATGTATGCGCATTATATTACATTTATCTACGTTTAGGGAAAGCTGCCAGCTGTCGCACCATGCATTAATCCTCTGCAGGTCTTCCTGGAGTACGTACGAGTCTTCTGATGTTGCTACTTTCTTGTAGACAACCGTGTCATCTGCAAATAGCCTCACGGAGCTACCGATGTTGTCAACTAAGTCATTTATGTATATTGTAAACAATAAAGGTCCTATCACGCTTCCTTGCGGTACTCCCGAAATTACCTCTACATCTGCAGATTTTGAACCGTTAAGAATGACATGTTGTGTTCTTTCTTCTAGGAAATCCTGAATCCAATCACAAACCTGGTCCGATATTCCGTAAGCTCGTATTTTTTTCACTAAACGTAAATGCGGAACCGTATCAAATGCCTTCCTGAAGTCCAGGAATACGGCATCAATCTGCTCGCCAGTGTCTACGGCACTGTGAATTTCTTGGGCAAATAGGGCGAGCTGAGTTTCACATGATCTCTGTTTGCGGAATCCATGTTGGTTATGATGAAGGAGATTTGTATTATCTAAGAACGTCATAATACGAGAACACAAAACATGTTCCATTATTCTACAACAGATTGACGTAAGCGAAATAGGCCTATAATTATTCGCATCTGATTTATGACCCTTCTTGAAAATGGGAACGACCTGCGCTTTCTTCCAGTCGCTAGGTACTTTACGTTCTTCCAGCGATCTACGATAAATTGCTGATAGAAAGGGGGCAAGTTCTTTAGCATAATCACTGTAGAATCTTAAGGGTATCTCGTCTGGTCCGGATGCTTTTCCGCTACTAAGTGATAGCAGTTGTTTTTCAATTCCGATATCGTTTATTTCAATATTTTCCATTTTGGCGTCCGTGCGACGGCTGAAGTCAGGGACCGTGTTAAGATTTTCCGCAGTGAAACAGTTTCGGAACACTGAATTCAGTATTTCTGCCTTTCTTCGGTCGTCCTCTGTTTCGGTGCCATCGTGGTCAACGAGTGACTGAATAGGGGATTTAGATCCGCTTACCGATTTTACATATGACCAAAACTTTTTAGGGTTCTTGTTTAGATTGTTTGCCAATGTTTTATGTTCGAATTCGTTGAATGCTTCTCTCATTGCTCTCTTTACGCTCTTTTTCGCTTCGTTCAGCTTTTCCTTATCAGCTATGATTCGACTGCTCTTAAACCTATGATGAAGCTTTCTTTGTTTCCGTAGTACCTTTCGTACATGATTGTTATACCACGGTGGATCTTTCCCCTCGCTTTGGACCTTAGTCGGTACGAACTTATCTAAGGCGTACTGGACGATGTTTCTGAATTTTTTCCATTTTTGTTCCACATCCTCTTCCTCAGAAATGAACGTTTGATGGTGGTCACTCAGATATTCTGCGATTTGTGCCCTATCACTCTTGTTAAGCAAATATATTTTCCTTCCTTTCTTGGCATTTCTTATTACACTTGTAGTCATTGATGCAACCACTGACTTATGATCACTGATACCCTCTTCTACATGCACGGAGTCGAAAAGTACCGGTCTATTTGTTGCTATGAGGTCTAAAACGTTAGCTTCACGAGTTGGTTTTCTAACTATCTGCTCGAAGTAATTCTCGGACAAGGCAGTCAGGATAATGTCACAAGAGTCTCTGTCCCTGGCTCCAGTTCTGATTGTGTGACTATCCCATTCTATACCTGGTAGATTGAAGTCTCCCGCTATTACAATAGTATGATCACGAAACTTCTTCACGACGTTCTGCAGGTTCTCTCTGAGGCGCTCAACTACTACGGTTGCTGATGCAGGTGGTCTATAGAAGCATCCGACTATCATATCTGACCCACCTTTGATACTTAGCTTAACCCAGATTATTTCACATTCGCATTCGCTAATAACTTCACTGGATATTATTGAATTCTTTACTGCTATAAATACTCCTCCACCATTGGCGTTTATCCTATCCTTGCAGTATATATTCCATTCTGTGTCTAGGATTTCGTTACTGTTCACTTCCGGTTTTAACCAACTTTCCGTTCCTAATACTATATGCGCACTATTTCCTTCAATAAGAGATACTAATTCAGGAACCTTGCCCTGGATACTCCTGCAGTTTACCAATATTACGTTAACTTTTCCTGTTTTTGGTCTCTGAGGACGGACGTTCTTTATCAACGATGATAATGTCCTCTCTGGTAAGCCGTCAGGTATTTTATCGTTTCGCCCAAGGGGGGGTCCCTCTAACCTAAAAAACCCCCGTGTGCACGCCACACGTACTCTGCTACCCTAGTAGCTGCTTCCGGTGTGTAGTGCACGCCTGACCTGTCTAGGGGGGCCCTACAGTTCTCCACCCAATAACGGAGGTCGATGAATTTGCAACCATTATAGTCGCAGAGTCGTCTGAGCCTCTGGTTTAGACCCTCCACACGGCTCCAAACCAGAGGACCGCGATCGACTCTGGGCACTATGCTGCAGATATTAAGCTCAGCTTGCAATCCCCGTGCGATGCTGGTTGTCTTCACCAAATCAGCCAGCCGCCGGAAGGAACCAAGGATGGCCTCAGAACCCAAGCGGCAGGCGTCATTCGTTCCGACATGTGCTACTATCTGCAGCCGGTCACACCCAGTGCGTTCAATAGCTGCCGGAAGGGCCTCCTCCACATTACGGACGAGACCCCCCGGCAAGCACACCGAGTGCACACTGGCATTCTTCCCCGACCTACCCGCTATTTTCCTGAGGGGCTCCATAACCCGCCTAACGTTGGAGCTCCCTATAACTAATAGGCCCGCCCTCTGTGACTGTCGGGACCTTGCCGGAGAATCGGCCACTGGCCCAACAGGCGAGGCATCCTGTGGTGGCTCAGAAACGATGTCATCACCACTAGGAAGCACCCCGTACCTGTTGGAAAGGGGTAAGGCAGCTGCCACGCGGCCAGATCCCACCTTCGCCTTTCGGCCAGGCACGCGCAAGCCCACCACTGTCCGCCATTCACCCTGGAGTGATGGCTGACCGGTAAGATGCTCACTGCCGGAAGACGCAGCGACATCAGGGGTTCCATGTGATTCCAAGGCCACCGAAGTAGGCATAGGTCTCACCACAGTTGCCCCAACGCCACTACGAGCCGACGCCTGCGCCTCGAGCTCGATGAGCCTAACAGACAAAGCCTCCACCTGCCCCCGAAGAGTGGCCAATTCTCCTTGCGTCCGCTCACAACAACCACAGTCCCTACACATGACTATGTTTACCCTACTCTATACGGTGACAAATTCCCAAGATAATCTTCTGATGAGCTACTCTGATAATCAAGAAACACTCACTGAAATACGAGACGCGAAAACTACGCTAGGTTTTCCCAGAAAAACTATTTAAAAGCTAAGCGCAGCAAATAAGTACAAAAACGCTTTATACAAACAGTATTGTTTTTATCCACATTTATTCTTCATTAAGCTGTTCATTAAATTATGTAAGTACTATTCTTATTGTGTTTTTATTATTTTTAATATCAGTGTGTGGAGTAGTACACATTTCGGAATGGTCTTATTAGTTGGAGCCCAGTAAAACGAAGACATTCCTAAAATTTTCAAGAACTATAAGAAGAAGAAGAAGAAGAAGAAGAGAATGAAGAGAATGAAAGACAAGTTCAAAATCAATTGACTCGAAATTTTGAGGAAGGCAATTCAGATTTGAGTGGAAAGAAATAGCAAATTTATGACCACAAGCCTGAAACTGAAGTAGAGGGTAATGATGGAGATGAGAGAAATGAAACATGAGCTGAAGTTTCTATGTGATCCACAAGAATAGTAAGAAATTCTCCATCTCCAGTTGATGTATTTTCGAAAAAATTTTATGTAAATGTGATCGATGAAATTCTAAGAATTAAAAAATTTGGCCCAATGCATACATGCCGCTGATATTACAGGTATCTAACCAGAGAAGAACTGTGAGCCACTGTCACTATCCTTATTCAAATTGGCTTGAGAAAGGGACTACTGGTAAATGTGGGAGGGTTATGGGCAAAGGATGAGATGAGAATGACACTTCTGAGAGTGATAGTTGTCAAAGGTTTCTACTAATTATGAGGACCCTTCAGTTTGATGCTAGCACAACCTAGCAGGAAAGCTTGATAAACTTGCTTTTGTAAGATATATTTTTGACAGTTGTGTTCAAAATACAAGAAAATCTTAGAGCATAAGAGAACTTCATACAGTGGATGAAATATTACATGAGCATAAGAGAACTTCATACAGTGGATGAAATATTACATCTATTTCGCAGACATGGTACATTGATTCAGTATATGCCATTGAAAACTTACAAATATGGTATCAAAATGTGTGCTGAGGCAAGTGCAAAGACTTACTTTTACTTTTTTGGTGAAAATTTTGGAGTTATATGTTGGTGAACAGCCACTAGGTCCATACTCTGTTTCAAACTTGCAGAAGAAGTTCTAGAGTGTCATGTGGAGGACATAACCAGTATAAAACGAAATTTACCTTCTGATAATGGGGTGCCTCTGGGCCCCTGTAATATTTAAAAGTATCACATTTTTAGGAACTAAGAGGAAAACAAAGGTGTCATTCCTCCAGAATTTTTTTTTGATAATGTGAGAAATGTAGGTTCATAAATTTTTGTTCATCAAGACCAAACTGTTGCATAGTATGTAACAAAAATAAATAAAGCTGTCAATTTGGTGTCTGAAATACACAAGAGTGGAGACATAGACGCAGAAGGTGGAAAACCAAGTAATACTCCGGATTGTAATGGGTGAGGTGTCCACACTGGACAAATTATGTGCTACGTATACCGTAGCCAGAACAACAAGATTGTGGCTCTTATCTACCCCCCATCTGCCCTGGCCCTCATAATTACAGCTGGATGGAATAGCCAAGTGATTTATGTGTGATACTGAAAGGGAATGAGACACTGGTTTTTTTGCAACTGTTGTCCTTTCCTCAAGAGGAAAAGATGCGCAGGGCATATGCCCTCTGCGGGAGGTCAACAAACTGTTCTGCAGCAGTGATGTGTAGTACTTGTGGTCACTCTTAAAAAATGTTTGCAGTAGATGTCAATAACAGTAATTTATAATTGCAAATTATTAGATTCAGTTGTAATACAAAGAACAGTAAGTGTTTTTTGTTCTAAAATTATTTTTGTTTGTTTTTTATATTATAAAAAATATTAATACAGCTACATATTCAAAAACACATTCTGTTCTGAACATATAATGGTTGAAATATGGTATGTAATATATTCCATCTAAAACGATACCAATAATTAATGCAAAACAATGTGTTGTGCTTTTTGTAACTCACGACCACTTGTGCAACAGGAACTGGCACAACCCATGGAAGGTTAAGAATCATGTCTTGCCTAATGTCCAAGGGACCATCATGAAACATGATAACTTTACAAGTAATTATTATTTTTGAACAAAATTGTCATTTCTGTTCCTCTCATTGTTTATTTGTTTCGTGTACCTCCTGTGATATACTGTAGCAGATGATTCCATTTGTAGTCAAAAGTGTAGCACACCAGGGTATTGTATACCCGGGCCGCTGAAACATGTCACTTCAAGGTCACTCGCCAAGTGCCATAGAGTTGGTAGTATAACAAACACACAAGTTAGGAACGGGAGGTACCGTGTCTTCTGAACCAATAACAGCACCGAACAAAAGCCGGTTCCGGCGTCGATACTACCACATTGCCGGCTTCCGTGTAAACCTTGTATGTTCGTGCGCAAACACCTGCTGTTGTATTGCATTATTGCCTTGATTACAGTTTCTGTTTGTTAAACAATGTTGCCAATATGATGTCGTTCACCAAGTGACAACGCTTTGGAATTGCTAAGGAGGACGCGTGAGTTTTATGAGCAAGAAAAAGAATTTGTTTCTGTTCATGGGCATGCGATGATTCCTGCCGATAAAGTTTTAGAGCGTACCTCGAAAACTCTAGAACAGTTATAAGGAAAGGGGTGCTACTTCAAGACGTAAAAGACATTCAAGACGTAAAAGACAGTGAAGTAAACAGTATGGAAGAAAGCCCCTGTGGAAGAAACAGTGTGTTATTAAGTACTCCGGGCAAGGAAAAAAAAAAAAGCAGACTCGTCCTGTTACAGATATTGATTCTTTCCAGTCCGGTGCAATTCGTCGACACATGTACGGATACTATATAAGGAAAGAATACCCCACAATAGTGAAGTTGCTAGTTCCTTTAAAAGAAAGTGAACTTTTCTCAGGGGGGAAAACATCAGTTAAGATGATATTAAAAAGTATTGGCTTCCGTTTTAAAATGTTAGATGGACAAAAACTGTTACTAGAAAAAGCTCATGTCGTTGCAGCTCATACCATTTTCTTACACAAAATTGTAGGAAAGGACATACACTGTCATATGGTTGGACAAAACCTGGGTCAGTGCTGGAGAATCAGTTGAGAAATGCTGGACAGATGATACTCCGAATAGCAGCAGTCATCAGCCAACAGGAACAGGTTCTATATTAATTGTGGCCCATGCAGGATCTTCAAACAGCTTTGTGCCTGAAGGACTTCTAGTTTTTCAATCGAAAAAAAAAAAAACCGGTGACTATCAGGAGGATATGGACCACCCACGGTTTCTACAGTGGTTTAAAAATTTGTTTCTACATTTTAATGTTCCAAAATTTTTTGTGATGGACAATGCACCGTACCATTCCATGATTTTAGATAACACTCCGACCACTAGTGACCGTAAAGAACTGATAAGAGAAGCACAGACTATAGATGGTATTATAAATGAAAACAAACAATTAATGATTGCTCTTGATGATGATGATGACAGAGATAACGGTTTTGGTGCCGATTCCGATGATAGTGAAGGAGAATTGGATGGAATTGTGCCACTGACATCGTAAATTGGCGAGTGTAAATGTATACAGAATTAATTCTTTGTCTCTCTGCAATTGGGTAGGCTATGCATGTTTTGCTTTATTTCTTTCTATGAGTGTGTATAGCGTGTTATTTGGTATGCTTAGATTTACATTATTATACAACGTTTTACGTGCAGCTTTATGTAACAATTTGGAAAGACTTTTCATATATATTGTCATTAACTTCGGGTGTTTTTATTTCCCAGTTTCATATACCATCAAACGCTTAGTCTGCGTCGTTGCTCTCTCCATTGTTAGAAAAACTTACTTTGTTGCACTTATGTATAAACGTTGATTGTACCTTACATTTACAAAATGTACTTCGGAGTTGTGGGCATGTGCAGTGGCAGCTATTGCAACCTCGCAATCGCAGTGTAGCCAACCACACGCAAGCTGTCAAGTGACATGTTTCACTGGCCCGGGTATAGTCTCCCTACAATTTTACTTTAATTACATGTTATATTCATTGTTTCTGTGCATAGTTTTCCTAATTTTAAAGATGTGGAAAGTTCTGCAAGCACTGTATAAATAAGTTTGGTAAATGCAATCACTTTGCTTACCTTACAGTTCACAGGATTTTGCAGTTCCTTAAAATCTGATGGGCACTGTATCTTTGCTGCATGTCAGTATAACAATATAGGGAAAGTCATCCTGTTTTCTGGAGGATTGATGTTGTTGAGACTAAGCCTAAGCTTTCTCAGAATATATAAATCACAAAGTGATAAGCTTGTACTCATTTGCCCGTTCTAGTCTACAATTTTGTTCACCGTTTGAAAATGGCCCATTGTTCTACATTCACTACTGGAGCCTGCCTGTTCCTTTGCTTGCTTGAAATCTGCCGTTAATATCTGTATGTTTGGTAATACATTAAGTGAACATTATAGACACTGATGGGATGAAATGGGCCACACCTATCAATTTCCCTATATCCTTTTTTGTGTGGTATAAATTTTACAGAGTGTTTGCAGCTTATGAGAGTTGCCTTGTTCTGCATTCACTCAGTAAATGATTTGGTACTATTTTTCTCTGACTTTTAGAATTTTCGTTATAGCACAGGCTTCCACCAGTCATTTCCCTTCATATTTCAAATGTCTCATACATTTCATCTGACACTGCCATGGGGAACTAATGTATCAGGAAAATCCATTTTATCGATTTTACATAAATGAATTCTATAAGTTCTGTGTATAAAAAGTATCAAAACTGCCCTATATGAAAATATCTATGAGGATGTTTTTACTTTTCTTTTTAATTTGATACAGTTTGGCACATTCAACAGCAGAATTTTCTGAATGGAGTTTTTGCTGAGACTTTTGTGCCTATAGCAATGGCATGGACATAGTACCAGAAGAAATAATTTGGTCTTCTGGATCTCCCTTCCCTGCTACAAAATTTGCCGTGGTGTATGTATGTTTGGAAAGGATTCCAAGTACATATTTACCTGATTATAAGGTGAAGGCTTTGACAGCTGAGTCATTTGAAAAATACAGGGTTGTCTTATATTCCCAGAGTAAACTATTGTTGCTGAGGTCAACTTCTTTGTGTTGTTTAATAGAGTATACAGGGATTATCTTACATTTACATGTGTAGCTTCGGCTGTTGAGATGAGATGCAGATTTATTTTGCGGAATTCAGAAGGGGAGGGCTGGACAAACAATAGTCTCAAGATGTCCAGATATGCCAATACTCTCGATACAGTATCGATGTCACTCGAACAATGACATGATACTGACTGGCATTGTGTGTGGCTCTAATGCGAGAGATACATGAGAAACTATGAACTAGTGACTAGAACTGTCTGTTGCTCTGCTTAACATTTGACAATATTTTGTGAAACGCAAGAGGAAATAGCATTAAATTCTATCATATTACAAACTTTTGTTGTATTTGCAGGTTTGCAATTAAAGTTCTTATACACAGTTACATACTGTATACAAACAGTAATGACAGTTGTTAAATAATGTACCATTCAGAAGCAAAAATGTTGTCCTATGAAAAACATTACTTGGTTAAGAACCGAAAGCAATAGTCTACTTGGTTGATGGAGACTATAATGATGTACTAAGTGGGTTTCAAATGTGAAATTTGGTCTCAGTTCAAGTATTAGAATATTAGGTAAAAAAATTTCCAGCATTTAATCATCTGTGGACCATTATGGTGAAATTCTAATGAATCAAGAATTGTAATTGTTATTTTGAGAACAAATTACAGTGGCAAGACCCATCATGGTGATCTACCAACAGACGTCAGTAGATCACGGGGAGTGCCAAAGTTCGAGAATTGGACTGAATCATGACTGCGACCTTTTATTTATATATTAGCTGCTGCTATTAGATGTGACGTAGACCCTACAAGACGTTACAGTCCTTATTTCACAATTGCTCAAGCACAGTACAGTGGTAGCATTGGAGAGGGAACAGTGATACCAGCTGGGCTGAGAGCAAGGATGCTTGTGGGGAGGGGAGTAGTGACCGGGCAGCAAATTATGCCACGTTGGCAACCATTGGGAATGTGTATCACGTAAATTAGCTTTATATAAATGTCTACCATGTTTCAACTGCACTTTTTCCAAATCCACTTGGAGTCAGAATTGAACTGACTTTAAAATTGAACAAATTGTCACCAACAGTATTCATTTCTGCAGGAGATGGTCGAAGTTTAGGTAGGAGCCAGTGGCATATTTAAGTGTTTAGTGCTGCAGTGTTGTGAATGCGCACCACGACATGTAACATGAACAAAAGGGAGTGAGTTCTACGCAGCCAATAAGAGAGCGGCGGGCAGGCGAGTTGGTTGGGAGCAAGAGGTAGTTTAACATCTACACGTAAGTATAGAAGCAAAATCAGATGTGTGTTCAGGGGGGGAAAAAAAGAAAGAAAGAAAAACAGCTGTGTTCTCAAGTCTCACCATAATCACCCATTGAGAAATTGCAACATATTTGGAAAAAAAACTGCCAAATATTTGTGACATTGAAGATATGAATCTCACAGCTGTGCTGTTAGGATGGCGGTGATGATCGAACTTAGTGACACTACAGACGGCAGGGTTAAAAAGAGAGACAGAGAGAGATCTGTCTGCAAATTAATGTAAACATTTTTTTTCTCCTTGTATTATCAAAGTGTAGACAATCAAAAAATGGCAAAAGTTCAGAATAGGTATAATGTTAACTTTTTAGGCAGATACTTTATGCCACTAAACCAGGTGGTAATTTTTGATTGGTCAAAATATGTCATATGTAAATTTTTCTTGAGGAGTGTCTTAAAAAGTAGAGGGTTGTCTTATATTCAAGGACATCTTATTCTCCAGTAAATAGGGTAATTCTAAGACCAAGAATAACAGAGGCCTAACGCTTTCTTACTACTACATAATGGCAAGTAATTGCTTCTCAACTAACTCTCCAATAGGTTAACAAATTTCCTCTCAAGCAAAGTGATTTGAACATCTCCACTTAAATTATCGCGTTAAATTTTCTTTCTTTTGACGCTGATGAAGTGTTGTGCATTGAGTATTCATTGAGAGAACATTTTGCTGCAGAATTCGCTTTGATATGATTTGGCACATTCAGTAGCAGAATTTTTTTTTAATGGAGATTTTGCTGAGACTTTTGTGCCCATAACAATAGCATGGACATAGTGCCAGAAGAAGTAATTTATTCTTCTAGATCTCTCCTCCCTGCCACAAAAACACTAGAAAGATTCCATTCAAGTCAAAATGAAAGACACACACATATAACTAAAACTCCTTCAATACATTTTACTAGTAAGTGTTCAGTTCTAAATCTCACTATTAGCAGCAATATATCCATTATAGTGGACGTCGTCTTGTGACTAGATTCTCAGTGGTTACCTGTGTTCCTCATTTTGTACATGAAGACACTAACAAAACCTCTTATGCCCTGTAAAGCTTTGCACTTCGCTAAGCATATTTAATTTCTTATTCACCTTTGACAACGTGCTGTATGTCCTGAACTTCATAGTTGGAGAGAGAGAGAGAGAGAGAGAGAGAGAGAGAGAGAGTGTGTGTGTGTGTGTGTGTGTGTGTGTGACACAAAACATTTTAATGTAATTTAATAAACGTACATTTGAAAATAAGCAAATTTATATTTCACAGTGTGGGTGGTGGTGGTGGTGATATGGACTGTAGGGTAATGGTGATCACACACAACCCCCTCCCCCCCCCCCACCTTCCCCCAATGTTTACTGTATGTTCTTAAGATGATATTCTTGGGGAACTTTTCGAAATCATCATCCCTTGCCAAGATTCAGAGGTTCAAAGTTACTGAACTTAAGCTGAAACCACAAATACTGGTTTACCTTTTTTCACCATACACCGCAAATATATAAATAATAAACCACAGAAAATGCCTCAGATTTTAACTGTATGTTCTTTATACATTCGTCTAGAAATGCAGTTTTCCCATTTTCAAAAATCTGCCTGTTGTCGAGATATATAGACGAAAAACCATGATTTTTGGATACCAAAAGTACCAGTTGTGTAGATGACCACTTCTGTTGTTTCTATTCATGGCTAATCATTGAAATTTTTACCATATGTTCTTAAGATTATGTTCTTGGGAACCTTCAAACATTTTTTGATACCATTATACATTTCCGAGATCCAGAGGTTCAGAGTTACCATACGTATGCACGTAATATCCGACCTGAAGTGTATATGTAGTTTTAATTGACATAATGAGCATATGGCAAGGGTTTTGAGGTCACCAAGCTGTGTTTTTAATCAGCATTTTTTACTTTCTGGTTCACTCTATCTGTATAGTGGGCATTTTACTGGTATACAAATATGCTCAAAGTAGTGCTGCAATAGGAGGGGGGGAAAAGATACAAAGGGTTTTAACATACCTGAAAAGAAATAAAAATATTCTGTAGAACTGGAAAGGCTGCTAATTCAGTAAAATATTTCTAATAACATTTTTACTCTTCTAAAACATAATTCAAAATCTAGACATTTTCAGTGAATTGAAATCGATGATCAGTGTATCCAGAAAAAATTGTAACCCAAATGATTTTGTGTTAACCGTACATTAAGTAACTTGTTTGTTTAATATGTGTCAAACTACATAAAAGCGCCAAATTATGTAAATAAACTGTTGAAACTTTACTGTCTTGTCGAGTTTGTTTATATAAGCAGCACACCCTGCTGGAGCAGGAAAAAGAGGAAAATTGACAGAAAAATGGTCCTCTCAGAGCACAGAAAATGCAGATGTGTTTATCTTTAAAAGATTGTTGAAAGAGAAGTGGGGAACCAGCTACTTCAATCCTCATCTGCCAAAAAGTTAGGCATGTGAATATACTTATTTCTAGCCCATTCCTTTTACAAAAATATGCAGTATCCTACTGTACGTTGATTCCACCACTTCTTCCACCTTATGTCATTGCATGTGTTCATTGTACCAAACTAGAGTCCTTGGGAATAGCTGGATTACAATTATGTTCAGTTATTTCCATTCTTTTCAAGGCTTGTTCCACATAACAAAACATGTATTTTATACACCACTGGCTTGCTGGGGCTGTCGTTGTGGGATTTGTTGATGGAGTTCCCTGTCCAGCCTTCTTGGTAAGACAGCGACTCCACCATCTGCCACACAGGGACACACCCTCTAGGGTTAAGGGTTTCCCGAGAGTGGTTTGTGTTTGGCAATTGTCAAAAATGATACTACAATAAACAAACTCCTTATCTTGGATCTAAAAAATTATCTTTTTATGAGTTATTAGATACATACAGTTCTTACTTGTTGTATAATTATTTTCCCATCTGCATTAAGGTCGCCTTCTCAGTCTTCCTTTTATCTCGTGGAATATAGCCGAATTTGGCTAGTGCACTTAACATGTGTGTACCTAACTACATGTTCACCCACCTCCATGCCAATTTGGATACAGTCATTATTACGTTGTATACTCCAACTTCCTTCCCCAGTCAGTTTTTGTTTTTGTTGCACACCTAGTCAGTTCCAATACGCACCTCTCTATTGATCATGGAACAGTCCATAGTTTTGAATAGCTTTTGCGTTAAAAGTCCAATGTATCACTGCTTCATTTTACAACTGATAATGCACACTAATTGTGAACAGACACATCAGAAGAAATTCATTTTCATAAACACAAGAAATGTCCAGAAAATAAGTGCAATTTCATTCTACTGCCACCACAGCACAGCAAACTGTGATGATATGAGAGAAGCTGACAGAATAAGTGTTGCTTACAACTCGCTCATTTACTTCAGTGAAAAATTTTTACATAAAATTTTTAGCAAATTACAAAATGTGCCAGGGGAAGGAGTAAATAATTTGGCAACAGTTAGTGATAAGCCTAGCATGGAAAAGATCATAAGTGTAAGGAGAGCCAGAAATCGGCTGTATGTAATACATTGGCCATCTCAGGGGAACAATGATTTTTTCAGAATAAAAAGTAGCATATGCATTTATACAGGGTATATGCTTTCTGCATTCCATGTTGGTCCAAATCTGTCCAGTCATTTCAGTGTGAAGGAGTAACAAACACACTCACATGCAAACTCTCGCATTTATAATACATATACGGGATTCGGTTGAGAGCAGTAAGATCACCCATCGTACAGCCGCGATTCTGCACCTTCTTACTTCCACTTACTCATGATCTTGGTGCTTAGTTTTGGAGGAAGACACTTCAAAAGCAATGACGACACAAGAAAATGATATTCAGCAGTGGCTGTCCTCACTGGTAGCATCTTCCTATGAAGAGGTTGTAGAAAAGTTGATTTCCTGGTGTGAGAGATGTCTGAATGATGGTGGCAGCTATGTAAAAAAAATAGTTAAAGAAATGATCTTTCTTCTAAAGAGAAATTCCGGTTTAAAAAAATGTTTTTATGAGTTTTCCCAAAAATGGTATTTACTGTTTGGACATGCCTCATAATTTCATTTACCAGTTGAACACAAGACCTATTTTTCTCTTCAGGTGCCTTCATTTATTAACCTGCCATAATGACATAAATTCTTCAGTTTGTTTTATGTCTTACTTTCTAAAAAAGCTTACTTTCGATGTTTTGCTTACAGAAGTGGGTGTGCAGAACTTTTGGACAAAAGTAACTTTTGCATGATGTTTCCCTGCAATGCAGTGAAGATTGGTTAAACTAGGAACATACATAAAAAGAACTGCTACAGTATGGTACAAAAGTTAACTGAAAGAGATATGTAATGAGACAAACAGAAATGGTGTGTTCATTCAAAGACAGTAATTGCACTGAAGTTACTGAGGTTAATGATGGTTCCCTGGACATTATAGGAGGCCAAACATCGTTGTTAATAGACTATAGGAGGCCAAACATCGTTGTTAACAGACTGCATGGAGGTCAGTATGCAAATGTAACATTATCTCCCCCCCCCCTCCCCCGACACACACACACACACACACACACACACACACACACACACACTGAACCACACAAATGATCATGTTAGACAGTGTTCCTGGGCGGTTACCGAACCGCATATGGTGAGGGGTGGTAATGCAGCCAGGACATTGTCTAAAGTGGATGTCTTGCTTGTTCCAGTTTTTATGGTAAGGGGAGGCATAATGTTGCATGAGCATACTGACTTCCAAATCGTTTAACATGATCTTCACTTTGGTCACTGTTACGGTAACTCTTTACTCTTTCCCCGTATGCATCTTTCCAGGTGTGCATTCAGCCATGATTTCATTTTTATGGATGACAACACGTGAACACATACTCGGATCCCATTGAGCACATGTAGTACACACGAGGGAGATGTGTTGCAGGATGTCCACAAGCACCGACGACCATCCAGCAGTTGTGAAATGCATTGCTGGAAGGAACGCCCTACCACAAGAACTCCTTACCAACCTTATGACCAGTGCAGAAGCATGTTGCAGTGTGTGCATTGCCATCTGTGATGATCACATACCTTATTAAGAACTAAGTCCCCTCATTTGTGATGTCCCTAGGACCATCATGAATCACAGTGCCGTCATTGTAACTCTTGCCTGAAAATAAAAGTGTTACATGTTCATCTTGTTATGTTTTTCCTGTAGTTAACCTTTGTGCTACGCCATAGCAGTTCTTTCTATGTACGGTCAAAGTTTCATTGAGCGATGTTACATGCGAGTGAGGTGCCATGAAACACACCAGAGTATGAGTGTAGTCTTACTCTGATTTCCAATGTTACTATCATTATATTTTATATTAATTATTCATTATTTGCAGTGGAGGTTAACAGTAAAATGCTATCAGCAAAATGAGGGTATGTTCCAGTAATACATTTTCCTGTTCAGTTCTCGCAATTTTAAGGCTGTGAAAAGTTCAGCCAGGACTATTTTAAATAATTTTGATGGCATGGGATCTCCTTGCCTGACTAAATTCACAGGATTTCCCAGTTCCTTAAAATCTTTGCTGAATATCAGTATAATAATATAGTTCACACCATGGTTTGTTTCCTGGAGGATTAAGACAACTTCCTCGAAATATAAATCCCAGGCAAAGTGTTAAGCCATACTCATTGCCCCCTACTGGTCTACAATTTTGTTTGCTATTTGAAAATGGCTGATTGTTCTGTATCCAATACTACTTAAGCCAGCCTGTTCCTTTGCTTGCTTAAAATCTGTTGTTAATATCTGTATGGTTGATAATATTTTTAGTGAACACCTTGGGCATTATGGAGGGTATGAAGATAGCCCTGTAGGTGTTCCCTCACACCTATCAATGTCCCTGTATCCTTTCATGTGCAGTATAAATTTTACAGCGTTGTTCCAGTGTGTGAGAGTTGCTTTGTTCTGCTCACACTCAGTAATTGATTTTGTACTATTTTTCTCTGGTTATCATAATTTCTATTACAGCAAAAGCTTCCACTAGTGCCTTTCCTTCATATCTCGAATGTCTTATACATTTCATCTGGCATTACCATGGGCAACTAATGTGGAAATTCATTTTGTCGATTATATGTAATTGAATTTATTAAGTTCTGTGTACAAAAAGCATCAAAACTGCTCTGTATTCAAATTTCTTTGAGGTGTTTTTGCTTTGCTTTTCAATTTGATATGATTTGGCACATTCAGCAGCAGAATTTTCTGAATGGAGTTTTTGCTGAGACTTCTGTGCCTATAGCAATGGCATGGACATAGTACCAGGAGAAATAATTTGGTCTTCTGGATCTCCCTTCCTTGCCACAAAAGCTGCCACAGCATGGGAAAGATTACATGTAAATCAAAATCAAAGATCAATAAAAAAATCTTCATCAGTTCTTAATGGTATGCATGTAATTTTAACATTACCTTAAATGTGCATAAACTCTTGTCTTGCCACAAAATTCCAGGTAAGTCTTCATAAAACATGCACGCACATGTGTGTACGCCTCATCAAGATTGTCTAGAACTGTCAGGGTGTATTAAGGGAAGGAAGAAACAACAACATAATGACTACTGTAAGGATAAGAACGAGTAGTGTTGCGCTGAATACGCAGAAATATACAGAGATATAAAATTGTGAGAAGGAGAAAGTTGTGGATGGAAGCTTCTATGATGTCTTTACTTCAATTTATCATTGTGTTTAACCGTTGTGTTGCTGGTAAAATCTGGCTGCTGTATAAGCAAAGCGTCATCTGCCGTTAAGGGTGTGACCATTGAGGATTCTTTTATTATTGTAGAGAAGCAACCACAGTTCCATTGACAGACTGGAAAGGCGACGATCATCTCCTGTGCCTATTAAGGAAGAAAGAAGGAAAAAACCAATCCCTGTATATTCTAAGTCACGAAGTATATCTCCTGCAGCACGTAAGAGGAAGGTAAGATGAACACACGACATGGTGTTGGATGAATATCAGGGAGATTATTAACTAATGTTTATAAGAAAGCAAATTTCTTGATCACTCAAGTAAACTTTAACCCTTTGTGACATTAAAGGCATTAGTGTTTGCATTGTTCAATGAGCAATTAAAGATAAATGATACAGTCATCTGGTATGTTACAAATTGTAATGTCAAAAAGTTTCAATCAGGAATATCAAAGAATTTTCTGAGTAGAAATAAGCTTTTGTGTTCATTTGGTTGGTAGTTGAAATGATACTGGGCATTTTCCTATTGTATGCTTAGGTACTTGAAAATTTTCCACACACTGAAAATTAAAGCTTCTTGAAGAAAATGAAATGAAGTATGAAATGGTTTTTACAACCAGTATCTTAAAATTATTTTGAGTAAGTGTGTGTGTGTGTGTGTGTGTGTGTGTGTGTGTGTGTGTGTGTGTGTGTGTGTGCGCACATGTACTAATATGTTTCAGAAAACATAATTATGTATTTCTATAAACTTAAATTTTCTTCTAGCATTCACGCAGCTTGTCAAGAACTCCATCCCCTTTTAGGAAGGTGTCCAGCAGAGAACATGAAGTCAGCCCGGAGAGGAAATCAAAAAATAAACCTAGAAGGTAATTATTTTTGTTGTGCCTTGCACTGAAATATTCCTTTCACTATGTCACAAACAAACAAACAAAGATATGTTTATAAAAAATTGTGATCAATTTTGAAATATAGGCTTGTATTTTCATCATACTGGAAATGTATGTGGTTGTGTTCATAGGACGTAGAATCTTAAAATGAAATGTGCAGAGTGATATGCAGTACTCACTATTTGAAGGGACTAGGATCATTTCTCCTATAATAATAGGGAGGATTGTGACTTACATGTAACAAAATTTTTCAAGTCTTCCTCCTCCGATGTGATGCCCGTAAAAGCATTGGAATATAATTATCCGTAAATTATTGTTAACAGTAAGTAAAAGCAAGCGGCCTCTCTCCCCCTCTTCCAACATGCGTGTGTATGCGCGCGCCCCCACACACACACACACACACACACACACACACACACACACACACACACACACACACACACACATTCTTTACAAAGGATCTCTCCTTATACTTCTCTTGACCTGAACAACAATCCACCAGTTACAGTTTAAATGTTTTGTTTCTTAGTATTTTATTTCATGAGTGATTTATTCTAATTCTGTAGGCTGCATGTTGGAATTTTTGGAAATGCATGAACAGCATTGGCAATATTTTCTTTTTCCTGTAATGTTGTGGTGGCAGGACATGGGAGGTGCTGATGGTCGGCCCTGCTGGTTATAGGTTTTCTCCAAATGCTGCCTCTGATCATCCTGTACAAGAAAGAATCTGTTCGCCAGAGGTTCGTCGTGAGAAGAAACGATCTGCCCCTCCAAGGCATTCTTCACCACCACCACCAGAGGATGACGATGATGATGATGACGATAGGGAAGAGATAGATGAAGAGGAAGATGAAAGGCAGCAGGAAGAGGAATCACCACCTCGTAGACGCAGGTATCGTGAAATGGCAAATTACTGAAATACATTGTTTTGCAGCCTGGTCAGAGTTGCTTTTACTTTTTATTAGATGCTGTTTGTTAAAAAGGCATCATAGACCTTTAAAATTCTGCCAATTAAGTCTTCTCTGACCGGGGGGGGGTTTGGGTAACTTTTCCCATTTCCTAAACCTTACCAATCCTTTTCCTTCATGCCGTTTTTTTCCTTTCGACCCTTCTGCCAGGAGGAGTAGTCATTGGCTCCAAAAGCTCACTTGTTTCATTATCTCTTGTGTGGTTTCTCCTGCTACCCCTTGGTGAGGAGATATTTTTATTTATCCTCTTCTTTCTTTTTTCTTTTTTTTCCCCCAAAAGGTCAAGCCTTTTTGTAGCAATTCATAAGTGGTCTAAGCCTCTACAACTCTCTCTCTCTCTCTCTCTCTCTCTCTCTCTCTCTCTCTCTCTCTCAAAACAAAATCAGCTGTGTTTACAAGCTGTCCCCCCGCCCCCCATTCAGTGACCTGTATGACCTGAACATATTGCTGTACACAATACCAGGGCTGCCCAATATAAGGCTTGCAGACCACAAAGAGGCTCATGGCCATGAAGAATCCAGCCCGCCTTAGCCCGATGAAGTTTCTAGTGTTTACAGACACAGTAGTATTAAGTGAAGACGTTGCTTTAAAATTAACCTGCTTAGTCGACTGCGGGCGCAAAACAAACCTGCATGTGGGGTGAGCGGGTCCTCTTCCATACCTGCCACATGTTTCCCCACCATTGACTCATACATGAGCTATATTGGCCACATGGCAACACATGATGGCATCCTCATCTGCACGCATGTACCTTGTTTCAGTTCTTTTTCTTTAGGGACGGCAGCATAATATGCGTCTGATAATGACATTATTATTTGAATAGCTTCTTATAACAACTAATTTTTGTTCACAATTGACTGTTCCGGCATTTATTGCCTTTGTCAAGCACCTGCGAATACAATTTTGGTGAGGATGTGAAAAATGTAAATTTCATTTTATTAAAGTGACTATATTGTACTCACGTCTAGACTAATGTTACCTCCATTAGTGAACTGTCTTGCAACTGTCAATGTTTAAATGAGAATGTAAATGGCCAAAATATATTAAAAATAAATGTTAGTTAAGGGTAGTTTAACAGTTCTGCTCTTACGGTGCTATATGTTTACAAAGATTATGTATTTGAACAGCGATATTATTTTATTAACTAAAATTTGTTTCAGATTGTCTTTGATTGTTGCATATGTTACTTCAGATTTCTCCATTTTCCTGTTCTGAGAGCTCAGTAAAGTTTTTAAGGTAGTACTTTGTTTAAATTCTGTATGCATGTTAAATATTTCTTGTATTTTCTTGTGTGTATGTAGATTTCCAGTTCTTCAAGAATATTCATGGCAAAACATTTTAGTATTTGGTGAAGAATTTGGAGTGTATTTTCGGTAGTATACGCAGTGTGAGATTGATTTTTCAAATATAAAAAGAAGCTCAACTGATTATTTTTGCTCTCTTTAATGTTTTCCTTATATATCTCGTGTCAAAATTTCTTCCTATTTGACCATTCACTGCATTTGAACAGGCCGGCAGGAACGTTGGTCTAAATATCAGTGAGCAGAAAACAAAACAACTATCTGCTGGGAAAGCACACAGGGAGAACGTGCCAGCCAAAATAACAGTGGGTAGTTAGACCATTGAAATAGTTGATGATTTCAAGTATCTTGGTTCGATTGTAACCAGCCGAAAAGGTACCTCATATGAAATAAAACAGAAACTAATTGCAGCTTTGCAGCCAATAAAGCTTATTTCGCCTTAACAAGTTGTCTTCGAGGCACCGTACTGATCAGACCAGTGCTTACGTATGCCTCTGAAATCTAGGCTCTGACAGCAAAGGATGCCGAATCGCTGGATGCATTAGAGAGGAGGATACTCATGAGAATCATCAGCCAAATTTGCAAAAGGGAAAGTTGGAGGAGGAGATACGACCGTGAGTTGTACACCATCTACAATGTCCAACCTGTTCGAAGAATTGTGAAGTAATCTAGGCTGAGGTGGGCTGGACATGTGGCACAGATGAATGATACAGAAATACCAAAAAAGATGATATGAGGAAAGCCAAGTGGACGGAGAGAATGTGGTCAACCGAAAACTAGGTTGGAGGACAGAGTCGTAGAAGTAATTCAGAAGATGGGCTACAGGAACTGGAAAAGACTAGCAAGGGACCGGGATAAATGGAAGGAGATAGTTGAAGAGACCAAGACTCATCATGTGTTGTAGAGCCACAGAAGAAGAAGAGGAGACCGAATATAGACATAAGTACTATCTCAAAAACTTTATTGAATTTTTAGGTCGTGTAAATGGATAAATCGGAAGTAATGTATTATGCAACAACCAAAGACAATTGTAACAAATTTTAGTTAATAGAATAATATTACTGTTCATCTGCATAATGTTTGTAAACATGTAGCGTCATAAGGGTGAAACTGTCAACTACTGTCATACTACAATTAATATATTATTTTCAATATATTTACATCATTTACAATCTTATCAAAACAGTGACAGTTAAAAGGCAGTTCACTAACATCGTAATACGGATGTCACATCAGCCTGGACCTGAGTACAATATAGCCACTTTAATATAAATGACATTCAAATTTATTCACATTCTCACCAAAACTGTATTCGAATGTATGGCCATAAATTGCAAAATAGTCTGCCATGAATAAAGATTAGTTACGATAAGCTTATATTTTGGTGCATCTATTCTAATAATTCCTTTAAGTTTTTGTATTAGTCATTTCATTTTTCATCATTTTTAAGCTTGTAACATTCTACTAGAAATACATATTGTCTGACTACCCAGGAAAAAATTTGTTTTATTTCCATTTGTTTAGTTCATTTACAAAATCTTTTTGGTCTGGTCCATATTATTGATCAATGTTAATAGTTGAAAATCCTCTGACAAAAGTCTTTCATCATCTTATGACTTATAAATAGCATACATACTTTTGACCACAGAAAAGCATCACTACCTTTTGATCATACATCGGTTCTATATAATCAAATTTGTGTCAAACATAAAGTTCAACTGTGTATCTGTGAAATTCACAAAATCTGACAACAGCAGTATCATGGAAAATATTTTGGTGCATCAGTTGTATTTATCTGCACTCAGATGCTATCAGTATAGATTGTTAGTGACCATTAATTGTAGCTGTGCTGCAGAAATCATCTGTATGTATACCAACTGTATTGCAGTAATTAGGTGAGAAAAACTTGTTTATTAGATAGGTGAAATTGAGATGCAGAAATTTTTTCAAATAGGAACAGTTCTGAATCAGATTTTAGGGATTACAACAGTATGTTGTCCTTTTTTTAGTCCCAGTTCTGCATTACTCATACTTCATATCCCATATTTTCATTTTCTTTGCTTGGTTAGGTAGTGACAGTAACTTGTTTAAATATGTATTTTAATGACGGTATGTTTAAAATTTTAAGTGTACTTTATTTGCAGCAATGAGCACAAGACTGTGAGGAAACGGTCCGAGTCGCCTATTGCTTCTAAAGTAAAGAAACATGAAGAAAAGAAGCATAATGTTTCTCAGAGTTCAGAGTCTCCATCTCCAAAAAGAAATAAATTGGAATCACAAGAGGTGAGTTAAATAATAATGGTTCGAGGCATGAGGTGTTCCAAATAATGTTCGGAATGCCATCCCAATGTTTTGAGTTCCTCTCTGTGATCTTTTTAGATTAGAATTTTATGTAAGAGGGAAAGAAACCTTCTAGTTTGTGCTGTATAACAAAAACACAAAAGATTAGACATGTCTGTCAGATATTTTTTCAGTTTGAGAATTTTTTGTAGATCATGATACAGATTCTGTACTGGTTAAAAGGTGGTTTGATAAAAGAAAGGACAAATGGGATTATAAGGTTTACATAAATCTTGTTCAGGTCACCTGAGCATGATCACAATGTTTGTGTACTTGGGCATTCCATTTAGAATTGAATTAGATACCCATAAAAATTTGTTTTTGCCAGCTTGTTGAAGAAACAGTGCCTCATATTGGTATGCATGCGACGATGTTCTAGTGTTCATGTCAGGTTCTACTTGTGATGTGTTCTGGATAGCCCTTGGGACAAGGACCATTTGTATACTCAGAAGAAGGATCGTGTTAGTGTCACTATCCTACAGTACAGGCTCAAATTGTGAATATTACTCACTTCCTCCTGCTTAAGCAAATAGAGCAAAAGGGTTGATTCTTCTAGCATTTGATGTGATCTACAGTGGGCTTGATGGGACTTCGGGAGGCACCATTAATTCATGGGTAGTTTCACAGAAAACCCCACAATAAGGGACTTTTTACTATATTTGCACTGTCACCAGTGACCCAACACCCGGGATTCCAAAATGGCCATGCACAGCAAATGGCTGAAATCCTTATGATATATTCCTAAGAATCCGGTCTCAAGCAACCTTGAAAATTTTCTAGGTATCTTTATCTGTTTCCAATATACAGAGGTTAAAAATTACCCTGCTTGTACACACACACAAAAAAGGCAAGAAAAATCTGGTGTAAGGCAAAAGCGTAGTTTATAGATATAAAATTATGTAGCACAGAGTAATATGCTGTAAAGTATCTCTGTTATTTGGCGAATCCCATGTTGTAGTGGTAAAGCACACGCAAATTTTTTTTGCACATAAAATCCAGTGGTTAATACATTTCTTTTCAGATGTGTTACAGGCCCTGCTGCAGCAGGGAAAAGAATTGAATCAATGGAAAAATGCTCCTGTTGGAGCACAAGAAAAGCAAATATGCTCCTGTTTAAAAGACTGACTAAAAGTGTGGTACCTGCTTCCTCATTCTACCTTCCTCAGCACCATTAAAAATGTTCCCAAAAATTGTAGCTTGCAAACAAATTCTCATGTTTTATGCTGAAAGAGGAGAATACAGTGGCAGCAACAAAGAGACAGAAAAGTTATAAATACAAGAAGGTAGTAAACAGTAGTTTTGTTATAGAAAGAGTGAAGGAGATAGTGGCAGTGTTTGAGAAAGATGATGGCACAGTGGCACTGGAACATACTTGACTGTGAAAGAAAAGAAAAGAGTGGATGCAGTGCCAGTGGGATGGGAATAAAGAGAAGGAGAAAATGTAAGGAGGGAAAGCCAGTGATAATGAGAGACAAGAATATATGGCAGTGACAGTGAGGAAGAGAGAGACAATGACAGAAGAAAGGGCAGCGGCAGTAGGAAGGAGACGGGAGACAATGACAGACACAAAGAGATGATGTCATGGAGTTTGGCTGGATGAGCGAGTGAGACAGGGCAACTGGGAATGGATGGTTATGAGAGACTTGCAGTGACGGACTAGTGGATGTGAATGAGTTAGAGTTTTGGGGAGCTTGTGGAAGTTTGAGATCAGCTGCATGCTTAAGTGTTGTCATGCTAAAATGTTTGGGAACATTAAAGGTGCTGAGGAAGGCAGCTGGTGCCCTACATTTCAGTCAGTCTTTTAAATAAACAGAAACATAATTCACATTTTTTGTGCTTCAATAGAAGCATTTTTCAGTTGTTTTAAGAGTACCTTAGTTCCAGCTTTATTTGCAGTGGACGTGATTACAGCTGTGCATGATTTAAAAACGAAAAAACTAGTTACTTTCTCCCTTTCTAGTCACTGTAGAGTTGCAGAAGCATATTAGAGGGAAACTAAACTTAAAAGATTTTCCCCAGGATACAACAGTTGGTGTTAAAAATAATATTAATAGATGAAAAATTGATTACCAATCAAGAATAGTTCATTGCTACCTCATCAGCAGAGGGCAAGTATACAACCTTACATTTATACAAGGTGTATCAAAATGAATCATCTGATTTTAAAAAATCATAACTATTATGTTATTTGAGATATGTGTGTGAACAACATACGGAAAGAGCAAACACTCGAGGTAACAGCAGTGTGTGCCAAGTTCAGTTCTAGTAAAAATGGACAACAGAAAGCATTTTGTGTTCTATGTTTTCCACAGTGCGGGTCAGTAATAAATGTTCAGTGTGACTTTCTTACTAGGTATGGCGTGGATCCTCCTACATCCCAGAGCATTAGACGATGGCATGAACAACAGTCCCTAGAAACAGATTGTTTGTGTAAAGCAAATCGCCAGGCCGTCCCCGAGAGTCTGACACAGATGTCGAATGCATCCTCTGTAGTTTCACAAGGAGTTCACAGAAATCCATTTGCCACGTAGCTTGACAGCTCAACGTGCCCCCGATATCCATCTGGCATGTGTTGCGTCGACGTTTACACGTGAAACCATACAAAATTCATCTACTGCAAGCTCTTCGTGAAGGTGACAAACAGCATTGTGTGGAGTTCTGTAATTTTGTTCTAGGCAAGACGGAGAATGACAATTTCCTTCTATGCTTAGTGTTTAGTGACGAGGCAACATTCCATTTAAATGGAAAGGTGAAGCGTTATAATGTGACAATAGGTGGTACGAAACAACCACGGGAGGTTGAACAACATGAGAAAGGCTCCAAAATTTAATGTGTTTTGTGCATTGTTGCGGGAAAAGGTATTTGGTCCATTTTTCTTTGCCGAGAACACTGTTACAGAAAGCACGTATCTTGATATGCTTGAGAGCTTTCTTTTCCCACAGTTGGAGACTAAATTTGAACATCTTCATTTACCAATAGGATGAGGCGCCACCACACTGGCATCTGGAAGTGCAGGAATTACCGTTTGTGGTCATAGCATGTTGGAAAACAGCTCTATTACCTTGTACCCATATACCAACTCCAATTTTTTGATAGTTTTTACTAGCTGTTACACTGCAATTTTACCAGCACTCATAACATCAAATGACATAACAAAATTGCAAATCCATGAATAAACAAGAAAGAAATTTCAAAATTTTACGTTGTATAATAGACCTCTTAGGGAAAAAAAGTGGGTTTTGCTGCTATAGTAATACTGTATGGTATGTAATTGAAAAAAACTACCATTTTTGCGTATGATGTATGAGGAATTGAGCCATTTCCTAACACATTGCTGCCACAAATTATAGCTTAAAATGTGTAGTTTCAGTTTACATTCACTTTGAAAATAGCAAAAATTTATAGGCTACATGGTGAAATGAAAACTGTGAAATACAGTGTAAACTGCCAGATTACAACATCTCAGATGTTTGTTTTCCAACTGCAGCCAGTAGCTGTATAGCATGGTGCTGTCACACTAATGCAGTGGCTTCTAACACACAGAGTGATAAAGAGCCAGCTTACTTGGCGACTTGTTCCAAAGTACAGTTGATGTGAACAGTGTATAGCAAATGAAGTGACTGTGGCTTCCACTTAGGTGTAATTTACATAGGTGGCCTCCTACGCCCTTCACTCCCATGTATTAATTTTACCTACAGTAGTTCCGCGCAGAGCCTGTCAAATGCAGAATGTATTATGGCTCTACCAACTGCAGCCAATGTACACTACTCCATTTGTTGTGTGTGGCACCATGAGTAACAGGACGTATTTGTTGCAGTCCTCTATGGTGTTTAATGCATTATGATGGCAGGCAGATTGTTATAAATGTAATGGATTGCTGGGACAGAGAAGCACTGAAATCACAGCAGGCTTAAATTTATTTCATATTCATTGGTATAAATAAGTACCACATGTGAAGGAAAACGTGTGTATACATGATTTCACAAAACTTGCTGTGTTTACACTACAGCGAATGCTCAGTTCAAAGAGGAAATGGTGCGTATTGGCAGTAGTGCAGGACTCTCCACTTCAACCACTTAAGCACAATGAACAAGGTAAAGTTGTACAAGCAATACACTAGAGGTCACTGCACTTGCATCGCCAGAGTATGCTGCACTGCCGTTGACTACAGAAGGAAAATGCACCCCCACATGTAAGCTTCCAATATATTTCATTGTATTTGTTGGTTTTTGGTTTAATTCACCCTGTTCATCAGTTTTTGCTTTTTTGTGGTGAGCACAAAGGAAAGGTCTCTGAGAAATTGTGTTGTCATTATAGTATGTCAGAAAATGGCTTGATTGCCTTGTATGTTGCATATCTGTGATAATTTAAGAACTGATGAAATTCATTACTACAGGTTATTGTATAAACATAGAATTGTACTTTTAATTTCTTTCACTAATAGGGATTTTATTCAACGTGTTTGAGACAATTTTTAATCGTATATGCCAATAACATAAGTTTTTGTTGTTATTTTGAGAGTTTTAAAGTTTTCCTTGGTTCTGCATTTTCCTCAGTTTGTGTTTTTGAAGACGGCACCACATGAAAACATAAAATAGGGATTACGGTGTTATAAAGTTTTGGGGCAGATAAGTTTCTGGTCACAAATCAGCACAGATTTGGAAAGCATTTCTTGCATGAAACTCAGCTTGTGCATTCTTCAAACAATGCAAACCATAGGTGAAGGACTCCATTCCCAGATTTCCAGAAAGTGTTTGAAACGGTATCACCCTGCAGACTGTTAAGGAAGATCCAGTAATACAGAACACATAGGTTGCCAGGTATGTAAGTGGCTTGAAGATCTTTCTAGTAGTAGAACCCAGTACATATCCTGGACAGCGAGTGTTCATAAGAGACAAGAGTATCATCAGGAGTGTCCCATGGAGGCGTGATAGGATTGCTCTTGTTCTCTGTGTACATAAATGACCTGATGGATAGGACGAGTATACCCCCGCCGGCGAAACATTGCACTTGACAGTTCGCTTTTTGTCTAGTTAGGTTGGCTATACTGTAATAGCAATGTTGCAACAGCAGCCTCTATACACACAGCAGACGATAGTTTCCCATCCCGTCTCGTAAATGCAAGCGATTGAGCAATTACAGTGTATATAAAAACTCGTTTTTATATATCTAACAAAAGCGCTGGCAGGTCGATAGACACACAAACACAAACATACACACAAAATTCTAGCTTTCGCAACCAATGGTTGCCTCGTCAGGAAAGAGGGAAGGAGAAGGAAAGACAAAAGGATATGGGTTTTAAGGGAGAGGGTAAGGAGTCATTCCAATCCCGGGAGCGGAAAGACTTACCTTAGGGGGAAAAAGGACAGGTATACACTCACACACACACACATATCCATCCACACATACACAGACACTGCCCACGTGGAATGTTTCCCTCTATTATATTCATAAAACTCGTTTTTAGTTGTACTACAATGACAGGAAGTAAACAACCCTATAATAATGCACGTAAAAGCATAACAATGCACACACTTTCAATAAAGGAGCAAAGAAATACAAAAAACAAGCATCTGACGTCTGGTACTTTAAAATCAATAATGTACGTAGTTTACAAAATAAACAATAAGCGAGATTGCAATAAATAACCAATATTAGTAATTTTTCACTCACCAATTTACAGCGATAATGGCGCAATTCCATCCAGCTCGCTATTGTCACTGTTCATCGCCAAAACAGTCTTCATCGTCGTCATCAGCAAGACAAATCATTAATTGTTCATGGCCACTGATAATGCCTTCTATTGTCTGTGCTGCTCGTATAAGCTTCTCGACGTGCTCTACTTTTTTTTCTCCATGAGGCTGCATCCACAGTCACAAGAGCTTCACGCAACAGCTTTTCCACCTCTGTTATTGTAAAGGCCTTGTTGTTCCTTACATACATTTTTACATCACTCCATATTAACTCAATAGGGTTGAAATGGCAGTGATATGGTGGCAGCCTTATTACAGTATGACCCTGCTCCTTGGCAATTTCGTTTACTACATATGTAGGTGTCGTAGGCTTATTTTCTTTAACAAGAGAATATATCAGAACCTTTGTCATACTCATATCCACTGCAATATTTCGAGCCTGTAACCACTGCACCATAACCTCTTTTCGATCATTTGTGGTTGGGGCTTTGTTCTGTATCACCGAATGATATGGAGCATTGTCCATTACAATTGTTGTAGGGACAGGAAATTGTTTTAAAAGGTTCCTGAACCACTCAACAAATCTTGTGTGATCCATGTCTTCATGGTAATCACCAGTCTTTTTTGATCTAAAAACTAAAAGTGTGTCGGGGACAAAACCACTGGAGGAGCCTGCATGGACCACAATTAATCGAGCTCCTCTTCCCGTCGGCTGAGGCCACTACTGCTGGGTGTGTTATCCGTCCAAAATTTACTGACAGCTTTCCTGGCATTAACCCACGTTTCGTCTAGCCAAATTATGGAATGAATGTCTCTGCCCACAATTTTGTGCAAGAAAATGCTACGAGCGGTAATAATATGTGCCCCCTCTAACAGTACTTTGTGTCCGGCTAGCGTTTTGTAACGGAAACCCATATTTTTAGCACAATTTTTAGTGATGTTTTACCACCCCTGAAGAGTTTACTTTCTTTTAAAGAGATTAATAACTTAGCTACAGTCGGATACTCTTTTCTGCTGTAGTAAGCATAAACATGCCTACGAATTGCATCAGTCTGGAAAGAATCTGAATCTGTGATAGGACTAGGCCGCTTTTTCTTCTTTCCCGGGGTTGATAGAAATGTATTATTTGATCCAGACAGCTCGAAATCATTACGGCTCACGTCAGTATCTTCCAAGTTTTGTAGTAATACTCCCTTACTTACTACGGTTCTTGCACTAATACCAAGAGTTTTCGACGTACGTTCCACCACTTTGTCGGCAGGAATTGATGGCTGTCCATGAATGCTTACGTAGTTTTTCTCCTGCTTGTAAAACTCAAAGAGTTCTGCGCAGTAACTCCAGTGCCTGGCTGTTTAGCGGCACCCCTTGACGCAAAGGATTGTCACTAGGAGACGAAGTCTTTTCGGTGGCATTTTCCAAGTACGTACACTCACAACGTAACAAAAGTCACGACGATATAGCACACACTACAATGAAAACACGCGGTAAACAACATACAATTCACGTTGTACACACATTCACTAAACAAAGCCGGCAACGCGGGAACTTTGACGTCACAGCACGTGAGTAACAGCAGTGCTCACTGCGCTGTGATTGGCTGGCGCCCCACGCTGAACGCCTAGCGCCTATGGTTCTTCACTTGTTACTCTGTTACGCTGCCAACTTTATACGCAAACGTCAAGTGCAATGTTTCAGCGGCCCGGGTATAGTATCTGTGACTGTTGCTGATGACAGTGTAGTATACGGGACTGTAGGGTGATACAGGATGACTTTTACAGAATTTCTATTGTTTATGATGAATGGTAGCTTACTCTAAAAGTGGGAATATGTAAGTTAAAGCAGATGAGTAGGAAAATCAGTCCTGTAATGTTGAAATAAAGTGTTAGTGGTGTGCTGCTTTTCATGGTCAGCGTGAATTGAATATCTAGGTTTAACGTTGCAAAGTCACAGGAAATGGAATGAACACACAAAGTTGATTGTAAGGAAAGCGAATGGTAGAGTTTGGTTTATTGATAGAATTCCGCAAAAGTGTAGCTGAGCTACAAAGGAGACTGTGTACAGAACACTTGCATTATCCATTCCAGAGTGCTACTAGTGTGTTTGGGAATCCCACCAGGTCATATAAAGGAGGATGTCAAAACAATTCAGGAACATACTGCTATATTTGTTGCTGGTAGGTTCGGTCAGCATGCAAGTATTATGTAAATGCTGGATGAACTGAAATGGAAAGCAGGTTTTCTTTTCACAAAACACTATTAAAAAATTTAGAGAACTGGCATTTGCAAAAGACTACAGAATGATTCTACGGCCACAGACGTACAACTCGCATAAGGATCGTGAAGATGGAACAAGACAAAATAGGACATATGTGGAAACATATCAAAACAGTTGTTCCTCCATTCTTCCAGTTGCGAGTGAAACAAGAAAGGGAGTGGCTAGTAGTGGTATAAGGTACCCCTCGGGTGGCCATCATATAATGGCTTGTGTAGAATGTATGTAGATGTCTCCTCACAGAGTTAGGCCTAGATAATTAATGAACATGACTATGACAAGCAGTACAGCACTAATACTGTAGATAAAGCTGAGTAGCGCTGATGTTTGGAGACAGCAGACAGGCAGCATGGCTCTGGCTGACACACAAGATAGTGCAGTTTTTGTCGGTCACTCCTAAAGTACAGTTAACTCACATAATCAAGATGAATATTATGCTGGACTAATTCGAGACTGTTCTATTGTATGAGCACTTAAAATGTGCATCTCCAAAACCATTGCATTTGTAACAAAAAGAAAAGTGTTCTTCTATTGATGCTGGGTGTTGTGTGACACATCATATGAACCACGTGTGTTTCGGCTAATGCTTGTACATATTCCAAAAATAAAATAAAAAATATATACCAAAGCACCGGAGATAACCCATGTGCCAGCTCTTAGAAGAGGATACCTTTTATACTGTGTCCACGAATGTATAAGGTGATTTTGGTGGAAATGCATTCCAAGGGAGATACACTTGAAGGTGGAGAAAGATGATCCCCAACAATGTGGGTTCAGTGATTGAAAGCACACTAGAACATACCAGGCAAGTGGGAATGTATTGTCTGCATAGGTGCTCCAGCTCCACCTAAAGAGACCAGAGACAACAGCTGCTTAGAGTCTCATACTTGATGCACCATATAGTGCTGATCAAGAACAGTGGTTTATTGAGCAACAAATGCAAGCTGCTATGAATTATGCAAAACTGTTCTGGCCACCAATCATCCTCTATATTTTCAGTTCACTGTTTTAAATATTTGCTGTTACAGTTACAAATAATGATAAAACTATCATGAATTCAAGCACACACTGTTAACATCTTCAGGTGAAGATACTTTTTTCAAGTTCACATTTACTGCTGTAGACACATTTTTCTTTCAAACCTGTTTGAAAATTGGGAAAACAATATTCATATTTTGTATTATTCTGTTACAGAAACGCGTTAAAAAGCAAGAGACATCTGGATCAGAGGACTCTGCTGAAGAAAGAGAGAAAGTGTCAAAAAAGAAAAGGCTTGTTTCAACTTCAGAGGAAGAAATCAAGATAAAGAAAAAGAAAAAGAAGAAACAGAAAGAATCTAGTAGTGAGTCTGATATGGTAAGGGTTTTCACAGAGTTCATAAAAGACATGACATTGCACGCATTTCCTGTTTAAATAGTGTATATTTTAAATTCCCGAAGACTGTGAATTATGAATTGGTGGTGGTACTAAAAAGTAGTAAATGCTACAGGTTTTGAAAAGTCTGAACTAAAACAGGCTGGAGCAAGATGAATTTGTTAGAACAAGAAAATTTCTTAGAGTGATATAGAGATGACGTTAATTGAATTTAGATTTCATGAAGTTGTTTGTTTTCATTGAAGTAAATTTAAAATCTACTAGGTCTAGCAAACCATTTGTTTATATGTTTTAAGTTCTGTGTGTTTCATTTGGTGGATCAAACAGAATACATTTCTTAAAGTCCACATTATTAACACATTCACTGCCAACAGCACAAAGCTATGGATGTGTTGTCAAATTATATATAAGTAATTGCTTTCATTAAACTTATTTCCCCCACAAAGTTTCATGGTAGAGAGAAGGGGAGGGGGGTGTTGCACAGATCATGCAGAATGTTGTTGTAGTGGTCTTTAGTCCAGAGACTGATTTGATGCAGCTCTCCATGCTACTCTATCCTGTGCAAGCTTCTTCATCTCCCAGTACCTACTGCAACCTACATCCTTCTGAATCTGTTTAGTGAATTCATCTCTTAGTTTCCCTCTATGATTTTTACCCACCATGCTGCCCTCCAATACTAAATTGGTGATCCCTTGATGCCTCAGAATATGCCCCACCAACCGGTCCCTTCTAGTCAAATTGTGCCACAAATTTCTCTTCTCTCCTATTCTATTCAGTGGCTCCTCATTAGTTATGTGATCTACCCATTTAATCTTCAGCATTATTCTGTAGCACCACATTTCAGAAACTTCTAATCTCTTCATGTAAACTATTTATCGTCCACGTTTCACTTCCATACATGGCTACACTCCATACAAATACTTTCAGAAACTATTTCCTGACACTTAAACCTATATTCCATGTCAACTAATTTCTCTTCTTCAGAAACGGTTTCCTTGCCATTGCCTGTCTACATTTTATATCCTCTCTACTTCAACAATCATCAGTTATTTTGCTCCCCAAATAGCAAAACCCATTTACTACTTTAACACTTTCAGGACTGAGCGCAAGTGTGGATGCTCAACCGGCTGGTACTGAGCGATTTCACAGTTTTTATGAATTTTCTACAGCTGATTCTATACCCCAGAAAATAGATTGCTCTTTTGCATTTAAAAACTACGTCCATTCTCTTCAGAGTACTGCAAAGAAATAAACATTCACGTTAGTGACAAGGGTTCTATATTAATTTGAGAGTATGCTGTTTTCACAGTGAAAAAAAAATTTTTTTTTTTTATGTTTTAGGACCTCTAAGGGACATAGGATTGAAGTTGTTCGTTTTAAATGAATAACTGTTGAAATATGAACTTTTATTTTATTAATAATCACACAGTTACATTGGCTTTTGTATGAAATATTTCAAAACATTTTGGAAAACAAAGCCCTACGTCACAGGTTTCACAATAATATTGCGTGTCTTTCCGTGAAACTTTACCATATCTGGCCTTGCTTGTTTCGACGCATACTTTGCACCTTCTCTGAGGCCACTTAGACAATTTTGTGGGTAGAATTAATTTTGGAAAATGCCTTCCGCTTAGACTGTTGATGGATGAACTATTCTGAGAAGTGCAGGAGTCTAAGAGGCCACCTTTGTGAACCAAGTTCTCTGCTAACTCTGTAATGTATTCAACCAGATGTTTGCTTGTATTTCGTGACGTTTTGTACAAAATGTATGAATTTACAGTCATGAGCATGAAAATGTGAAACAAAGCTTTTTTCCACCACTTTTTTTTTTTTTTTCCTCGTTCAAAAGGATAGTACGCTATTAGCTGGTCGCTATGATCCACACCAGCTTTTTTACTGTTGTAGTCCAAAACACAGTCTGGCTTCATTTTTTCCACCATTCCAAATTTAGTATCTACACTGACAGTTGTTGCCGTCATTTTATGCTTTGTTGTCAAAAGAAAACGTCTCTGTTGTCCTTCCATTTTACAAACAGTAAGTGATATATCAGGGCTGGTGTAAAATCGGTCCATGTATAATGTGTGACCTTTATTATGAAACGAATGACACAATCTGTCTACAATGTGTAAAATGCTGTAATCGGCATTAGACTGTTTCCCAGAATAAATTTCACAGTTTAGGACATACCCACTTTCACATATCATAAAAAAATTTAAGCTGTATTTACTAGGCTTATTTTTCATATACACTCTAAAACTCAGTCTACCACGAAAAGGGCAGATTCCTTCTTCTGTAGTAATATTTTCACCTGGCTTGTAAGCCTTTCCACTTTGGGTCACGCATCTGTCGAATATAGGTCTTACCTTATGAATAGGATCGTGACCTACCTGGTTTTTAGGAATATATGTTACATTATCTACGAGATGTAACATTCGTAGAATTGACAAAAATCTATCTCTTAGCAGACACTTCGCTGCAAATGAGGACTGCAACACAGGATTTGTTGACCAGTAGTCAGACAGATTTGGTTTCTTGACTAGGCACATATGCAAAATAATACTAAAAACTTTATGCAGTTCATTGAGTTTCACTGTTGTTCACTTACGCCACTCTGACTGAGGCTTCAGTTTTCCTGTAGCACTTAGTGTCTCTATTGTCATTCTAGCATAGCGGTTTGTCTCTCGTTTGATCAATCTCGCCAGTTCTTCATCGAAAAAGTACGTGAAACAATCAAACACTGAAGAATGTTGGTCAATCCCATCTTGAATTCCACAGGATTCAGAAAAAACAGTAAGCTGGGGAGTGATTGTATCGTCATCTGTCCACTGGCCAGAAGAATATGGCAAATTGCAATGACCAGTTGTGTTTGTTGTCACAACGATATCAACAGCCTCCTCTTCAGGTCTTCCTGATGGATCACCGTCCGAGGGGCCGTTTTCATCTATAAGAAAATTCGTAAAAATTGTCTTTTTCCTGACCAGGAATAAAACCACAGAATTACGGAAAATTCAGACAAAAAATAGCTTACCATCACTAATGTCAAAATCTGCAATTTCTTCATCTAATTCTGAACCACTATTGTTCAATAAAAACTCTATTTCTTCATCTCACAAAGCCATGACGAAAATAAAGTGCAAAGCTATCAGCCAACAACAATCTAAAGTTTCGAACTGCCACGCACCTGTTGTAAGTCAAGCGTGAGCGCGGCAAAGCAAATGACTCAAAATATACTCCTGTACCACCTCCAACAGTGACATTTGCTGCCATCTATATTTTTTCTTGGTACTAGGATAACCAGAGAGTACTTTTAGACCTACAGAATATGAAAGTCATGCGCTGGGAGTCGTTACCATCGCTGATAATTGGCCGACGTAGGAGCTACGTCGATCGTCTTTTTGGGGTACTGTCGGACCGATGTAGGAGCTACGTCGCTCGTCTCTAAAGTGTTAAGCATCTCATTTCCTAATCTAATTCCCGCAGCATCATCTGATTTAATTCGACTACATTCCATTATCCTCATTTTGCTTTTCTTGATGTTCATATTATATCATCCTTTCAAGACACTGTCCATTCCATTCAGCTGCTCTTCCAGGTCCTTTGCTGTCTCTGACAGAATTACAATGTCGTCGGAGAACCTCAAAGTTTTTATTTCTTCTCCATGGATTTTAATGCCTACTCTGAATTTTTCTTTTGTTTCCGTTACTGCTTGCTCAATATGCAGATTGAATAACATTGGGGAGAGGCTACAACCTTGTCTCACTCCCTTCCCAACCACTGCTTCCCTTTCATGCCCCTCGACTCTTATAACTGCCATCTGGTTTCTGTACAAATTGTAAATAGCCTTTCGCTCCCTGTATTTTACCCCTGCCACCTTCAGAATTTGAAAGAGAGTACTCCAGCCAACATTGTCAAAAGCTTTCTCTAAGTCTACAAATGCTAGAAACGTAGGTTTGCCTTTCCTTAATCTTTCTTCTAAGATAAGTCGTAAGGTCAGTATTGCCTCACGTGTTCCAGTGTTTCTACGGAATCCAAACTGATCTTCCCCGAGGTCAGCTTCTACCAGTTTTTCCATTCATCTGTAAAGAATTCGTGTTAGCATTTTGCTACCATGGCTTATTAAACTAGGTATTATTCATGAGATTGGCCCTTCTGGGTGTGGGATATTTTGAAAATTTAGGTTGGCTAATTTATTAATGCTACTGTTTTCATTTGTCATTTACCATTATCATTTAAAAATTAGTTTTGTGTGTGTATTTTTTACAAATTGTTCTGCTTTTTATGTCTTTTTGGAGATGACTTATACGACAATGGTGTTTATGATGTGGCTGTTTCGTGTCAACAGAATAGTGACATTGAAGTGGAGGGGAAGAAGAAGAAGAAAGACAAGAAGCACAAAAAGCATAAGAAACACAAAAAACACAAGAAGCACAAGAAACGCAAGATGGAGGAAAGTGATGCCGTGAGTACTTCATCCGAAAGTCGTGATTGGCACACCCTAAATATATGTAGCATGATAAAGTTACACGAAATTTCGTTTTTCTTGGAAAATAATTGAGCTGCAGTACTCGAATTGCATATTGAAAGAAATAAGTAAATATTTTTTTAATCATTCACACATGGTTTCCATCATAAAGGAGAGCTGTGGAACTAGTCAAATTGTACTGAAACAACTTTTCCTTCATGCCATTAAAAATTAATTTAATGAGTCGATTGACATATTCCAATTTAACATTCTGATTTTGCCTCACTTTTGATTACAAAACGCTATTCCTTTAGCATCCTTTTTTTACGAAACAAAGATGGTGGGACAACTACTTTTTTGTTGAATTTTAAGGTAGTAATGATGTGCTAGATACTATGTTACTTCAGAGTGGCATCAAAGAGTGTTCACTATGTTGTTACATTCAAAGAATTTGTATATTGTCGAAGCTGTTCGCTGTGCCTCAGCAGCTTTTCTTGTTCCAGGACAGTGACTCAAGTGTTGCAGAAAACACAGAGGAACTTGAAAGACGTTTGAGAGAACGTGCATTAAAATCAATGAAGAGAAGTGAGGACGACAATAGCAAGTGAAAAGCTGATGACTGACTGCATATGTGCAGCTGTATAGAAGACGATGTTCCTTATTAGTTGATTCAAGCTACATGTTCAGACTGACAGATGAATAGCATTCTTCATTTTCCCCCCACACGAGCTCGCTGGTCAGTGTGAATGTAGCAAATGTGTTCAGTGCACCGTGAACTTGGAAAAGTGTTGGAATGTGATGTAATCGTTGTGGTCCAATGTAACATTTTTTCACAAACTGTGCCACAGAAGAAACATTTTAATGTATAGTAAGGTCTCATTTTGTAATTGTTAGAAATGTGTGCTCATTAAAGGTGACTGAGTACTGTTGAAAATGTATGATGATTTTTCACAGAAATATTTAAAGAGAAAAATAAACTTGATGTTCTTTTTTCTTTTGTCACTTGATTATCATTGTGGTACTCTGTTAATCTGAAGAATCTTCATAAAATTGTGGGCCCTCAACATGAATATGTTTCAGTAAGTCTTTTTTTGCAATGGTAATTACACTTAACAGTATTAAAGGCAAAGCTATTGTGCATCCATCCTAAAGTTTATCATCATCATTGTTGCTGTCATTCTCACTTCTCACTGATGTTTTCTATCTCCCTACATATTAGTAATCTCTGTTGTGGTTATTGTTACCATAATTGCTCAAATTTGTTCCGTTTGTATTCCTCTAATCGCACATGACAGTTATTGTAAATCGTATTTTAATCATCTCTTACTTTAAACAGCTCTAATTGAAAATATTGCTGCTTTCATGAAAGTCATTAACATAATACTACACACAGTTTTCAGATGGTCACACTGTACACTGTAGTAGTGCAGCACTGGGCACCTGGAAAAAAAAAAAAAACTGATTGCCTCCCCTCCCAACGTACTTATGAAATGAAATGATTGAGAAAATGTTCAGTAATATGGAACAGCAGATATATCAAAATTTGAATTTGAGTGCAAAGTTAAAATTAACTTAAAGAGGAAACCAGTAGCTTTTCAAATCTACGATTTGGGATCAAGAATGAATGTAAAGAACATGGTGCACAAATATATCTTTATTGGTATAATTTGTTGTAATAAAATGACAGGAAACTACATAATGTTAGTTAAAGAATTCTTATATTTGTTTTTGTATTACAACTGAAAGGTTACAAAATGATGCCGATTCAAGGCAAGAACAACGTATTGGGAATTCACCAAAAGTTTGTTGTTCCTGGTAAGATTTGTGATAGTTAAATGAAAGTTAATAATATACTGGCAATTCCGGCCTTCAGGAGATCGTAACCTAAAAGATACAGTTGTATCAAACAGTGGAAAATCCAGGATGGAATGCAACAGCAATACAAAAAGGGAAGTTTCTACTCACAAGGGAACCTCCCCATCGCACCCCCCTCAGATTTAGTTATATGTTGGCACAGTGGATAGGCCTTGAAAAACTGAACACAGATCAATTGAGAAAACAGGAAGTAGTTGTGTGGAACTATGAAAAAATAAGCAAAATATACAAACTGAATAGTCCATGCGCATCATAGGTAACATAAAGGACTATGTGAGCCAAGGAGTGCCGTGGTCCCGTGGTTAGCATGAGCGGCTGCGGAGTGAGAGGTTCATGGTTCAAATCTTCCCTCGAGTGAAAAGTTTATTTTCTTCATTTTCGCAAAGTTAAGATCTGTTCGTTCGTTCATAGACATCTCTGTTCACTGTAATAAGTTTATTGTCTGTGTTTTGCGATGGGAACCTTGTTATTGAAGTCGCGAGCTATATTTGCTGGATTCATATTGCCCACGGAATACATCTCACGTATTTAATGCACTCTCGTCCAAACTGCCAGCCAGCCGGCCAGGGAGCCTCGTTAGTAGGAATTCCCTCTCTTCCGTGCGCTGTAGTCGACTGACGTCATGTGTTTCGATGTTTGTTTAGGTGTAGTGTCCCCATTCTACAGTGCAGTTACCTCGCATTGGACGGACGGACGGACAGGTCTGAAAATAAAAAACTAAAATTTTCGTTTGAGGGAAGAGTTGAACCAAAAACCTCTCGTTCCGCAGCTGCTCACGGGACCACAGCGCTCCCTAGCTCACCTTATCCTTGATATTGCCTATGTTGCGCATGGACTACTCAGTTTGTATATTTTGCTTATTTTTTCATAGTTCCACACAACTTCTTCCTGTTTTCTCGATTGATCTGTGTTCAGTTTTTCAAGGCCTATCCACTATGCCAACTTATAACTAAATCTGAGGGGTTGCAATGGGGAGGTTCTCTTGTCAGCACAGTGGAGATGCTGAGTTGCAGATAGGCACAACAAAAATATTCTCACAAATAAGCTTTCGGCCAGCAAGGCCTTCATAAAAAATTGTGTGTGTGTGTGTGTGTGTGTATGTGTATTTCTGACAATGGCCTTGCAGGCCGAAAGCTTATTCATGACAGTATCTGCAATTCAGCATCTCTGAGATACGGTTTTATGTCGTTTGGTTCAGTGTAGTTTGGATGATAGAGGCATGGAATTACAAAATAAAATTTAGTTGATTTGCATCCAGTCATTTCCAAAACTTTTTAAAAATTCACCATATTAATTTAATAGTGTCAGTATGTTCTGTAATATGTTGTTTGCTCTCTCTCTCTCTCTCTCTCTCTCTCTCTCTCTCTCTCTCTCTCTCTCTCTAAGGAGTGAGTTCATTCAGTCTCATCAGCATGCCAGGGAACATGGACCAACAAACTGCAAGATTGCTTTCTTCGTCACTGCCTCTTCGATGTTTTGAATTTTATTTTTCACATGTTCTAAAAATTCCACTACGGAATGGAAAGAATGATCTTAGAATTTTACAGGAAAGTGAGTATGATAAAATAACAATAATTTCATCTTGTGAAAAACGCTACAATAAATTTATATTACACTACTACAGGAGCAGCTTGTGGTTTCCATACTGGGGAAGGATGCAACATTCATCGATCAGAACTAACCTAGACCATGAGCTACGCTAGAGATCAGTCTGTCACCACAACCAAGATTTCTGTCTGAAGTAGTGGCGAAGGGAATTGACACCATGAATCCTGCAGGGCTGTCAATAAATTTGTTAAAGTACGAGGAGGTGGAGATCTCTTCTGAACAGCATGTTGCATGGTATCCAAGATACGCTCAGTAATGTTCATCTCTGGGGAGTCTGATGACCAGCGAAAGTGTTTGAGCTCGAAGTGTTCCTGGAGCCAGTATGTAGCAATCCTGGATGTATGGGGTGTCACATTGTCCTGCCAGAATTTCCTAAGTCCGTCGGGATGCACAATGGACATGAATGGATGTAGGTAATCAGACAGGATGCCTATGCACGTCACCTGTAAGAGTTGTATCTAGACATATCAGGGGTCCCATATCATTTCAATTGCCCACACCCAATTCCATTACAGAGCCTCCACCAGCTTGAACAATCCCCTGCTGACGTGCAGGGTTCATGTATTCATGACATTGTCTCCATAACCATACAAGTCCATTTGCTCGATACAATTTGAAATGAGACCCGTCCCACCAGGTAACATATTTCCAGTCATTAACAGTCCAATGTCAGTATTGACAGGCCCAGGTGGAGCACAAAGCTTTGTGCTGTGCATTCGTCAAGAGTACATGAGTGGGAAATCGGCTCTGAAAACCCATATAGATGACATTTCATTGAATGATTCATGCCCTGACACTGGTTGACGGCCCAGCATTGAATTCTGCAGCAATTCTGTCATGTTGAATGATTCTCGTCAGTTATCGTTGGTCCCATTCAAGCAGGATCTTTTTTTTTTATTCAGCCACAGCAGTGCCGGAGATTTAATGTTTTACCAGGTTCCTGATATTCAGGGTACAATCGTGAAATGGTCATACGGGAAAATTCTCTCTTCATCACTACCTCGGAGATGATGTGTTGCATTGTTTGTGCGGCAACTATAACACCAAATTGAAACTCACTTCAATCTTGATAACCTGCCATTGTAGCAGCAGTAACTGATGTAACAGCTGCACCAGACACTTGCTGTCTTATAATGGGATCGCTGACCTCAGCACCATATTCTGCCTGTTTACATCTCTCTGTATTTGAATACACATGCCTACTGTAGTTAGTTTGATGCTTCAGTGTATTTAATGTGTGTATGTCAGCTTCTACGCATGAGTAATGTTTTCGGTATTTTCACTTCTAAACTTCAAATGTTTAGTGTGCTCAAACCACAATGTTTATGAATTCATGTAACAAAACAGTGATGTTGCCATGATGTCATGGAGATTGTGCAGCATTTTATGCGAAAAAGCACACACAAAAATTCAGCTAATATCACCCATATGATAATTTGTATGGAGGGGCTAGACTTGAGGGTATGGAGTATTTTTCAAAATTTTGAAGATGACTGGTGACATTAAGTACCCATAAAAAAAAGTTCCAGTTCTGACCCTGTTATAAACCTGCGTAATGAGAACTTGTAAATCATTGTCTTGAAAGGAAAACCCCTGACTACAGTATAAATTTCCTTTCACTGAGAGCTAGGATGGGGCAAGCAGCCCTTCTCACCCCCTCCCTTGCTGCGGGTATGGGTGCCCTTGCATTCAGCTGCATTGTACAATGCTCTGTTAAAATTACGTGTATACTCTTGCCCGGGTTTACACACTGTTTGTTTGTGATTCACATTTACATAGGTTTTGCATGCACCATGTTCCTTTACCTTAATCCTGACCACATGTTCCAAAATTTTACCCGACACATTGCACTCTGAATGTGTATTGTGTTGTTTTTGAACTTGTGGCATGCTACTGTTATTTGTAAAAACATGAAACTCGCGAAAAGAACTTGCTAATAACACATGTTACCCTCAAGTCAGAAAACAAGGAAAGTAAAGTAACAGGACGTATTTTGCTCACAGGGTATATTTTATGTGCTTTACCCTTTAATCATTCATGAAACTCTCATTAGGTGGTAATTTTTGTGTTATTGTACTCCAGTGGACTCTGGTGAGACGTTTGCAAACTTATTCCAGTGGTGGATAAAATAGCCAATGGCAGAAAAAAAACTGTCTAAAACACTATAACTATAAAACACAATAATACTAAATGTCGATTAATGACACAACTAAGCATAATAGAAACATACAGAGATGGGGATTCGACAGCAAGTTCCATCAACTCCGTTCATTCTCTTTCGATGTAAACAGTGGAACATGAAAATTGTGTGCAGGTTGGTAAGACACCCTTAGGCTAAAACACCAGAACCTTCCGGACATGCATAAGATATGTACTCGATAAAGACACATCCCCCAGACCTATGCTACATAGAGCTAAGGAGCATTTCAAGGTGCAGTCTTAAGACTAGCTACTACCTGTTTGAAAAAATATAGCTTGATATCACATAGCAACAGTACCAAGAATGTTGCCATTAGTTAAATCGTTGTGGGAAATAGGCAAAATGATGTCTGATAATTTAAATTCTGTAGTAAGTTACTGAGAATTTGTTTAATGTATATTTTGGGGCATATCTTCCTCAGAGCCTTTAATTATGAGCTGCACATGTGCTATTTGTAAATAAGGTGATGTTCTTACTGACTAGGCATTAGAGTTCTAAAAGTTTATGTCCTTACTGACTAGATATGGAACTTCCCTGTTTGTCTTATAACATATCCGTGGATGTTGCAGTTTTTTTGTTACATGTCATCCTCAGTCCTGAGATTACATTTTGTGAATGTATAAAGTTTATATTGGTGATCAGCGAGTTAATCTGGGGCAAAATTGTGATTCACTAAAATGTAGCACATGTAACATATATGCTACATCAGGGCTCAGATAGGTCTTTCTATCTTAGTAATGATGTATATTCAGATCTCCCTTTTATTTTTACTAACTGACGACTGACATACATAAATGTATTTACGTAAGTACAACAAATTGTTGTTTAATTATTATTTCTGAAAATCCAGTCAAAAAATTTTTCATGCAGGGGGACTTCAGTTCTTTGTTGCTCCTATTGTTCATAGTGCAGCAAAATATTGTCTGCAGGACTCATGGAACATATACTTTGTTATGGCAATGCACCACTCTTGGTGCACAATGGTCTTTGCTTGGGACCTCTCACATAATTTATACTCAGGTGACAAAATCTTGGGGACACACATAGATGGGAGTTGTATCATGTATACGACTTCTAAAAGGGCAGCACTTTGGTGGAGCTCTCATTTGTATCCAGGTGATCATGGCCGCACGATGGGAATTAACGGACTTTGAAAGCAGAATGGTAGTTGGGGCTAGGCACTGAATACTCTATTTGGGAAATTGTAAGGGAATTCAATATTCTGTGATCCACAGTGTCAAGCAGGTGCTGACAATACCAAACTTTGGCATTAACTCTTGCCGCAAACAGTGCATTGGACGACAGCCTTCACTTAACCAACAAGAGCAAGAGCGTTTGCGTAGTGCTGTCAGTGCTAACAGACAAGCAACACTGCATGAAATAACCACAGAAATCAGTGTGGGATGTATGATGAATATATCTGTTAGGATGGTGCGGCAAAATGTGGTGTTGATGGGCGTGCTGTGGTAGTCAATGTGGTTGTGATGACCACTGTGTCTGTATGGAGCAGTGGTCAGCGCATCTGCCTAGTATGCAGGAGACCTGGGTTTGAACCCCATTCTGACACAAATTTTCAACTTTCTCCATTGATTTAAATCAGTGCCCACAGGCGGCTAATATCATTCATTCCCTCGTGTCCTGATACATTGCAGATCGTATAAGCACTGTATTCGTTGCTTTGAATCGGGCCGAACAGCACATATCAACCAATAAAAGGATTTGCACAAATATGCTATGTTAATTAAAAAGTCAAAGAGTGAGTGAGTCTGCTTTGAGCCGCCAGACATTGTGGTTTTGCGTGTGTGTGTGTGTGTGTGTGTGTGTGTGTGTGTGTGTGTGTGTGTGTGTGTCACCTATTTTTGACAAAAGGCATTGTTCGCCGAAAGCTTATTTTGTGACAGTCTTTTTGTTGTGCCCATCTGCAACTCAGCATCTCCGCTATATGGGGAGTAGCAACTACCCTTTTCATAATATTGTTACATTACATCCTGGATTTTCCATTGTTTCAAAGAGGAAATAGCTTTTTCAAAGAGTAAATATTTTTCACTAATTCACATAATATTCTTCAAATCAATTAGTGCCTTATACTCCACACTTTCTAAAGTAACCTCTAGGCGTGCTCAGGTTTCAAGCTATCTCCACACCAAATTTCATCGAAATCACTTCTGTGGATTAGTTGTGAAAATGTAATGGATAGAGTTACTTCTGCATTTATAATATTAGTGTAGATAAAACTTTATCACTATATCCTTTTATTCATGATCAGATTTTGATGAACTAAGCCTGTACAGTGCCTGAAGCTACATTCAGCTTACCTGTGAGAACACCATTAAAATTCATCTAGTAGTTTTGGAGGTGTCATCAAACAGAGGGGAACAACTGTTTTATAGATCTATTGTTAGTATAGATTAAATGCAAACTATTACAAATTCAATAGCACTCTATAATCACTTTCTACAGATAGTGACTATCTTCATCCCATCCTCTGTGATTATTCACAGTTAAAACTGATGAGTCGTCGTATTTCTCAAACCAAAGATAAACTAATTACTTCCTTGTAGCATCATAGTAGATTTTCACATTTGAAACAATAAAATCATTTCATGGAATGAGCTTTCCATAACACAGCGTTCCAAGTATCTTCAAACAAGTATTTACAAAATAATTCATCACAAAAACACGTTTATATTCTCTTCAATATTTTGAACATTTTTTATAGCTTAAAACAGTGTACATACTACCACTACTACATTCAACAACGTAATGTTCGTGTGTGAACAAGTGTGGCTAATTCAGAACTAATACAAAGATTTAATAGCACACTACATGTTCTTCATTTTTCTCGTGACAATAAGGATACGCAATGGAGTCTTGACTAGGCTGAAGGGAACTTCTCGCACAATCAGGCTGTTGGCATGGCCACAACCTGCCAGTATACTTCTCTTCAGGTGCCTGAAGATCTCTCTAACTCCGCCAAGTCGCTGTGCAGACCATGAAACAAAGAAAAAATTACACAATTTGCAGTATACGTAAAGTACGTTACACGTATTAACACTGATAATTATTTATTATGAAAGGAAATTAACGGGGCACTGTAACATTCACTGCTGAAGCGGCAAAACTCTTAATGAATCAATTTCCCAGCTGAAGCACTTCATAACCTCTACAGCTCCACAATGTATGGTTCAGCAAATATTATCTAAAATGACCTACTTGCTCTATTAAAAACTGTAAAAACCCTTCATATCTCATAATTAACTCAGGAAATTATTCCCATATGACTCTCTCTTAAAGAAAAATTAGTGTCCTTAATTTACTCCTTTTCTCAGAGTTAATGATATCTATCCCTTTTACATTATAATGCTTCAGTTATTCTTCACATGGTCCATACATCGTGACAGACAAACTAACTTACTCGTTATGCTACTCACACTTTACAATGAATGAAATCCTTTTCTTCAAGTTTTTTCAGGTAAGTCATACTGCCTTGAATCTCAGCCTTAAGAGTTATTTGGAAGATCCCTGTGATACACAAGTGTCAACTGTCTACTGATCAACATTTTTCAGTTTTCTTTTCGTTATTTTGATGTGAGAATCTTGCTCGGATACAGAATAGTGCTATGGCATGTAGATTACTATCTCTGCTAAAGAATAGAATTGGGGAGAAGAGGAGTTTGTGGCACAACTTGACCAGAAGAAGAGATCGGTTGGTAGGACATGTTCTGAGGCATCAAGGGATCACCAATTTAGTACTGGAGGGCAGTGTGGAGGGTAAAAATCGTAGAGGGAGACCAAGAGATGAATACACTAAGCAGATTCAGAAGGATGTAGGCTGCAGTAGGTACTGGGAGATGATGAAGCTTGCACAGGATAGAGTAGCATGGAGAGCTGCAGCAAACCAGTCTCAGGACTGAAGACCACAACAACAACAATCTTCTATTTGTCCATTTTTAATACCTTTGATAACATTTATCTACCATATTTAATAAGTTATCATTCTCTTTATTCTCCTAATAGGCAGACAATAAACTAAAAACCCTATGTTACCCATATACTTGACCAGTTCTTATCTACTATGTAATGTTGGAATTATATGATATACTATACATGATATTGTTACTAAATACTTTATATATTTTTCCCATGTGGAATGTTTCTTTCTGTTTTATTTATATTATTAAATACTTGGATTGATATAGCTACACAAATTGTAAGTCTACTGCAAACTTTAACTTCATTGCTTCTAACCGTCTTCATCAGACCAACACCTGGATCGTAAGGTCCCAAAAGTGATCTTGCAGTCACTAGAACTACCTGTAGATGTGCAATTTTCCAACATCCCTTCCTAATATTCATAATCCTTAGCTCATAATGTCTCTTCTCCATCTGAGCTCATAATCACTATCACTGTTGGTAGTGCTTAGGACCTACTAACTATTTCATCAGTTCGACTTTTCTTATTCTGTTACCACCACTTATTAAACCAGTATAATTTATTGGTGACATTTTTATGATGACCTTTAATTTGGATCATAGATGCTACAGTAACAGTGTATTGTTTATTTGCTAACTTCATTCACTTCACTAATTACTGCTTAGTGGGTCTTAGTCATTAAGTAGTTTCACCATGACTAATGGGCTATTCCTTCCCACCGTAACAAGTTATGCGGCAGATATTACAGACATTCATATTCGTTAAATTTTGTTTAAATCTTCTATGTATCAGATTTGCAGAGCTATTGAGGTAGCCTACTTCTATTTTCACATTACATTTACAATCTTCTCTTATTTGTTCTTCATTTTGATGACCATTATCCTTACAACCCCTTTTAACACAACTAAATCTTGACTTTTATGTGTAATCCAGTACGGCTGTACAGTTGTTTTCATTTTGTGATTTTACCTGTCCTACTGATGTTAACCTTAAAATATTCCAGCAATCCCAAATAAAATATCGGTATTACCCAGAACACAAATTTATCACTTACTTCATTTTTGGGTATCAGAACCGACTTATTATTGTCGTTTCTATTCAGCTTTATCAGTTTACACTTTTGAATATGCCATGTATTGTATAAACAATTACAATTTCTTCCAATGTTTTCCAAGATGACTGCTTTTGGTTGTTTCATATCAAAAGCTTCTGATGGTACGTGTTCCAACACAAAATTTCCCCATCTTTTTATTTAGTTTGGAGCTATGTTCATGGGCCTTAACCATTACCAAACCACCTATGTTCTCTGTTGGGCACTCCCTACAAAGTTTTATATATATTGGTGTTCCCTGAAGTAATTCTGTAGGTATCAAATGGTAGTACTTTTTATACCAGCTTTCAGTTGGTATAGTCTGATTCTGAAACTATCAATACATATTCTAAATCTTCCTTTCCATTTGGTAAAGAGTCAATTACAATTATCCCCATAAACCTCGTGGTACTATCGGATACAATGACAGCTTACATTGATGGATTCTCACATCATTTCTCTAATTAGTATGCCTTGAAAGATGAACCAATGTTTGCTATAATCTTTTGGTCAGTTGTTTGTTTCTGAAGACCACCTAACCTGTCGAAAACTGGATCTTCATCTTGATCGTTCAGTATGGCTAATGCTACACTTTCAATGTTACTCTCAGTTGACTTGGGTTCTCAACAAATATAAGTGGAATTCGTTATCCACACTGTCTTTCTAATAACAATCATCTAACCCAAGGATGTTCAACATTTTTAGGCCTAAGATCTACTACATGCAATCCATTTAGGGATCTACTGACTTAAAAATTCATTGAGTTTAAGCACAAAGCAACATAGAAACCAAAATTAACCATTTTAACTGCACAAAATTCCTGTCAGTAGTTGCAGGCCTACCACTCAATTTTTTAGCCAAGTTAACAAGTCTCTCTTTATACTATCATAGATTCTCCTTTTCTGTTCATCCCACTACCATTTAGTTTTCTGCTTCAGCAAAACCAATGTAGCAGGGCGAACTGTACAAAATCCAGGCACGTACCTCCTATAAAACCTACCACTAACGGCTTTTTATTCTTTGTGCCTATGCATTTTGCTATTGCCTCTACTTTCTTGGATCTGATCTAATATCTTCAGCATTCACTATATGTCCAAAATACTTCAGCACTGAAAGAATATTTGCTTAACTTTAGTTTATTCCTAGCTCTAAAAATTTCCTCTGTATGTCCTCTAATATCTCTTGTATTCAGACCAGTACAGGGGAGTAGCATCCTGTCGAGCTGCAAGCGAATAGCTGCTGGGACGAACATAAGGATAGGTAACAATAATATTAGAACAGCAATCCACTATCCCACTGTGCTTGTTCTTTTCCCTTTATTGTGATTTCATTCCCCATATGGGCAAGGGAGGGCTGGAAATGGCACAATCTGCTGCTCTTCAGTCAAGGAGCATTACAGTTAATAAAAAATGTGAAATTGTTCATATAAAAGGTGATAAAAAGGGAACATAATAAGGGGAGACAATGGGGGTTCAAGTATACGCTTTTGTGGGACACAGTGAAAAAAGTCCATATAAAGATAAAAACACAGTTATCGATATGCGTAGCACGTAAAATACATTGAAGTCACACACACACACAAAAGATAAAAGTTGGCCACAGTATAAAAAACACACCAGAATGACGACACTTTAAAATCACTGAACGAGATGGATCACACATGATGAAGAGTAAAAACTGCCGTGAGGGACCTGCCCAGTGGGGGAGACCTGAGAGGAGGGGACAGCAGGCATTGGAGGACTGGAGGGGTTGGGACGAAAAGAAAGGGGTTTGATGAGCACACCAAGGGGCAGGAGATGGGTGGGTGGGAGAGGAAGAGGGAAGGCAAGTCAGGAGGGAGTGCAGAGACGTGGAAGGGGTACATTGGAAAGGGAGAGGGTGTAGAAGGGAAGAAAAACCCGTTCAAGGAAAGGGAAAAAGAGGGGGGGAAGAAGCCCTGAGGAGGGGTGATGCCCTCAGGAGGGGGATGGTGGGGTTAGAGTTGGTAGGACGGGTAGGCACCAGAAGGTATCTTGGTAAAGCAGGTGGAGGGCATGGAGATGGAGAGAGAGCGGGATACAATGGGCTGGGGCTAGAGAGGATAGGAGACATCAGGGGGGTGGGAATTGTGTCTGCAGATGATGTACAGGGTTTGGATGTGTTTGAGGAAAAGGAGAAGATGTGGGAAGGGGATGAGGTCATATAGGATGCATGTGGAGGACAGGAGGCAGATACAGAAAGCGAGATGAAGTGCATGGCGTTCAATGATTTGGAGGGGTTTGTAGAATCTGGGTGGGGCAGGAATCTAGGTGACAATGGCATAACAGAGGATGGAATGGATAAAGGATTTGTAGGTGTGAAGGATGGTGGAAGGATGCAGTCCCCACACCTGGGCAAACAGGAGGTTCAGGAGGCGGTGTCTGTTGTGGGCTTTGTGTTGAATAATAAGGAGATGGGGTGTCTGGGTGAGGTGAGTGTTGAGGGTGAAGCCAGGGTAGGAGTAAGGTGGAGAGAACGAACAAATTGGTAATGTAAAAATCATGGAGCCAGAATGAGAGGGTGGTAATACTTATGATGGATGATTGCCTGGGTCTTGGAAGGGTTGATGTGAAGGAGCCACCGGTTGCACCAGGCAGTAAAGTGGTCAAGGTGGGTTTGAAGAGTACATTGGGAACATTGAAAGGTAGGATAGAGGGCCAGGAAGCCATGTTATCAGCAAATTGGAGGAGGTGAACAAGAGGTTTGGGCATATTGAAATGCATGAGCTAGCAGGACAGAATGGATTAGGCCGTGGAAAGGGGCCAAAATAAGATGCTGTCAGTTGCACTCAACATACAAACATTATTTATCAACACACAGTATTACAACAAGGATGCAAAACACTCAAAACTTTAATCGATCTCCTTTGATTAACTTTGGATCGGCTGAAGGCCACACTCGAAATCCAAGACACAAGGCCTGAGCAAGAAATTGAAATACAAGGTTCTTCTGGAGGTTTCACCCAAGAATATTTTCTAAATCTTCAATCTAAACAGGCTGAAGGCCTTAGCAATTTAATTTTAATGGAACTTGGCTGGAGGCCGCATATTAAGCAATAAGAAGAGCTTCAATCAGAAGGCCGTATCTTAAAACATTTCATATAAAATTGGGCTGAAGGCCCCTATGAAGAATAACAATCTCATACCTTAAGGACAAGACAAGAACATTAATTAAGAGATATTGATACTCGGCTGAAGGCCACACATCAACCAAATAACTAAAACCCAAACAGGGAAATTACTAAGTAATACACAAGGAACAGCGCTCAGAAGTTTCCAAGGGTGGGTCTGGGATCGTAACACTAACACCCGTTTAGGTGAGACAGCGAGCCTGTCCAATGACTTCTTAATCTGAAGGCAACCCAACGGACAGACAGCCGACCGACCATTCAACAAAATCTGTTCTGCACCACACAACCAGCAAAACGACCACAAGATTTCAATACAATGACACACAGAATATTGGCTCCCACAATGACCAACAACACCTCAGCTGTCGAACTACAGGCCGCACTGGACAGCAATAACACGACGAGGAAAATACACTGCGGAAAATTACGTGAACGACCAGGGCAGGTAACTGGAACGTTAACGGCCACAAGGCAGCAGATACCACTGGTCAACTTCAATAACATGGAATAAATTAAGTTAAACTCGATAGGAAGCCAGCTGGAATCTTAGCCGACTTGAAAACTCTCACGTTGCTCGCAGGAATGACCTAAAAGCGACAACCAGGATCAAACGAAGAAGTGTAAACAGTTGAGGCTCTATGGTAGATTAATTGAGGACTCAACTTTCATGTCTAGGATCGACGAACTTCGTAGCACTCGCAAGCAGCACCTCACTCTCCAACTGCGCGTGCACTCTGCCAGTGGCTCCGGCCAGAATACGTGCGATGGAGACTTCCTTGATGTTTGACGCCAACCAACCAACTGGTCACACACTGCCCAGTCGGAAACTATATCCGCCACACCAAAATTGCCCAGCAGTACCAGTATCGATATATGCTGTTGCTGCCACTCATGGAGAGGACAGCAACAGTATCGCGATAACCGCACGAGAAATAAAACCACAGGACTGCAACCAATGTTTAACCCAAGACAAGCATGACTCGAGCCAGCCACAGTTCACAAATGTGCAGTATACAGGAGATAGAGGAGAGGGAAAAGAACAGAGCCTTGGGGTACATCCACTGGGTAAGGGGAAGAATGTGGTGCTGGTGGAATACGTTGGGAGAGGATGGACTCAAAATGGCTCTGAGCACTATGGGACTCAACTGCTGAGGTCATTAGTCCCCTAGAACTTAGAACTAGTTAAACCTAACTAACCTAAGGACATCACAAACATCCATGCCCGAGGCAGGATTCGAACCTGCGACCGTAGCGGTCTTGCGGTTCCAGACTGCAGCGCCTTTAACTGGAGGATGGACTCGAAGCCACTACTGAAGGGGTGGTCATCGTGGAGAAGGGGATAATGTGGGATGGAGTAGCTACCAGAAAGGTGGTGGAAGGCAGACCAGTACTTTGATGGTCTTCTGGAGGAAGGACGAGGGATGGGTGGTGTCAGTGTGGTAGTGAAAGGTAAGTGGGTGGCTTTCGACCTGTCAGGCCATGAATTCTTGGTAGGCATCCTTGTCGGCTCAGTGGTAGTCATGGAAGGACTTTGGAGGGGCAGTTGGGTGGGGGATGGGGGGGGGGACAAGATGTGAGTGATGGGCTGACGAGAAGATGAAAAGATCTGGGAGGTGGTCGCTACCAATGGGGTCTAGGACATCCATGGTGATACGACCAAGGAAGTTAGGGGAAGCGAGGATGATATAGGGGGTGGAGTTTTTTCGTGATGGGTGTGCTGTGGAAGGGAAACAAAGTCACCTTGGAGGGTAGTGCCACTGCAGGGTTGCAGCTGTGGATGTTGAGGTCTGCGGCAATCACATAGATGGAGAAGGTTTGGCAACATGGGAGGTGAATTTGTAGGGGAGAGGAGCTGCTGGATGGACATAGTGGCACAGGGAAGAAAGACACTAAGGTTGAGGTGTTTGATTGGATCATTGAGCAGGGGTTGTGGTTGGAGAGGGAGATGCTTGAGGTCGACTATAGGCACCCCACCTTGTACTAAGGGAAGGGGATTGTCTGTCAGTGAAGGAGGTAGGGAGAGGTGTGGACAACATGACGAGGTTGGAGGAAGGTTTCATTAAGGATGAAGGAGTCACCCTGGTGCTGGGACAGGATATGCATGAAGAGGTGTTTGTTGGATGGGAGGGAGCAGATGTATAGGTATAGGAGATGATGCTGTTTGGCTCGCAAGGGTGGGGAGTGGGAAGGGAGGAGGGGAGAGGCTTAAACGAGGGTGTCAAGGTAGGTAATAGTGAAGTGGACCTGGCTGTGGGAGTGGGTGGCATAAGTGTTCAATTGGGAGACAGGCAGCAAGGAAAATCTGCTGGAGCATGTGGGGTGTTGGTGGGACTGGATATTCTGGAGGACAATGGTTAGGAAATGGCTGGTGTGTTTGGCTGTAGGTGGTGGGCAAAGGGAATTGTTGGGTTGGATGGACTGATCGATGGGTCAAATGGGGATGGTAAGCTGAGGGTTGTTGGGAGGGGCCTTGGCCTTGCATTTCTTGGAGTAGGTGGAATGGTATTCGATGCAGGTGTTTGCAGGAAGGAGGAGAGGCGAGGTTAGGACACTGTTTGAGGAAGTAGGAGGCTTTACAGTGGGGTCAGGTGGAGGGGGGTTGCAGTTTTGGGTGATGATGATTGTAGAGGAGGCAGCATTGACAGCACTAGGATTGAGGAGAGAAACAGGAGAGGCCAATGGGGTGGTGGTGGTTGAAAATTAGGGCACCCCGAGTGAGGAGGTCGATTCTGTGAACACAAAAATCATGAAACTAGGGCTGGGGTCATTAGAGATTCGTCGGGCTGATTGGATTTCCATGGCAGTGTGGGAATTCAATTCTGCCAACGTCTCTGCCTTCATGACTACAGGGGCTGAGCGTTGTGATCATGGTGATGAGGGTCAGTGAACGATGAGGAAGTTGAGGCTGACAGGGAGAGGAGGAGGTGATGAAAAATATGAGATGCATGTGAGCCAAAGGTGATACAGGGAAGTTTCCAGAGGAGTTTAGTGTGGAAAGAGGGAGAGGGGAACTTAATAAGGACAGAGTCTTTGCAGGGGATGAGCTGAGCAATGTGGGCACTGGGAATATACTCGCGGATTTCTAGTGTGAGGGTGCAGGATTGAGGAAGTTGGGATCAGGGTTGGAAAGGACGAAAGTATGCACGATGGGGTCTGGGGATGTGGGGGAAAGGGTTGTGTCCGTGGGGGGATCGGAAGGAAGAATGGTGAGCAGCGGTTTCTTGGAAGAGTGGGTGGAGGGGAGGTTGGCACTCGAGCGTTTAGGACTTTTTTGGTGGGCGTAGCCTGGGAGGAAGGGAGAGGGATTGGTTGGAGTGGGAGGTGACAGGAGGCAGGCGCCTCGTGCGAAGCTGAGGCACTGTGATGGGAAGGTGGGTGCTCTGTGGTGGCGACTGTGACGCAGTGGATGGTGACACGGGTGGGGGAAACGGGGGCGGTCGTAGCAGGGGGAGTGGGAGAAAGTCGTCACGACAGGTGGTAGTGGGGGCAGGAGCATGAGCAGGGGCAGGGGTAATATCGGATGGGGATACAGGGTAGGGGAGGAGATAGAAGGGGAGGAGTTTGTGAGGAGGGGAAGTTTAGCAGAAGCCTGGAGGAGGCACTCCGAGAGGTGGTGGTGAGGGCAGGGGAGGGGGAAGGGAAAGTGCAAATGATTGTGGTAGCGGGGGTGTCCACGGTGAACTGTGCAGTCTCTTGGCGACAAGTGTAGCGCGAGGTAGGGAGAGAGACAGAACACGGAGCAACGAGGAAACAAGGTCGGGAGGGCGGCGGCGGTGGCGGACGTCCCACAGCAGACAGCGACAGGGGGGAGCTTCTAAACCGTCGATTTTTCCCCTGAGGGTAGCCCAGGCAGCGAAAACCTTCCAGCTTGGAAGTTGTGGGATTGCAACCCACAGGAAGCAGTGTACTTGTAACACCCTCGATACAGAAAACCTGTAGCAACATCATTTGGGAATGAAACACACTTATACCCATTTACTAGTTGCGAGTCACATCCCAGCAGACATAAACATGGGAAATATAATCGTATGATATTTTTTACTAATTTAGTGCTCATTATCTCACCTGAACACGGTGCCCCAAGACGGAAAAGAAAACTGACCAGTCACCTCCAGTCTGGTCCAGCGCCGTCTACCGAGTGTATTGGGTGCCTGAGGAGCCAGTCCACCGGGACAGCCATAAGCCGCTACAGCCATAAGCCTCAATTTCCGATCGCCCAACACTCTTGTGAGCGCTCTTGCCTCTGACGGCGGCACAATGTGGCCTGACTTGGACTAGCTGCAGCTCCACTCCTGACATAGAGTCCTCAGTTTAAGAGATCCGGAATGGGGATGTTGTTTTTCCAATACCCCTCGATTTTCTCACCCGAAATGTGGATCGCTCCCTTTTATACTAGTTAATTTCGAAGACGGAAGAAATAACCATACAAGCAATTTTACGTCGCTTAAGTACTGTTACTTGTGAAAACCTGGTACAACACAAGGGCATAGGCTACGTTTCCTCTAAGTATTCTCTCCTCAGGTAGAAAAATATGTTCTTCTCAGCCTAATATCTACCACGTCCTTCATCACAAGACTATAATATTAAGCTGATTTTTGGCTCATGACAGAGTGCTAAGAACATGTTACACGACACCTCGTCAATTTAGAACTCTCTTAAAGTAACCAAATATGTCGTTACATACGAAGTCTCTCGAGGTAACAGCACAGTTGTAAATATCAGGTTAATTCTAGATAATATAGCTGATTTTATTACGATGATCATCTGTCCCTGTATAGATGGGAGACTGAAATTCTGTTAAAAGATCTCGCCACAACGCGGAAACATCTGATTACCAAAAAATGGCTCTGAGTACTATGGGACTTAACATCTGAGGTCAGCAGTCCCATAGAACTTAGAACTACTTAAACCTAACTAACCTAAGGACATCACAACATCCATGTCCGAGGCACGATTCTAACCTGCGACCATAGCGGTCGCGCGGTTCCAGACTGAAGCGCCTAGAACCGCTCGGTCACAGCGGCCAGCCAAACGTGATTACCGCTCCAACTCTTGAATCATATCTGTGGTACTCTCGCCTTGCTTCCACCCGCCCGGCGGCACGTAATTTATGTCAGATTGATAGGCTGATCAATTAAATTCATTATGAGAGTCCCTTTGCATGGTGAGTAATTTTTTTGCGTGTAGTCGGATTACACTCGTCAGATAACAGTTACAGACGCTTCCACGATGTCTCTGTAGGCTTCCCACAGCCTAGGTAGTCACTTCCTCTGTGCCTGACTGGCCGGTAACTGTCGTCAAATAGCTGAAGACATCCAATGCTAACTGCACTGTGTCTCTCGGTTGTCTTGTCATGCTGGTGGAAGTAAGCCACTTAGAATTCTGGTATAATGCTCCTGAAATAATCCCGCTAAGACTGTAGTTCTATGGGCGTTGTAAGAAGTTTCACTCTCGTCTCCGTCCCACAACACCTCCGCTATTGGATTGCATGTGAACCTCTGCCCTTGTATCAGGGCTGTACCGCTCCCAGCCGACAACCCACCGCTTGCCATGCCGGACAGATGTTAATGATACCAGATTCGCAAACGTTGTACTATGTTTCTTAGAAGGACTGGGCTCTTAAATGTCGCTGAGGTAAATACCAGGACGTTGAACAATATGCTCCCCCTCATCCTTCCTGCAAATCGAAAAGTTCTGAGATGTACCCTGGAAAGGTGATGCAGTAAGCAATAACAAAGTATCTGTCAACTGACTGCCACATCCTAAACGTGTACGCGTCTGCAGAACACTGCCCTACAGAAGCATTCTTGTTGGCCTCCACCGAGCTAGTGAAGGAACGCTTCAAGAACTCAAATGGGAATCCCTGGAGTGAAGACGATGCTTTTTTCGAGGGACTCTATTGAGAACCGACATTAGAAGCTAATCGCAGAAGGATTCTGCTGCCGCCAACTTGCATTCTGCTTAAGGGGGGTAGGACGCCAAACGGGGCGACTTGGAGCAGAAGAGGCACCACAGGACATTTTAAGTTTCACTGTCTATACTTTTACAAATAAATTCATAAAACTTTGTCAGCATGAGCAGGAAGGATTTAGAATTCACACTCATTGCAGTGGAAGTCCAAAAACATAACAAAATAAACTTCTCTTACATGTGAAATTTCATCATTTTTTCACTTACTATAGGCTTTATTTGTTGCTACAGGTACACTTTTCTTCATAAGCAAGAAAGATTATACGATGAATTTTGTACAGCATACAAACCATACTTACAGGTGAATGAAACTCTAGAATTTATTTAATTTATGAAAAAATGAATGAGCTGTTCCATTTTAAATTTCATGTTTAGAAAAACCTCAAATTTTATAGTTAACTATCTCCATTTTTACCACATTTTTAATATACACTCCTGGAAATTGAAATAAGAACACCGTGAATTCATTGTCCCAGGAAGGGGAAACTTTATTGACACATTCCTGGGGTCAGATACATCACATGATCACACTGACAGAACCACAGGCACATAGACACAGGCAACAGAGCATGCACAATGTCGGCACTAGTACAGTGTATATCCACCTTTCGCAGCAATGCGGGCTGCTGTTCTCCCATGGAGACGATCGTAGAGATGCTGGATGTAGTCCTGTGGAACGGCTTGCCATGCCATTTCCACCTGGCGCCTCAGTTGGACCAGCGTTCGTGCTGGACGTGCAGACCGCGTGAGACGACGCTTCATCCAGTCCCAAACATGCTCAATGGGGGACAGATCCGGAGATCTTGCTGGCCAGGGTAGTTGACTTACACCTTCTAGAGCACGTTGGGTGGCACGGGATACATGCGGACGTGCATTGTCCTGTTGGAACAGCAAGTTCCCTTGCCGGTCTAGGAATGGTAGAACGATGGGTTCGATGACGGTTTGGTTGTACCGTGCACTATTCAGTGTCCCCTCGACGATCACCAGTGGTGTACGGCCAGTGTAGGAGATCGCTGCCCACACCATGATGCCGGGTGTTGGCCCTGTGTGCCTCGGTCGTATGCAGTCCTGATTGTGGCGCTCACCTGCGCGGCGCCAAACACGCATACGACCATCATTGGCACCAAGGCAGAAGCGACTCTCATCGCTGAAGACGACACGTCTCCATTCGTCCCTCCATTCACGCCTGTCGCGACACCACTGGAGGCGGGCTGCACGATGTTGGGGCGTGAGCGGAAGACGGCCTAACGGTGTGCGGGACCGTAGCCCAGCTTCATGGAGACGGTTGCGAATGGTCCTCGCCGATACCCCAGGAGCAACAGTGTCCCTAATTTGCTGGGAAGTGGCGGTGCTGTCCCCTACGGCACTGCGTAGGATCCTACGGTCTTGGCGTGCATCCGTGCGTCGCTGCGGTCCGGTCCCAGGTCGACGGGCACGTGCACCTTCCGCCGACCACTGGCGACAACATCGATGTATTGTGGAGACCTCACGCCCCACGTGTTGAGCAATTCGGCGGTACGTCCACCCGGCCTTCCGCATGCCCACTATACGCCCTCGCTCAAAGTCCGTCAACTGCACATACGGTTCACGTCCACGCTGTCGCGGCATGCTACCAGTGTTAAAGACTGCGATGGAGCTCCGTATGCCACGGCAAACTGGCTGACACTGACGGCGGCGGTGCACAAATGCTGCGCAGCTAGCGCCATTCGACGGCCAACACCGCGGTTCCTGGTGTGTCCGCTGTGCCGTGCGTGTGATCATTGCTTGTACAGCCCTCTCGCAGTGTCCGCAGCAAGTATGGTGGTTCTGACACACCGGTGTCAATGTGTTCTTTTTTCCATTTCCAGGAGTGTATTTGGAAAATTTTAGTGTGTCATACACCTGTACAAATGGCTTGTATGCTGTGCAAAATTCATCGAAGAATCTCTCTTCCTTTTAAAAAAAAGCGTACCTATAGCAACAAATGCAGCCAATAGTAAGTGATAAAATGATGAAATTTCACGCATAAAAAAATTTGTTACGTTTTTGAACTTCCACTGCTAAGAGTGTGAATCCTGAATCATACCTGATCATGCTGAGAAAGTTTTATGAATTTATTTGTAAAAATATAGACAGGGAAATTAAAATGCCCTATGGTGCTTCTCATTCTTCAGGTAGACCCATTTAAAGCCCCCCCTTCCCCCCTTTAAGGACCACGAAGATAAAATATGAGAAATTAACGCTCATACAGAGGCATCTAGGTAGTCATTTTCTCTTGCTGTATTTGCGGGTGGAATAGGAAAGGGAATGACTACTAGTGGTACAGCGTGCCCTCCGCCACACACAGTCAGATGGCTTGCGAAGTAAGCATATAGATAGATGTAAATGTATAGTTAGTCTACGTATTAAGGTTTAACCATACATTTGTAGGCACAAAAAACTCACGGAAGAATGTTACTTCTTATTTACCGAGACAAAAAAAGACGAAACTTCAGATGAAATAGCCCCTAATTTTCACACTGCAGTCACTTGGCGAGACGTATGTGAGAGGTTGTATATATTGGTCCACAATACTCAGAAGAAACGGTGTAGAGCTCACTTCTCAACTCCCCTTTCGTCACGATATTGCTTACCTACCGTATTCTCACGAATCTTCCAGTCTCCGATGTATAGCAGTTGAACCCAACTGATTTCGACGAGTAAGAGACGCCCTCCACCATGCTACAGACCCCTGCTAATTCTCTCGAAATCTCAACACGTTCTGACATCACTGTTCCATTAGTTAGAAGGCTGGCAGGTGGAGAGCTATCTCAATGAGAAAAATAGCACACTAGCATACAGGAGGAAATTCACAACCACACAGAGTCTGTGCAATTATTGTTTCAGAACTGGCCATCTCCAGAAGGTGGTGTTCCCACCAAGACTCTCTCTATCTCAAACCAAGTGTGTCATTCAGTCATTATGTAGAAACAAACAACTTACCAGTGGACGGATGGGATGGAAAAGACACTGTCGATAAGCAACGATGTACTGTAAGAATCACCACAGTTAATAGTGCGATCAGTTTTAGCAATTTTACCAGATTTTCCGTAATTTCAACGCTAACCAATGACACAGCAGCATGCTTTCCAGTTTCCGTATCATCACTAAACCAACCCTCCGCTACTTAGCGAGTACCATATACTAGATTGCTAATGTAGACAGATGATTGTGCAGTACGTAAATTCATGGTTAATTCTCGGACATACACACCGAAGTACAAGAGAAT